>NC_088393.1:54989500-55600000 GCF_037993035.2 Macaca fascicularis | reverse complement strand
GCATAAGCCACCATGCCTGTCCTCTCTGCTGTCTTTCAAAAGGGTTCCACATCTTCCTGCCTCAGTGCCTTTGCACTTGCTATTCCCTCTCTTCTTTCCCCAGATATTTTCATAGGCCCCTTCCTTACTTCCTTCAGATCTCTGCTCAAAGCAATCTCACAAGAGAAGCCTTTACTGACCTGTATAAAACAATACCCTCTGACTCCATCCTCTTTCCTTTGTTTTTCTTCAAGGTATAACATACTGCATTATAAATGTATTTGCAGCCAGGCACAGTGGCTCACTCCTGTAATCCCTGTTGGAAGGCCAAGGCAGGAAGATTGCTTGAGCCCAAGAGTTTAAAACCAGCCTGGCCAACATGGCAAAACCCTGTCTCTACTAAAAGTACAAAAATTTAGCTGGGTGTGGTTATGTGTGCCTGTAGTACCAGCTACTCAGGAGGCTGAGGTGGGATAATAGCTTGGGCCCAGGAAGTCGAGAATGCAGTGAGCCATGATTACAACAATGCTCTTCAGCGTAGGCGACACAGCGAGATCGTATTTCAAAAAAATACAACAAAAAAGGTAAATGCATTTGCTTGTCTCCCTGCAGAGGTATGCTGTCCAGTACCAGAGCCAGTAGCTACAAGTGACCATGGGGCCCTGGAAATGTGGCTGGTCTGAATTGAGATGTCCCGTGAATGTAAAATGCTGTATATGTGGGGTTTTAAAGACAGCTCCAAAAGTGTAAATTATCTCTTAGTTTTTATACTGATAACATGTTGAAATATTTGGGATTAAATATTACCAAATTAATTTCACCTGCTTCTCTTTTATTTGATTTTATTATGTAATTTTATTTATTTGATATTATTATTTGATTTTTAGGTTTGGGTGTGTTGCCCAGCCTGGTCTTGACCTCCTGAACTCAAGCAGTCCTCCTGCCTCAGCCTCTCAAAGTGTTGAGATTACAGGTTGAACCACCACGCCCATCCCGACCCAATTTTTTTTTTTTTTGCGACGGAGTCTCGCTGGGTCGCCCAGGCTGGAGTGCAGTGGCCGGATCTCAGCTCACTGCAAGCCCCGCCTCCCAGGTTCACGCCATTCTTCTGCCTCAGCCTCCCGAGTAGCTGGGACTACAGGCGCCCGCCACCTCGCCCGGCTAGTTTTTTGTATTTTTTTAGTAGAGACGGGGTTTCACCATGTTAGCCAGGATGGTCTCGATCTCCTGACCTCGTGATCCGCCCGTCTCGGCCTCCCAAAGTGCTGGGATTACGGGCTTGAGCCACCACGCCCGGCCTTTTTTTTTTTTTTAAAGAGAGTGGGTCCCACTGTGTTGCCCAGGCTGGTGCAGTGGGTCTGCACAGGCAAGGCCATAGCTCACGGCAGTGTCCAAGTCCTGGGTTCAAGTGATCCTCCTGCCTCAGCCTCACAAGTAGCTGGGCTACAAGTGCCAGCCGCCACACCTGCGTTCTTTACATTTTGTTCCTTTTTTTTTGAGACGGAGTCTCGCTCTGTCGTGTGGCCCAGGCTGGAGTGCAGTGGCCGGATCTCAGCTCACTGCAAGCTCCGCCTCCCGGGTTCACGCCATTCTCCTGCCTCAGCCTCCCGAGTAGCTGGGACTACAGGCGCCCACCACCTCGCCCGGCTAGTTTTTTGTATTTTTTTTTTTTTAGTAGAGACGGGGTTTCACCGTGTTAGCCAGGATGGTCTCGATCTCCTGACCTCGTGATCCACCCCTCTCGGCGTCCCAAAGTGCTGGGATTACAGGCTTGAGCCACCGCGCCCGGCCACATTTTGTTCCTTTTTTTAAACATGGCTACTAGAAAATGTAAAATTACATATGTGGCTGGTGCTTGAAGTTTGCATTTTATTACTACTGAACAGCACTGCTCTAAAACATAAGCTCCAGGAGGAGAGGATACAGTGTTTGACCCAAACACCGTATCTGAGCACCTAGAACAGAGACCCAATAAAAACTTGCTAAATGAAGGGATCCTAAAGCAAGATGCCAGGCCCTCTTCTTTCCTCTGTTTCCTCCCCCAATAGTCAATTAAAAAAACAAAAAACAAACTTAGAGGTATAATTTATGTAAAAGTCACTCACTTAAGTGTATACTCAATGATTTTTAGAAATTTACTGAGTTGTGCAACCATCACCATAACCCTTTCTTTTTTCCCCACCAGAGTCTCACTCTGTCCCCCAGGCTGGGGTGCAATGGCCCGATCATACAGCTCACTGCAGCCTTGGACTCTCAGGCTCAAGCGATCCTCCTGCCTCAGCCCCCTCAAGTAGCTGGCACTACAGACGCAGGCCACCATCTCCAGTTAATTTTTTTTTTTTTTTTTTAAGAGACGGGGTTTCACTAGGTTGTCCAGGTTGGTCTCAAACTCCTAGGCTCAAGGGATCCTCCTACCTTGGCCTCCCAAAGAGCAGGGATTACAGGCGTGAGCCACCATACCTGGCCCATAGGCCAGTTTTAGAATATTTCCATCACCCAGATAAGATCCGCCATGCCCCTTTCCACCCCAGGTAACCACCAATCTGCTCTCATTCTCCACAGATCTTCAGCACTCCGTTTCTAAGGAATGAATTATCTGCCTTAGTTGTAGGGCAGTTCAAGCTACTCGGTCAGGCCGGGCACGGCGGCTCACGCCTGTAATCCTACCACTTTGGGAGGCAGAAGCAGGCGGATCACCTGAACACCTGAGGTCAGGAATTCAAGACCAGCCTGGCCAACATGGTGAAACCCTGTGTCTACTAAAAATACAAAAAAAAATTAGCCGGGCGTGGGGGCGCGTGCCTGTAATCCCAGCTCCTCGGGAGGCTGAGGCATGAGAATCGCTTTAACCTGGGAGGCGGAGATTGCAGTGAGCCGAGATCGCACCACTGAACTCCAGCCTGGGCGACAGAATAAGACCCTCTCTCAAAAAAAAAAAAAAAAAAAAAAAAAAAAAAAAAATGCTCCTTGGCCAGTCGGCACCAGGGCCCACCGCCCTTCCCAACACAGCTCAGCCCAGAGCAGGCGCCCCAGATGGTTCAGCCTTTCCCCAAAGAAGGGAGGAACAGGCCGGGCGCAGGGGCTCTCACCTATAATCCCAATGCTTTGGGAGACTGAGGTGGGAGGATCGCTTGAGCCCAAGGGAACCAGACCAGCCTGGGCAACATGGCGAGACCTATCTCTAAAAAATGTAAAAATTGGCAGGGTGTGGCCGCGCCCGCCTGTGGTTCCTGCTACTCAAGAGACTGAGGCAGGAGGATCTCGTGAGCCCAGGAAGGTGAGGGTGCGGAAGCCGTGATCACAGCCTGGGGGACTGGGAGAGACCCTGTCTCTGAAAAAAATTAATTAAAAAAAAAAAAGGGAGGAGCAGCTCGCCCCACATCTCCCCCACCCGCCAGGCAGAAGAGACCCCCAGAGACTCCCGCGCTCGCGACAGGGTCCCGGGAAACAGACTATACGTCCTCCCCAGCACCAGGACGCTGCTCAGAGAGGCCCCTCCGGACTGGGGGCAGCCACCCAGCTGCCGCCACCGCGTTCTAACACCGCCCACTAGGAACAATGGCTGGAGCAGAGGCTCCCGGGACTCTCGGCCTCCGGGTGCGGATCCTGGGGGACTGGCCCCTCCCCCCGCCGCCCCTCCCCGGTTCCCTCTTCTCACTCTCCGCCCTCAACCGCCCTCCTCCCAAAATGGCGACCAACCGCCTCCTTTCCCGCCCGCGGCAAGCCCCGCCCCTCGGAGGAGCAGCCGAGAGCGCGCGGCCAGGAGGCACGCGCCGGGAGCCCGGGCGGTGCGCGGCGGGCGCGAGGCCGCTCTGGGAGGCGTGAGGTGGCCCGCGGTCACGTACGCGCGCCCGCGCCGCGTGTGAGCGAGGAGATCCGGGGGTGGGCCGGCCTGCGCGTGCGCTCCGGGCGGCGCGGGGAAGGCGGGAGGCCGCTGGGAGCCCCGCGAGGCGCCAGGCGCGAGGCCCGGCGCGCGAGCCCCCGGGGGCGGGTAAAACCCGGTTGCTGCTGCCCCTGCCCCTCCCTTTCCTCCCTATCCCCCATTCTTATTCTTTCCTCCTTTTTCAGTCCCTCCCCCTTTTTACAATCTCATTCGTTTCTTTATTTCTTTTTTTAGGGGGCCCCGTCTGCCTTTCGAGGGGCGCAGCAGGAGCGGCGGGCGCCCCTCACCCCGCGTCACGCACGCACCTTCTGCATCCCAACAGCTCCGGGCCCCGCTGCACCCCACAGGCCCTTCCCCCTTGGAGAAGACCCTCCTCAGGAGCCCCTGGCCCGCTGCACCCCCTTTTCTTTCCCACTCCGTCCCCCCGGGCCTCAACTGCCCCCTCGCAGCCCCCCAGCTCGCGCCGCGGGCCCTACCCGACCTCCGCACCTTCTGCATCTCAGCCTTGCATTCGCTGGCCCCTTCCAGGCCCCTTCTGCTCAAAACCCCCCTTCCTCCTCCATAGTCCCACCTTGGGGCACCCAGATTTGTCCCGTTTTAGGATCTGCCAGCAAAACTCCAAATCTCTCCTCCCTTCCTTGACATGCCCCTCCCCCTCCTTTAAGAAACTTCCTTTAGCGCCAAAAAAAGAAAATAAATTAATCCAGTTTTTTTTTTTTTTTTTTTTTTTCATCCATTCAGGATCACTTTCCAGCAAATTTTTTTTCTTCACACCTAGAGTGCCCCTTTTTGGAATACCTTTTCACTTAGAACAAACCAACTCATTCCTTCCAGTTTCTCTCTCGTCTAATGTTTATATTTTCAGTCCTCCTCCCCTACCCCCAACAGTCCCGCAAATATCCTTCTTTTATCACCAGTTCTGCCCTAATTAAGCTTCTCCCAGTAAAATTCTCTAGGTCTCTTCCCAGGGGGGAGAAATAAGGAAAGAAGGAACAATTATTTCCTCTTATCAAAAAAACCTTTCCTCCCCACTCACATCTCCCCTGTTGATACTGCTTTCTGCCTTCTTCCAAAAATTGTTACTCTTCTCCAATTTCACATCTGTGTTCTTGTTTCTTTGCGACCCAAGTCCTGACTGCTTCTTCCTTCCCACCACCTGCTTTCAGGGCAAAAGAAATTGAGAGTGTCCTGCATTTACCACTCAGCGTTCCAGGAGGACATATCCAATGGTCTGCTTGTCACCTGAACCCCCTCCCTGTGGGGCCTAAACGGGGGTCCTCCTGTTCCCTGGAGATTCACTTACTTGCCCTTCTGGTGAGTTTCCTTCCTTTGCACATCTGCTTTGTTGGATAGATGTCTTTCTTTTTCAAGAGGGTTTCTAAGCAATCCCAAAGCCCGTACTAATGGTGAGATCATAGAAGTTACTGCTTTGGAGAAGTCAAATAGGGAAAAGGGCTGTTTATTGTGCATGTTGACCAGTTAGGAGGAGTGCAGACAGATTGATGTGTGTTTCTTTATTGACATTTATTGAAAAAAACGTTTTTCCTTCCCTAGCTCAGGGTAGCAACTCCGATATTTACACGTAAGGCACAGGTAAACGGAAGAAGTAAGGATTGTGGTGAACCAAAGATTGTATGTCCCATCCAAGTGATGCCAGTCAGTGGAAATGCCAGGCCAGTGTTGCCAGAACTTTTGATTTCTTTGAGAAAAGGCCAGAAAACTATCCTTAGTTTTTGGTTTATTCTGATTTTTGTTTGTTTGTTTTGTTTTTTTTGAGACGGAGTCTTGCTCTGTCGCCCAGGCTGGATTGCAGTGGTTGATCTCAGCTCACTGCAACCTCCACCTCCTGGGTTCAAGCAATTCTCTGCCTCAGCCTCCCTAGTAGCTGGGATTACAGGCACCTGCCACCAGGCCCAGCTAATTTTTTTTTATATTTTTAGTAGAGACAGGGTGTCACTATGTTGGCCAGGCTGGTCTTGAACTCCCGACCTTGTGATCCACCCACCTCGGCCTCCCAAAGTGCTAGGATTACAGGCATGAGCCACCGCGCCCACCTGAAACCTTCTGATTTTTATTTTTTTTTATTTTATTTATTTATTTATTTATTTATTTATTTTTTGAGACGGAGTCTCACTCTGTCACCCAGGCTGGAGTGCAGTGGCGCGATCTCGGCTCACTGCAAGCTCCGCCTCCCGGGTTCACGCCATTCTCCCGCCTCAGCCTCCGAGTAGCTGGGACTACAGGCGCCCACCACCGCGCCCGGCTAGTTTTTTGTATTTTTAGTAGAGACAGGGTTTCACCATGTTAGCCAGGATGGTCTCAATCTCCTGACCTCGTGATCCACCCGCCTCAGCCTCCCAAAGTGCTGGGATTACAGGCTTGAGCCACCGCGCCCGGCCAACCTTCTGATTTTTAAATGCTAGTAACACATTTGGTAATTTAAGAATTAAGACAGTGTAGGCCGGGCACAGTGGCTCATGCCTATAATCCCAGCACTTTGGGAGGTGGAGGCGGGCAGATCACCTGAGGTCAGGAGTTTGAAACCAGCCCTGGTCAACATGGTTAAACCCTGTCTCTACTAAAAATACAAAATAGTAGTTGGGTGTGGTGGCAGGTGCCTGTAGTCCCAGCTACTGGGAAGGCTGAAGCATGAGAATTGCGTGAACCTGGGAGACAGAGCTTGCAACGAGCGGAGATCGTGCCACTGCACTCCAACCTGGGTGACAGAGTGAGACTCCATCTCAAAAAAAAAAAAAAGGTAGCATAGGGAACTTATATGCCTGCCAGCCACCACTTTGGAATTTTCAGTTTCGAGTTACTTTCTGTTAGATGCACGTCTGCTTGGGCATATGTGTACATGCAGGACTTTTTCTTATTGGAACAGCAGTTCTGAAACATTTGCTTTTTTTTTGAGATGGAGTCTCGCTCTGTCGCCCAGGCTGGAGTGCAGTGGTGCAATCTCGGCTCACCACAACCTCTGCCTTTCGGGTTCAAGCAGTTCTCCTGTCTTAGCCTCCCAAGTAGCTGGGACTACAGATGCGTGCTACCACGCCTGGCTAATTTAAAACTTTTGCTCTTAAGACCCCTTTGCACTTAAAAATTATTGAAGGCTGTAGAGAATTTTTGTTTATGTAAACTTTATCTACTTGCATTTGCTGTGTTAGAAGTTTAAACTAATAAACTTTCAAAATAATTGATTTTAGAAAGGCAATAATAAACCCATTATATATAAACAAAATAACAAAATGAGCTTTTTTTTTTTTTTTTTTAAAGACTGAGTCTTGCTCTATCGCCCACACTGGAGTGAAGTGGCATTATCTCAGCTCACTGCAAACTCTACCTCCCAGGTTCAAGTGATTCTCATGCCTCAGCCTCCTGAGTACCTGGGATTACAGGTGCCCACCACCATGCCCGGCTAATTTTTGTATTTTTAGTAGAGTTGGGGTTTCACCATGTTGGCAAGACTGGTCTCAAACTCCTGGCCTCCAGTGATCTGCCTGCCTTGGCCTCCCAAAGTGCTGGGATTACAGGCATGAACCACCACCCCCAGCCAAAATGGACTTCCATCACCCAGGCTGGAGTGCAGTGGCGCCATCTCGGCTTGCTGCAAGCTCCGCCTCCCAGGTTCACGCCATTCTCCTGCCTCAGCCTCCCAAGTAGCTGGGACTACAGGCTCCCGCCTCCATGCCTGGCTAATTTTTTGTATCTTTAGTAGAGGCAGGATTTCACATTGTTAGCCAGGATGGTCTCAATCTCCTGACCTCATGATCCACCTGCCTTGGCCTCCCAAAGTGCTGGGATTACAGGTGTGAGCCACTGCGCCTCGCCCAAAAGACTTTTTTGAGACGGAGTCTCGCTCTGTCGCCCAGACTGGAGTGTAGTGGCCGGATCTCAGCTCACTGCAAGCTCCACCTCCCGGGTTTACGCCATTCTCTTGCCTCAGCCTCCCGAGTAGCTGGGACTACAGGCGCCCGCCACCTCGCCCAGCTAGTTTTTTGTATTTTTTAGTAGAGACGGGGTTTCACCGTGTTAGCCAGGATGGTCTTGATCTCCTGACCTCGTGATCCACCCGTCTCGGCCTCCCAAAGTGCTGGGATTACAGGCTTGAGCCACCACGCCCAGCAAGACTTTTTAAATTAAAAAACTGTTGCAGAAAAATTTAGACGAGTGGCATTGATTTATATTTTCACAGTCATCTGAATTCTCCTCCCTACCTCTTCATTCAGTCTCTTGAGATACCACATATCTTGTAGCCTCTGGAAAGCTTCACTGAGAGTGAAAAAGGCAGATAATGTCTGAATGTAATTATGAAAATAGTTTTGATATGGCATACTCCCCAAAAGATTCTTGAGGACCCCAAAGGGTCCCCCCATTCACCTAACCATGAAAATTGCTCTTCTAGGTTTTAGGGTTTGTTTGCATATTCTGCTAGGATCAGCTTTTGGGGAGAAACTTTGATGTGTGTTTCCTACTTCAGTTAACTCTGTGTATGGATTTTCCTTTGAAAGTATCCTTCTGATTTTTCTTTTTCTTTTTCTTTTTTTTTTTTTTGAGATGGAGTCTCACTATGTCACCCATACTGGAGTGCAGTGGCACGATCTCAGCTCACTGCAACCTCCTCCTCGTGGATTTAAGGGATTCTCCTGCCTCAGCCTCCCAAGTAACTGGGATTACAGGCGCACCACCACGCCCAGCTAATTTTTTGTATTTTTAATAGAGACGGGGTTTCACCATGTTGGCCAGGCTAGTCTTGAACTGAATTGCCCGCCTTGGCCTCCCAAAGTGCTGGGATTAGAGGCATGAGCCACCGTGCCCGGCCAGAGAAAACAACTTTACCTTCTGGTTAAGATTAGATATTGGTTACATGACTGTAGGAGGGAGTCTTTGTGCTTTGCTTTGCTTTGCTCTTTTCTTTTCTCCTTTCTTTTCTTGAGACAGGGTTTTGCTCTTTGCCCAGGCTGGAGTGCTGTGATATGATCATGGCTCACTGGAACCTCGACCTCCCAACATCAAGCAATCCTTCTGCTTCAGCCTCCCGAGTAGCTGGGACCACAGGTGTGCACCACCACACCTGGCTAGTTTTTAATTTTTTTGTAGTGATGGGAGGGGGAGGGTCTCACTTTGTTGCCTGGGCTGGTCTTGAACTCTTGGACTCAAGCAATCCTCCTACCTAGGCCTCAGAAAGTGCCGGGATTACAGGTGAGAACCGTCTTGTCCAGCTGGAAGTCTTTATTGATTGTTCTACTTAAGAATGTAGGCACGGAGTGTGAAGCAGGAGTCCCAGTCTCAAGTGTGTAATAATAGCATAGTGGAGTAGCCAAGGGTAAGGCTTTCAAAATTATACTACCCAGGGTTGAATCCTAACTCTGGTTTTGGGCAAGTTACTCAACTTCTCTGGACTATTTACCTCATTGGTGAAATAGGGTTAATAATACAGTACATGCCTCAAAGAAGTATTGTGGGAATTAAATATGATGATATATAAGTGATTACATGAATACCTGGCATGTCATAAAGCCTCAATAAATGTTCACTGTTATTATTCAATAATGAATATTATAAGGGCCAGGCAGGAAGATTAGTGAGGGCTGGGAAAACTGGAGACCGTAAGCCCTTTCTAGAAATGCCATTTGTCCCTCAAGTCTACTTTGTTGTTAACTGTGAAGGAATGTCAAATCTAATCATTTTCAAGAGAAACCAGAAATCCATATAGGAAGGTGAAATCTCCCCATTTGAAAAAAAAATGGTGACTAATCCAATTTGTGGAAACACTGTGTAGGCCAAAGGGTCTATAGTTTACAATAATATTTGGAGTGGAGGCTGGGTGCAGTGGCTCACGCCTGTAATACCAGCACTTTGGGAGGCTGAGGTGGGTGGATCATGAGGTCAGGAATTTGAGACCAGCCTGGCCAACGTAGTGCAACCCTTGTCTCTACTAAAACTACAAAAATTATCTGAGTGTGGTGGTGTGCGCCTGTAGTCTCAGCTACTCGGAAGGCTGAGGCAGGAGAATCACGTTAACCCGGGAGGGGGAGGTTGCAGTGAGTCAAGGCCATGCCATTGCGCTCCAGCCTGAGTGACAGAAACAGACTCCGACTCAGGGAAAAAAAAAAAATTGGAGTGGGAAAATAAGGAAGGAAATTGCAGGCTGGGTGCAGTGGCTCGAGCCTGTAATGCCAGCACTTTGGGAGGCCGAGGAGGGTGGATTGCTTGAAGGCAGGAGTTCGAGGCCAGCCTGGCCAACATGGCAAGACCCTGTCTCTATTAAAAATACAAAAATTAGCCAGGTGTGGTGGTGCATGCCTGCAAGCCCAGCTACTCAGGTGGCTGAGATGGGAGAATCGCTTGAATCTGGGAGGTGGAGGTTCCATGAGCCGAGATCACGCCACTGTACTCCAGCCTGGATGACAGAGTGAGACCCTGTCTCAAAAATAAAATAAAATAAGATAAGATAACATAAGATAAAATAAAATAAAGGAAATTGCATAGCTAGGGTGAAAGCTGCAAGTCACTCTTCTCAACTCCCAAGCACCTGCTGTTACTCAGACTTGATGACCCTCTCCTTGGTAACATGGATGCAGAGAAAGAAGGTAGAAGGTGGTGCTTGGGAGGTGGGGGGAATGGTGGCAGAACAGTGGTTGGAGCTTTTCAAAGAGGAAAAGAGGTGGCACAATGGAATTCTGTCACTCATGAATGAAAAGGATGCTGAGAGCCTTCTGTGATCAAAGTTCTGTGCTAGGCAAGATACTGTGAGAAGTTTAGACACCTAACGCCGAGTCCCAGCCATCCTAGAGCTCAGAGTCTGGGAAAAATAGAACTTTAAAGATGATTAACTTCTTAGATAATTTAGAATAAATGTTAAGTGGATTGTTACACAAGTGCTTGTCAGGGTTTAGAGGAGGGAGAAATTAATCTCAGACTTTGTTATGTTGGGAGTGTTCTCTATAGTGGAGGTGACATGTAAGCCTGAGTTTGGAGGGTTTCATTTGGAGAGTCATAAACTCAGATGCCTCCAGAGGCCTGGCAGGGCACAGAAATCAGTGAGTTGAGAGACTGTGGGAGAACAGGGAGTGGTGGGGGCTGTGGCAAAGTGGAGCGTTGCATGCCCTGTCTAAAGGTGGCTGCAGCTTCTCAGCTCAACCAATTGTTGCCTTGCAGGAATGTGGACTCAGCATTGACAGATCTTCTGATTTTTTGTTTCAGATTTTTAAATAGAAGTTAGAAAGCCTAAGTTGAATGAGAAATCTCTAGATTTGCAGCGTGTGATGTGGTAGCCATTAGCCGCTAGTACCTGTTTAAGTTTAACTGGCCGGGCGCGGTGGCTCACGCCTGTAATCCCAGCACTTTGGGAAGCTGAGGAGGGCTGATCATTTGAGGTAAGGAGTTCGAGACCAGCTTGGCCAACATGGTGAAACCCCATCTCTACTGAAAATACAAAAGTTAGGTGGGCATGGTGGCGGGCACCTGTAATCCCCAGCTACTTGGGGGGCTGAGGCAGGAAAATCACTTGAGCCCGGGAGGTGGAGTTTGCAGTGAGCTGAGATTGCACCACTACACTCCAGCCTGGGTGACAGAGTGAGACTTCGTCTCTAAATAAATAAATAAATTTAACAAATAAAATAAAGAGTTTAGTTCCTCGGGGTGTTAGCTGCATTTCTGTGCTCACCTGCTGCACGTGGCTAGAGACTGCAGTACTGGGCAGTGCAGGCTGAGTAACACTGCATTTCTGTGCTCACTTGCTGCACGTGGCTAGAGACTGCAGTATTGGGCAGTGCAGGCTGAGTAACACAGGAAGTACTTTTGGATAGTGATGCTCTAGTGCTCTCTCCATCTATTTTTCTGTTTTTTGTTTTATTTTATTTACTTATTTATTTTTGAGATGGAGTCTGGCTTTGTCACCAGGCTGGAGTGCAGTGGCATGATCTCGACTCACTGCAACCTCCGCCTCCCGGGTTCAAGCAATTCTCCTGCCTCAGCCTCCTGAGTAGCTGGGACTACAGGCAAATGCCACCACGCCCAGCTAATTTTTGTAGTTTTGATAGAGATGGGGTTTCGTTATATTGGTCAGGCTGGTCTTGAACTCCTGACCTCAGGTAATCTGCCCGCCTTGGCCTCCCAAACTGGTGGGATTACAGGCGTAAGCCACCGTACGTGGCCCCATCTATTTTTTAACTGAATAACTAATTGAAATATATTTAAATATATTGCAGACTAAATGAAATATATTTGTAAATCAGATGGGCATTCAGATTGATCCCTCCCCTCCAAACAACACCACAGTAAATATTATTTATCTATTGTGGATTTACTTCTACCGTCTAGAATCTTATGATAGGTTACTTTCCCAAAGGGTCATAGCATTTCATAGGAGAATCCCTTGATTCCCCCCCACCCCCACCAGTCATGGAATGATGGCCCTTTTTTTTTTTTTTTTTTTTTTTTGAGATGAAGTCTCACTCTGTCACCCAGGCTGGAGTGCAGTGGCACAATCTTGGCTTGCGGGTCCAAGAGATTCTTGGGCCTCAGCCTCCTGAGTAGCTGGGGTTACAGACACCCGCCACCATGCCCGGCTAATTTTTGTTATTTTTAGTAGAGACGGGGTTTCACCATGTTGGCCAGTCTGGTCTCGAACTCCTGACCTCAAGTGATCCGCCCACTTCAGCTTCCCAAAGTGCTGGGATCACAGACGTGAGCCACTGCACCGGGCTGAGAGCATTTCTTTAAAAGAAAAAAAATTAAAAATTGCTTCAGATCCCCAATGTTGACTTAAATTGTTTTAAAACTATTAAGGCATCAATGATGATAGAACAAGGCATAAGTTCCTAAAGCGTACATTTCCTGTGCAGCTATAAAGCCAAAATCAATTTGCAAATTAAATACAAACAAATCTACCAAACCGATGTAATTTGAATTACAAACATTAATTTAATGAGAGGGATACCATTTCCTGAAACTTAACTGCCCCTTGAAACAATTACTTTGCTGACTGCCACCCTGGGCCCTTTTGGGTTTAGCAGGCCCTGTGAGGTCTCAATTCTCCCATCCCTTGTCTCAATTTGAACTGCAGCAAAACCTCCGTTTGTACTGTGATGCCAGCTGGCCTCTAGTAGAGCCCAAAGGCCTTATTATGAGCTAAATCCCCCTCTATCCTCTTCTTGTTAGCCTGAAGCAATTAAAGTAGTCCTTTTTGGCATGAGTGCGATCATAAACACACCCAGGCATTGAAACCACATGGTAGTACTCAGTTACAAGGGAGTCCTCTAATGATCCAGATGTACTGGGTTTTTCTTTTTTTAATTTTTTATTTCCATAGATTTTGGGAGAATAGGTGGTATTCAGTTATATGAGTAAGTTCTTTAGTCATGATTTGTAAGATTTTGGTGCACCCATCACCCAAGCAGTATACACTTAACCCAATTTGTAGTCTTTTATCCCTCACCCCCTCCCACCCTTTCCCCCCTGAGTCCCTAAAGTCCATTGTATCATTTTTATACCGTTAATCCTCACAGCTTAGCTCTCATTTATAAAGTGAGAACATACGATGTTTGATTTCCCATTCCTGAGTTCCTTCACTTAGAAGAAGAATAGTCTCCAGTTCAATCCAGGTTGCTGCGAATGCCATTATTTCGTTCCTTTTTATGGCTGAGTAGTATTCCGTCATATATATATATATATATATATATATATATATTTCTTTATCCACTCCTTGATTGATGGTGGGCATTTGGGCTGGTTCCATATTTTTGCAATTGCAAATCGTGCTGCTCTAAACGTGTGTGCAAGTATCTTTTTCGTATAATGACTTCTTTTCTCTGAGTAGATACTCAGGAGTGGGATTGCTAGATCAAATGGTAGTTCCACTGTTAGTTCTTAAAGGAGTCTCCACACTGTTTTCCATAGTGGCTGTACTAGTTTACATTCCCACCAGCAGTGTAGAAAGGTTTCCTGTTCACCGCATCCATGCCAACATCTGTTATTTTTTGATTATGGCCGTTCTTGCAGGAGTAAGGTGGTATCATAACCACTGTGGTTTTGATTTGCATTTCCCTGATCGTTACAGATGTTGAGCATTTAAATGAAAACACAAAATGATAAAATTCTTGGAAAGAGTATTTGGGTCCTTGGGAATGTCTGCCGGGTTGCAGGAGACCGTAAACTCTGCCTCGCAAGGACTAGCAGGGAGTTTTGTACCTAGAAGGTGCTAAAACTCTTGTTGAATTGATTTGTTGACAGAGTAAAAGGAAGCTCAGTATCGGCAGAGGGGGTTTTGCTTTACTGTCTGGAGAAGGATATAAATATCAAAGCATGGCTTTTGGATTTTTGGCTTGCCTGTCTGAGGTAGTAACCCGACCAATTTGTTCTATGGACTATGGGAGTATATTGGAAAGCAGGTGATATGGCCTTGGGGAGTCCAGAGACATTCTTCCCCTGACCCAGCACCTTATGTGTTTTGTAGTTTAATAGGAGCAGTGCAGTATACAGTTTAGTTTATAGGGAATCAGTACTGTGTAACAGGCAAGACCATTAGTGCTAATGTCAAAATATCTGGATTTAAGATCTGGCTGTTAGGTTTTGACTTTGGACAAATTAATCTCTCTTTCCTTATTTGTAAAAGGGAAGTAATACTACAACCTAGGTTTTTGTGAGAAGTAAGTTAATGCATATAAAGCACTTGGTATGATACCCAACGTGGAGAAAGTGCTTAATAAATACGATTTTTAGGCCAGGCGCGGTGGTTCATGGCCTGTAATCCCAGCACTTTGGCAGGCCGAGGCCGGTGGATCACCTGAGATCAGGAGTTTGAGACCAGCCTGACCAAAATGGTGAAACCCTATCTCTACTAAAAGTACAAAAATTTGCCGGGCATGGTGGTGGGTCCCTGTAATCCCAGCTACTCGGAGGCTGAGACAGGAGAATTACTTGAACCCAGGAGGCAGAGGTTACAGTGAGCCAAGATTGCGCCACTGTACTCCAGCCTAGGGGACAGAGCAAGACTCTGTCTCAAAAATATATATATATATGATTTTTATTCACTTGTTTTTATTACTGGGAGATGCAGGAGGAGATGGGTTTTTTCCCATCATGGAGTAGTGAAAACAGTTTATAGCAGCACTGTAGCAGAAACTGTGGAATTGGTGGAATGTGAATTTGGCTTACAGAGCCACACTCCTCTCCCTGATTTTCTGGAAACCCAAAAAGCTCTGAGAATCCTGTGGCATCTCAAATATCATCTGGTGGCCAAACCTGACCTTACATGTTGCTTTTCACAGCCTTTATTTCACGTACGCTGAGTGGTCATAGGTAATGATGCAGAAATAATCATTTGGTTACCAAGTACTGCCCCAAACCCCACTGGAGGTTACTTAAAATACAGGGTATGCATTGATTTACACTTCTAAAACCCCCTCAAATTCTGAAATTCAGTTGGGTCTCAGAGTTGTATATGGGATTACGGTATCTGACTTTAAATTTTTGCTGCCTCAATAGGCTGCATACACACAGACACGCAGATAGATAACATGCAACACAGACATTGCAGGTGCAGTGGTTCTATTACATATCAACATGAAAAGTTATTAGAAAGCAGAAACTGGTGGCCTAGAAATCTAGTCCCAAACTCCCGTTATTCCAATATGCACTAGATTTATTATCAGTGAGTCATGAAGCATTTCTTAAACATCTAGGTGTGAGCAGAATTTTTCACAATAGCCCAAAAATGGAAGCAACCCAAATGTTGATCAACAGGACAGCAGATAAACACAATGTGGTCTCTTTAGACAGGGGAACCTTATTCAGCCCTGGAAAAAATGGAGGAGTGACATGTGCTGCAATATGGGTGAACCTTGAAAACGCTGTGCTTAGTGAAAGAAGCCAGACACAGAAGGTCACAGGTCATCTGATTCCATTTGTGTGAGAGGGCCCTCTGAAGGGGCCATGCTTCTTTGTTTGCATGACTCATAAACTTTTGCTGGAAAACTCGACCTTCTCATTTTTCTCAAGCTTTCATGATTCGAAAACTGGACATTTTGTCGGTTTCTTTGTTTTTGTTTTTGTTTGTTTTTTTGAGATGGAGTCTCAGTCTGTCACACTCTCAACTCACTGCAGACTCCACCTCCCGGATTCAAGCGATTCTCCTGCCTCAGTCTCCTGAGTAGCGGGAATTACAGGTGCACACCACCACACCAAGCTAATTTTTGTATTTTTAGTAGAGACGGGGTTTCACCATGTTGGCCAGGCTGGTCTTGAACAACTGACCTCAAGTTATCCGCCCTCCCAGACCTCCCAAAGTGCAGGGGTTACAGGCTTGAGCCACTGTGCCTGGCCTGTTTTTGTCTTTTTTGGAGACACAGCCTTACTCTGTTGCCCAGGCTGGAGTGCAGTGGCATGATCTTGGCTCGCTGCAGCCTCCACCTCCCGAGTTCAAGCAATTCTCCTGCCTCAGCCTCCCATGTAGGTGAGATTGCAGGTGCCTGCCACCACAGCCAGCTAATTTTTATTTGTTTATTTATTTTTTGAGATGGAGTCTTGCTCTGTCACCCAGGCTGGAGTGCAGTGGCGCGATCGCCGCTCACTGCAAGCTCCGCCTCCTGGGTTCACGCCATTCTCCTGCCTCAGCCTCCCGAGTAGCTGGGACTACAGGCGCCCGCCACCTCGCCCAGCTATTTTTTTGTATTTTTTAGTAGAGACAGGGTTTCACTGTGTTAGCCAGGATAGTCTCGATCTCCTGACCTCATGATCCGCCCATCTCAGCCTCCCAAAGTGCTGGGATTACAAACTTGAGCCACCAGGCCCGGCCGCTAATTTTTATATTTTTAGTAGGTACGGGGGTTCGCCATGTTGGCCAGGCCAGTCTTGAACTCCTGACCTCAGGTGATCCACCCGCCTCGGCCTCCCAAAGTGCTGGGATTACAGGTGTGAGTCACCGCGCCCAGCGTTTTATGCAATTTTGCATATTGCAGTCTGGTCTTTCTGGGAATGGGATCCTTCCTCTCTTCCCTGTCCTCAGGCTTGGTTGTTGCTGCTTATTGTGGGTTGTAACTGTTTGGTGGCTTTTCTAAGCTATTTTTGTAAAGACTGTGTTCTTTGTGGGGTGTGGTCAGTAGACTGTTCTGTTAGTTTTGTGGTCAGCTAGTGACTTAGCAGAGATCTCCTTAAACTCCTGGAGCAAAAAAAAAAAAAAACAAAACAGAAAACAAAAACCAAAAAGCTTCCAGTATTTGCAGCGCGGCACTCCTTCCACACTCAGGCAGGCAGTTAACAACCCTACCTTCGCCTTCACTCTGCCTGCAGAGAGCAAAGGTCAGCCAGAGGTGAGAGCTTGGAAGCCTTCTCTGGTCCTTTCCAAACATGTGCCCACCCTGAGATGACGCCTTCTAAATTCCCAGGAATATGTGGAAGCTCTTTTTTTATTCATTTGGGTTTTTAAATTTTTTAAAAAATTAATTAATTATTTTGAGACAGGGTCTCGCTGTGTTGCCCAGACTTGAGTGCTGTGGCGCAATCATAGCTCATTGCAGCCTCCAACTCTCCGGCTCAAGCGATTCACCCTCCTCAGCCTCCCAAGTAGCTGAAACCACAAGCACGTGCCACCATGCCCAGCTAATGAAAAAAATTTTTTTTTCATAGAGACAGGGTCTGACATTGTTATCCAGGTTGGTGTCAAACTCCTGGGCCAAAGTGCTGGGATTACAGGTGTAAGCTACCACACCCAGCCAGAGCTCAGCCTCTGTGTTGTATAGTTTTGTGGGTTTTGACTATGGTATAATGTCAGATATGCGCCATTAGATTATCATGCAAAAATAGGTTCACTCCTCACCCACCAAATCACACAACTGCCAATCTTTTTATTGTCTCTATAGTTTTCCTTTTTCCAGAATGTGATATAGTTGGAGTCTCACAGTATGTAGTCTTGTCTTTTTTTTCAGTATATAATGTTTTCATACTGGCTTCCTTCACTTAGCAATGTGCATTTAAGGTTCCTCCATGTCATTTTGTGGCTTGATAGCTTATTGTTTTCTATTGCTGAAGAGCATTCCATTGTCTGGATGTTCCACAGTTTGTTGATCCATTCACCTATTGAGGGATGTCTTGATTGCTTCCAGTTTGGGGCAGTTATGAACAAAGCTGCTATAAACATGTGTGTGCAGGCTTTTGTGGGGACTGAAGTTTTCAGCTCAGTTGGGTGGATGCCTAGGAGTATAGTTGCTGGATTGTATGATAAGATTTTATACATATATATATTACAATCATCAAATAGATGCAGAAAAAAATACTATATTTAGCTTTATAAGAAACTGCCATTGTGGATTTTTTTTTTTTTTTTTTTTTTTTTTTGAGACAGAATTTTGCCCTTGTCTCCTAGGCTGGAGTGCAGTGGCACAATCTCGGCTCATTGCAACCTCCGCCGCCCAGGTTCAAGTGATTCTCCTGCCTCAGCCTTCCAAGTAGCTGGGATTACAGGCACCTGCCACCATGCCCAGCTAATTTTTGAGTTTTTAGTAGAGACGCAGTTTCGCCACTTTGGCCATGCTGGTCTCAAACTCCTGATGTCAGGTGATTCACCTGCCTCAGCCTCCCAAAATGCTGGGATAACAGGCATGAACCACTGCACCTGGTTTATTTTTCAAAGCCTTTATTTCTAACTTCCCAGCTTTTCCTCCCTGGTGTTCAGCATGTCAATTGTTTGCCCCAGTCAATATCTTTTGTGCCAGGCTGCAGCGTCTAGTTCATTTGACTTTAATGTTTGTAACAAACGCCCTGCACATAGCCACACTGCACCCCAGAGAGTTCCAAGTTAGGCACAAAAAAGGCAAGATCTTTGCATTAGGCTTTCAGGGAGCCATTGACAGGTCAGACAGACAGACAACCACTGTTCAGTGATTCTTGTGCCTCAGCCTCCTGACCTCAGGTGATCTGCCCACCTCGGCCTCCCAAAGTGCTGGGATTACAGTCATGAGCCACTGTGCCTGACCCAGTCTTTTATTTCTCACAGATCTATTCAGAAATTCTATTTCTTGGCCGGGCGCGGTGGCTTACGCCTATAATCCCAGCACTGTGGGAAGCTGAGGCAGGTGGATCATAGTGTCTCCTGACACTGTTCAAGATCAGCCTGGCCAAGATGGTGAAACCCGTCTCTACTAAAAATACAAAACAAAATTAGCTGGTCCTGGTGGTGGGTGCCTGTAATCCCAGCTACTCGGGAGGCTGAGGCAGAGAATTGCTTAAACCCAGGAGGCGGAGGATGCAGCAAGCCGAGATTGCGCCACTGCACTCCAGCCTGGGCGACAGAGCGAAACTCCATCTCAAAAAAAAAAGAAAGAAATTCTGTTTCTTCTTGAGTCACTTTTGGTAATTTGTATATTTCTAGCAATTTGCCTATTTTAATCTGTTATCTAATATGTTGTATCTAATTTAAATAACTAAGTTAATGTATCTAAGTTATCTAATTTTTAAATTGTCTGAATACAGTTGTTTATAGTATTCTTTTATAATCCTTTTTATTTTTTCTAAGGTCATTAGAGATGTGTTTCCTCTTTAATTCCTAATTACAGTACTATGAGTCTTTTCTCTCTTTTCCCTGCAGTATTTTAAAGTAAATTCTACTCCCCCAACCCCCGCCACCCATTTTGGGGGGAATAAATTCTACTAGTTTAGATGTTATATGGTTTATTTTTCTTCTCTTGGTGGTTACACTTAGATTCTTCTAGTGTGCAAACTTAAAAGTATGAAGTTATCATCATCTCTTTTTTTTTTCCCAAATGACTCAAAACTTTTAGTCATTTTTTGGACCAGCGTCTATAAGGTAGATTCTTAGGCCTTGTGTGTAAAAGTCTATAGGCTCCCAGGCTGAAGTGATCGTCCTGCCTCAGCCTTCTGAATAGCTGGGACTACAGATAGATGCCACCATGCTTGGCTATTATTTTAATTTTAATTTTTTTTTTTTTTTTTTTGAGATGGAGTCTTGCTCTGTCGCCCAGGCTGGAGTACAGTGGCGCGATCTCGGCTCACTGCAAACTCCGCCTCCCAGGTTCACGCCATTCTCCTGCCTCAGCCTTGTGAGTAGCTGGGACTACAGGCGCCCGCCACCACTCCTGGCTACTTTTTTGTATTTTTTAATAGAGACGGGGTTTCACTATGGTCTCGATCTACTGACCTTGTGATCCGCCCGCCTCGGCCTCCCAAAGTGCTGGGATTACAGGCGTGAGCCACCGCGCCTGGCTATTTTAATTTTTTATAGAAGCCAGTCTTGCTGTGTTGCCCAGGCTGCTCTCAAACTCTTGGCCTCAAGCAATCGTCCCTCTTCTGCCTCCCAAAGTGTTGAGGTTACAGGTGTGAACCCTGGCACCCAGCCTCCTCCCTCCCTCTCTCATGCCTGTATGTTGAGCTCAGTGCTGGCTGACTTGTCCTTAGTCCATTGATGATATTCTTATTCTTATCTTCGAGGCTTGTTTCTGTTGAGAAGTTTGCCATCAGGGTAATTGTCATTCTTTTGTAGACTCGTAGAATGCTCGGCTTTGTTATCTCTCACTGTGCTATTTTTTTCTAGTTCTTGGGGGTGCTTTTCTAGACTTGCGTGAAGCTTTTCTTTTCATTTATTTAGTTTTCCTGTGGATAGTTCAGCTCTTCCAGGGCACCAGGCCTCCACTGCCTGGGAACTCAAGGCCCTGTTTCCTTCTCCCACATGTCTGTTATCATCCCAGGTCCCAGCCTCCAGGGCAGCATTCGATAATACAGAATATGAGCCATATATAATCTAAATTTCCTAGAAGCCACATTATAAAGATAAGTAGATGAAATTAACTTTAATAACATGTTGCATTTAGCCCATTATATAGAAAATATTATCATTGCAGGCTGGGCGCAGTGGCTCACACCTGTAATCCCACCACTTTGGGAGGCCAAGGCAGGTAGATCACCTGAGGTCAGGAGTTTGAGACCAGCCTGGGAATCACGGTGAAACCCCATCTCTACTAAAAATACAAAAATTATCTGGGTGTGGTGGCATGCGCCTGTAGTCAGTCCCAGCTACTCGGGATGCTAAGGCAGGAGAATCACTTGAACCTGGGAGGCGGAGGTTGCAGTGAGCTGAGATCCCGCCACTGTACTCCAGCCTGGGTGACAGAATGAGACTCCATCTCAAAAAAAAAAAAAAAAAAAAAAAATTATCATTCCACATTTAATCTATATAGAAACTTATTAAATTGACATTTTTTTGGTACTAAGTTTTCCAAATCCAGGTTATATTTTATACTCACAGCCTGTCCCAATTCAGGCCAATCACATTTCAAGTGCTTCACAGGGCCATGTGTGTTGGTTCATGCCTGTAATCCCAGCACTTTGGGAGGCCAAGGTGGGAGGATCACATGAGCCTAGGAGTTCAAGACAAGCCTGGGCACCATAGTGAGACCCCATATCTTAAATAAATATATTATCCATTTTTTATTTGATATCAGTAAAAAATGAAAAGAAAAATCAAGTACTTCATAGCCACATGGAGCTAGTGGCCACCATATTGGACAAATGGCTCTAGGCCCTGTATCTGATTCTGATTTTCCCCTGGGGCCTACGTGAGCTTACACTTCCAGCATTGAGTTTTCTTGTTGCTGCTGGCACTTGGGATTTTTCCTGTCTTTTGACGGAGGCTATATGTTAAAAAATTATCTTTTGTTATACATGTATATGTTTATAGCTGGAGGAAGAGGTCAGTTCAGTCCACCATGTTGCTGGAAGTACTTTTACTTCTTCCTCACAACAACCTTGTGAAGGAGGTACTCTTACACCCAGTTTACAGATGAGGCACCTGGGGCTCGTGGAGCTTAAGTGACTTGCACAAAGCCACATGACTGTTATGGGGCAGAGAACAGACCCAGATCGAGGTCTGCTTGAATTGCAAGTCTGTGCTCTGCCCACAATGCTGTTTTGCCACCTAATAACCTTCATTCTTCCTGCTTCATTTTCAGGAATTAGTTGCCATCAAGGGCTCTCTCCTCCCTGTTTCCTTACATGGTTCTGCTTATCCGGAGAGTAGCTCTTGGCCAAGACCTGGCAGTGGAGAGCCATGGACCAGTACAGCCTTGGAGACGAGGGTGCCCTCCCATCAGAAATGCACCTCCCTTCATTTTCAGAGAGCCAAGGGCTCAACTGCAGTGACACCCTCAACCGGGATCTGGGTCCCAACACGCGAGACCTGCTCTATGCTGGCCTGAGTGGTTTGGACCCGGACCCCAACCTCCCAACGCCTGACATGTCCAGCGAGGTGCTGGAGGACAACTTAGACACCCTGTCCCTGTACTCGGGGAAGGACAGTGATTCTGTGAAGCTGCTGGAGGAGTATGCAGATTCGGAGTCTCAGGCATCCTTACAAGGTGAGGCTGTCACCTGGGTAGAAAGGCCCTGCAGAATGTTCGACAGTTTCTGTGGCCAGCTAGGGACTGATTCTGCATGGATTGGTTAAGAAAATTTTTCCCTCCTACAGGTGACTTAGGGAACAGTCACCTTTTTTCCTACTTGGGAATTGTTTCCCAATTCTTTTTTTGTTTTGTTTTGTTTTGTTTCAGGCAGAGTATAGTGGTACGATCTCGGCTCACTGCAACCTCTGGCTCCTGGGTTCAAGTGATTCTCCTGCCTCAGCCTCCCAAGTAGCTGGGATTACAGGCGCCCACCACCACGCCCGGCTAATTTTTGTATTTTTAGTAGAGAGGGGGTTTCATCATATTGGCCAGGCTGGTCTTGAACTCCTGACCTCAACTGATCCTCCCACCTCGGCCTCCCAAAGTAGTGTGATTACAGGCATGAGCCACCACTCTCGGCACCCAATTCTTAGTAAAGGAAACAGAACACTCATTCTAGGGAATAATGTTCAGAAACTTAGGTGTTTGGGGATATCCTTATCTTTTGTGTAGTGTGTGGGCAGATGTTAGCATTTACTAAAGACTTTCCTTCCCATTACCACACCCTAGAGGCTGATTTCACATTTCCAGAATGAACTGGGGTCCTGTCCCTTCTGATCTTTAGTTGTCAGACCTTCTTAGACCCCAGTGTCTTTATCCATAAAGCAGGTGGACAATAACATCCTCTCTGCCTCCCCACAGAGTGAAACGAAAGAAGGAACTATTGTAAACACAATTCATAGACCTTAAAGCACTGGAGAGATATTCGTTGTTGTTTTTTGTTTTTTGTTTGTTTTTTTTTTTTTTTGAGACGGAGTCTCTCTCTGTCGCCTAGACTGGAGTGCAGTGGCACAATCTCGGCTCACTGCAACCTCTGCCTCCTAGGTTCAAGTGATTCTCCTGCCTCAGCCTCCTGAGTAGCTGGGATTACAAGTGTGTGCCACCATGCCCAGCTAACTTTTGTATTTTTAGTAGAGAAGGGGTTTTACTATGTTTCCCAGTCTGGTCTCAAAGTCCTGAGCTCAAGCAATCTGCCCACCTTGGCCTCCCAAAGTGCTTGGGACTACAGGTGTGAGCCACCATGCCTGACCTCACTTGTAAATTTTTAAACACATAGGTGAAGTCAGACATACATAGTCTTGCAGAGATAATATTATGTATGTAATTTCATTTAAGTTGTAAGAGTTGGTGTATTTGCTTTCATATTGAAGGTAGACCTTCATACTGAGGGTCACTGAAATAGCTATTCCATTGGACTGTTAGACCATATTCTTGCTGTTTGGACTGTTAAAGTGTTTCTGTGAACAACTTTGTACATGTTGAGTTTCCTTTTGGATTAGTTCTTTGAATATTTTCCTCAAAGTCAGTTTACCCAGACGGAGCATTAAATAATTTTATAGCTCTGGCCAGACATGGTGGCTCATGCCTATAATCCTAACACTTTGGGAGGCTGAGGCGGGCGGATCACACCACTGCACTCCAGCCTGGCGAAAGAGCAAGACTCCATCTCAAAAAAAAAAAAAAAAAAAAAAAGGCCAGGCGCGGTGGCTGACGTCTGTAATCCCAGCACTTTGGGAGGCCGAGGCGGGCGGATCACGAGGTCAGGAGATCGAGACCGTCCTGGCTAACATGGTGAAACCCCCATCTCTACTAAAAATACAAAAAATTAGCCGGGCGTGGCGGCGGGCACCTGTAGTCCCAGCTACTCAGGAGGCTGAGGCAGGAGAATGGCGTGAACCCAGGAAGCGGAGCTTGCAGTGAGCAGAGATCGCGCCACTGCACTCCAGCCTGGGCGACAGAGCAAGACTCTGTCTCAAAAAAAAAAAAAGCATTAACCTGGCATGGTGGTGGGTGCCTGTAATCCCAGCTACTCGGGAGGCTGAGGCAGGAGAATTGCTTGAATCTGGGAGGTGGAGGTTACAGTGAGCTGAGTCATTGTACTCCAGGCTGGGCAACAAAGTAAGACTCTGTCTCAACAAATAAATAAATGTTAAAAAACTATGGAGCCCTTATAACACTGTTTTCTAAGAAGATGAAGTGACTTCCCAGGCTAGTGCCTCTGTTTGCCTGTTTTTCAGTGTCCTAGGCAATTTTTTAAAAATTTATTTTATTTTATTAATTAGTTAAGTTATTTATTTATTTATTTTTTGAGACGGAGTCTTGCTCTGTCACCAGGTTAGAGTGCAGTGGCGCAATCTTGGCTCACTGCAACCTCTGCCTCCCGGGTTCAAGCGATTCTCCTGCCTCAGCCTCCCGAGTAGCTGGGATTACAGGCGCCCGCCACCGTGCCTGGCTAATTTTTGTATTTTTAGTAGACGTGGGGTTTCACCATCTTGGCCAGACTGGTCTCGAACTCCTGACCTCATGATCCACCCTCCTCAGCCTCCCAAAGTGCTGAGATTACAGGCATAAGCTACCGTGCCCAGCCTCCTTGCCAATTTTTAGAAATGTTTTGTTTTCTAGTTTAATAGTTGCTTTAATAGGCATTTTAAAGTGACTGAATAGGGCTAAGGACTTTCACCTGAGGGAGCCCAGTTTCTCCTTGTTTGAACTATTGGAGTTATTTGACTACTCATTATAGTAATTGCTCAGAGGACAAAGATGAAGGCCAAGCAAGTTCCATGACAAATGGCCATAGGCAGGATTGGGAGGAGAGTCTAGGCCTCAAGACTCCCAGCCCAGTTTCCCTTCTGCTGTGTCTGTCACACTGCATCTCATGAGCCACAGAGAATTTGCACGTTTGGATCCTTTAGAGCAGCCTCCTGCTTTTCCCATGCCCTGGCCCATTGAATTCTTGGGTCCCATCTCCATAGCATCCCTGATAAACAATTATTTCTAAACTTGCCGCCTTGGCTGAGTGCAGTAGCTCACACACTTTGTAATCCCAGCACTTTGGGAGGCTGAGGTGGGATGATTGCTTGAGGCCAGAAGTTTCAGACCAGCCTGGCCAACATGGCAAAACCCCGTCTCTACTAAAAATACAAGAATTAGCCTGGCATGGTGGCAGGCGTCTATAATCCCAGCTACTCAGGAGGCTGAGGCAGGAGAATCACTTGAACCCGGGAGGCAGAGGTTGCAGTGAGCCAAGATGGCACCATTGCACTCTAGCCTGGGCAACAGAATGAGGCTCCATCTCAATAAACAAACAAACAGGCCGGGTGCGGTGGCTCAAGCCTGTAATCCCAGCACTTTGGGAGGCCGAGACGGGCGGATCACGAGGTCAGGAGTTCGAGACCATCCTGGCTAACACGGTGAAACCCCGTCTCTACTAAAAAATACAAAAAACTAGCCGGGCGAGGTGGTGGGCGCCTGTAGTCCCGGCTACTCGGGAGGCTGAGGCAGGAGAATGGCGTAAAAATCCGGGAGGCGGAGCTTGCAGTGAGCTGAGATCCGGCCACTGCACTCCACCCTGGGCGACAGAGCGAGACTCCGTCTCAAAAAACAAACAAACAAACAAACAAACAAACTTGCCAACTCATAAGGCAGTTTAAGCCAGGTGCTATGTATGGTTCACGCCTGTAATCCCAGCACTTTGGGAGGCAAGTCAGGAGGATTGCGTGAGTCCAGGAGATTGAGACCAACCTGGGCAACATAGTGAGACCCTGTCTCTACAACAAATAACAATTTAAAAATTAGCTGGCAGTGGTGGTGGCCCATATAGTCCCAGCTGCTCAGGAGGCTGAGGTGGGAGGATCACGTGAGCCCAAGACTTAGAGACTGCAATAAGCTGTGATCACACCATTGTACTCCAGCCTGGGTGACAGAATAAAACCCTGTCTCAAGAAATAAAATTAAAAATTAGGTGGGCATGGTGGTGTGCACCTGTAGTCTCACCTGCTTGGGAGGCTGAGTCAGAAGGACTGCTCACGCCCAGGAGTTCAAGGCTGCAGTGAGCTATGATTGCGTCTGTGAATAACCCCTGCACTCTAGCCTGGACAACATATTGAGACCCCCATCTCTATTAAGAAAATAATAAGAAATAAGAAATTTCAAAGGCAGGCCGGGCTCGGTGGCTCATAACTGTAATCCCAACACTTTGGGAGGCCGAGGTGGGTGGATCACCTGAGGCCAGAAGTTCGTGACCAGCCTGGCCAACATGGTAAAACCCCATCTCTACTGAAAATACAAAAGTTAGTTGGGCATGGTGGTGGGTATCTGTAGTCCCAGCTACTGAGGAGGCTGAGGCTTGAACCTGGGAGGCAGAGGTTGCAGTGAGCCGAGATTGCGCCACTGCACTTCAGCCTGGGCAACAGAGTAAGACTCAGTCTCAAAAAAAAAGGCAATCTAATGCACCTTTCAGATCAATCTAAAAAGTAGAAAAATCTTTTTTTTTTTTTTTTTTTTGGAGACGGAGTCTCACGCTGTTGCCCAGGCTGGAGTGCAGTGGCGCGATCTCGGCTCACTGCAAGCTCCGCCTCCCGGGTTCCCGCCATTCTCCTGCCTCAGCCTCCTGAGTAGCTGGGACTACAGGCGCCCACCACCGCGCCCGGCTAATTTTTTGTATTTTTAGTAGAGACGGGGTTTCACTGTGGTCTCGATCTCCTGACCTTGTGATCCGCCCGCCTCGGCCTCCCAAAGTGCTGGGATTACAGGCTTGAGCCACCGCGCCCGGCCTGAAAAATCTTTTATTATTCCTTCATCTAACATACAGTTATTGAGTGCCTATAGGTGCCAAAATGGGAACTCTAGCACCTGAGAACACAGCAGTGAGCGAGGCTAAGTCCTTGCATGCATGGCCCTATGTTTCCAGTGGTGTGAGGTCAGCTTCCCTTTAATTTTCATTCACCAAGCCTAGCTCTGTCCCTTGGAGCAAGATAGAAGCAGTCTGCCATCTCCTGTGTACACTGGCCCTTCAGATATTTGAGGATATCTGCCCTCTCCAAACTGAATATTCCCAGTTCCTTTAGCTATTCCTTGGGCTATGTGATTCATAACTATGTATTTTATCATTTTATCCAAGGGATACATAAAATGTAAACAATTTACCTATACAAAAAGAGGAAAATAAAACCAGCTCATAATCCTGCTAGTCCATCTGATTCTCTTTCTTTCTTCCTTTCTTCCTTTCTTCCTTTCTCTCTCTCTCTCTCTCTCTCTCTCTCTCTCTCTCTCTTCCCCCCCCCCCCCCTCGTCCCGCTGTGTTGCCCAGGCTGGAGTGCAGTGGTGCGATCTCAGCTTACTGCAGCTTCTGCCTCCTGGGTTCAAGCAGTTCTCGTGCCTCAGCCTCCCAGATAGCTGGGAATACAGGCACACACCACCATGCCCAGCTAATTTTTGTATTTTTGGTAGAGACAGGGTTTCACCTTGTTCGCCAGGCTCGTCCTGAACTCCTGATGTCAAATGATCGACCTGCCTCGGCCTCTCCAAGTGCTGGGATTACAGGTGTGAACTACCATGCCCAACCCAGATATTAGGTTGTTTATAAAATTTCACCAGGAAAAGCAATATGACAGTTTACTCCCTTGCAGCTAGATCTTTGTACAAAGCTACATTTATTTCCTTATGTGAAAACCCCAAAAACAGAATTGGGTATGTGCAAGGATTTCCACTTTTCCAAGGGTTTGGATAATTTATTTCTTTTTTTTTTTTTTTTTTTTTTTTGAGGCGGAGTCTGGCACTCTTGCCCATACTGGAGTGCAGTGGCCCGATCTCGGCTCACTGCAAGCTCCGCCTCCTGGATTCACGCCATTCTCCTGCCTCAGCCTCCCAAGTAGCTGGGACTACAGGCGCCCGCCACCTCGCCCGGCTAGTTTTTTTGTATTTTTTAGTAGAGACGGGGTTTCACCGTGTTAGCCAGGATGGTCTCGATCTCCTGACCTCGTGATCCGCCCGTCTCGGCCTCCCAAAGTGCTGGGATTACAGGCTTGAGCCACCGCGCCCGGCCTTGGATAATTTATTTCTAATTGCCCTTCCAAGAGTACCAGGTGATGGTGTGGTCGTAAAGCCCAGCCCATTGCGGTCACACTGCTCTGGAAGGGCTTCAGCCTGCAGTCATCCCTCCACGCGTGGCACCGAGTCCGGGTGCTGTCCTGCAGGGCTTCTGTTCCCCTCACCTGCTCCTGAACCTTGTTTACTTTGTGTGGAGCAAGAGTTCCTGTGCGGCACTTCCAAGGCCACCATGGCTCTAAGAGGTGTGGAGTGCTTTAGCCGCGCTTTTCGCTTGGTTTCCTTGGCTGTGTATAACCTGTGCTTTCTCCCTCTGTGTAGACCTGGGGCTAGGTGTGCTTAAGGCTAAAGAGGCTGATGAAGGAGGAAGGGCCACCTCGGGGAGTGCCAGGAAAGGAAAGCGGCAGCACAGTTCCCCTCAAAACCCACTTCTGGACTGCAGCCTGTGCGGGAAGGTGTTCAGCAGCGCCAGTTCTCTGAGCAAGCACTACCTGACGCACAGCCAGGAAAGGAAGCACGTCTGCAAAATCTGCAGCAAGGCCTTTAAGCGCCAGGACCACCTGTATGTAGGAGTCTGGTCAGAAAAACGTCTGTTCAGGGGCTGGGGGTGGGGACGTGTTCCTGGGTCTTCTTCCTGTCCTCCCAGATCAACCTGTCTCATCCTCTGTTGGGTTTTCCAGATGTGTATAACCTCTGCTCAGCCACAGCCACAGCCCCTCCATTCTCTTTTTTTTTTTTTTTTTTTTTTTTGTCTGTCATCCAGGCTGGAGTGTAGTGGCATGATCTCAGCTCACTGCAACCTCCGCCTCCTGGGTTCAAGTGATTCTTCTGCCTCAGCCTCCTGAGTAGCTGGGATTACAGGCTCCTGCCACCATGCCCGGCTAATTTTTGTATTATTTTTAGTAGAGACAGGGTTTCACCATGTTGGCCAGACTGGTCTTGAACTCCTGACCTCAAGTGATCCTCCTGCCTCAGCCTCCCAAAGTGCTGGGATTACAGGTGTGAGCCACCACACCCCACCCACTCTGTTCTTCTTACACCATCAGAGTGCAGGGAAGAGAGTGGGTGCTGTTCCAGTCCCTAAATTAATACCTGTGGGGAAGCCACTGCTTCTGTTTGCAGACGGGCCCCTTATGGGTTAAAAACACCTAACAACTGGCTCCTGAGTCAATTGTGTTATGGGAGGAGTTGGGCTAACTTTATAGAGCTATGTCCTTACTCTCTGGTAGGTGTCTAAGGAAAGGGGATCAGCGTTCTCTGTGTGTTGATATAGCACAGGACATGAAAGATGAGACACCTGCTTCTAGAACATGGCAATGGAGCATTAACCCTTGTTTTTCTTTCCTTTTTTCCTTTTTTTTTTTTGAGACGGAGTCTTGCTCTGTCATACAGGCTGGAGTGCAGTGGCTTTATCTCGGTTCACGGCAACCTTTACCTCCCTGGTTCAAGCGATTCTCCTGCCTCAGCCTCCCGAGCAGCTGGGACTACAGGTGCTCGCCACCCTGCCCAGCTAATTTTTGTATTTTTAGTAAAGATGGGGTTTCACTATATTGGCCAGGCTGGTCTGAAACTCCTGACCTTGTGATCCACCCACCTCGGCCTCCCAAAATGCTGGGTTTACAAGCATGAGCCACTGCGCCTGGCCCTAGCCTTGTTTTTCTTTTTTTTGTTGTTTTTTTGTTTGCTTGTTTGTTTGCTTTTTTCTTTTTTAAAAAACTCATTCTGTTCCTTTTAACTTAAAAAGTGTCAGGAGCAAATTTCCTTTTTTTTTTTGGACAGTCTTGTTCTGTCACTCAGGCTGGAGTGCAGTGGTGTGGTGTGATCTCAGCTCACTGCAGCCTCTGCCTTCTGGGTTCAAGCGATTTTCCTGCCTCATCCTCTTGAGTAGCTGGGACTACAGGCATGCACTACCATGCCTGGCTAATTTTTGTATTTTTAGTAGAGACAGGGTTTCTCCATATTGGCCAGGAGTCTAGAACTCCTGGCCTCAAGTGATCTGCGTGACTCAGCTTCCCGAAAGTGCTGGGATTACAGGTGTGAGCCACCGCTTAATGTCTTGGAAATGATAAGCTTGTCTTGCCTGTGGGGGAAGGAAAGACATTTTTCAAACCAGGAGACCTGCAAGTGGGAGATGAAAGTACCTTGCATTCTTACCATGCTCCTCCCTTTCACAAGGGGCTTTGACTAATCCATCTTTCATCTTATCCTCTCACCCACACCTACCCCAGGAAAAGGAGCCGATTTGCTCATGTCACAAGTTGGTAACAGCTGGGAGTAGAACTTAGTCTCCTGATTCCCTCTGTTGCTTCCCTCAGACAGAGGCCGAGGGTGAGCCTTTGGGGAAAGACTTTATGATTTAGTCCACATCGACTAGGACTGTCCAGAGCAGGGCTGTTGGGGGCCCAGAGGGTGATGTACTCCTCTGCTTATATTTATAATGTGTTAATGCAGAGGTAGGTGTGATGCGATACATATTTTACATGCATTTCTGTTTGCAGAAACTATAGGCACATTTGGTTGGTTGGCTCTATAATGTTTCTATGGATTGGGCCTCTGTAAATTGGCTTCTTTGCTGTGCGGGGTTCCAGGTAGCATCTTCTTAGGGGTCTCCTATGGTAAGGCACAGATTCCTTTGTTAAAGGAAGGATCATACCCAAGTTAGCATCTCCTCCAGTCTGTTCTGCAGAATTCTGGTTCTCAGGAATGCTAATAGGGGCTTTTTGAAAACAAAACCAAAAACTACTCTGGGCAAATAAGTTTGAGAGACACTGAAAGTTAAACAGGTCTCTCTCTGTGTGGCTTTTAAATTTGCTACTGTGTGCTGGGCGCAGTGGCTCACGCCTATAATCTCAGCACTTTGGGAGACCGAGGCGGGCAAATCACTTGAGTTCAGGAGTTCGACACCAGCTTGGCCAACAAGGCAAAACCCCATCTCTACTAAAAATACAAAAATTAGCTGGGCGTGGTGGCACACACCTGTAGTCCCAGCTACTTGGAGCCTGAGGCACAAGAGTTGCTGGAACCTGGGGGACAGAGTTGCAGTGAGCCGAGATCGTGCCATTGCACTCCAGCCTGGGTGACAGAGCAAGACTCCGCCTCAAAAACAAAAAATTAATTAATTAAATTTGCTACTGTGCATTGTGAACCTCCAAGGAGTGAATGGTGTTTTTTCAAAACTTATTTATCAGCTGTGCCAAAGTCCTTGAGGAGCAACTCTGGAGATCTGTGTGTTCCTTGGGAACCCACTCTGGAGAAGTCTGATCTGGCCTCAGTGGATTTATTTTTCTTTTTTACATTTTTATTTATTTATTTATTGAGACAGAGTCTTACTCTGCCGCCCAGGCTGGAGTGCAAGTGGTGCGATCTCGGCTCACTGCAACCTCCTGAGTACAAGTGATTCTCTTGCTTTAGCCTCCCCAGTAGCTGGGATTACAGGCATGTGCCACCACACCCAGCTAATTTTTTGTATTTTTAGTAGAGATGGGTTTTACCATGTTGGCCAGGCTGGTCTTAAACTCCTGACCTCAAGTAGTGATCCACCACCCACCTCGGCCTCCCAAAGTGCTGGAGTTACAGGCATGAGCCACTGTGCCCCGCTGGATTTTTTTACTTTTCTGTAAGGTGTTTGCTTAAAGGTGAGGGAGAGGAACTCCCCTGCCAGATGGCGTTGACCAAAGCAGGGTTTGCTGGGTGGTCTTTCCTCGTGGGGGCTGAGTACAATTTCTGAATTGTGGTGCAACTGTACCACAGACTCTTTGGGGCCGCCAGGGTCCTACAGCAGAAAGCCCGGTCCCAGGTGCCCCGGTGACGCCCCTGCTTGTGTCTGTGGCTCCAGGACCGGGCACATGCTCACCCACCAGAAGACAAAGCCCTTCGTGTGCATCGAGCAGGGCTGCAGCAAGAGCTACTGCGACTACCGGTCTCTGCGCCGGCACTACGAAGTCCAGCACGGCCTGTGCATCCTGAAGGAAGCCCCCCCGGAGGAAGAGGCCTGCGGGGACTCCCCCCACGCCCACGAGTCGGCCGGCCAGCCTCCCTCTAGCAGCCTGCGCTCTCTGGTGCCCCCGGAGGCCAGGTCCCCCGGCTCCCTCCTGCCCCACCGGGACCTCCTGCGCCGCATCGTGAGCAGCATCGTCCACCAGAAGACCCCTTCTCCTGGCCCGGCCCCAGCGGGGGCTTCAGACAGCGAAGGGAGGAACACGGCCTGTCCCTGCCCCGCCTCATCGCGGTCCTCCTCCTGCACCCCAGCCGGTCCCCCCGCGGCCCCAGCAGCGCTGGACACCGAGCTTCCCGAGGAGCCTCGTCTCTCACAGAAAGAGTCGGCCACTGACGTGTTCACAGCCCCTCATTCCAGGGCCGCCGAGAATGGCGCCTCCGACCCGCCAGAGCCTGAGCCAGATCCCGCGCTGCTCCAGGCCCGGTCCACCGCGGAGGGCTGGCCCGAGGGCGGCTCCGTGCCCGCCTGCCTGCCTCTCTTCCGAGGCCAGACGGTCCCTGCCAGTTCCCAGCCATCGAGCCACAGCTTCCAGTGGCTCCGGAACCTGCCGGGCTGCCCCAAAAGCAAAGGAAACAACATGTTTGTTGTCCACAAGCCCCCGGCCGTGCCGTCGCGGGAGAGCTCCGAGTCTGGCCCAGGACCCAGCAGCGCCGCCCCCTCGGAGGAGTCCCCGCCCGGCCCCGGGGGCGGCCTGGAGGACGCGCTGCCCTTCCCTCCAGCGCTCCTCAGGGCCTCCGGGGAGGCCCTGAGCGACCCCAGGTCGGCCAGCGGAGAAGATGACCCCTGCGCCCCCAGGAAGGGCAAGCTCGACTGCGACTCCTTCCTGTGCCAGAACCCTGGGGAGCCCGGCCTCCAGGAGGCCCAGAAGTCTGGGGGGCTCCCTGCGGATGCCTCTCCGCTCTTCCGCCAGCTCTTCCTCAAGTCGCAGGAGCCTCTTGTGAGCCACGAACAGATGCAGGTGTTCCAGATGATCACCAAGTCCCAGCGGATCTTCTCCCACGCCCAGGTGTCCAAAGCCTCCTCCCAGCTCCCCGCGCCTGAGGGCAAGCCGGCCGCCCTGAGGCCGCTGCAGGGGCCATGGCCGCAGCAGCTTCCGCCACTGGCTCCTGCTGTGGACTCTCTCAATGCCGGCCCTGGAAACCCCGAGGCAGAGGGCTCCCCAGCCCGCAGGAGAAAAACCACACCCGGGGTTGCCAGAGAGGCCTCCCCCGGCAACACGAGACGAGACGCAAAGGGGGGACTGAAAGTGGCCGCGGTTCCAACGCCCCTTGCAGCGCCGTCTCTGGACCCTTCCAGGAATCCAGACATCTCTTCTCTGGCCAAGCAGTTGCGATCCTCTAAAGGGACCTTGGACCTGGGGGACATCTTCCCCTCCACAGGCCAACGGCAGACCCAGTTAGGTGGGGAGGAGCTGCCGGGAGCCTCGCTGCCCGGGAAGCAGGCCCCAGCTGAGAATGGCGCGGTTTCAGGGACCACGAAAGGTGAAAAGGGCCCACCCTGCTCCCGGGGTGGAGGCTACCGGCTCTTGGGCAACCCCAGGGCCCCGCGATTCTCCGGCTTCCGGAAAGAAAAGGCGAAGATGGATATGTGCTGTGCGGCTTCTCCGAGCCAGGTAGCCATGGCCTCCTTCTCATCGGCCGGGCCCCCCGCAGATCCCTCCAAGTCCAAGCTGACAATATTCAGCAGAATCCAGGTACCAGCTCTCTCTCACGTGGCCTGACCAGCGTGGAGTGAGTTTCCTTTGCATTTGTTAGTGTCCAGGCATTTTATTTCATTTCAGGGAATCCCTAGATGCAGTTTTACAAAGGAAGGAATTCAGGTTCCCAAAGTTTGTGGTTTTCCCCACTGAAAAAAAAAAAAAGACCAAAATGAGGCCAGGTGAGGTGGCTTAGGCCTGTAATCCCAGCCCTTTGAGATGGGAGGCCGAAGTGGGGAAACTGCTTGAGCTCAGGAATTCGAGATCAGCCTAGGCAACATGGCAAAACCCTGTCTTACCAAAATTTTAAAAAAATTAGCTGGGTGTGGTGGCGCACACCTGTGGTCCCAGCTACTCGGGAGGCTAAGGTGGGAGAATCGCTTGAACCTGAAAGGTGGAGGTTTCAGTGAGCTGAGATTGCGCCACTGCACTCTAGCCTGGGTGACAGAGCGAGACCGTGTCTCAAAAACACAAAAAAGATCAACATGAGGATATTCCAGAGTTGTTCAAAACTCTGTTACCTCACTAAGCCTTTTTTTTTTTTAATCTTGTTTCCCTTTGGATTTACCTTTTTAGAATCGTCAGAGGATATGAAGGTAGATGCCCTCTTTCCTTTAAAGATTCCTCTTGAAATGGCCTTGTGTTTTCTGATTGTGACTCATGGTTTCCATGAGCACAAGTGGGCACCTGTATCGTGCCCCCACACTTCAGCACATTGACGATTATTCACTGGTTCCTCCAGATATTGTGCTTGGAGTCCAGGTCTCCAGACTCCAGGTCCAACCTGGGCAACATGGCGAAACCCCGTCTCTACCAAAATTTTAAAAAATTAGCTGGGTGTGCTGGCGCACACCTGTGGTCCTAGCTACTCAGGAGGATGAGTAGCTTCCCATCATACCACAGCTACCTCATTTTTGTTTTATTAACAGCATTATTATTCAGGTGCCATATAATGCACCATTTTATTTTTTATATATTTTTTAGAGATGGTGGGGTCTTGCTATGTTGCCCAGCCTGGTCTTGAACCCCTGGGCTCAAGCGATAGTCTCAGCCTCCTAAAGTGTTGGGATTACAGGCATGAACCACCATGCCCAGCCAAATCCACCACTTTATTTTATTTTTAAAATTTATTTTATTTATTTATTTATGATGGAGTCTTACTCTGTTGCCCAGGCTGGAATGCAGTGGTGCTATCTCGGATCACCACAACCTCTGCCTCCTGGGTTCAAGCAGTTATCTGCCTCAGCCTCCGAGTAACTGGGATTACAGGCATGCGCCACCACGCCTGGCTAATTTTTTATTTTTAGTAGAGATGAGGTTTCACCATTTGGCCAGTCTGGCCTTGAACTCCTGACCTCGTGATCCACCCACCTCGGCCTCCCAAAGTGCTGAGATTACAGGCGTGAGCCACTGTGCCAGGCCAAATTTATTTTTGAGACAGAGTCTCACTCTGTTGCCCAGGCTGGAGTATAGTGGTGCAGTTTTGGCTCACTGCAACCTCTGCCTCCCAAGTTCAAGCAATTCTCCTGCCTGGGCCTTCCAAGTAGCTGGGATTACAGGCACATACCACCATGCCCAGCTAATTTTTGTATTTTTAGTAGAGCTGGGGTGTCACTATGTTGGCTAGGCTGGTCTTGAACTCCTGACCTCAGGTGATCTGCTTGCCTCGGCCTCCGAAAGTGCTGGGATTACAGGCTTGCGTCACGGTGCCCGGCCTGAATACACCATTTTAAAGCGTAGCATTGGGTAATTTGTAGTATATTCACAAGATTGTGCAACCATCCCCACTCTGCCAGAACAGTTTCATCTCCCCAAAAGGAACCCCACATTTCTTAGTTGTCACCCACAATCTCACACTCCCCCCAGCGCCCGGCAGCCACGAGTCTCCTTTCTGTCTCTGTGGATGTGTCTGTTCTGGACATTGCATGTGAGTGGAATCGTGCACTCTGTGGCTTTCGTGTCTGGCTTCCTTCACTCAGCGTGACGTTTTCCAGGCTCATCTGTGGGGTGGCAAATGGCAGAGCTGCGTTCCTTTCCATGACTGAGTGATCCTCTGTTGGATGGATAAGGCCACATTTCATTTGTCTGTTCATCCGTGGATGGACATTTGGGTTGTTTCCACTTTTTGGCTATTTTGAATATAGTGCTGCTGTGAATATTCATCCATGTACAAATTTTTATGGGGATTTATGTTCTAGGAGTAGAATTGCCAGGTGGCACAGCAGCTCCCTGTTTCAGGTCTGAGGAACTACTAGGCTGTTTTGCTTGTTTCCTCTTCCCACCCACAGTGTATGAGGGCTCCACATTTTCCACATCCTCACCAACACTTGTTATTGTCTGTGGTTTGTTCAAATTATAACTACGCTGGTGGGTGTGAAGCAGTATCTCATTGTAGTTTTGATTTGTATTTCCCCGTGACTGCTGATGTTGCACTCTTTTCTATGTGCTTATTGGCCATCTGTGTATCTTTCTAGAAGAAATGTCTGTTTAGGTCCTTTGCTTATTTTTTAAAATCAAATTACTATTTTTTGAGTTCTCTATATATTCTGGATGCAAGACCCTTATCTGACACATGACTTGCAAATATTCTCTCATTTGTGGTGTGTCTTTTCACCTTATTTATGATACCATTTGCAGGACAAAAGTTTTTTTTTTTTTCTTTTTGAGACGGAGTCTCGCTCTGTCGCCCAAGCTGGAGTGCAGTGGCGCGATCTCCACTCACTGCAAGCTCCGCCTCCCGGGTTCACGCCATTCTCCTGTCTCAGCCTCCCGAGTAGCTGGGACTACAGGCGCCCGCCACCACGCCCAGCTAATTTTTGTATTTTTAGTAGAGACGGGGTTTCACTGTGTTAGCCAGGATAGTCTCGATCTCCTGACCTCATGATCCGCCCGTCTCGGCCTCCCAAAGTGCTGGGATTACAGGTGTGAGCCACCGTGCCCAGCAGGACAAAAGTTTTTATTTTTATTTTTATTTTTTTTTTTGAGACAGGGTCTCACTCTGTCACTCAGGCTGGAGTGAAGTTGTGTGATCATGGCTCACTGCAACCTTGAACTCCTGGGCTCAAGTGATTTTCCCACCTCAGCCTCCTGAGTTGCTGGGACCTCAGGCCCACGCCAGTATGCCAGGCCAATTTTTGTATTTTTTGTAAAGGTGGGGTTTCGCCATGTTGCCCAGGCTGGTCCTAAACTCCTGGGCTGAAGCAATCCTCCCACCTCAGCCTCCCAAAGTCCTGGGATCACAGGCATGAGCCACCATGCCTGGCTAAAAGTTTTACATTTTGATGAAGTCTAATTTGTCTGTTTTGCTTTGGTGTCTTATCTAAGAAACTACTGTCTAATCCAAGGTCATGAAGATTTACTCCGATGTTTTCTTCTGAAAGTCTGTAATTTGAGCTTTTCTTGCCTCTTCATTTTGGATGTGTTGGTTCAGATGCATTTTCATCTTCAGGGTGGAAACATCTACAGGCTTCCCCATCCAGTGAAGGAAGAGAACGTGGCAGGCGGAGGGTAAGTTAAGAAGCCCCCAATCCTGCATGCACCCCGACAGGAGTCCTCTGGCCTTCCTGTGCTGGCCCTGGACAAGTGAGTGGGGAGGATGCTCTCAGTCCTAATGGGATTAGGGTACAGCCTCCATTTTTTAGGGTTTATCAAGAGTAGTCAGGCTGGGCACGGTGGCTCATGCCTGTAATCCCAGCATTTCAGGAGGCCGAGGAAGGGGGATCATTTGAGGTCAGTAATTTGAGTCCAGCCTAGCCAACATGGTGAAACTCTGTCTCTACTAGAAATACAAAAATTAGCCATGTATAGTGGCACACACCTGTAATCTTAGCTACTTGGGAGGCTGAGGCACAAAAATCACTTGAACCCTAGAAGCAGAGGTTACAGTGAGCCGAGATAGTGCCACTGCACTCCAGCCTGGGCAACAGAGTGAGACTCTATCTCCAAAAAAAAAAGAAAAAAAAAGAGTAGTCAGTGGATTGGAGTTATAGACAAAAAAGATAAAAAAACCAAAGAATCAGTGATCAAGGATGGAGTCTCAATCTCCCACCCTTCTTTCCTGCCATGTCTACCTACAGTAACCAGCAAAATGGCGGTTCCACAGACTGGACGGAGCCCAGGAGCACTTTCATCTGCAAGAACTGCAGCCAGATGTTTTATACGGAGAAAGGACTGAGCAGCCACATGTGTTTTCACAGCGACCAGTGGCCGTCACCTCGAGGGAAGCAGGAACCGCAGGTGAAGGGGGACGACCAGTGGCTTTGTGGTTACTGGGTTTCTGGCAGGCCTGTGGGGAGTAAACGAGACTGGTGTCACTTATCTCAGGATGGGGACGTCATTCTGGGTTGGGGGCTGGAGTTGGGCTGTATGGCTCTCCAGGGGCAGGCCGTCGCTATGGGCTGCAGCAGCTCTGCAGCTCAGTCCGTGCCACAGACTCACTGCTGTTTTCTATGACAGCTTTTTTTGCTGAAGCAGCTCTTTCTTTCCCCACCTACCTTATCTCTTAAAGAGCCATCTCTTCTCTTCTGTGTTTAGGTGTTTGGCACAGAGTTTTGCAAGCCGCTAAGACAGGTGCTGAGGCCAGAAGGGGACAGGCATAGTCCCCCAGGAGCCAAGAAGCCCTTGGACTCCACAGCTGCAGCCCCTTTGGTGGTCCCCCATTCGATCCCTGTGGTTCCAGTGACCCGACACGTAGGGAGCATGGCCATGGTGGGTGCTTGTCGGTCTGCCTCCTTCCTGCCACTGCCCCCAGATGCTGGGGGAAGCCGTAGGAAAAACCCAAACCAGATACCACAGAAAATCTTTGACTCCAGGCTGGGCGTGGTGGCTCATGCCTGTAATCCCAGCACTTTGGGAGGCTGAGGCGGGTGGATTGCCTGAGCTCAGGAATTCGAGACTAGCCTGGGCAACATGGTGAAACCCCGTCTCTACTAAAAATACAAAAAAATTAGCTGGGCTGGCCCTGGACAAGTGGCAGGCTCCTGTAAACCCAGCTACTCGGGAGGCTGAGGCCTGAGAATCACTTGAACCCAGGAAGCAGAGGTTGCAGTGAGCTGAGATCACGCCACTGCACTCTAACCTGGGTAACAGAGTGAGACTCTATCTCAAAAAAAAAAAAAAAATCATGATCCGGAAGAAACTGGTTTGCATGTTAGTTCAGTCATTCAGCATTGACTGAGCCCCTCTGTGCCGGACCCTGTGCTGGGTGGTGCTGGGGACACAGAGGTGACCACAGTAGCCTGGGCCCTGCCTCCCGGGGCTCCCAGTCCAGTGGAGGAGACAGGCCTGTCCCCAGACAGTGACAACCCAGAGTGGGCAGAGCTGGGAGCAGAGGGAGCCCAGGGAGTTCCCAGGGGGCTCCTCCCGAGCCTGAGGAGGTAAGGGAGGGCTTCCTGGAGGAGGTATGGGAGCTGAGACCTGGAGGATGAGGAGGAGCAGGGCTGGCAGAGCGGAGAGGAGATTTTGTGGAGGCGAGAGAGAGCGTGGTGAGTTACGAGTGATCAGTCTCGTAGGGCTTGTCTCTGCAGCCTGTACTGGAGGACCCCCTACTGGAGAAGCTCCTGCTGGACTCCAGGACAGAGTCCATGGACCTGAAGGTCCCCTGAGTCAGTGGCTGGGTCTTTTGGGTGCTTGTCATTTGGGTGGAGCTACATTTCTTTCTTGTCACTGTCACACTGTATCTCTGGGGATCTCTCGCTTTTTAAGGGCCAGTTGTCTTAATGATTGAGGCCATTCTCACACAGAGTCAGGGGCTCTCCTGGGGCAGTGGGTGCAGGAGAAGGCTGCAGCCGTATCATCACCAGGCTCCGTACCTTAGGTGTGGCCCAGGTGTGGCCAGCCTCCTTCGCTGGGCGTACATGTCCTAGTTTCCTGTCTCTGGCCAGTCTCTTTTTCCTGCTTTCTTTCCATCCTGGAGATGGAGTGGTGCAGTAGGTGGCTTCAGGTGACCACCTGTGGTTCTAAACTTCTTCAGGAACAAGAGAAAGATGGGGAGGAGCGAGACAGCAAGGAGAGCAGCCAGCAGAGAAAGCGGAAGAAGCGGCCCCCACCCAAGAGGCTGTTCATCCCTCCTCCACCCTCCACGGCTGGGGAGCCCGGCCCTGCAGGATGCCACCAGAGTCGCCTGCGGTCGCCCATGTTCCTGGTGGACCGCCTCCTGAAGGGCTTATTCCAGTGCTCCCCCTACACACCGCCCCCAATGCTCAGTCCCATCCGGGAGGGCTCTGGAGTGTACTTCAACACCCTCTGTTCCACATCCACTCAGGCCAGCCCTGACCAGCTCATCAGCTCCATGCTCGGTGAGTGAGTGAGGCTGGGGCACTCACTCTGTGATCCCAGGGTGGATCGCCTGCGGATCATGGCCACTCTCCCTTGTAGCATTGGGTTCAGTGATTGTCTCCTGCCTGGGTATACCTAGTCTGAGGGTTCCTTTGCTATTCAGATGTGCCCTAGAACTAAGCTAAGTGCCTTCTAGTGCATAGAATTTTACAGCCCGAAAGAAAACATAGAGGCCATTTATCTTACCATGCTTCCTCCTGCGCTTCTGTGTCATTATCATTTTCTTTTTTGAGGCAGGGTCTTGCTCTGTCACCCAGGCTAGAGTGCAGTGGCTCGATCACAGCTCACTGCAGCCTCGATCTCCTGGTCTCAAGCGATCCTCCAGCCTTAGACTCCCAAATAGTTGGGACTACAGATGCACATCACCACACCTGGCCAATGTTTTAGCTTTCGAAGAGATGGGGTCTTGCTATGCTGTCCAGGCTGGTCTCGAGTTCCCAGACTCATGTGATTTTGTTGCCTTGACCTCCCAAAGTACTGGCATTAAATGTGTGAGCCACCCTGTCTAGCCTGTGTCATTTCCTTTTTTTTTTTTTGAGACAGAGTATCACTCTGTCACCCAGGCTAGAGTGCAGTGGTGCAATCTTGGCTCACTGCAACCTCCAACTCCCAGGTTCAAGCAATTCCTGCCTCAGCCTCCCAAGTAGCTGGGACTACAGGCATGTGCCATCATGCCTGGGTAATTTTTGTATTTTTAGTAGAGATGGGGTTTCACTATGTTACCAGGCTGGTCTCGAACTCCTGACCTCCAGTAATCTACCCTCCTCAGCCTCCCAAAGTGCTGGGATTACAGGTGTGAGCCACTGCGCCTGGCCTGGCCTGGCCTATGTAATTTTCCTAACAGCTTTATTGAGCTATACTACACATGCCATGCAAATCACCCATTTAGAGTATGCAGTGTTTTTTAGGATATTCACAAGGCCGTGCACCCATCACACAGTCTAATTTTAGAGCACGCTTCGCATCCTCAGAAGAAGCCAGAGCTCATTAGCAGTGACTCTGCCCATATCCCCACAGTCCCTTCTTCCCCCAGCCTAGGCACCCACTCATCTGCCTTCTCTCTTTGGATTTGCCTATTTGGGACATTTCATGTAAGTAGAATCATACAATATGCAGCCTTTTGTGTCTAGTTTATTTCACTTGGCGTGTTTTCAGAGTCCCTTCATATTGTAGTGCATATCAGTGCTCAATTCCTTTTTATGGCTGAACATTTTTCCCTTGTACAGATGGGCCCCATTTTATTTATTCATCAGTTGATGGACATTTGGGTTGTTTCCACTTCGGGCTATTATGAATAATGCTGCCATAAACATTCGTGTAGAAATTTTTTGGGTTTTTTTTTGGGAGACAGGGCCTCACTCTATCACCCAGGCTGGAGTGCAGTGGTGTGATCACAGCTCACTGCAGCTTCAACCTCCTGGGCTCAACTGATCCTTCTGCTTCGGCCTCCAGAGTAGCTGGGCCTACAGGCGTGTGTCTCCGTGCCCGGCTAATTTTTTGTAATTGTTTTTATGTAGGGAGGGGGGTCTTGCCATGTTGCCCAGACCGGTCTCAAACTCTGGGGTGGGCCAGGCATGGTGGCTCATGCCTGTAATCCTAGCACTTCGGGAGGCTGGGGCGGGTGGATCACCTAAGATCAGGAGTTTGAGACCAGGCTGGCCAACATGGTGAAACCTCGTCTCTACTGAAAATATAAAAATTAGCTGAGCATGGTGGCGGGTGCCTATAATCCCGGCTACTCGGGAGGCTGGAGAATCGCTTGAACTCAGGGCGGAATGTTGGGAACAGGCCCCCAAAAATCTGGCCATAAACTGACCCCAAAACTGGCTATAAACAAAATTTCTGCAGCACTGTGACATGTTCATGATGGCCAGACGCCCGTGCTGGAAGGTTGTGGGTTTACCGGAAAGAGGGCGAGGAACACCTGGCCCACCCAGGGCGGAAAACCACTTAAAGGCGTTCTTAAACCACAAACAATAGCATGAGTGAGCTGTGCCTTAAGGACATGCACCTGCAGCAGATAACTAGCCAGACCCATCCCTTTATTTCGGCCCATCCCTTTGTTTCCAGTAAGGAATACTTTTAGTTAATCTATAATCCATAGAAACAATGCTTATCACTGGCTTGCTGTCAATAAATATGTGGGTAAATCTCTGTTCAGGGCTCTCAGCTCTGAAGGCTGTGAGACCCCTGATTTCCCTCTCCACACCTCTGTATTTCTGTGTGTGTCTTTAATTCCTCTAGCGCCGCTGGGTTAGGGTCTCCCGGACCCAGCTGGTCTCGGCAGCAGAGGATGCAGTGAGCCGAGACCGTGCCATTTCACTTCAGCCTGGGCAAAAGACTGAAACTTGGTCTCAAAAAAAAAAAAAAAAGGCCGGGCTCGGTGGCTCAAGCCTGTAATCCCAGCACTCTGGGAGGCCAAGACGGGCAGATCACGAGGTCGGGAGATGGAGACTATCCTGGCTAACACGGTGAAACCCCATCTCTACTAAAAAAATACAAAAAAACTAGCTGGGCGAGGTGGCGGTCGCCTGTAGTCCCAGCTACTCGGGAGGCTGAGGCAGGAGAATGGTGTAAACCCAGGAGGCAGAGCTTGCAGTGAGCCAAGATCCGGCCACTGCACTCCAGCCTGGGCGACAGAGCGAGACCCCATCTCAAAAAAAAAAAAAAAAAAAAAAAATCTCTGGGGTGAAACAATCCTCCTGCATTGACTTTCCAAACTACTGGGATTATAGGCCTGAGCTACCACACCCAGCCCTGCGTACAGGTTTTTGTGTGGATTTATGTTATGCAGTGAGCAAAGGTGGCACCACTGCACTCCAGCCTGGGCAACAGGAAAAAAAAAAGAGTTTTGTAATTTTGACTCTTAGGTTTAGGTCTGTAATCAATTTTAAGATAACGTGTATATATATATATATATTACATGAGGTAAAGGTCCAAATTCATTTTTTTGCATGTGTATATCCAGTTCTTCCAGCAGCATTTTTTGAAGACTTCCCATTGAATTGACTCAACACAATTCAGTGTTAGAAATCAATTGACCACAAACGTGGGTTTTTTTCTGGGTGTTCAATTCTATTGCATTGATCTGTATACTTATCCTTATGCCAGTATCACACTGTCTTGATTACTGTAGCTTTCAACTTTTGATTACTGTAGCTTTTAAGTTTTTTTGTTTGTTTGTTTTTGGGGGGTGGTTTGGAGGGGTTTGTTTTTTGAGACAGAGTCTTGCTCTGCCGCCCGGGTTGGAGTGCAGTGGCCTGATCTTGGCTCACTGCAGCCTCTAACTCCCAAGTTAGCCTCCCACTTCAGCCTCCTGAGTAGCTGGGATTACAGGGGTGCACCACCACCAGGCTAATTTTTGTATTTTTAGTAGAGACGGGGTTTTCTTATGTTGGCCAGGCTGGTCTTGAACTCCTGACATCAGGTGATCCACCCGCCTCAGCCTCCCAAAGTGCTGGGATTACATTTGCGAGCTACCACGCCAGGCCTGTTTCTTTAGATATTTCTTTCTGTCTTTTTCTCCTTTCCATCTGGTACTCTTGTTACATGTAGTTGCCGTACTTAATGGTATCCCACATTTCTCTGAGGCTCTATTTCTCTTTATTCTTTTTCTCTTTGTTCTTCAGATTCCATAGTCTCTCTTGATCTGTCTTCAAGTTTACAGATTATTTTCTTCCTGTCGACTCAAACCTATTGAGCCTCATTTTGGTTATTTTTTTTCCTCAACAGCTTCACTTGCCAATATTTTACTTTCTAACCCCAGAATTCCCATTTGGTTCTCTCTTTTTAATAATTTCTATCTCTTAATGATATTCCGTCTATGATGAAAACTTGTCATTATACCTTCCTTTAATTCTTTAAGCATGGGATCCGACAGGAGAGGCAGACCCTGTCTGGGCTGCACCTACCTGGAGTAGAACCCTTGGAGCTGGGAGCTGGCTGGGTAAGGGATCAGGTCAGAGCTCAGATGCAACAGCCTCTTGTTCTTAGCAATATTCAGTTGATTATTTTTTATTTTTTTGAGATGGAATCTCACTCTGTTACCCAGACTGGAGCACAGTGGTGCAATCTCGGCTCACTGCAATCTCCGCCTCCCAGCTTCAAGTGATTCTCCTGCCTCGGCCTCCCAAGTAGCTGGGATTACAGGCACCTGCCACCACGCCCAGCTAGTTTTTGTATTCTTAGTAGAGATGGGGTTTGCCATGTTAGCTAGGCTAGTCTTGAACTCCTGACCTCAAGTGATCCACCCACCTCAGTGTCCCAAAGTGCTGGGATTACAGGCATGACCCACTGCACCCGGTCTAGTTGATTTTTTTTAATAATATTTCTCCAAGTGCTGAATGACCTTAGGACAATTTCCAGAGACTTTAGTGTGCTGTTTTTATATATACGTATGCTTGTCATGAGTTAATTTGTTTGCTGAGTTCCTTCCTCTACCTTTTCTGAAGTGCTGCCCTCTCCCATGGGATTTTTTTTTTTTTTTTTTGAGATGGAGTCTCGCTCTGTCGCCCAGGCTGGAGTGCAGTGGTGCCATCTTGGTTCACCACAAGCTCCGCCTCCTGGGTTCATACCATTCTCCTGTCTCAGCCTCCCAAGCAGCTGGGACTACAGGCGCCCGCCACCACGCCTGGCTAATTTTTTTGTATTTTTAGTAGAGACGGGGTTTCACTGTGTGTTAGCCAGGATGGGCTCAATCTCCTGACCTCGTGATCCACCCACCTCGGCCTCCCAAAGTGCTGGGATTACGGGCGTGAGCCACCGCGCCCGGCCAACCCACGAGATCTTCAAGAGCCTGCTTTCAGCTGCATCCACACAGGCAGGCAGAGGACCCTGTGGGTTACCTGCTATCTGTCTTTCTGAGCCTTTTCACTCTGTGTTTTCTAGATCAAGTGGATGGGTCTTTTGGCATCTGTGTGGTGAAGGATGACACCAAGATCAGCATTGAGCCGTAAGTTGGGTCCTTCCCAGTGAAGCTGCTTTTACCCCACCTTGAGTTCTAGTGTCACTTTTCCCAAGCGTTCCTTCTTCCCATGGCGGGGGGTTCAGGTTTACTCACATAGGCTCCCTAGGCATGAAGCGGTCGATTTTTCCAAGTATATGTAGGAAGATCCCCCAAAATTATTCCTTCTAGAAATTGTTTATATATATATATATATACCTGGAACCCTTGGGGTTCCAGGTAGAATTGGTGACGGCACAGAGCGGGACTCCAGTGTGCCTGAGGGATGTGGCTGGATGGCTGTGGTGTGGACGTAGACACATGCCGGGTGTCAGCTTGTACCTCCACTGCCTTGAACCTGAGAGAGAAATGTGACAATGAAGGAAAACAGAGGAAGGGAAGAAGTGTCCCTGCAGAAGTTTCTGAAATGCCTGTGTGCGTCTGTCGGGGACAGCATGTACCTGATGCACCTGAGACAGCAGAGGGTTTCCACAGAGCAGGCTGTAGCCCAAGAGCAGGGCACACAGTGTCTCCATTTCACTTCCCATCTCAGTCATGTTTGTACGTCTCCCTTACCTGTGTGTGTGGCCTCGTTTCAGACATATCAATATAGGAAGCCGGTTTCAGGCAGAGATCCCAGAACTTCAGGAAAGATCCCTGGCTGGAATTGACGAGCATGTAGCTTCTCTGGTCTGGAAGCCATGGGGAGATATGATGATCAACCCAGAGACACAGGATAGAGGTGGCTGAGGCTTTGGGGCTAAATTCCTAAGGGCCCTTCTTTCCCCTCCATTTCCAGGGTGTTTTTCCTCCTGGGTCTCGAACTCCTGACCACTGGATCCAAGAAGCAGTGTGCCCTGGGCGTGGGAGGGAGCTGGCCCTTGGCCAATGTTGCTTCTTCCCTGCTGCATTCTCCCTCCCGTACCTCTTTTGTCATATGGTGGCTGGTCAGGCCATCCAGAGCGGGTGCTGGGGACAGGGTTCTCCTCTTCCTCCTTGTCCCTCCCTGAGATGCAGGAGAGAGAAGGGGAAGGCGCCCCTCTCTGCTGTCTCTCGGGAAGGGTTCCTCCTTAGCAGCTGATGACTCCTGTGTGCCTCCTCTTCCTCATGTCCTTCTTGGAAACAGTGACTGAGCTCTGCAACGTGGCGTGCTCCAGCGTGATGCCAGGAGGGGGCACCAACCTGGAGCTCGCTCTGCACTGCCTGCACGAGGCTCAGGGCAACGTTCAGGTGAGGCACAGCAAGGGGACCCTCCCTGCTTTCCTGGGACCCAGGGTTCTAGGTGCATGTGACATGTGTCTGCTTCGGGGTTCAGAGCGGATGGAAGCTGGAAGAAGGCCGCCCATCCTTCTCCACAGCGGCTTTGAGATTGCAGTGGTCCTTGTACACGGACTGTAGGGGAATGCTAAGACATGGGCCCAATTCGTAGCTAATTGTCTGGGGCAACAACCAAGCACAGTGTTTCCTCTGAGATCTCAGGGGGCACTGGAGAAAGAAAGCCCCGAAGACCCAGCTCAGGCCCTGCATTCATCTACTTCATTCCTTGAGTTTTAGCTTTCAATTGAAAACTCATATATACAAACCTCTGATGCAACATAAATGCCTCTACCTACTCCAAGGACCGTCCGCCTCACAATTCTGGGTGTTAGAAAGTAAATTAAAAGTCTTACTGTGAGGAGCGGGAGAGGAAGAGCCATATTGCCTATGTTCAGGATCTAAGAGTCATGCCGTGGTCTTGCTTTTCACCAAGCTGAGAGGCAGTGTCTGGCATATAGCAGGTCCTCAGCACAGTGGCAGTACCTATTTATTGGGTACCTGCTGGTTGCCTGTACTGTAGGCACTGGGGCCAGGGCCAGCTGAGGGACTCCATGCTTGGTTTAATGCTCTGCTGTCTCTGTCTTGAAATTCTTGGCCAGGCGCGGTGGCTCACGCCTGTAATCCCAGCACTTTGGGAGGCCGAGATGGGTGGATCACCTGAGCTCAGGAGTTCAAGACCAGCCTGGACAACATGGTAAAAACCCATCTCTACTAAAAATACAAAAATTAGCCAGGCACGGTGGTGGGCGCCTGTAATCCCAGCTACTTGGGAAGCTGAGGCAGAAGAATTGCTTGAACCTTGGGAGGTGGAGGTTGCAGTGAGCCAAGATTGCACCACTGCACTCCAGCCTGGGCAACAAAGTGAGACTCCATCTCAAAAAAGAAAAAAAAACAAACAGAAATTCTTAATGCTTTTTAAACAAGGAGCCCTGCATCTTCATTTTGCAATGGGCCTCACAAATTATGCAAACCCTGCAATGATGGCTTACGCTAGTGATCGACATAAAATCCCTGCCCTCAGGGGGCTTACATTTTAGGAAAGTCAAAAGGAAATTTATTTTTAAAAATTGTTAGCTAGGCTGGGCACATGGCTCACACCTGTAATCCCAGCACTTTGGGAGGCTAAGGCAGGCGGATCACCTGAGGTCGTGAGTTCGAGACCAGCCTGGCTAACATGGTAAAATCCCGTCCCTACTAAAAATACAGAAAAAAAAAAATTAGCAGGGAGTGATGGCAGATGCCTGTAGTCCCAGCTACTTGGGAGGCGGAGGCAGGAGAATCGCTTGAACTGGGAGGTGGAGGCTACAGTAGGCCAAGATCATGCCACTGCACTCCAGCCTGGGTGACAGAGCAAGACTCTGTCCCAAAAAAAGGAAAATTGTTAGCCAGCTGAGTACAGTGGTACCCACCTGTATTCCTGGCTACTTGGGAGGCAGAGACTGAAGGAGCCCAGGAATTGGAGCTCAGCCTGGACAACATAGTGAGACCTCGTCTTTAAAAATAAAATAAAATGTTTTCAATTGTTAGCTATTGACTAGTGCTATGAAGAAAATAAAAATGGGGACCTAGACAAGGGTCATATTCCTCAAAGTGCCATTCCCTAAGGAGCTTGTGCCAGAATAAATCTACACATAGTCTCCTTCATCAAGATAGGCCTGCTGTGAAAAAATAACCAGCTGCATTCGGTGGTGTGCCTGGTGTCATAGTTGATGTGCCCACAGACAGTTACAGGCTGGTGGCCCATCCAGGGCTACTTTGAATAACCCTGGGACAGGCAGTGACTTTAGGGACAGCCACAAGTGTTTTTCAGATGAATGGGAGGATGCCGGTGGTCCTCTTCCCCCACCTGGTCCTGGGCAGCCTGCCGTTCCTCTTGTTCCAGGTCGCCCTGGAGACTCTCCTGCTCCGAGGGCCCCACAAGCCACCGACACACCTGCTCGCTGACTATCGCTACACAGGTGACGGGGAAAGGCTGCCAGGCTGGTTTGGCCCAGCTGACACCCCTATGAATCAGCCAGTTCTGTTGCAAGCTCTGCCTCTGCCTCCTGGAGTTCTCTTCGGGGCCTTTGCCTGCCTTTCAGGAGGGCCTCTCCTTATCAGGATGATTCAGTGGGCCCCACACTCTGCTAGTGGGATCCTGCTTCACCCTTTCCCAGTGGTTTCCTTACAGACTCTGCCCAGCCACAAAGGGAATGATCCTGGCCAGCGGGAGGGGAGATGGGCTTAGGTTCAGTGGTTGAATCCATCAGCCCTGGAGACAGGCTGCCAGGGCCCCCACCTGCCCTTAGGAAGCGACTGAAGCCTCAGTTGCCACATCTGTTAAGTGGGGCTAGTAGTGGTCCCTCCCTTCTGGAGACTCGGAGTTTTTTTATGAGTTTGGCACATAATTGGTGCTCAGTAATGGCAGCTATAAAAGGGAAGGTGGTCTGCATTTCAGCCATGGCTGTGGTCCCAGGACAAATGGCCTTCCTCCTGTCGGCTGTGTTCTTTGATAGGTTCAGACGTCTGGACCCCTATAGAGAAGAGGCTTTTTAAGAAGGCGTTCTATGCCCACAAGAAGGACTTCTACTTGATACACAAGACGGTAAAGTGAATGTGGGCTGGTGTCCAAGGCCCTGCCTCACACAGCTGAGACAAGCTGGAGCTGCAGGGCTGGTCGGGGTCGGAGGGCCCCACCCTCACCTGCCTGTGGTAGCACTCTTAGTGTAGACAGTTTACAGTGTCAAAAAGCCATCCTCGTGAACAGCTCCAAATGGTAGAGACCTGCATCACCTGCACACAACAGTCTTCCATGCCCCTCCTCGCAGTCCTGCTTCTGATTGGTGACCTCTGTTACGTATTCCACCAAGCAACAGGCGTTTCTGTCTGTACAAATTTTATATATACAGGTATGCATATACTTTTAAAAAGATAAGGGCCATCCATGGTGGCTTATGCCTGTAATCCCAGCACTTTGGGAGGCCAAGGCGGGAGGATCACTTGAGGTCAGGAGTTCCAGACCAGCCTGGCCAACATGGTGAAACCCCGTCTACTCAAAATACAAAAATTAGCCGGGCATGGTGGTGAGTAATCCCAACTAGATGGCAGGCTGAGGCATGAGAATCATTTGAACCTGGGAGGCAGAGGTTGCAGTGAGTGGGGATTGTGCCACTGCACTCCAGCCTGGGTGACAGAGTAAGACTCTGTCTCAAAAAAAAAAAAAAAAAGGCCAGGTGTGGTGGTTTACACCTGTAATCCCAGCACTTTGGGAGTTCGAGGTAGGTGGATCACCTGAGGTTGGGAGTTCCAGACCAGCCTGACCAACATGGAGAAACCCCATCTCTACTAAAAATACAAAATTAGCCGGGCGTGGTGGTACATGCCTGTAATCCCAGCTACTCGGGAGGCTGAAGCAGGAGAACTGCTTGAACCTGGGAGGCGGAGGTTGCGGTGAGCCAAGATCCCACTATTGCATTCCAGCCTGGGCAACAAGAGTGAAACTCCATCTCAAAAAAAGAAAAAAAGGATGAGGTCAGGCGCAGTGGCTCATGCCTGTAATCCTAGCACTTTGGGAGGTCAAGGTGGGAGGACTGCTTGAGCCTAGGAGTTCAAGACCAGCCTGGGCAATATAGTGAGACCTTGTCTCTACAAAAAAGTTAAATACTAGCTTAGCTTGGTGCTGCGTGCCTGTAGTCCCAGCTACTCGGGAGGCTGAGGTGGGAGGATTGCTTGAGCCTGGGAGGTGAAGGCTGCAATGAGGCAAGATTGCGCCACTGCACTCCAGCCTGGGTGACAAAATGAGACTGTCCCCCCCAAAAAACCCAAAGGATAAGATCTCACTACATATAATGTCCTGCTGCTTATTTTCTGTTCAAAAAAACAAAAAACTTGGATGTACACAAAATTGTACATAATTGAAGTATAATAAGATTTGCTAAGTTTTGACATATTGATACTACACCTGGGAAACCATCACCACAGTCAACATAATGAGCGTGTCCCTCAGCCCTGAATCTCCTCCTGCCCCATAGTAATCACTCCCCATTGCACCCCCTGTCCTCAGTCAGCACTGATCTGCCAGGGCACTGTAAGTTCGTTTTCATTTCCTAGAGTTTGCTATAAATGGAGTAGTCACACAGTATGAACTCTGCTTGGTCCAGCTTCTCGCACTCAGCATCATGATTTTGAGTTCATCCATGTTCCATGTTTTTTTTTTTTTTTTTTTTTTTTTTTTTTTTTTTTTTTGAGACGGAGTCTCGCTCTGTCGCCCAGGCTGGAGTGCAGTGGCCGGATCTCAGCTCACTGCAAGCTCCGCCTCCCGGGTTCACGCCATTCTCCTGCCTCAGCCTCCCGAGTAGCTGGGACTACAGGCGCCCGCCACCTCGCCCGGCTAGTTTTTTTTTTTGTATTTTTTAGTAGAGACGGGGTTTCACCGTGTTAGCCAGGATAGTCTCGATCTCCTGACCTCGTGATCCACCCGTCTCAGCCTCCCAAAGTGCTGGGATTACAGGCTTGAGCCACCGCGCCCGACCCCCATGTTCCATGTATTGATAGATCTCCCCTTTTCACTGCTGAATAGTATTCCACTGGATGGACGTACCACGGTTTATGTAATCATTTGCCTGTTGGTGGACATTTGAGTGGCTTCCAGTTTGGGGTGACTATAAATAAATTTGTTATGAACATTCAGGTACAAGTCTTGGTATTGACATGTACTTTGTTTTCTAGAGGAGTAAATACCAGGAATGGAATGACTTAGTAGGTGTACGCTTAACTTTTTAATAAACCGCCAAACAATTTTCCGAAGTAGTTGTATCATTTCACATTTCTACCAGCAGGAAATGAGATGTCTAGTTCCTCCACAACCTCGCTAGCCCTGGGTAGGGCCAGTCCTTTTAATTCCAGCCATTCTCATGGCAGTGTGGTGGCATCACATGGTGTTTCCTTCATGACTGACAATGCTGAGCATCTTTTCATGGGCCTGTTTACTGTCTGTATGCCTTCTTTGGTGAGGTGTCTGTTCATATCTCTTGCATATGTTTTTATTGGGATGTCTGCGTTTTGTTTTGTTTTTTTGTTTTTGTTTTTGAGATGGAGTACTTACTCTGTCGCCCAGGCTGGAGTGCAGTGGCACAATCCATGCTCACTGCAACCTCTGCCTCCCAGGTTCAAGCGATGCTCCTGCCTCAGCCTCCTGAGTAGCTGGGATCACAGGTGCCCACTACCACGCCTGGCTAATTTTTGTATTTTTAGTAGGGACGGGGTTTTGCTGTGTTGGCCAGGCTGGTCTTGAACTCCTGACCTCAGGTGATCTGCCCACATCAGCCTCCCAAAGTGCTGGGATTACAGGCGTGAGCCACCGCACCCAGCCATCTGTGTTTTTATTATTAAGTTGTAGCAGTTCTTTATCGGTTCAGGATACATGTCATTTATCCAGATTCATGCTTTGGGAATGTTTTCTCCCAATCTGTAGCTTTTTAATCTCTTAACAATGTCTTTTTTTTTTTTTTTTTTTTTGAGATGGAGTCTCGCTCTGTCGCCCAGGCTGGAGTGCAGTGGCGCGATCTCGGCTCACTGCAAGCTCCGCCTCCTGGGTTTACGCCATTCTCCTGCCTCAGCCTCCTGAGTAGCTGGGACTACAGGCGCCCGCCACCGCGCCCGGCTAATTTTTTGTATTTTTAGTAGAGACGGGGTTTCACCGTGGTCTCGATCTCCTGACCTTGTGATCCGCCCACCTCGGCCTCCCAAAGTGCTGGGATTACAGGCGTGAGCCACCGCGCCCGGCCTAACAATGTCTTTTAAAGAAAAATTTTGTCATTTTGATGAAGTCGTTTATTAATTTTTCTTTTATGGACTATGCTTTTGGTGTTGTATCTAAGAATTCTTTGCCTAACCCAACCACAAAGATTTTCCCCTTGTTTTCTCTAGAAGTTTTGTGTGTGTGTGTGTGTGTGTGTGTGTGAGACAGAGTCTCGCTCTGTCGCCCAGGCTAGAGTGCAGTGGCGAGATCTCAGCTCACTGCAAGCTCCACCTCCCAGCTTCATGCCATCCTCCTGCCTCAGCCTCCTGAGTAGCTGGGACTACAGGTGCCCGCCACCACCATGCCCGGCTAATTTTTTGTATTTTTGGTAGAAACGGGGTTTCACCGTGTTAGCCAGGATGGTCTTGATCTCCTGACCTTGTGATCTGCCCACCTCGGCCTCCCAAAGTGCTGGGATTACAGGTGTGAGCCACCGCGCCTGGCCTTCTCTAGAAGGTTTATAGTTTTAGGTTTTATACTTAGGTTTACAATTCATTTCATGTTAATTTTTGTATATGGTGTAAAATATGAGTTAAAGTTCATTTTTTGCATGTGGATATTCTTTTGTACCTTTTGTTGAAAAGACAAAAAGTAGTACCATACTGTTTTTACTACTGTAGCTTTATAAGTCTTGAAATCATGTATTACCATATGAACTTTCTAAGTAACTTACCCATTTTTACCAAAAAAAAAAAAAAAAACCTGCTACGATTTTGATTGGTACGGCATTGACTCTATAGGCCAATTGAGGGAGTTGACTTTTTTTTTTTTTTTTTTGGAGATGGAGTTTCACTCTTGTTGCCCAGGCTGGAGTGCAGTGGCACGATCTTTACTTACTGCAACCTCCACCTCCCAGGTTCAAGCGATTCTCGTACCTCAGCCTCCCAAGTAGCTGGGATTACAGGCGCCCACCACCATGCCTGGCTAATTTTTTTATTTTTAGTAGAGACAAGTTTCACCATGTTGGCTAGGCTGATCTTTTGAACTCCTGACCTCAGGTGATCCACCTGCCTCAGCCTCCCAAAGTGCTGGGATTACAAGTGTGAGCCACCGCACCTGGCCAAGGAGAGTTGACATTTTAATAACACTCAGTTTCTGACCCATGAACAGGGGCTGTGCTCTATGCGTCATCTTTAATTTCTCTTAGCAGTGTTTTCAAGTTTTTATTTGTTCTTATTTCTTTTAAGATCTAGGATCTCACTCTGTCGCCCAAGCTGGGGTACAGGGGTGTGATCATAGTTCACTGTACCCTTTGACCTCCTGGGCTCAAGTGATCCTCCAGCTTTGAGTAGGTGGGACTACAGGTGTGTGTCATCACACCTAGCTCTGGTATAACATTTTTCTTTTTTTTTTTTTTTTTTGAGACGGAGTCTTGCTCTGTCACCCAGTCTGGAGTGCAGTGATGATCTCGGCCCACTGCAACCTCCACCTCCTGGGTTCAAGCGATTCTTCTGCCTCAGCCTCCAGAGTAGCTGGGATTACAGGTGCACACCACCACACCCGGCTAAATTTCTTGTATTTTTAGTAGAGATAGAGTTTCCCCATGTTGGTCAGGGTGATCTCAAACTCCTGACCTCTGGTGATCCTCCTGCCTCAGCCTCCCAAAGTGGTGGGATTACAAGTGAGAGCCACCGCGCCTGTCCTCTGGCATAACTCTTTGAACGTATATTAAATAGTTATGGTAACCTTTCATGTCCTTCCCTGCTCATTCTAACATCTGTGTCTGTGGTGGGTTGACTTTGACACATTGGGTTTTCTCCTCCTGATATGCCATGTTACCCTGCTTCTTAGCATGCGTGGTGATTTTCACCAGATCACAGGCATTGTGAATGTTAGCTGTTGGATGCTGGATATTTTTGCAGCCTTATAAATATTCTTGAGTTTTGTTCTGGGACACAGCTACTTTTAGATTCAGTTTTAGATTTTTTAGATGGGACCAGCATAGCTCTTCTCTAAGGCTGATTATTTCTCCTTACTGAGGCAAGACTGTGTCACTGCCCTACCCAGTGCCCCCTGAATCATGAAGTTTCCCACTCTGGCTGTGGGAACGGGCACTCTTCCTGGCGCTGTAGGAGCAGCAGGCACTTTTCCCTCTCATCGTTGTGGATGGCTCTTTACCCAGCTTTGGCTGGTCTGTTCCCATGCATGTGCTGGGCAGTCTTTGGCTGAGTCCTTGGGGGAAATTTGCTCCCCATCTCTGGAGTGTTCTGTGTGCAGCTCTTTCCTCTCCCATCCTCTGTCTTGTGGGCTCTACCGTCCTGGTCTCCGGGGGCACTGTGCTCCACCTCGGCTCCCTAAGTCCTGCTGGGTTCTGTCTAAATTGCCCCTGCCTGGGTGGTGGCCTGGAAACATAAGGTGATAAGCCAGAGCAGTGGCAGCTTACTTCCTGTCAGGGTTCACTGCCCTTTGTTGAATGATGCCTGGTGTCTTGCCAAACATTGTTTATATTTTGACTCTGTTTTCATTGTTTTGGACGAGAGGGTAAATCTGGTTCTGTTGCTCCATCTTGTTCAGAAGCAGAAGTCCAACTTTTTTTTAAACTTAGTGATGTTTCTTAGGAAGAGTTTGTGCTGTTTTGACTCCTCGTTTGTGAAGACTTAAAAAGCTGAAAAACATTTGGGTGGAGAATGTCTTTTCTGGAGTGAGCTCAATAGCCAATTTTATTTCCTGAAAAATTTTCTTCCTAGAGCAATTAAACTTTTCCTTTTTTTTCCTTTCTTTTTTTTTTTTTTTTAAGAGACGCTAGCCGGGTGCGGTGGCTCACGCCTGTAATCCCAGCACTTTGGGAGGCTGAGGCAGGCAGATCACGAGGTCAGGAGTTCGAGACTAGCCTGGCCAATAAGGTGAAACCCCGTCTCTACTAAAAACACAAAAAATAGCTGGGTGTGGTGGTGCACACCTGTAGTCCCAGCTACTCGGGGGGCTGAGGCAGAAGAATCGCTTGAACCCAGGAGGTGGAGGTTGCAGTGAGCTTAGTCCGTGCCATTGCACTCTGGAGTCTCAAAAAAGAGATACCTGGCCGGGCGCAGTGGCTCAAGCCTGTAATCCCAGCACTTTGGGAGGCCGAGACGGGCGGATCACGAGGTCAGGAGATCGAGAGACCATCCCGGCTAACATGGTGAAACCCCGTCTCTACTAAAAAATACAAAAAAACTAGCCGGGCGAGGTGGCGGGCGCCTGTAGTCCCAGCTACTCAGGAGGCTGAGGCAGGAGAATGGCGTAAACCCGGGAGGCGGAGCTTGCAGTGAGCTGAGATCCGGCCACTGCACTCCAGCCTGGGTGACAGAGCAAGACTCCGTCTCAAAAAAAAAAAAAAAAAAAAAAGAGAGATACCTGCTCTGGAGTGCCATGACACATCATAGCTCACTGCTGGCCGGGCGCAGTGGTTCAGGCCTGTAATCCCAGCACTTTGGGAGGTCGAGGCAGGCAGATCACCTGAGATCAGGAGTTCGAGACCATCCTGGCCAACATGGTGAAACCCCGTCTCTACAAAAATACAAAAATTAGCTGGGCATGATGGCAGGTACCTGTAATCCCAGCTACTCAGGAGGCTAAGGTGGGAGAATCACTTGGACCCGGGAGGTGGAGGTTGCAGTGAGCCAAGATCATGGCATTGTACTCAAGCCTGGGCGACAGGGTGAGATTCTGTCTCAAAAAAAAAAAAAGCTCACTCTAACCTTGAACTCCTGGGCTCAATCGGTCATCTCGCCTCAGCGTCTTAAGTAGCTGGGACCACAGGCATGTACCACTATGACTGGCTAATTTTTAAAATATTTTGTAGAGATAGGGTCTTGCTATGTTGCCCAGGCTGGTCTCAAACTCCTGACCTCAAGTAGTCCTCCTGCCTCAGCCTCTCAAAGTGCTGGGATTACAGGCGTGAGCCACCAAGCCCAGCTTCCCTTTTGTTTTTAACAGAAGTTATTTTTAGTGGGATCCTTTCTTAGTGGAGGAACGGGAAAATGATCTCGTAGGTTCGTGCTGTGCACTCAAAACCTCCCCTTCTTCTAGAGTGGGCCACTTCCTGCCAAGACTTTAGAGGCTCTGCCTAGCTGTTGTAATGTCTGTGTGGTATTCTGCCTGTAGAGGGCATTCCGATTTATTAGCATGATGTCACAGTTAGCGTCCCTGGAGGGACCTTTGTGTGCATCTTCCTTAGGAAAGAATACCTGGGCTGGAATGACTGCTCAGAATGTGCAGGCTTAAGTACTGGTGGCTACTGTGTGGCTGCTCTTTGAACGGCCTCATCCCCAGGAAGGATTTTGTGGTCCTGTGCCTTTGTGGTGAGTGGTGACGCCAAGCCAAAGGAAGAGATCCTTCCAAAGGGCTTTCCAAAGGAGGCAGCTGGCCCAGTGGCAAGGTCACACTCCCAGGGCCCGCGTGGCACGGCCACAGCCTGCTTGTTTTCTTTCACTAGATCCAGACAAAGACGGTAGCTCAGTGCGTTGAGTATTATTACATCTGGAAAAAAATGATCAAGTTTGACTGTGGCCGAGCCCCAGGGCTAGAAAAGAGGGTCAAGAGAGAGCCGGAGGAGGTGGAAAGGACAGAGGAAAAGGTAGAGGAACCGGGGCAGTGTCGGGAGCTCGTCTCTCCTCCCAGTGCCTGCTGCCTGTGGAGTTGGAGGGTGGGGTCAGAGGGCGGGGATGCTCCTGATGGAAGGGTTTCCCTGCAGGAGACACGTGTGCCCTCAGCTCTGTGCCTCTCTTACAGCAGGACAGGTCAGCACCCTTATGTCACTTTTGCTCCCTCTGCAGGTCCCATGCAGCCCTCGGGAGAGACCCAGCCACCATCCAATTCCTGAGTTAAAGATAAAAACCAAGAGTTATAGGAGGGAGTCCATCCTCAGCTCCAGCCCAAATGCAGGCCCCAAGCGGACCCCCGAGCCATCGGGAAGTGTGGAGAGCCAGGGCATTTTTCCATGCAGAGAGTGTGAAAGGTACCCAGCTTTCTCCTGGAGATGTCCCCAGGGCTCCCAGCCTCAGCCCCCCATGATCCCTTCCTCCTTGCTCTGACCCCATGTCCTCTGGTGACTCCTCAGGGTATTTGACAAGATCAAGAGTCGAAATGCCCACATGAAGCGGCACCGCCTTCAGGACCACGTGGAGCCCATCGTCAGGGTGAAGTGGCCGGTGAAGCCCTTCCAGCTGAAGGAAGAGGAGCTGGGAGCTGACATCGGCCCCCTGCAGTGGTGATTCCCATGGCAGGAAGTCCGAATGGGGCCTCCGGTGCTGCCCCTCCTCCCTTCGGCCTCTCCAGGGTGTTTGGGGTACCCCTCTGCCTCCCCCCACCCTCCCCATCCCCCGTTGGCCAACCAGCCTGCAAACGTGGTGGGCATTTGGCCACAGATAGGCAGGAGGAGCTCAGTTGTTGGACAGCTATGCAGTCCCTGTCCAGTGGCGCTGGAGGCTCTACTCTCCTTAGGTTCATAGTCTCTCCCCTTCTTTCCCTTCCACTTCTAGAGCAGGGAGGCTTGGGGAGGGGAAAAGTTAGCTCTGGGTAGCTCTTAAATCTTAGCCTCAGTTGTGGGGTTTGGTTTCATGTGTTAGATAAGGCCAAGACGTAGAGAATCAGTGGGAAAAAACCTTGAGATCTCCAACATGCTGGGCCCCTCCCCAGGGCGGGGACTCTGCCTTCCAGATTCAGTCCCTAGTCTTGCGATGAATTCTGCATTGTTCCGTGTTTTTTGTACGTGTCAACTCATAAATCTGATTAAATTGGGTTCTTGAGCCGCTGTCTTTGACTTCCCTGCCTATTGATCCAATAAAGGCTTAGGAACCCCACCACGTGCTAAGGCCAGGAGGTGAGTCAGCTGTGGCCTGCCCTGGGGGCTGGGGGCCTTGGGGAGAAGACAGGCATGTTGATTTGGACATTCATTCAGCAAACATCCACGAAGCACCTGCTGTAGAATGCACTGGACGTTGCCAATCGGTGCAACAGGGATAGTGAAGTAAGACAGGCCCCTTTCCTCACGGACCTTCCTTTGTAGGAGCAGGAAGGTAGCAGTAATAATAAGCAAACAAGGTGATTTTGGGTCTTGATACTGGAAATGCTTTTGGCTGTAACATAAGAGTTGGTGTTGATTTAAACAATCATGGAGTTTGGTTGTCCCCGTGGGGGTTCAGCCTTGGAATCAGGGACCCCTGGCAGGGGCAGGGGCAGAACCAGGGCTCCAGCAGAGGCGAGAATAACCTTGAACCAAAATCCAGACCTGCAGGGGGCAGGGGAGTCAGGGAAGAGAAAACAACCCCCCTCCCTGCCTCCCTTTTTAAGAGTGAGAAAACCTTTAACAGCTCCCAGCAGATGCCCGTATGTCTCATTGAGCCTGTGTTCGCTTCTAAACTGATCCCTGTTAGTGAGAAGGGAAATGACCACAGTTAGGCTAGACTACTCAAGATGCAGCTCCATGGCCAGGTGCAGTGGCTCTTGCCAGTAATCGCAGCACTTTGGGAGGCCAAGGCAGGCGGATCATGAGGTCAAGAGATCAAGACCATAGTAGCCAACATGATGAAACCCCGTCTCTCCTAAAAATACAAAAATTAGCTGGGTGTGGTGCCACGTGACTGTAATCCCAGCGACTTGGGAGGCTGAGGTAGGAAAATCGCTTGAACCCGGGAGACGGAGGTTGCAGTGAACTGAGATTGTGTCACTGCATTTCAGCCTGGTAGAGCAAGACTCCGTCAGAAAGACAGAAAGAAAAGAAAGGTAGACTCCACAGTGGCTCACACCTGTAATTCCAGCACTTTGGGAGGCCAAGGTAGGTGGATCACTTGAAGTCAGGAGTTTGAGACCAGCCTGGCCAACATGATGAAACTCCATCTCTACTAAAAATACAAAAAAATTAGCCAGGCATGATGTTGGACACCTGTAGTCCCAGTTACTCAGGAGGCTGAGGCAGGAGAATCACTTGAACTTGAGGGGTGGAGGTTGTAGTGGGCCAAGATTGTGCCACTGCACTCCAGCCTGGGCAACAGAGTTGTCAGTGACTCACACGTCAGTGGGAGGTGGTCAAGGAAAGGACAGATCGAGTTGGCAGGGCAGGTTTGAGCCTGAGCAGCTGTAGTCGATGCCATTAGCTCAGATGGGGAATTGACTGCAGAGGATTGATTGCATCGGGGTGTGATCGTGTCTATGGTAGGGTGTGCTGTGTTCTGAGGGGCTGGGAAAGTAGATGGCAGTGTCAGGAGGTTTCACAGAGGGCCCACCTATCAGCTAAGGCTTAAAGATTGGGAGGGAAGGGGAGCAGAGGTGGACGCTGAGTTTGAAGCAGTTGGAACACTGCAGTTAAGGGAAGGGGTTCAGACGTCAGATGAACCTCATCCATCCTGGCTCCTCTTACCTCCTTGTAAACTAGGGCGAATCACTTTCCCTGTGGGAGCCTCAGTTTTCTCAATCTGTAAAATGGGATGAAAATTGCCCCTCCTCAACCCCTGCAACCTATCAGTTAAATAAAATGTAAATTATGGCCAGGTGTGGTGGCTCACGCCTGTAATTCCACACTTTGGAAGTCCGAGGTGGGCGGATCACTTGAGGTCAGGAGCTTGAGATCAGCATGGGCAACATGGTGAAACCCCATCTCTACTAAAAATATAAAATACGAACATTAGCCAGGCATGGTGGTGCATGCCTGTAATCCCAGCTACTTGGGTGGCTAAGGCACAAGAATTGCTTGAATCCAGAGGTGGAGGTTGCAGTGAGCAGAGATCGTGCCACTGCACTCCAGCCTGGGCAACAGAGCGAGACTCCATGTCAAAATAAATAAATAAAAATAAAATGTAAATTAAGCATTTGGAAAGGTGCATCATAAGAAATGAACAGCTACTAGTTAACAAGCTCTCATGTGATTGCTAATATTGTTTGGATCCCATCCTAAATAAATCCAATGAACTCTGGAAATGGAAAAATACTCCCTGGTTGAAAAGGCTGAGGGGTATATTATCTGTTGCTGCATGACAAATTACCCTGAAAAGGAACAGCTTAAACAGAAGCTTTTACATAGCGCTGCTGCTTTGACAGACATGGAACCAAAACTGCTTGTGGTAATCCAGGCTCACCCCCACCTGCTCTGTGGTCAGGACACAGTGGCAACCACAAGTGGGTGGTCCAGGCAAGTCTATTCATGTATGAAGAGAGTTGGGGGAAGACTTATGCCTTGCTCTGCTCAGCCAACCCCCTAGATAACAGCGGTTTCTCAAACTGTGGTCCCTGGATTATCTGCATCCTAATTTTACTTTTTTTTTGAGAGGAGACAGGGTCTCACTCTGTTGCCCAGGTTGGAGTGCAGTGGCACCATCATAGCCCACTGCAGCCTCAAACTCCTGGGGTCAAACAATACTCCCACCTCAGCCTCCCAAGGAGTAATTTAAAAATTTTTTAATTTTGTAGAGATAGGGTCTTGCTTTGTTGCTTAGGTTGGTCCTTAACTCCTAGGCTCAAGCAGTCCTCCCACCTTGGTCTCCCAGAGTGTTGGGATTACAGGCATGAGCTACCGGGTCTGGCTGCATCTTAATTATATGGGGTTCTGTTTTTTAAAAACGCAGATTCCTTTGACCCACCACAGACTCAGAATTGGAACCATTGTGGGTATGGCCTTCGAACCTGTTTTATTTAAAGAAGATTTTTAGGATAGTTTTAGATTTGTAGAAAAATTGCAATGACAGCAAAAAAAAATCCCACATACCCGTTTCCCCTATGATTAACATCTGATATTAGAATGGTACATTTATTACCATGAATGAACTAATATGGCACAATATTATTAACTAAACTTCATAGTTTATGTAGCTTTCCTTAGTGTTTTTTGTTTGTTTTGAGATGGAGTCTCACTCTATTGCCCAGGCTGTAGCACAGTGGCACAATCTTGGCTCACCACAACCTCCGCCTCCCGGGTTCAAGCAATTCTTCTGCTTCAGCCTCCCGAGTAGCTGGGACTATAGGTGCCCGCCACCATGCCCAGCTAATGTTTGTATTTTTAGTAGAGATGGGGTTTTGCCATGTTAGCCAGGCTGCTCTCGAAAGCCAGGCAGCTCACGAACTCCTGACCTCAGGTGATCCACCCGCCTCAGCCTCTCAAAGTGGGATTACAGGCATGAGCCACTGCGCCCGGCCGATTTCCTTGGTTTTTTTTAACCTAATGCCCTTCTGTCCCAGGATCCCACCCAAGGTAAGACATTACATTTAGCATCCATGTATCCTGGGCTGTGACGGATTCTCAGACTTTCCTTGTTTTGATGACTTGACAGTGTTACTTGTTTGAGACTGAGTCTCCCTCTTGTTGCCCAGGCTGGAGTGCAATGAGGTGATCTCAGCTCACTGCAACCTCCGCCTCCCGGGTACAAGTGATCCTCCTGCCTCAGCCTCCCAAGTAGCTGTGATTACAGGCATGTACCACCACACCCAGCCAAGTTTTTTGTATTTTCAGTAGAGACAGGGTTTCGCCATGTTGGACAGGCTGGTCTCGAACTCCTGGCCTCAAGTGATCCTCCTGCCTTGGCCTCCCAAAGTACTGGGACTACAGGTGACACACTGCGCCCACCAACAGTTTTGAGGAGTACTAGGCAAGTGTTTTGGAGGATGTGGTTCAATGGGAATTTGTCTAGTGTTTTTTTCATGATTAGATTGAAAGATCCCAGAAGTAAAGAGCCATTTTAATCACATGACTTATCAATGTTGAGGTTAACCCAACAACCTGGATGTCAAAGTCTGGTTTCTCCACTGTAAATTTAGTCTTTTTCTCCCCTTTCCTGCACCCTCCTCTTTGAAAGGATGTCACTATGCACAGTCCATACTTACAGAATGGGGAGGTATCCTTCACCTTCTTGAGAGCAGAGTATCTACACAGATTATTTGGAATTCTTCTGCACAAACTATTTGTCTATTCTCCCCCCTTTATTTTTCTCTATTCATCTTTATGACCACAGGCTCATGGATACTTTATATTTGGGATTATAACGCAATACTACTTTATTTTGCTGCTCAAATTGTTCCAGCTTTGGCCATTGGGAGCTCTTTCAGTTGGCACCCTGGCATACCCCCTAATTTTGTGTGTGAGCACACGTGTGGAATACTTCCTTCCTCTCTGGCACTACAAAGTGATACTGCGGTGAGCTATGATTGTGCTGCCGCACTCCAGCCTGGGCGACAGAGTGAGACCCTGTCTCCAAAACCAACAACCCAAAGAGTGAGACCTGTCTCAAAAACCAACTACTCAATTTTCTGGGGCAGCAGGAGGTGTGTTTGAATCTGAACTTTTTTTTTTTTTTAGAGACAGAGTCTTGCTATGCTGCCCAAGGCGGGACTTGAACCGGACTCAAACTCCTGGGCCCAAGCGATCCTCCCGCCTCCGCCTCCCGAGTAGCTGGGATTACAGGCACCAGACACCGCGCCCATCTTCGAATCGGAATTTTTTAACACGCTGTCTTCAGCTTTTTTTTTTTCCTAAGTCTCACTCTGTCACCCAGGCTGAAGTGCAGTGGCACGATCTCGGCCCACTGCAACCTCCACCTCCTCGGTTCAAGCGATTCTCCTCCCTCAGACTCCCGAGTAGCTGGGATTACGGGCGTGAGCCACCACACCCGGCTAATATTTGTATTTTAGTAGAGCGGGGTTTCGCCATGTTGGCCGGGCTGGTCTCAAACTCATGACCTCAGGTGAGCCGCCCGCCTCGGCCTCCTAAAGTGCTGGGATTACAGGCGTGAGCCACCACGCCCGGCCCTCTTCATCTATTTTTTATGAAACCAGAGTTAGAGAACCTCTTAAGTTTTTGTTTCCAGTCTCTCAACTACTTCACCGGTCTCCCCAAAGCAGTTCCAGTACTGGCCGGTAGAGGGAGCAAGAAAAAGCAGAACGGTTTCCTTTTCCCACAAACGCTTTTCCAAGTGAAGAAACGGGCGAGACCAGCCGTGGGGCGGGACTAAGCTCTGCGCAGAACTGTCAAACCCGGGCTTGGGCCCCGAGTTGTCACGTGAGTGTCCGCGGTCAGCTGACTCTGCCGGAGTACTTCAGGGAGGGCGCGGGGTGGCCCCCCTAACAACGCGAGCCGAGGGCTGCTGCTGATTGGTGGAGGAGGATCCAGCGGCAACACCGTGGGGCGGGGCCTCGGCGGTGAGTATTGCCATTGCCTTCCGCAGGGTCACGTGGGAGGTGAGGTACAGAGCGCTGAGGAGAAAGTGGGGCGTCGTTGTCCTGTGTGTGCGCATGCGTTGAGGTCTCGGGACGCCGATTGGGGGGTCCCGAGTCACGGGCGGCTTGCGGCGGCTGGTGGGGGCGTGGCCGGCGGAGCGGGCGCCGCGCTACGAGGCCTCTGGTTGGCCAGCGCGAGTCACGTGATTCCGGGCCGCAGGCGCCGCGCGCCGGTGCGACGTCAACGCAGCCGGGCGACTTCTCCCGATCTGTGTTCCGCGGCCCGGCCGCGGCTGAGTCTTCCCAGGGCCAGTGTCGGGCGCTTTGCTGAGTCCTTTTGTGGCCGCCATGGACAATTCCGGGAAAGAAGCGGAGGCGATGGCGCTGTTGGCCGAGGCGGAGCGCAAAGTGAAGAACTCGCAGTCCTTCTTCTCTGGCCTCTTTGGGTGAGAACCGGGCTGAGGGGTCGGCCGGGACCTAGGCTGAGAGGACGAAGGAGTCACGGTCGGAGGTGGCGGGTTAGGGCACGCAGAGCTCGGGCCGAGGGGACGGAGAGGAACCTGGAATGAGGTGACTTGGCCTGAAGCGGCAGAGGCTACACAGGCTGAGGGCCAAGAGCCTGGGCCGGGGCAACACGGTTTGAGGAGAGACGGTCTGACATGGCGGAAGGGATTTGGGCTGAGGACACATGGACAGAGGCGACCCTGTCTTGAGGCGAGGAAGGGGACCCAGGCCGAAGACAGGCCAGCGGGAGGGGGAGAACCTGAACCGAGGGAATACGTCCTGAAGCCTTGGAGGGGACCGGCTTGGGGGCAGGGAGGGAGTCCGCGAGATAAGCCAGGTCCGGAGGCTTTTCAGAGCTCTAGGGGAATGTGAAGGCTCTCGGGCGGCAGTGATGGGGCCTGGGGCTGAGGACGCCTGCCCGAGGGACTGACCTTTTCATCCCCCGGGGCAGTGGATTTGCGTGGGCCCTGGGCAGTGAGGGTGAAGGCTGAAGGGGGCTGACACCTTTGGAGGGGCTCAGGGCTTAGATGATCCTAGGAGCAGTGAGCTGCGTCTGAAGTGTGGGGGGTGCCTGGGGTGAGTACGGCCCTGGTTAGCAGTGACTAGTTTAAGGACAGCTGAGCAGAGGAACCGGGATGATGGAGTCAAGACTGTGGCGGTCTCAGCCCTTTGGGAGGCCGAGGTGAGTAGATCATCTGAGGCCGGGAGTTCGAGACCAGCCTGACCAACATGGTGAAACCCCGTCTCTACTAAAAATACAAAAATTAGCTGGGCCTGGTGGCGGGTGCCTGTAATCCCAGCTACTCGGGAGGCTGGGGCAGGAGAATCACTTGAACCCAGGAGGCGGAGGTTGCAGTGAGCCGAGATCACGCCTCTGCACTGCACTACAGCCTGGCAACTGAGTGGGACTCCGTTTCAAAAAAAAAAAAAAAAAAGGAAAGAAAAAAACCTGAGGAGGCCTGGGTTGAGGCCGGAGACTCCTGGGTGGGGGAACGCGTGGTGGTGGCTTGGCCAAGGAGATGGAGGGATAACAGGGAGAGACGGGGACTGAGAGAATCAAAACTGGGGATCAAATTCCTGCTGTGTGATCCTCGAGTAATGGGGATGACAGGAACATGCTGAGAAGAGGGATGGGAAAAGGCTTGGGAGACAGAACTAACGCATGTGACATGGCATAAAACTCACGGTAGCTCCTAAAAGCTGACACCACCATCCTGTGATAATTTTAGTGGCTTAAAAGTATTAAGAGCCCAGGTTTGAAATGTGGCTCTGCCACTTACTTCATGACTTTGGGTAAATGGTTTAGTCTCCCTGTTAAAGGAGATCACAAATCTAACCTGCCTCCCATTTGCTGTGAGTGTTAGAATTGAGCCTGGCGTGGAGTTACATCTCTGAGAGTGTTAGCTATTGTTAATGGACTTCCCAGAAGGAAGCAGGTTTGGAGTGTGCAGAGAGCTGATGGGGTTCAAGGTGGGCGCCCGAGAGGAGAGGTCTGGGAGGGGTCAGGAGAGGGAGAGACAGAAACATGGGTGTGCTAAGAGGAGCTGAAAGGGAGCAGTAAAGGGAGCCACGAAGACTTAGTAGGGTTGAGAGGAGCATGAGGCTCTGGGCAGAGGAAGTAAAGGGAGTTTGGCAGGGGGTGGTGGTGTGTGGGGGGGGTGGGATCTGTGCTGATGGGGGGACCCGAAAAGGTCAAGGGGAGGCTGTGGAAACTGAGGGGAGGACTGGGAAAGGACTAGTGGACTTGTAGAGAGAACGGTCTGTGGTGGCCCCTCAGAAGCAGAGCCTGGGGAAGTTGGTGGGACTGGGAGTGTCTGCAGAAGGCTGGAGAAGGGGGTTTGGGAGGAGGGCCTGGGGATGGGAAGAGACTGGGGTAGGAGCCTGGCAGAGGCCGGTAAGACACAAAGGGGAGGGATCTTTCCAAGAGAGGAAGGAACAGGAAAAGGGCTCTGGGCCACGCCCCTTGTTTGAGGTTGGATAATGTTTAGCAAAAGAACTTGAAGAACATGATGGTGAATTGCCTGGTGTGGAGAAACATCTGGGGCTGATGGACTGTATTGATTAGGTGAAAAATATTTTATTTTAGAGGCTGCGAGGAGACAGAGGGTGTGTGTGTGTTTTCTTTTTCTTCACAAGGGGAGAAGTTCAGGTGCTGTGTTTGGGGGTGGGGCCACGAGCTGGATTTTTGGTGATAGTTTTCCTAGGTGGCTCTGGGTGTCTGGTCCCTTTGGCCCAGGGATTAGTGGGCTGTTGGACTGTGTGCTTGGAGGGAGCAGCTAAGTCAGCCCCAAGGCACTTGCTACCTGGTTGGGAAGGCAGGATGCACAGCAAATGCTAGTAAAGTGGAATTACCTACTGTAAGGAAGGGCTCGATTATATCATTCCTGTGACTGTCTGAGCTCAGAGGAAGCAGTGTGAACCAGGGGGAAGCTCATGGTGAGGAGTGAGCTAGGTCCCAAGGAACCACAGGACTTGCTGGGGAGTGGGGCCAGGGAGGGTGCTCTAGGCAGCAGGGATGGTGCAACAGAGATCTAGCATGAGGGGAAGTTCTGCCTGGAAAGACAGGGAACTGAGATCCACACGGATCAGAAATGGCTTCCTGGGGGAGAGGCCCCAACCCCAGGGGGATGAACAGGAGTTCTGGGTGCTCTCTGGCAGGGAGCAGCACTCCAGGCAGGGGTTATGATGGAGTATGCCTTAGGAAGATGGAACACAGGGAGTTACACGTTAGACCATAAAGGTGGAAGCGGCAGGTGAGGCCAGACTAGGAAGGCCTGGTGAGCAAGGGCTGGGCCTGGAGGAGGCACTGAAGAGCTCCGAGGAGGCTAAGGGAGGCCCATCCTGGAGAGCTGCTGTTTGCCTTCTAGAAAGGACTGCAGCAGCTGGTGTGGGGGAGAGTGACGGCAGGAGGCTGTTGCATTGCCGGTAATACTAGCAGATGCAGGTTATTAAGTGCTCGCTCTGACTCGGACCCAGGCCTGGGCCAGGCTCAACCTGCTGATAGATGGTATGGATTTAGTCCTCACAAAATCCCCGTGGAGGTAGAGAAACTTGGGGGCTTAGAGAAGTTGACTTACTTGCCCAGCCACATGGTAAGTGGGAGAGGTGGCATTCAAACCCGGTTCTGTGTGATTCCAGAGCCTTCTCACTTAGCCCCTTTGCTGTCTTACCTCGGTAGTTTCTCCTCAAGGTTCATGACCATCTCTGGGCACTACATTTGGGAAGGCTGTTGGCAAACTAGGTGTGTTGGAAAACCGCCACCCTCTTAACTGTGGTCCCACGGCCGTTTTCTCCAAGTATTTGAAAAAAAGAGCCGGTGTGTTCATCTCAGTTCCTTCCAGCTCCCAGAGGAGCTGACCTGGTGCTGTGGGGGTGTGAGTGAGGTGAGGGCAGAGGGCAGAGGGCAGGGAGGATGGGAGGGTGGCCTGACCGGAGCTTGCATGCCTGGGAGCTGGGAGCACAGTCAGAGGCCAGCTTGGGAGGACCTGTTTGACGGGTGGGAATCACTCAGGCACCTCCTCCTCTCTGATCTGGGTTTGCTTGTGTTCAGCATTTCATAACCCACCTTTATTCAGGTCCTTGGTAGCTGCCGGGACTGGAGAAGGGAGTGTTGGGCCTCAGCTTGTCCTTGGTGCCTCTCCCTTCCCCTTTGGGAATCCCAGCAATGACAGCGTCCCACATTGAGGGTCCTCTGCTCCTATCAAAGGGCAAGTCAGAGAGCCTTCACCTGGGACGCAAGGCGGTGGGCGTCTGTGCTGTCGCCCGCTTCGGTGCTCAGACGCCGCCCTTGCTCTTCATTATTTCTGGGCTGCCAGACGCTAGGGGGCTTTGATGCACCAGCAGCCACTGAGGGCGACAGCACCAGCCAGTTAGGAGAAGCTCAAAGCCATCCCTGTTCCTCCCCTTGGTGATGGGGGTGCAGCTCAAACTTCTGCTCTGGAAGCAAAAAGACGGAGACTTCCTAACTACAGCACAGTGAGCAAGCAGCAGAAGGGGACGGCTGAGTCCAGGCGCACTAGTTCCCCCTCCCTGCTGCATGTCTCCTGGTAAATCCAGAGTGCCTGCTGTGCCCTTTGGGGATCGTGCGGCTTCTGAATGGCAGCTCTGTTCCCTGGGGCTTTTCCTCATCCCTGATGTCTCCTGGCCACCTCCCCTGCCGCCAAAACAGCCAAAATAAAAACTTCCTTCCTCTTGGATAAAAACGTGTAGAGGGAGTTTCTTCATCTGTGAAATGAAAATCCTAGTCAACTGTTTCCTCGGGTGGTTCTAAAGATAAATGAGACGATGCGTGGGAAGTGGTGGGAGCACGGTGCCTGGCTCTGGTAATGTTTATTAAGGGCTCACTGTCATCTTTATTAGTAGGTATTGTCATTGGAAGTTGAGCTAGAAGTGCTGGAGAAATAGGTGGCAGGGTGTTCTGTATACAAACAGTGCATTCCCAAGATCAGATCTTGGCAAATCAGTTCCTGTTTGAACTACCTGTAGGCAGTAACTGCGGGACCATGGGAGGGCCAGCTTGTCTGTATAGGGCCTGCATGGGATCTTGGCTGAGACTGGTGTGGGCATGAGCTTCCAGATTTCCCTCCAGACCACCTTCCTCTGCAGAGCGTGCAGAGACCCCGGCACCATTTCCAGTGGGCACCCTGGTGAATCACAGTGCCCTGCCAGCAGCCAAGATCCACAACTGAAAACTTGGCATCTCTTGTCCAGTCTCAGAGTGGAGTCTTTCCTGAGAGCACACAAGGTTTCTGGGGAATCTGAGAATTCCTGGCTTTCCTGATGGATGGAAGTTTGCTGCCTGGCCATACAAACATTTCTGTCTCCTTTTTGGAATGGGGCTACTGAAAGACAAGGGTCTTTGAGAACACCTTTTAAGGAAAAGGAAGCACATTCGCCCTTGGTCTGTGGTGAAATGTAATCCCATTGGGGTGCAGGGGGGCATTCGTATAAGAAAATAAGAAACAGAGCGCCTGCCAGGCTGTGTGCCGTGTGGCAGGTGAGGTCCTGGCTCTGAGCTTACCATCTTGAAGGGCCGTGGGCCTGTATGTATTTTGAGCATTGTGCAGTAAGGCGGAGGGTGGTGGGAGGCCAGGACTCTGGAAGCCAAAGGAGGAGCAGCACTTAGCGAATCTGGGGTGGAGATGAAGCCCATGCTGCGATTCTGAAGTAGGGAAGTGTGCCTGGAATCGGTCCTCAGCGGGGCCTGATGAGAGGGATGCTCTTGTTTACTGAGCGCCCGTGGTGTGACCGGCTCTCTGCTGGGCACGCCGTGGGGTGCTGCCTGCAAGATTGCTCATGCTTCAGCAGCACTGCAAGGTGTGGAGTCTTATCCCTAGTTACACATGAGGAAACGCAGGCTGGCACGCGATGATCTGGCACTGAGGCCAGGCCTGTTTGACTACTGTCAGCATTTATTTTATTTTATTTTTACCACCACAAGCAACTCTCTAGAATTCCTATTGCTGGGTGGCAGGCACCCCTTTGAGCGTATTTCTCTTCCTTTGTATAATGGCAACCATTTGAGCACCTCTTCCATTCTGCTCTCTGTGCCAAGTATTGAATGTGTGTCATCTCTAATCCTCACAAAGACTCCTCCCAGGCCAGATTCATTGTCTCTGTTTTATTTCATTTTTCATTTTTGAGAGACAGGATCTTGCTCTGTTGCCCAGGCTGGAGGGCAGTGGCATGATCGTAGCTCATTGCAGTCTCCACCTCCTGGGCTCAACTCCTGGGCTCAAGTGATCCTCTCACCCCAGCCTCCCAAGTAGCTGGGACTGTAGGCATATGCCACCATGCCTGGCTAGTTTTTAGTAGAGTTGGGGTCTCACTGTGTTGCCCAGGCTGGTGTCACACTCTTGAGATCAAGCAACCCTCCTCCTTCAGCCTCCCAAAACTCTGGGGTTATAGGTGTGAGCCACTGTGGCCAGCCACACTGCCATTTTATAGATAAAGAATGGAATCTCAGCACTTTGGGAGGCAGAGGCAGGAGGATTGCTTGAGCCCAGGGGTTCGAGACCAGCCTGGGCAACACAGGAAGACCCCATCTCTTATTTAAAAAAAAAAAAAAAAAAAGCCTTAGGGATAACTAGCCCCTGGTTGGACACTTAGCAAAGTACCTGAAATGAACTTCAGCCCAGGTCTCACCACCCCAAAGTCATTCTCTTTCTACCCCTTGTCCTTGCCCAGACAGTCATGTCACAAGAGGGTCCTGTGGCGATTTCAGAGCTGGGCAGTTAGGCTGTGACACTTTATCCTTTCACCGTTGTTAACCGGGGCCTGTGCCAGCACTGTGGAGAGATGGGAAAGTGAAGCTGGGCCCAGGCCCCGCCCCGCAGGAACTCATACCCTGCTTGGTCAGCCGGGGCCCACTGCAGAGTGGCGGGAGGCAGCTGGTGGTTTTGCACTTCCAGGTAATACTGGTGGCAGTGCCTTCAGGATGCTGAACCTCTAGCAGCTCCCAGCTCCAGTGCAGTCAATGGACTAGCAGGGCTGGTGGCCCCCAGCTCCCTGTGCCAGGGTGGACCCTGCACCACAGGCAGCCTTAACTTTTTCTGACGTTCCTTCTGCCTGTTGTCTTGTTACTGGCAGGCTCAGTAGGGGGCTGACTTAATTCATCCTCTTTTGCCTAGAGGATGCTCCACGCAGCTCCAGCAGAGAGCAGCCTCTGCTTTGAGATGAGGGAAGCCTCGGCGGTAAAGGTTCCTTGGCTTGTTTAATCTAGAGGAGGGGCGGGGGCAGGCAGGGACCTTGTCCTCCCTCCTCATTTTTCCGAGGACTCTTGGGCATGGGGAGGGAAGCCTTCCTGATTACTGAGTGAGAGGCAAGGGCAGCACTGGATCCCCAGGGCCCCAGTCCTCTTTCACAGCCCTGCTGCTTCCTGGCAGGGTAAGCTTGGGCAAGCCCTCCACCCTCTCTGAGCCCCAGCTTCCTCCCTTTAAAGCAAGGGCAGCACCCAAAGGGCTCTTGTGAAGAGCTGTGGGCTCCTTCTGGGGGAGTGCCCGGGAGCCAGGGAGCGCCATGCGCCAGCTGTGATTAAGGCACGTGGTCTCGAGAGCCGTGCAGGAGGTGGGCTCACAGGCATGTGACAGGCCCTAGGGCACCTTCCCCACTGAGGGTGCTGACCGGAGACTTGGGGCAGTGGGCCTTAAGTCTGAGGAGGAAGCCATAGGCCTGTGCCTGTGGCTTCCAGAGAGGCAAGAGAGATAGAGTGAGTCCAGGACCCAAAATGGGGGCCTTTGTCCACCCTACCTCATGAGGTCCTTCGGGAGCTGCAGGTGGTGGGTCAGGGCATGGTGTATTTCTGGCAGCCAGGAAGTGCCTGGTGGATGGAGGAAGGAAGGAGGGGGCTGAGACTCTGCCCTGCAGTACCCCCTGGCCCAGGTCCCACCGGGTGTCTGTGCATTCCTGGCAGCGCCTAGCCTTCCATATGGCATTCGCTGAGGTTGGTGGCTGTGTTTGGGAGACCTGAGACTCCTTCCTCCGCCTTGGAGGGGGAGAGAGCAAAGCTGAGCGGGTAATTATAGACAGCCCTGCATCAGGCAGCCCAAACCAGTTCCCTCTATTCCCAGAGCGGCTCAGAGCCGTGGGATGGGAGGAGTGAAGCAGAGGCAGCTTGGGGGAGGTCAGTGGGGGAGGGACAGTCAGCTGTCACATGCGCTGCCACCCAGGCCCTCAGGAGAGGAGGCCCAGCTAACTTTTCCTTTCATGTACTGCTGTTATCTCCTGGCACATAATAAATGCTCGGATACCTGTTCCCCAGGTGAATAAATGAGTATGTGAATGGCTTCTTCAGGATCTTCCACTGGAACCTAGGCATGTCACTTTCCCCCTTTGGGGACTTCACTCCCATTTCTAAAAGAAGAGGATGGGACTCCAGAGATCTCCTGTCATCCCCTGGCCGTGGTAATGGGCAAAACCACGGGGTGCAGGGGAAAAAGGAGGCAGGCGATCATAGAGTTTCAGCCCTGGCAGCTGGTAGACTTTGTGTCTGTCCCGTGTCTGCTCTGTCCCTCTGAGCTGAAATAAACCCGGCTGGGGCTGACTCCACTCGTTGTTGATTGCCTGCTGTGGGCCACTCAGTGACATGGGTCATTTCTGCTCATCCAGGGACTGAGCTTTTTCAGAGAGTGCATGGAGCTGGATAGGACTTAGTCACACTCAAAAAGAAGGGAAGGCTGAGCTGGGGAATCTGTGGGGTGGGCAGACCTGTGATTAAGGTCTGTGAAAATGTCCCTTTAAGAGAACATTCCAGAGAAGGTCCTTCTGAGGGTTTTTTGCAGCCAGGCCCCAAAGGACCCTTCAGGATTCTCAGCCAGAGAAGGTTTTGAAAGTTTCTTACCTCTCCAAGGCCAGGAATGGGTTCTAAAGAAGTCATTCCAGGCTGGGCACGGTGGCTCAAGCCTGTAATCCCAGCACTTTGGGAGGCCAAGGTGAGTGGATCGCTTGAGGTCAGGAGTTCGAGACCAACCTGGCCAACATGGTGAAACCCCGTCTCTACTAATAATACAAAAATTAGTAGGGTGTGATGGCACACATCTGTAATCCCAGCTACTTGGGAGGCTGAGGCAGGAGAATTGCTTGAACCTGGGAGGCAGAGGTTGCAGTGAGCTGAGATCGTGCCACTGTACTGCAGCCTGGGCGACAAGAGCGAAACTCCGTCTCCAAAAGAAAAAGAAAAAAGAAGTCACTCCAAACAAGGCCCGAGGTGTGTTGGGCCGGCTGAGGTGAGGTGGGTGAGGGAAGATGGGGTGCAGCAGGGCAAGTGCGGGAAGAACACATTGCTGAGGGCCACTTCCCGGGGACAGCAGAAGGTGGGGGACAGCATCAGCACAGCCCCAGAAGGCAGGAAGTAGGCTTTCATCTGACAAGATGACAGAGAGGATAGGAATAAATAGATTATTTACCTGGTGTGATGTGGATTCAGGAGACCAGGATCCCTGGCCCAGCCAGCCCACCCGCCCTGGGGGCATTTATTTGCCTGCTGACATTGCCAGGCCTGGCCCCTGATTGCTGGTGGCTGCTTTCCAGATAGTCAGTCTCAGTCAGCTTTTCCTTCCCAAACTCACGTGATCAGCTGAATTACCTGGGCCCCCCAAACCCCAGTGGTTAAAAATCTCAATTGCAGGCCCCATCCAGACCTGCTGAGTGAATCCCAGAGAGTGTGGCTGTGGGACTCTGGTTTGATAAAATGAGCACTTCATGTGGTTCAAAGGGATGGGCAGGTTGGCCACACTGAATCCACAGTGCAGAGGGAAGGAATGCTCACATCCCAGCTCCCAGAATTACCTTTGGGCCCCAACACAGCTGAGTTGGTATGGACAAGTTTCCAGGTACAGCATTGGGCCAGTTGACACAGGGTGTGGGATGAGATGGTGAGGACGATTTAAATGGGAAAATACCCACCCCTCCCTTTTCTCTTCCTTAAAAATAAACTCAACACTAGTTCTGTCAGTGAAGAGAGACCCTGAAATCCATTTGGTGGGACTCCTTTTTTTTTTTTTTTTTTTTTTTTTGAGACGGAGTCTCACGCTGTTGCCCAGGCTGGAGTGCAGTGGCGCGATCTCGGCTCACTGCAAGCTCCGCCTCCCGGGTTCCCGCCATTCTCCTGCCTCAGCCTCCTTAGTAGCTGGGACTACAGGCGCTCACAACCGCGCCCGGCTAATTTTTTTTTTTTGTATTTTTAGTAGAGACGGGGTTTCACTGTGGTCTCAATCTCCTGACCTTGTGATCCGCCCGCCTCGGCCTCCCAAAGTGCTGGGATTACAGGCTTGAGCCACCGCGCCCGGCCTTGGTGGGACTCCTGAGTGTGTGGATTTTATTCTACTGATTATGTGGATGATGGGAGTTTGAGCAGTTACAGAGACTACAGACCTCGCGGGCTCAGCTTGGTTGTATTATTATTATTATTATTTTTTTTTTTTTGAGACGGAGTCTTGCACTGTCACCCAGGCTGGAGTGCAGTGGCCGGATCTCAGCTCACTGCAAACTCCGCCTCCCGGGTTCACGCCATTCTCCTGCCTCCGCCCCCCGAGTAGCTGGGACTACAGGCGTCCGCCACCTCGGCCGGCTAGTTTTTTGTATTTTTTAGTAGAGACGGGGTTTCACCGTGTTAACCAGGATGGTCTCGATCTCCTGACCTCGTGATCCGCCCGTCTCAGCCTCCCAAAGTGCTGGGATTACAGGCTTGAGCCACCGCGCCCTGCCAGCTTGGTTGTATTATTAACGGCAGAAGGATTCAGTGGGACTTACGGGTTTGAGGTACTAATGAGGTCCCCCAGGAAGCTCATTTTGTACATGTGGAGGTCGAGAAGCCAGAGTGAAGCTGCCCAAACAGGGTGCCCTTTATGTTTTTAAATTCCTGTCTATCTCCCAGTGTATCTCTACTGTTGGACATTAAGTTTTTGGGGGGTTTTGCTGTTTTAAATAATGCTCTGCTGAACATCCCTGTAACTTATTCGTTTTTTAGGATAAATTGCTGGAAATGTAATTCATTGCTGGACCACAGGGCCGAATATAAATCCTAATACTTAAAAATATGTGTGTGTGTGTATTTCTATATATAGATATATACACACATATATACATATATACACATATCTATACACATATACACGTGTGTGTGTTTATGTGTGTGTGTGTGTATATATATATTTTCTTGAAAAGATGTGCAGACAGTTAAAAAAAAAAAATTCGGGTAGTACAAACGCGGGATGCCCAGTGAATAAGTTAGCCTCCCACACCTGGCCCTCCTTCTTCAGGCTCCACCTGAGAGAAAAATGCTGTTACTAGGTTTTTGTGTATTTGCCCAGAAATATCCTATGTTTATATAAACATGTATGTTTCTATTCTTCTCACTCTTTTGTTGTTGTTGTTAGATAAGGTCTGGCCCTGTCGTTGTCCAGGCTGGAGTGCAGTGGTGTGATCTTGATCTTGGCTCACTGCAACCTCCGCCCCCTGGGCTCAAGCAATCCTCCCACATCAGCCTCTCTAGTAGCTGGGACTACAGGCGTGCGCCATCACACCCTGCTAATTTTTGTATTTTCTGTAGAGATGGGGTTTTGCCGTGTTGCCCAGGCTGGTCTCGAACTCGTGAGCTCAAGCAATCTGCCCACCTTGGCCTCCCAAAGTGTTGGGATTACAGGAGCCATGAGCCACCGCACTCAGCCCACCCTCTTTTTTTTAAACACAAACGGGAACATTTTATATCTACATTTTAAAATAGTGCTTCCTGTCTATTTGTATGGCTGTGTGATATATATGCCCAGTCCTGAACTGGTAATGACACACTCCAGGGTTGCAAGGCACAGAATTAAGGCTCCCTCTGCGAAAGCAACACGATGTCTTAAACTGGGCTAATCCCCCAGAATGCTTTGCAGTCTCCTGGGGAAAGGGGATTTGTAGCGCGCCTGGGACCCAGTGGGCCCCCGGTATCCCAGGCAGGAAGTAGAAGAGGCTGTCAGACCCTGGGGTCGTGGTGGGGTCAGGAACTCTTCGCCCCACAACCCCAGCGAGCACCCAGTATCTACCCCAGTCCTCCTGAATTGAGTGTGCCATTGTATGCAGGGGCGGGGGCCACAGCCTCAGGAGGCCTGCGGGAAGCTGGCTTCACAGGTGAAGGGTGAGGGGTAGGGGCACGTCTGTACCGGCACTGGAGCAGAATGCTTGCTTTCTCCTGGATAGCAGACTAGATTGTCTCCTTTTTTTCTTTCCTTTTTCCCCAGAGGCTCATCCAAAATAGAGGAAGCATGTGAAATCTACGCCAGAGCAGCAAACATGTTCAAAATGGCCAAAAACTGGAGTGGTATGTCATCTCCGCTAGAGCTCCTCCGAGGTGCTCTCCTCCTCCCTCAGCTTCCACTCACACAGGCCTGCCCCAGAGGTTGGCCTTGAGGGCCCCTTCTCTTTTTATGCCATCTCCGTCATCGGAAAGCCACTGGCCTGCTCTCTAATTGTTTTGTGCCTGCTGGGTTACTTTATACTCTGGGTCATGGGGCCTTGGAGAAAGGACAGAGAGGATGGGAATAAATAGATTATTAGACCTGGATAAACCCATGTGGATTGATGAGCTCTTAGAGTCCTCCTTAAATTCAGAACTTCGGGTTTCCTGGTAACTTCCTTAGTGCTTCCATCAGTGTCTGAATTCTAGGCTGGGGTGGTGGCGGGGTGGGGGGATGTTCAGGTGATTCCAATAACAACATGAATCATGGCTACTGTTTGTTGAGTACTAAGTGCTCATCATTTAATGGCATTAGCACAGCAGCCCTAAGGGTCAGTCTGTAAATATCCCTGTTTTACAGATTTGGAAACTGAGGCTTGGCTTAGTCTTTTGCCCGGGGTGCCAGAACTAGTAAATGACAGAACCAAGATTCAGAAACCAAGGCTGTTACTGCAGAGCCTGAGTGTTTAACCTGCCCCAGTGAGGCAGGAGAGCTTCATGGAGGAGAGGGGTGGGGAGGAGCCCCTTGGGCCCAGGGAGGCTGGAGATCTGTTTGGGGCTCCCTGCAGGCCCAAGAAATCCAACAAGCCAGTGCATTGAGCCCTTTTGAAGCCCATTTCATAATACATCTTTCACGTCACCAAGATCGAATTAAGGAAATACAGCAAGAGACCAGTGTTTGAACACAGGGAGACACTTCCTGACTGTGGAGGAGAGGGGACCTAGTGGTAGGACCATGGAGGCAGGGCGCAGAAGTGCACAATAAAATTGATTATCATCATTTTGAGAATGTTGTTGGTTTCCCAAAAATTCAAAGAGTTACTCCTGAGTTTTCATAAAATACGTTGTGAATAAAGCCAAATGTTCTGTGTATTTTTATGCTCCCAAACTAAGAAAATTCCTCTAGAGAAAAAAAGTTTATTTTTTTAATTACATAGGTGTTGCTTTTCTCCTAAAATTTGTTACCTCTGCCCCCCAACTCTTCAAAGAAAAGCCCTAGGCCATTTTCCCCCTGGTATTATCCCGTTTTCTTGAATTTTTTTTTTTTTTTTTTTTTTTTTTTGGAGACAGTCTTGCTCTGTCGCCAGGCTGGAGTGCAGTGGCGCGATCTCGGCTCATTGTAACCTCTGCCTCCCTGGTTCAAGCGATTCTCCTGCCTCAGCCTCCCGACTAGCTGGGATTACAGGCATGTGCCACTATGCCCAGCTAATTTTCGTATCTTTAGTAGGGACAGGGTTTCACCATGTTGGCCAGGATGGTCTCCATCTCCTGATCTCGTGATTCGCCCACCTTGGCCTCCCAAAGTGCTGGGATTACAGGCATGAGACACCATGCCTGGCCGTAATTTTATACTCAAATTTGGAACTCTTGAAAATAATAATGAAATCATATAGTGAAAATCTGGAAGGCTTTGTCTCTTCTGCTGCTCAAACTTAAGAGGATGGGGCTAGGCCTCCTGGTCCTCTTCCAGCTCAGAAACTCTGACTCAGATTCAGCTGGAGGAGAATGAAGGGGAGAAGCCTCAGAACTGAGCTGGAGGTGGTCAGCTCCACGAGGAGGAGGAGAGACACTGCTGCCTCCCAAACGTCAGTTAGGAGATGTGTGGGCAGAATGGCTTGGGACCCACAGAAGCTGACTGTGTGCAGATGAGCACAGGACAGACGAGGCTTCAGGCGCCGTCTCTTCTGCCCTCCCCCATTGGCATTGGTCTGCATGTACTCATTCTTGGTGTCCACATCCTGTTTCCCTCTCTGGACGTGCAGTTCCTGGAGGGAGCCGGCTCTGTGTTGTCCGACCCCAACTCCATGAGCCTCACAATTCACACAGGTGCCTTGTCCTTGGGGATCTGCAGTGAAGGGAACAATGTGAACGGAGGCAGAGGAGTTGGGTGAATCAGGAAGAGCTTTGGGGAGCTGTGGAGAAAGAAACAGGACTTGGAAAGGGGAGTAGATGGGAAGGTGTTATGTGGTTTAATCTCAGTTGCTCCTTGCTTCCCAAAATACCCCTCCCAAGCCACCCCGTGATTCAACCTGCACTTTGCCTTCTAGTGGTGGTTCTGGGCCCTGTGCTTTGAGGCTCCCCTAGGGAGGACTGCCCAGGCTGGGAGGTGCAGGAGGCCACTCACTCTGTTTTATATCCTTTCCAACTCAGCTCTGTCTGCCTTCTCCTTGGATCTTTAGAAGTGGTGGCCCTGGAAATACCAGCATAGCTGGGATTAGGGACATGGCATTTTACCTGGGCTTACCCTGGCTCTCTTTCCATATACCTGGGGCTCAGGGGCTTCCCCTGAGGCAGCTTCCTGCCGCCCTTAGAGACTGTCAGGCACACCACCAGGAGCCTCAGTGCAGGAGCCAGCAGACCTGAGGTCTAGGCCTCAGTCTGGGCTCGCTCAGGTCACCCTCGTCCTATCTTGGGAACTCTTTCCACATTTTCAAGAGCCCGATCCACCTCCCAGGGCAGTGCCTCTGTGGCTTCATAAAGTGTGGAGCCCCACTGAGGCCGGGACCACCCTTCTCTTCTGTTCCAGCTGCTGGAAACGCGTTCTGCCAGGCTGCGCAGCTGCACCTGCAGCTCCAGAGCAAGCACGACGCAGCCACCTGCTTTGTGGACGCCGGCAACGCATTCAAGAAAGCTGACCCCCAAGGTGAGGATCTCTGTTGGCCACAGGGGCTGCCTGCCTGGCCCAAAGCGCCGTCCTAGCACCCTGCATCGAGTCCTCGGGTTTCCTGGAGGCTCTGGTTTTTCCAATGGCCGACGTGATAGGCTGGCAGGGACGCGCCTGAGGTAGAGTGAGCTTTGACTTCAGAACTGGCTCCCTTCCTTGTGGTTGGCATTCGCGCCCTGCTCAAGTCTCCGCCCCCTGTCTACCCTGTCGGTGCAGCTGATCACCCCTTCCCAAGCCCGGAGCATTTGGGAGTGGGAGTTCCATTGCAGACCCACCGCCTGCCGGGGAGAGAGGAAAATCTGTTCTGTTGTCAGAATTAACATGCAGAAGGGAGCAGGGTGGGGGGGATTTCTGAGACCAGCCAGGTAGGAGTTGCTGCCGAAAAAGGAGCGGAAATTAGCCCAACCTGGCTTCCCTACATCCTGGGGAGGAATTAGAGAGAACAGAGCCCGAGATATAGTTGCCAGAGAACAAATTACTTAAACTGAGAGCGTGTTAGGGACAGAAGCCCAGTTTGGGGCTGACTCATGGTGAGAAAACAGTTTTTGTCCCCCTGGGTGCCTCCTGAAGAGGAAGCCCAGCCCAGTGTTTGTATGGGGCGGGAATTTTAATTTATTTTTTAAAATCTTGGTGCTAGGTACAGGTTGCTAATTAGAAAGCACAGGCAGTTTTTAAAAATGACCATCTACTGTCACTGTCATCTCAGGGGAATGGAAAATATATAAATCTTTAAAAAGTAAAAAGCAGCTAAATGATCTTGGAATAAGGGTCTGTTCTTCCCAAGAGAAGACAGATTTGCAGCAGTGCAGGGCGCTTCCTCCATGGATCAGCGAGCACTGGTTCACACACCGTATTTGGGAACCGCTGGCATACCCCTTTGTCATGATCTGAGATATTAGTTCCCAGACGAGGATGAATTTGTGTGTTGACCAGTAGCACTTCTCTGTCCTTAGACTAACCAGTTGCTCCTCACCAGCCGAGCATCTCACACATTGGCCTCAGTGGTCACATGGTGGGGCTCAGGCCTGGCAAGAGGCGGAGGAGCAGCCTTGTAACTGGGTGGGCCGTGGAGCTTGCCTGGCTGGTAGCACGGGGCCACAGCGGGCTGCGTGGGTGATGCAGTGATGACCCAGGGAGACCCTGAGTTGGTTTTAAGCTTGACTTACCCCAGGAAATCTCCATGCCTTCCATTAAGCTGCCCCGCCAAGCCTTTCCTTCTGCTCCCTGGGAAACTGGTTGGCCTAGAGGCGCTGTCTTAGCATCTGTGATGTTCAGCTGCTGCCTCTTCTGGAGTGACTAGAAGGACTCTCTGGGGCAGCACTGAGCGCCAGGCTGCAGAACAGTGAGTGCCATTTGCTCTTTCAGCAGACTCTTCACTTCCTGCAGACAGGCCCTACCTGGCAGTGGGATATGGTGGGGTCCGTCCCCTGTGTTTGATCTGAGCTTTTCTAGCTCTCCAGCTAGACTCTGCAGGGTGTGGGCCTGGAGTCTGGATGTGGCCCTTCCCTTGCCTTAGGAAGCTCAGAAGGTGGCTGAGGACTCTGACTGGTAGGAAAGTATAAAGATGATGCCACATCCAGGGCACAGAGGCCGACTTGCGCAGAGCTGAGGCTAGGAGGGGGAGAATTTGGCTAGGGGAGATCTTTCGGGGAAGAAAGGGGGCAGTTCTGAGAGGCGAGCCTCACTTGAGTAGAGCTGAGAGCAGGTGCCATGTCCAGAGCCCTGGGGAGGTGGTGCTGAGCAGGGAGGGGTGTTAGCGCAGTGTCCAGAGCTACAGCCTAAAGATGCGCACCCCAGCCATGGCTCCCAGTGGGGCAAGGGGCACACTGGCATCAAGGGCAGCGGCTGCTGTGTGTCTGAGGCTAGTCAGGCCTTACAGAAGGCCAGGTGCAGTGGCTCATGCCTGTAGTTTCAGTGCTTTGGGAGGCTGAGGCAGGAGGATCACTTGAGCCCAGGAGTTCAAGACCAGTCTGGACAACATAATGAGATCCTGTCTCAAAAAAAAAAAAAACCACCTCACAGAGAATGTCATGTAGCAGCTGTGTGTGGCTCAGCAGTGCAGGTGGTGGATGGTCTGGGAGGACCCTGCCTCCCCTGTGATCCTGGGCAAGTCAGTCTCTTGGGCCTCTGTTTCCTCATCTGTTAAAGCAGAGACTGCTGTGAGATGATGGAGTCATGCCCAGCGCAGCACCTGGTGTGTGATAAACTTCCAGTCAGGACACCCTTGGCTTTCATCAGTCCGGGGGCCCCTGCCTGCCCTGGGCTCCCCACAGCCTCTGCCCTTGGCCAGGTGCCTTGTGAAACAGCTCTGGACGCCCAATTTGGAACCTTGCCTGGCTTCCTGGAGCAGGTGGCCGGCTCCCTGGGGCCCTCGTCGTCACTGGTCTCCTCGGCAGCCTAGAAGTCCTCTGTCTTGGGTCAGCACTTCCTCCAGGACTCTCTCCAGAAGGACCTGCCCCCAAGTGGCAGCTGGAGTGTGCCTAAGGCCCGGCTGGGCTCCTGAATTCCTCTCCCTCTACAGAGGGTGGCCTGCTGCCACCTTGGTGGCTCTGGGTGGGGAAGGGTGATGCTCATTTGTGTTATTGGTTCCTCGGTTACCCAACCACCGCTGCTGCTCAGGGCAGACTGGGGCCAGCGAGGCCTATTCCTGGGCCTGACTGATAGCTGGGGCTGGGGGTAGTGTGTATACCTGGGGCAGGGACGCGGCCCAGCCCCTGCTTGTCCCCTATTTCCTCTCTAGCTGCCATTTACCGGGTTCCTACTGTATACCAGATGCTTGGCATCTTTTAACCCATTTGATTTCTTTGTGCATTCTGTGATTTGCCCCCATTTTACTAAGGAGGAGATGGCCAAGTGTAACCAGGAAGGGCTCAGAGAGGCAGAAGTCAAGCTGGGCATCGCTAGTAGGAATGACTGCGGGGATGGGCAGTGGCCAGGGCCATAGCTCCCCAACTTGGGCTTTATTGCTCCGAGCCCCTTTCCAGCCCTCTGTGGGTGGGTGCAGGAGGGGCCGGGCCACAGAGCTGGGTGTTGCTCCACCTGTCCGAGTGCACAAGGCCTGGTGACCAGAGATAAGAGTAGCAGTCATGAGTGTGTCAGAAGCTCGTCCAGGAGCCAGCTGGCCCAGGTGTCTGCTGGTGGTCCGCTGCTTTCCAGGCATGGAGGAGACTTAACCCCGTGAGTCCATGTTGCTGCACGGGGGGTAAGCTGTCTCCCTGCTGCTACTGCAAGGGCTGTGCCATGCTAACAGCGGGCGCTCCAAAGCCAGTGCCAGCAGGCCCAGGTGGCAGCTATAGATCTCACTGCTCACTGCAGAGCAGCAGCCTTTGCTGCCTCAGCCTGCAGGGTGCCAGGTTGGTGTCCTGGCCAGAAGAGTGAACCAGTGAGCAGCCCGGGGCCACCAGGTGGAGGCTGCAGCCAGGTGGGGCGGGGCAAGGTGGACCGCTCACTTCACTCCAGCTGCTGCTCCCCTCCTCTGCAGCATGGCCTGGCTCAGCCATTGCTTCTGGGCCCACCGATTACAAGATGTGTGTGTCTTCAAACTGCCGGGTTTAGGTTGTGTTCTCTCCCCATCCTCCTCCTTTGCCCCCTTTTTGCCACCTTTCTCTCTTTCTGCTGCCACAGTCTCTGTCTGTCAGCTCCGGAACCTGGACTGAGTGCTGTACCTTCTGTCAGTCCCTTTCGGATCCCCAGAGGTCTTTCCGAATTGGACAAAACCTACAGACCCCAGTCCCCAGAGGAGTGCTTATGGATCCCAGTGTTCACATGTCAGAAGGAGGGGTTGGAATCCCTGAAAGCCTGGCCACAGGCCTGAGACTAAGAGCCTCTGTTCAGATGCCTCCCCATGGAGGGGTTTTGAAGTCCCATCCAGACCTCGAGCCCCTTGAGAGCTGCCCAGCCCCGGCGCTTCTTGGTAGCACCCTCATCCCAGGCGAACATGGCATGGGTGACCATGGAGACCCCCACAGTGACCAGGAACTTTCAGATGCCCAGGCTGCAGCTCAGAGCCCATGCCCTATGACCTGTCCAGGCTCCCTGCCTTTCCCTCTCCCCAGCCCAGGCCTCCCTCCCCACAACACCCCTGTTCTCCTGAGATGCGCTAAAATGGTGTTCTTAAAAAATACCCCCTGAGAGCTCATTTCTATCTGCTAGAAAATGCCTCCCACTCATGCGTTTCTCTCTCCTCCAAATAACTTGTCAAAAAAAAGCCTTTCCCAAATTTAAAATCTTGCAAGAGATAGTACAACAAAGGTAGCCCAGTTCTTCCTCAGTGCCATCCTGGTGTGTTCAGGTTTTTTGGCAAAACCTTTGAGGAGCTGGTGGGTGGCAGGGCCAGGTTAAAGGGACTGAGAGCAGAGGGCTCCCAACTGCTGAGATATGAGGAAAAGGGGGCAGTGGAGAGCACACCGAGGGCTCAGTGTTCATGACATCCAGCCTCCTCGTGCCAGAGGTCCAGGTCCTCCTGGTGCAGGGACAGAAGCTGCTCACGGTCCTGCAGAGATGGTGGCAGAGCCCAGGTAGAAGATGGCACCGCTGCCGCTGCTGCCTCCAAGACCACCTCAGATGCTGGGCTTGGCTGCCTCCCATGCCCCCTTCCCCTTTGCCAGCAGCTCAGTCCTTCAAAAACAGGGCCTTAGCAGGTCTGTCTTAAAAGACCCGTGGGAGTCTGGCCATCAGCCTGGCCGAGCACTGCTATGCCCTGTCCCTGGGAAGGGACCTTCCGTATGGGAAGCTGGTAGCATCCTGGCAGCCCGAGGGGAGTAGGACTCCCCCTGAAGCATGTGCCCAGCAAGTCACAGTCTACAGAGTCAGCCCTCTCAACACGTTTCCTGGGGCTCAGGGATTCCGTCTCCTTCTTCCCAGCCCCTTGAGAGTGTGTGGCAGCCCTGGCAGCTCTGAGTGCCTATTGATCTCTCTGCGGGCAGCCAGGTGCGCCTGTGTCCGCCTCCTCTCCTCGGCTTCTGCTGAAACGACTTCACTTTCTCATGTCTCCTCCCACCTCCCTTTCTCTCCAGAGGCCATTAACTGTTTGATGCGAGCAATCGAGATCTACACAGACATGGTAAGGGCCGCTTGCTTGTCCTGATGCCCCTCGGGTCCCACTGCATTGCCCTGGCCTTGCGTCCCCTCCTTGAGCACCCCCAGCACTGTTCTTACTCTGTGACCAAACCAGTTGGGGAGGGGGAAGTGGGAGCTGGGGGAATTAGGCCACCTGAGCTGGCCTGGGCTGGCTGGGTCTTCATCCAGCTCCCCACCAGCCTGACGGCCCCCTCACTCCAAAGGCAGTCATGGTTTTCATTCATAGAACTTAGGTTATTGAGCTGGGCACGGTGGCTCATGACTGTAATCCTGGCACGTTGGGAGGCTGAGGTGGGAGGATCTTTTGGGCACAGGAGTTCGAGACCAGCCTGGGCAACATAGCAAGACCTCTTCTCTACAAAAAATTAGCCTGGTGTAGTGGCATGCACCTGGGGTCCTAGTTCTTGGGAGGTTGAGGCAGGAAAATCACTTGAGCCCAGGAAGTTGAGGCTGCAGTGAGCTGTGATCACACCACTGCACTCCAGTGTAGGTGACAAAACAAGACCCTGTCTCAAAACAAAAAAAGAAATTGGGTTACTGGAGAGAGTGTGTCCGGCACTTTCCCTTGCCCAGCCTTCCCACAAGTGTCGTATTATTTGATAAGCCTCTTGCAGCAGGCCACAGGGATAGGCAGAGCCCACAGGAGGCTCACCACCTGTCCTGTCCCAGGGGGCTTTGCCAATGACAGATGCAGACCAGATGGGCAGCTGCCAACCGGAGCCAGAGTGAAGGGTTCCACCCAGGCCAGGGCTCCTGTCAGTGCTTTCTCTCTCTTTCTTTCTCTCTTTCTCTCTCTCTCTCTTTCTCTCTCTCTTTCTTTCTTTCTCTCTCTCTTTCTCTCTCTTTCTCTCCCTTCCTTCCTTCCTTCCTTCCTTCCTTCCTTCCTTCCTTCCTTCCTTCCTTCCTTCCTTCCTTCCTTCCTTTCTTTCTTTCTTTCTTTTCTTTCTTTTCTTTCTTTTCTTTCTTTCATTTATTTTTTTGAGACAGAGTCTGTCCCTCTCATCCAGGCTGGAGGTCAGTGGCGTGATCTCCACTCACTGCAACCTCTGTCTCCCAGGTTCAAGCAATTCTCGTGCCTCAGTCTCTCAAGTAGCTGGGATTACAGGCGTGTGCTACCACGCCCGGCTAATTTTTGTATTTTCAGTAGAGATGCGGTTTCACCATGTTGGCCAGGCTGGTCTCGGACTCCTGACCTCAAGTGATCCACCCGCCTTGGCCTCCCAAAGTGCTGGGATTACAGGCGTGAGCCACCACGCCTGGCCAGCTCCTTTTTGTCTCTCTGCTTGCCCTGTCTCAGCTCTCAAACCCCAGGCAGGGGCACGAGCCCTACCCCTTGTGTTCAGGGCAATGCTGCAGGGATGACTGTGATTAGAACAATAATAGCAGCTCCCATTTATTATGCCAGACACTGCAGGGTGGTTTAATCCACAGCCCTGTGATGTTGGCATTATTGTCATCCCCATTCCATAGTGGAGGAGAGGGGCTCAGACGAGTGACATGACTTGCCCAGGGACACGCGGCTACAAGCAGGAGTCACTGAGACCCAAAACAAGGTCTGGCTGAGCCCAGGACCTTGCCTTTTCCTACTGCCCTCAGCAAGGGGGTGGCGTTGGACCAGCCCTTGGGGCAGAGCAGTCAGGCAAGCGCCTGGACACTGGGTGGAGGCGGATGGAAGGTGCGAGGCCCCTCAGAACCTGAGGCCTCCCTGGGGAGCTCTGGGTGTGCATGGGAGAGGCTGACAGGTAGGTGTTGGCCTGGGGGCAGAGCTAGTACTCTTGGGCAGGGGTCTCAAGTCCTCCCTCCCATCCTGGTTTCTCCAAATCCTTTTGCCAAGTGACTCTGGGCTGGTCCTTCCGCCTCTCTGGCTGCTATCAGAGGCTTCCTAAGGGCCAGGGCCTTGGCCAAGTGCTCGTGCTCACATCCTCTCTGGTGTCACACCATCTGTGCCCTCATGGACAGGATGAAATTAGGCTGAGGCTCTGGAGTGGCTTGTCCAAGGTCACCAGCTCAGCCCAGCACGCACAGCCAGGCCTCTAGTGCTGGGGCCCTCCCTTCTCACCCCTGTGTTCCCCCTCCTCTCAGTGTTTTCTTCATACCTCCTCACAGGCCTGGCTGAGGGGTAGGAACTTGAAGGGTCATGGGTCAGCAGGGGTGCAGGACAGGGCATGCAGGTCATGAGTCACAGGCAGTCCCTTCCCGTGTCCCCTCCAGGGCCGATTCACGATTGCGGCCAAGCACCACATCTCCATTGCTGAGATCTATGAGACGGAGTTGGTAGACATCGAGAAGGTGAGTGGCAGCAGGGCCCTTCCTGGGCTGGCAGCCAAGACCAGCGCTGCTCTCTCTTCCCACCAGAGGAGTCCTCTGGTGTCTGAGTGCCGAGAAGGGGGCATGGGGCGCTGGCAGAGCTTGGAGAACGGGGTCTGGCTGTGTCCCAGATGGGCAGGGCGAAGGGTATGGAAGCTTCATGGAGACCTCCTCTCCCTCCCCTGCCCTCCCCTGGAACCCATCCCCCATGTCTCCCCAGGCCATCGCCCACTACGAGCAGTCCGCAGACTACTACAAAGGCGAAGAGTCCAACAGGTAGCCCCCTTCCTGCCTGCCCCAGCCCCTCAGGGACCACCACCACTTCCCCTCACTCCTCCTTCCCACACAGCTCAGCCAACAAGTGTCTGCTGAAGGTGGCTGGCTACGCCGCACTGTTGGAGCAGTATCAGAAGGCCATTGACATCTACGAGCAGGTGGGGACAGGTGGGGATGGCGGCCCCCATCCTGCCCCCTCCCAGAGCCTGTGCCTCTTCCTAAGCCCCGGCGCCTTGTTCTGGAACCACCCCTCCCCTGGCTCGCCCTCTGCCTCTTCCCGCACAGCCCTTGCCATGTCATCCCCCCACCCCATCTTCAGTCTGGCTGAACATTCTCCACCTACGACTCCATGCCGTGTCAGCACCGTCTCCCTGGCTGTGCCCCTCCCACACCCCTCACAGAGCTTCCTGGAGGGGCCCAGAGCGAGGCTGGCTAAAGAACCCAGAGGGAGGCAACGGGAAGAAGTGCCAAGAGGCCCAGGGTGGCTGTGGGCACCCCACCCCATGGCACGATGGTCCTCATCCACAGTGGGAGGGAGGGAGTGTCACATGGGGTCCCCCCAGCGTGCATGGAGCCCTGGGTGATGGCCAAGAAAAAGGCAGGCAGCTGGCCCCTGGGGAGAGAAGGGTGGGTGCCGCCTCTCATGTTCCTGCCGCCCCTCTGCCCACTGCCATGCCAGCCTCCCGTTGGTCGTGACAGCCAGGCCGCCACCTCCCCACTGTCTCAGGCTTTTGGGAGCCCTCGAACACCTGGCTACAGCCTCCACCTCCACCCAGCCACCATCACACCCTGGTCTTGGTCGCTTATGCACTGGCCACTGATCTCCCCAAGCCAGTCCCTGGCTCCCTGCCATTGGGGTCCTGGGTTAACGGCCTCACCCTGGGACATGGACCCAGCTCCCAGCTGGCCCCCCAGTGCCTGGCAGTGGCTCTAGCCCTCTGACTGCTTGCCCTGAGCTCACAGTGCCACTTCCCCATGGCTACAGGTGGGGACCAATGCCATGGACAGCCCCCTCCTCAAGTACAGTGCCAAAGACTACTTCTTCAAGGCGGCCCTCTGCCACTTCTGCATCGACATGCTCAACGCCAAGGTAGCACGCCCCATGCCCACCAGACCACCGCGCCAGGCCAGGTCCTGTTACCCCCCAAGATGGACGTGCTCCTCCCTCACGTCTGGCCCCTGCCAGGCAGCCTTTGGATGAGAAGTGTGAATCTCACAGCTATGTTTCTGTGCTGGAGTCACCTGCCCGCCCAGCCCTGGAGGCTTTTGTAGGTCCAGCTCCTGCCTCACTTAGTGCTCTTTTCTTCATGGGTGCACGTTTTGAATCCTCGCTGCATCCCATTAAAGTCAGCACCATTGTCACCTCGTCTTACAAGTGAAGGTGGTGAGGCTGGGACCAGAGTCCCTTGTTTGAGGCCACATGGCTAGGGACCTGTAGCCCCAGCGTTCCAGATCTTTGTGACTCCCGTTGTCACGACTTTAGCTGTAGCTCACATGCCCACCTATTTTCGGGGCGCTTGGCAAAAGAGGGGCCAGAGAGGGCAGTGGGAGGGGACGTGGCCAGAGGGAAGGAGCTGGAGGGTTGGTGCTAGATTTTGCTTGGCTGGAGTTTTCCTGCCATTGCCTGGCAGAAGCATGGAGTCCAGGATTTCCTGGTGTCCCTGGCTGCCCAACCCCCTGCCTCACGGCCTGGGGTGATGGCCCCACACACCCCCCACACACACACCCCATAGAGCCCTGCTCTGCTGTGGGCACCGGTGGTGGGCAAAAGCTTGGGCTTTGTCAGACCAGGTTCACATTCCCACCCCATGTCTCACCGTGCCCTGGGCAGGTCACTGCCCCCTCTGGATCTGTTCCCTCACTTTCAAAAAGGGGCTCACCGTTATTTGACCCTCTCAGGGTCCTCAAGAAGCACCAGCCCCAGGCCTGCCATGGAGGATGTGCTCATTTGTCCCCTGCCCCAGCTGAGCCAGGTGGGAGGAGGCAGTGGGTACCTGTCTGAGGAGCCTTCCCCCTCCACCCACCTCTCCCTGCAGCCGTCTCTGCCAGCCAGGCTGGTGCTGAGCTCAGCTGCGGGAAGGTACTGACAAACAGAGCCAGGTGACACCTGAGGCTAGAGGAGGGGCGCAAAGAGCTGACTCAGTATCACCAGACATCCCCAAGTCCCCTCGGCTGCTAGGCCAGCAGCTCTGAGGGCCCTCTTGTTACTAACTCATCCTCCCCTTTCCCTGCTGCCCAGCTGGCTGTCCAGAAGTATGAGGAGCTGTTCCCAGCTTTCTCTGATTCCCGGGAATGCAAGTTGATGAAAGTAAGTGCTGGGTGCTCCAGCCTCCCCCTTCCCGAACCCCAGATGGGGGTGGCCGGGGCTCCAGGTGGGACAATCATCAAGACTTGTCCAGTGGTTCTCAGAGGGTATGTTTATTTTGTTTTCTTTTCTTTGGCCATTTGACTCTCCATTTTCCAGATAAAGAAAGTACAACTTGGGGAGTGCTGGAGCTCGGGATGGCTGGGTGAACACACACACACACACCCCACATGCACATGACACACATCCCACACACACACCACACCACACACACTACGTACACCACACACTACACATACCACATACACCAAACACTACATACACTACACCAAACACTACACACACCACACCACATGCTACACACACACCACACACGACACACACCTCACACAATCACTACACACACCACACACACACACGACACATTACACGACACACCACACACATCACACACGACACCACACATACCACACACGACACACACCCCACACGACATACCTCACACACATAACACACACCACACGACATACCTCACACACATAACACACACCAAACACACCACACACACACCAAACACCACAGACACACACACCACAGACACACCACATATCCACACACACACACATTCTGTGTGATGTTCTATGTTGGTAAGGTTGCCCTGAGAGCTAGCCGTTTCTGATGAGTAGGGCAGCAGGATTGCAACACGCCCCTACCTGTCCCCAGTTTAACCCACATGGACTGACCCTCTGAGAGTCCTCAGGAAACCCCAGCCCCAGGCCTGGCATACAGATAGTGTGTGCTTTCATCTAATCCAGGCCGACCTCAGGTCAGCCTGGGCCCCAGACCCCTCTCTGCCATTTCCTTGCAGAAGTTGCTAGAGGCCCACGAGGAGCAGAATGTGGACAGCTACACCGAGTCGGTGAGTGGCCCGCATGGGGGTCAGGCCCCTTCACAGGGATGGGTCCCCTAGGAAAGCCGCCCTTCTCAGACATGCTCTCCCCTGACATTCACCCATTTTTATCTGGCCCCCAGCCCACTGTGAATTTCTTTCTCCATTCACCCCAGAAACCTCACAAGTAGCCCCAAGAGATGCAGGGAGTGTTTTCCCCATTTTACAGATGGTGGCCTTGGCACCTCAGGGGCAGAGCTGGTGGTCAGAGCCACATCTGTCTGCTCCTGAAGACCAGGGTTCCTTGAGTCCCCCAGTTGAGTGTGTGAGACTCACAGTGGCCGCCTTGGGCACCCAGGAGGCACAGACTGGGAGGGAAAGGGTGAGAAGGAGAGTGGAGCTGAGGACACGGGAGAGGCGCCAGCTTCCCTCTGCCTGGTGGAGCCGCCCACGTGGCTCTCTCTCCCTTCCCTTTCTCTGTTCCCAGCGTTCCCGGGCTCAGTGGCGTCCGGCTTATAGGTCCTGATTCGCTCCTCTAATGGCACATGTCAAGCATTTCTCCCCAGGTGCCCCTTGGGAATGGAAGCCCCTAGCTGAGGACAGCGAGCAAATGCCATCCGGTTCCTCTTGCCCCGGACAGTGGGTGGCAACTCAGCCAGGAGCTCAGGGAGGGGATGCCCAGCAGGCTGCGGCTTCTCTCTCCCATGCCCCATGGCACTCAGGAGTGGCCTTTTCCGTATCTCCAGGCCTCAGTTTCCCACCCATTCAATGAGGATGCTGGACCTTTTTTTTTTTAAAGCTACAATCCCTCTCCCCCAAGGGAAATGTTGTGCCTAGCATAGTCAAGACAGACAAGGAGGAGCTCCCCTGGCTGAGTCGGGGCCTCGAGCCCTCCCTCTGCTCCTTCTCAGAGACCAGGGTGACAGGGACAGATCTTGAAAACCTTCAGACAAGTGCCCTTGGGCTGCAGGGTTGGGAACAGGGAGGAGCATGGCCAGCCCATCACCTGGTGTGCCCTCAGGTGAAGGAATATGACTCCATCTCCCGGCTGGACCAGTGGCTCACCACCATGCTGCTGCGCATCAAGAAGACCATCCAGGGCGACGAGGAGGACCTGCGCTAAGCCCCACCCAGCCTCCCAGCGCCCGTCTTCGTGTCCCATCTGCTTAGAGAGAGGTGGGGCCGAGACTTGCTGGAGAGCTTCCCTCCTTTCCCACCTGGGGAGTCCCGCAGGCCACAGTGGGCAGGTGGCAGCGGGGGTCAGCATGCGGGGGCACCAGAGGCCCAGGCTGCTGGCTGGACAGTCACCCTCTGCTCTCGCTACATCCCTTGCTCCCTGCCCATTTATTTAAGCCCCCATAGGTGCCCTTCACCCCCAAAACCAGCTGTACAGAATCTTTGATACAGACCTATTTGCTAGGGGTGCTGCCGGGGGTTTGGGGTCAGCATCTGGCCCCCCATCTCCTGACCAGCTGATTCATGAGGCCGGTTTCTGTCTCTCCCACTTTTGTCCCCCAGCCAAGCTCTAAAGCACATGTAGCCGCTGAGACTTGCTGTCTCTACGGGGGGAAGCTCCTCTTCCCCCAAACTCTGGGAGCTTCCCCCAGCCTCCTGCAGCCCCGACCTCTCAGGTTAGACCCCGGGCCCTGGAGCTTAGGGGGTTGTCCCCGACCCCAGCCCCACACCTGCTCCTTCCCTAATGCTTTGAGGTTTTCTTGGTTGGAAGCTGCAGCTGGCCCGAGAAAGAAAATAAAAAACAACACTTTTGCATGAGTCTCTCTTCCTCCTTGTCTCTGCTACCCACTTTGCCCCTGGGCCGGTCACCTGTTCTCCTCACACTCCTGGTCCCCCAGACTCTGGGCAAGCTCTTGGGAGGTTGGGAGCATGCATCCTTGAAACACGTGTGGGCTGGGTCAGTTTCTAGGTTGGGGAGACCCAGGGATGGTGGGCCTGGGGAGGAGCTCTGGCTTGGAAGTCCCAGAGCGCCCATCTTGATCTAACTTTCTCTGGGTTCTTGGGGTCCAGGGACCTTGGTTTCCTCAACTGGGATGCATGGTGATGATGCCACCCCTCAGAGCCAGTGGGAGGGTCGAATGTGACAATCCTCATGACTGCTTTGGATGAGAATGGGTGGAAGCTCGCCGAATCTCCCATGTCCACATTTCCCTGGCAGGAAGGCTGAACGCCCCGGTGACAGTTGTTCCATCTGTCACAGGACGGGGGAGGAAGCGGCTTTGGTGGGCAGAGTCTGAGGCCCGAGTGGGTCTGGGGAGTGGGGGAGGAGATAGCAGGAGCCTTTGCCCGGGAAAAGTGGGCAGGAACCAGCTGCCTCCACCACACTCCACAATGTGCATGTTGGGGGACCTGTCTGTTACGCATGTGCTTTACCCTGCCCTGTGCAGGGCCCCTCACTATGGAGGAGACGGGCTGGAGGAGGCTCAGTGCTCAGGCAGGATGGGAAAGTGTCAGGAAGTGAGCAGGGGCAGTACCTGCACAGAGGAGGGGCTGCCTAGGAAACCAGGGTATGCTCCTGGGAGAGAGGCTGCAGCCCAGTAAGCCTAGAGAAATGCAGGCGAGGTTCAAATTCCCTGACATCTGCCCTGCTCCTCTGTCCCCTGCAGCTCCTCCCACAGCTCCAGTGCATTGATAATGGCAGCAAAGACTCCTGAGACCTGAGATTGATTACCATGTCTGCCCCCGTTGTGCGCACTGGCTGAAGGATAGTGTGAGAATCTGTTTCTGCCATTCATGACCTAAATCAGTGATGCTCAGCCCTGACTATGCTTTAAAGTCCTTGAAAGTATCCAGGCTTGGGGCTGGGTGCTGTGGCTCATGCCTGTAATCGCAGCACTTTGGGAGGCCCACGCTGGTGGATCACTTGAGGTCAGGAGTTCAAGACCAACCTAGCTGACATGGCAAAACCCTGTCTCTGCTAAAAATACAAAAATTAGGCATCATGGCGCAAAAATAAAAGTATCCAGGCTGGGGCCGCACTCTGATAAATTACGGTTTGACTAGGTTTCCTTACCCTTTTGTTTTGGGTTTTTGTTTTTGTGTTTTGTTTTTTTTTTTTTGAGATAGAGTCTCGCTCTATCACCCAGGCTGAAGTGCAGTGGTGCAATCTTGACTCACTGCAACCTCTGCCTCCCGGGTTCAAGTGATTCTCCTGCCTCAGCCTCCCGAGTAGCTGGGATTACAAGTGTGTGCCACTACGCCCAGCTAATTTTTGTATTTTTAGTAGAGACAGGGCTTCACCGTGTTGGCCAGGCTGGTCTCAAACTCCTGACCTCAGGTGATCCGCCTGCCTCAGCTTCCAAAGTGCTGGAATTACAGGCATGAGCCACCATGCCCGGCCTGTTTTGGTTTGCTTTTTAAAGCTTCATAGGCGGTTCAAGTGTGCAGTTAGGATTGGAAACCTCTGAACAGAATGATTCCTTCCTAACCTGTAACTTCATTTTTTTATTCATCCGCTCAACATGTGGCTTATAGGTTACTAGGGAGGGAAGACACCTGAAGGAAACGCACTGATGAAGTAGCACTAGACCCACGTGCCACTCCCTCAGCAAATTCACTAAGAACCTGCTGCATGCCAGGCCCTGGGAACACAGCAGCACTGATGGCATTCCCAGACTACCCTCCAGGAACTTCTCCCCACATCCAGAAATCTGGAATCATCACAAATTCCTTCTTGCCACCTCCCTTATCCAGTCTGCCTTTGAGAACTTTCCATTTGCTGTCTCTTATGTGCTCAGCACATAGTTTGTGATTTTTGACACATATTTACTGAATGCCTGCTTTGTGTCAGGTCTTGTGGTCCAGGTACAGGCGATAAGACCGTGATCAAGGGAGATCAGCTGCTTCCTTCATGGAGCTTGCAGTCTGTGTGTGCTCGAGGTGTCCAGGACAGCTGGCCAACCCATGTCTTCTGGAAATGATACACAGATGTGCACAGACTACCCAAACCTTCGTGGCCTTCTAGGGACAAAGAAGCACAGATAGGAACCCCTGAAGGCCCCAGATTGGGGAACACCTGGTTTACATCCTGTCCCCACCACTAATGAGTCAGTCAGTGGAGTTACTCTTTCCGAGCCTCCATTTCATCCTCTGTAAACTGGGATAATAAACCCCTTTGAAGAGGTTTCTTTCTTGCAAAGATTAGTGAGATAGATTTGCAAAGGATGTCCAGGCACACAGTAAAAACTCAATGAATAGCCGGGCGCGGTGGCTCAAGCCTGTAATCCCAGCACTTTGGGAGGCTGAGACGGGCGGATCACAAGGTCAGGAGATCGAGACCATCCTGGATAACACGGCGAAACCCCGTCTCTACTAAAAAATACAAAAAGCTAGCCGGGCGAGGTGGCGGGCGCCTGTAGTCCCAGCTACTTGGGAGGCTGAGGCAGGAGAATGGCGTGAACCCGGGAGGCGGAGCTTGCAGTGAGCTGAGATCCGGCCACTGCACTCCAGCCCGGGTGACAGAGCGAGACTCCGTCTCAAAAAAAAAAAAAAAAAAAAAACTCAATGAATCCTGAATAAGTGAACCGGCAGGGAGGGTAACAGTAGGCCCTTGCAGAACAATTGTGAGGAGTCAGATTATCAGAGCCAGCATGACTGTCACCAAGTAGGTGTTCGATAAAAGAGTTGGTTATTATAGCTGGATCATTTTTCCTTGGGGTCAAGAAGAATGTATTCATTATTTTAAAGGTGATACTGTTAAGATTATGAAGTATGGTCCGGGCAAGGTGGTTCACACCTATAATCCTAGCACTTTGGGAGGCCGAAGTGGATCGCCTGAGGTCAGGAGTTAAGAGACCAGCCTGGGCAACATAGCAAAACCCCATCTCTACTAAAAATAGAAAAACTAGCCAGGTGTGGTGGCGCCTGTAATCCCAGCTACTCGGGAGGCTGAGGCAGAAGAATCGCTTGAACCCAGGAGGCAGAGGTTGCAGTGAGCTGAGATCGCACCACTGCACTCCAGGGTGACAGAGCAAGACTCTGTCTCAAAAAAAAAAAAAAAAAAAAGTGAACTGTGGAATTACCTTGTTTGGTTTCCAGTACTGACCGCTCGTTACTAGCTGTGTGATCTTAGGCAAGTTACTTTACCCCTCTGTGCTTCAATTCCTTCATCTGTAAAATGGATTTAAGTACCTACCTCCACCCCCTTCCAAATTTTTAATAAATTATATGGAATGCACTTATAGTAGTTCCTGGCACATAAGGGCAATATTAAGTTTTACGATGATGATGATTCGACCTTCCACACAGCATAGAGCGAGAAGCCGTGGCCGCCACCTCCCACCTCTAGTCACAGACTCCTTATGGCAGCCGCTTGGTCCAGAAATGGAAAGGAGAAGAGTGCGCAGGCGCAGTGGGTCAAAGTTGCCTGGGAGACCCGAGCATGCAATCTGGCCGCCATCTTGGGAGAGGGCAACGCCAGCAGCTTCTTGTACGTCATCAGCCTGCGCAACGGTCGGGCACCCGGCGGTTCAGGTCGCTTAGAGAGTCGTAGGTTGGGTAGTGCGGGTTGCGGCGGGGACTGCCGAGAGGGTGCGTAACTGAGGGGCGTGATGGGGGAGGCGGCCGTGGCCGCGGGGCCTTGTCCGCTGCGCGAGGACAGCTTCACGCGCTTCTCGTCGCAGAGCAATGTGTATGGGCTGGCAGGCGGCGCCGGCGGGCGCGGGGAGCTGCTGGCCGCCACGCTTAAAGGCAAGGTGCTCGGCTTCCGCTACCAAGACCTCCGACAGAAAATCCGGCCAGTGGCCAAGGAGCTGCAGTTCAACTACATTCCCGGTGGGTGGCGCTATGGTGCTGGGAGGGCCCTGGAACGTGGTGTTGAGAAGGCTTCTGAGGCTCTCTCTGAGCCGGGTCACCGTGCTGGGAGAATGGAATCGGGGTGGTTTAAGGGGGTCACTGGGATCAGGAGGCAGGCATAGTTGGGGCCTGGATGAGCCTAGGGTTTCAGGATTCTTCAGACTTACAGGTCAGGATCCCTGGTACCCAGGGAACAGAGGTCGGGTGATGGCGGTCAGGACTCAGACCAGAGGGCATGATCATTGCGGTGGCCGGAGTTCACCATGTTTGGGAGATCGGAGTCATGAGTCTGCCTGACACTGAACTTAGAACTCTCCCCTCCCAGTGGACGCGGAGATTGTCTCCATTGACACTTTCAACAAGTCACCCCCCAAGCGGGGTCTGGTTGTGGGGATCACGTTCATCAAGGTACCTAGAGCCCCCTCCACCTCCCTTCGCCCTCCTCCTTACACACATGGTGAGTTCCACTGAGCTGCCCTAGATCCCACCTGCCACCCCTGCCCTCCCCTGAACCCCGTGTCCTCCCCCAGGATTCAGGGGACAAGGGCAGCCCCTTCCTGAACATTTACTGCGACTATGAGCCCGGCTCTGAGTACAACCTTGACTCCATTGCCCGTGAGTGAGGCGTGGACGGGAGGAGGGAGAGGGTCCCCAGCAGGTCCCCCACGCTCACGTGCCCGTCCCTACAGAGAGCTGCCTGAACCTGGAGCTCCAGTTCACTCCGTTCCAGCTGTGCCATGCAGAGTGAGTGTCCCCTGGGCATCCGCGCCCACCCCACTGTAAATGTAGAAACCCTGAGCTCTCAAACCCCTTCTTTACTTACAGACCCCTGTAGTCTGTTTCCCCTTTTGGAAAATAAAGAGGTTGTACTAGATTAGAGATTGAAAACTAAAATGCCAGCCGGGCACGGTGGCTTACACCTGTAATCTCAGCACTTTGAGAGGTTGAGGTGGATGGATCACCTGAGGTCAGGAGTTCAAGACCAGCCTGGCCAACATGACGAAACCCCATCTCTACTAAAAATACAAAAATTAGCTGGGATGGTGGTACGCACCTGTAATCCCAGCTACTCAGGAGGCTGAGGCAGGAGAATCACTTGAACCTGGGAGGTGGAGGTTGCAGTGAGCCAAGATTGCACCACGGCATTCCAGCCCAGGTGACAAGAGCAAAACTCTGTCTCAAAAATAAATAAATTAAATTAAACTAAAATGCCTTTGGGGACCAGGGAGGTCGTGTGAGAATGGAAAGCACAAGTGTAATGTAACAGGTAGCATGTGTGCACACACGCATATGCAGCTGAGGTTGGAAAGCTGTAGCTAAGTGGAGACCACGAACTTGCCCACAATCAGATTCTATGTTTGTTTTTTAGAGCATCGTGCTTTTTTTTTTTTTTTTTTGAGATGGAGTCTCGCTCTGTTGCCAGACTGGAGTGCAGTGGCTTGATCTCAGCTCACTGCAACCTCTACCTCCCAGGTGCAAGTGATTCTCCTACTTCAGCCTCCTGAGTAGCTAGGATTACAGGCTCATGCCACCATGCCTGGCTACTTTTTATATTTTTAGTATAGATTGGTTTTCACCATGTTGGCCAGGCTAGTCTCGAACTCCTGACCTCAGGCGATCCGCCTGCCTCAGCCTCCCAAAGTGCTGGGATTACAGGCGTGAGCCACCACACCCGGCCCAAGCATCATGATTTTAAGGTGGCCATAGACCAGATGGCCAAGGGGCCACCACCCTGCCATTCCTGAACTAGATAATCTGAGAGACTTGATGGAGCACCTGGGAATTCTGGGAATTCTGCACATCTAGAGTTCCCAGATTCTAACGTTCTAGAGTCTGACATTCCAAGATCAGAGATGCTAAGTTTTCTAGAGTCGTAAGCTCTAAGATTCCAACATTTGAATGTTCTACAGTAAGATAGAAGACAGAATCTTCTGAGGTTCTGTAATGATAAATTCCTGACATTCTTATCTTTCTTTTTTTTTTGAGATGGAGTCTCGCTGTCACCCAGGTTGGAGTGCGGTGGCGCGATCTCGGCTCACTGCAAGCTCCGCCTCCTGGGTTCACGCCATTCTCCTGCCTCAGCCTCCCGAGTAGCTGGGACCACAGGCGCCCGCCACCATGCCCAACTAATTTTTTGTATTTTTAGTAGAGACGGAGTTTCACCGTGTTAGCCAGGATGGTCTCGATCTCCTGACCTCGTGATCCGTCCGCCTGCCTCGGCCTCCCAAAGTGCTGGGATTACAGGCGTGAGCCACTGCGCCCGGTGACATTCTCATCTTTCAAGGAGATAGAACATAGACCATCTAGAATACCAAGGTGCTAGAACCCCAACGTGTGTGGAATCCATTCTAGAGTTCCAGATTCCATTCCAGAACACAGATGGTCTAGAACAGGGATTGGCAAACTTTTTTTGGTAGAAGTCCAGATACTAAATATTAGGCTTTGAGGGCCAGTCTGTCACAACTACTCACTTTGCCATTGTAGCCAGAAAGCAGCCATTGACACTGTGTAAATGAATGAATGTGGCTGTGTTCCAATAAAACTTTATTTACAAAAACAGATAGTGGGTTGGATTTGGTCTACAGGTCATAGTTGGCCAACCCCTGGTCTAACAGGTGAGAGTTCCCGAAACTGAAGATTCTAATTGCGCTAATGTTCTTCTTGCTAGGATTTGGATATTCTATCATTCCGTGAATCTGAAATCTGTGATGGCAAATTTTAGAAGTTTTAGTATTTCTAAGGAGACAGAAAACAGCACTTCTAGAATACTGGGGTTTCAGATTGAAGAGGTCCTAGCTTTCTAAGGTTCTACAGTTCATTCTGGAGTTCCACATTCCATTCCTAAATCCACAGAGCGAAGGTAGGAGTAGATGCGGGGTCTAAGAGTGGGAGGTTCTAGCAAGCCATGTTCCCTCAATTCTGAGATTGGGAGGTACATTCCCTGATTCTGAGATTCTCTGAGGGCTCGTTTCTACAGTTGGGTATTTCAAGGAGATAGAGTACTCAGGAGCTTGAGCCCTGAGATTCTAACCCTGGGTCTAGTGTCTGGATCCCAGAATATTAAGGTTCTCAACAGGCCGGGGTTTTTGCAAGAGGAGAGTTCTGGTTCTCAGACCACATGGACTCCACTACCTTGGGTTCTAGATTTCTCTGCTTTCAGGGTCCAGGTCGGGGATCAACTGGAGACTGTGTTTCTCTTGAGTGGGAATGACCCGGCTGTTCATCTCTACAAGGAGGTGAGGCGGGGAGGCGTGCTGGGCAGAGCCCTGTGGGGTTCACTGTGGGCTGGCGCTGGGTGGGTATATGTGTGAAACTGACTTAAGCGGGGGTGGGGTGGGTCTTGGTTCCCCCAGAACGAGGGGCTGCATCAGTTTGAGGAACAGCCCGTGGAAAACCTCTTCCCAGAGCTGACGAACCTGACCAGTAGGTAGGAGAGGCCCCGAAAGAGGCCACTGGGGACCGGGGCAGTGACCTCAGAGAAATCAGGCGGTGGGACCTTAGAGAAATTGGGCACCAGGGAGGAGCTCAGAAAAACGAGTCCACGGCCTGACTTCAGAGAAATTGATCAGCAGGGGTGACACCAGAAAAAACAAGAGGTGGACTCAGCCCTCGGGTGGTGAGAATTGACCCCAGAGGAATTGGGCGGTGAGGATTATCCAGCAGGAATCAGGGTCCCAGGGCTACAGGGAGGGGCAACTGCCCCTGGGGAGGCAGAGGGGCGGGGCTGGGCCCAGCAATGGCCCTCGGTCCTGTCCATCCATCCGCCCGCCAGCGTCCTCTGGCTGGACGTCCACAACCTCCCCGGCACGTCCCGGCGCCTCTCAGCTCTGGGCTGTCAGAGTGGTTATGTCCGTGTCGCCCACGTGGACCAGCAGAGTCGAGGTGAGGGCCACGGTGAGGCGGGGTAAGGGGTGGGGTTGAGGGCTGGGGGCGGGGCCAGGGTGGGGCTGAGGACTGGAGCTAGGTGGGGTAGGAGAGGGAGGTAAGGGGGTTGAGGGATGAGGGTGGGGCTAGCCGGGCGGGGCTAGGGTGGCGCCAAGGGCTGGAGCTGGGTGAGGTAGGGTAATGGGGGGAAGGGATGAGGGTGGGGCTTGGGGGCGGGGCTTGGGTGGGTTCGAGAGCTGCGGAGGGGCGGGGCTAGGGTGGGGCTGAACGGTGGCGGGGAAAGGCAAAAGTTTCAGGGCTGGGGGCGGGACCGGGGTGGGGCTGGGGCTCTGAGTCCTCGCTCTCCACGCAGAGGTTCTGCAGATGTGGTCGGTCCTGCAGGACGGCCCCATCTCCCGAGTGATCGTGTTCAGCCTCTCGGCCCCCAAGGGTGAGCTCTGGGTTTGAGGGGATGGGGAGAGAGCGGTGGAGGGAATGTGTCGGGGGAAGAGACAACTCTGCATTCTTGGGTCCTCCCACCCAGATTTGCACCCCTCTCCCAAAGTGTCCAGCCCCCAGTCCCTCCCTCCTGCATCCCCCACTCCAGGCCTTGAACTACAGTGCACCTCTTCCCTCCCCTCCCCTCCTGTGAATTTAACTTCCAGGACTGGCACATGGGGCCTAACCCATATATTTTCTGTTAGGGTCCAGAGTTGGTCTCCTCACTTTGGTGTAACCTTAGCCCCGCAGCCTGGGGCTGAGCGTCCACCTCTCCCTCTGTACCCTAACCTGCACGTCTCACATCGGGACTTCTTCAGCCCACTCTGTGGCCCCTTCACTGTGTGTCTTGCTGCAGTCTAGCTCCCGGCTATGCTCCTGGACTCACCACCATCCCACCACTCCGAGTCTAGCCTTTTCCCCAGTATGCTGATCATTCCTGCTCCTTTACTGGGGTCTGTCCCTGACTGGCATTTTGCTTTTTTAAAAAAGTTTTGACTAGGCGCGGTAATCCCAGCACTTTGGGAGGCTGAAGCAGGCAGATCACCTGAGGTCAGGAGTTCAGGACCAGCCTGACCAACACGGTGAAACCCCATCTCTACTAAAAATACAAAAATTAGCTGGGCCTGGTGGCGGACGCCTGTAATCCCAGCTACTCGGGAGGCTGAGGCAGAAGAAGCGCTTGAACCTAGGAGGTGGAGGTGGCAGTGAGCTGAGATCACACCACTGCCCTCCAGCCTGGGCGACGGAGTGAGACTCTGTCTCAAAAAAGAAAAAAAAAAAATTATTTCAATCACTTTGGGGACACAAGTGGTTTTGGTTGCATGGATAAATTATATAGTGATGGATTCTGAGATTTTAATACACCCATCACCCGAGTAGCGTCTGTTGTACCTAATGTGTAGCTTTTATCCCACACCCTCTCCCACCTTCCCGCTTCTGAATCTCCAAACCCCATCATATACTCTGTATGCCTTTGTGTACTCATAGCTTAGCTCCCTCTTCTGTGAGAACATACATTTTTTGGTTTTCCACTCCTGTGTTACTGCACTTAGGATAAGGATCTCCAGTTCCATCTTAAGTTGCTGCAAAAGACAACATTTCATTCCTTTTTATGACTTGTGTAGTATTCCATGGTGTATATATGCCACATTTTCTTTCTCCACTCATTAGTCGATGGCCACTTAGGTTAGTTCCACATCTTTGCAGTTGTGAAGGGCTGCTGTAAACATACATGCACAAATGTCTTTTTTTTTTTTTTTTTCCCCAGAGAGAGTCTGGCTCTGTCGCCCAGGCTGGAGTGCATTGGCTCAATCTCGGCTCACTGTCACCTCCACCTCCCGGGTTCAAGTAATTCCCCTGCCTCAGCCTCCTGAGTAGCTGGGATTACAAGCGTATGCCATCACACCGGGCTAATTTTTGTGTCTAATTTTTGTGTTTTTAGTAGAGACGGGGTTTCACCATGTTGGCCAGGCTAGTCTCGAACTCCTGACCTCAGGCGATCCGCCTGCCTCGATCTCCCAAAATGCTGGGATTACAGGCGTGAGCCACCGCACCCGGAACCTCAGACTATCATCTAACACCTATTTCTCCTTCTGGTGTCTGACGTTCATAATTTCTCTCATAGGCCAATCTCTTACCCTTCCTCTGTAACACAGCCTCAAGAGTTTTTCCAGAGATCTAACCTGCATGTCTGTCATTAAAGGGGCCTGGGGTATGACGAGGAGCTCAGAACCTGTCCCCACAAAACCATTCCCCTCTTCATTCATGTTTTTTTTTTTTCTGAGACAGAGTCTCGCTCTGTCACCCAGGCTGGAGTGCAGTGGTGCGATCTCGGCTCACTCCAACCTCCGCCTCCCAGGTTCAAGCAATTCTCCTGCCTCAGCCTCCTGAGTAGCTGGCATTACAGGTGCCTGCCACCATGCCTGACTAATTTTTATATTTTTAGTAGAGGCGGGGTTTTATCACGTTGACCAGGATGGTCTTGAACTCCTGACCTCAGCTGATCCACCCGCCTCGACCTCTCAAGAGTGCTGGGATTACCATTCATGTTTCTTCTCCAGAGACCAAGGACAAGCCAGCACAGGATGAGTACAGCGTGCTTGTGGCCAGCATGTTGGAGCCAGCAGTGGTGTATCGGTAAGGGGGCCTGAGACACATGGGTGTGGTCTAACCTTGTTTCTTTGCGCTGTGGTCTAACCTTGTCATTCTCCACAGTAAGTTCCTTTGGGTGGATTACTCAGAGCTGGACAAGTAAAGATACTTGTGACCCAGGGGCGGGGGCTGTGAATTGAAGTCTAGACTTGCAGGGAATATGTTGAGGTAGGGGGGTGGGAGCAGAGATGCCCCCTGGAGTGGATGTAGTAGGTGTGCTGGCAAATGGCTAATCACTGGCTATGCACGAGGAAAGCCCAGGTTTGTAGCATTTACCAGAGTTTCCAGAGTGTAAATACTTCTGCTACAGTGGCTTTCGAACCATGAACGTGATTACATGGGAACGTTTCCCAGTCAGCTCTCGGAAGCGACTATAGCCAGCTCTGGCACCCCTCTAGGGGTGGTGAAGGTGTCCGACCAGGGCTAAGCCCTCTTTGGGGTCCCATGAAGGCAGCGTGGGTGTCTAGATTGAGGACACGTGTGTCTGAATCCCCAGATGGGACCCCGTGGCTTTCCATCTGGGAGTGAGGTGGTCCCGGAGGTGAAGGGCTTGAGTGCACAGGTGGACCCCTCGCTGGATCTATGAATATGTCCAAATCTGAGATGATGATGTCTAGGCTTCCGGAGGACCAGTGTGTCTAGGCCTGAGAAGGGAAGCAGTACCGGTGCCCAGCTCAGCGTCTGCCAAGGGTGCCGGGCACTGCAAGCTGACCCCAGTCTGTCTGCTGCATTTGGGACCCTCAGGGACCTGCTGCACCGGGGCCTTGAAGACCAGCTTCTCCTGCCCGGCAGTGACCAATTTGACAGCGTCCTCTGCGGCCTGGTCACCGACGTGGATTTGGATGGGCGGCCAGAAGTCCTGGTGGCCACCTACGGACAGGTGGGACCTGACGGTTGGAGCCACCCCCCACCGGCCTCCCTCCACTGTGCTCCCCGTCTACCTGTGTGACCTCACTCTCCACCCCTGCAGGAACTGCTGTGTTATAAGTACCAGGGCCCAGAGTCGGGGCTCCCTGAGGCCCAGCACGGGTTCCGCCTGCTGTGGCAGCGGGGCTTCTCCAGTCCCCTGCTGGCCATGGCTCACGTGGACCTGACCGGGGACGGGCTGCAGGAGCTTGCCGTGGTCTCCCTGAAGGGCGTGCACATCCTGCAGGTAACCCCGGCTCTCGGGGAGAAGGGTTGACCTCAGCAGTTTCGGGCAGCGGGTGCAGGCCACCTCCCAGGGGAGGGAGGAACTCATTTCTGGTAGGCAGTTCCTACCGGCCAGGACAGCTCCCAGGAGAAAGGGGCACCTGTGAGCGCTCACAGCAGCTGGGGTGGGGGCACCGGCCTGATGAAGGAGATTTATTTATTTATTTATTCTTTTATTTTTGAAACAGAGTCTTGCTCTGTCACCCAAGCGGGAGTGCAGTGACTCGATCTCAGCTCACTGCAACCACCTCCCAGGTTCAAACGATTCTCATGCCTGAGCCTCTCAAACAGCTGGGATTACAGGTGCCCGCCACCACGCCCAGCTAATTTTTGTATTTTTAGTAGAGACGGGGTTTCACCATGTTGCCCAGGTTGGTCTTGAACTTCTGGCCTCAAGTCATCCGCCCACCTCGGCCTCCCAACGTGCTGGGATTACAGGCGTGAGCCACTGGCCCTTTTTGTTTTTGTTTTTTTTTTTTTTGAGACAAAGTCTTGCTCTGTTTCCCAGGCTAGAGTGCAGTGGCGTGATCTGAGTTCACTGCAACCTTCACCTTCTGGGTTGAAGTGATTCTCCTGCCTCAGCCTCCTGAGTAGCTGGGATTACAGGCGCCTGCCTCCACGCCTGGCTACATTTTATGTTCCTTCTAATCTCATTTCCTTACATTTGGGTCTAGGCTTTGTCACTCCCACCGGAAATTCGCTTAAGGCCACTCCCCTTCACCCCATCACAGAGGCCCATTCCCATCCCACACACTGTGGTCTGCTCTCTGCCCTCCCACCTGAGCCGAGCTCCTGGCCTTTGGAGTTGCTTCACTCCAGACAGTCCCGCCATGATGTAACCTTCCCCCCTGCAGCTCTTCCTCAGCTCCGTCCCCCTCCTTCTCTTGTTCCCCACAGCACAGCCTGATCCAGGCCTCGGAGCTGGTCTTGACCCGGCTTCGACGTCAAGTGGAGCAGAGGAGACGTCGGCTACAGGGGTCGGAGGACGAGGCAGGTGCAGGGCCAGCTGAGAATGCAGCCTCTTAAGCACCCACGCACCCACTCTCCCCAGACCTGGGGCGACTCATGGCGTGCTCACCGCCACCCGCTGGTGGGGGGTGTCCTGAAGGACAGGATGCTGTCCTCAGACCTCCCCAGGGTGGTGAAGCTGTGCCCTGAGACCCCAGCTAACCCACTTCTCTCTCTGTGCCTCAGTGTCCCTATTTGAAAGCAGGGATGATCCCGACCCACCCTGTCCACTCTCGATGAGAACTGGCTAACTGATGGTTATTTATATGTCCAGAAGAACAGCATTTCCCAGTTGTCTCGATTATTTTGTTCGGCAAGCATTTGGTGGGCACCTGCTGTATGCCTGGCTCTGTGATGGATGCTGGATTCACCCAGAGGAATTGAGGGAGACGGATTTGGGGGAGAGGGAATCCAAGGCTAGACCCAGAAACAGGATGGAGGTTAGGTCCCAGGGTAGAACCCGAGAGAAAGAAATGAGGTGACACCTTAGCAGAAAGGCTAAAGTTAAACCGATGTGGAACAGACTGTGTAAAGTGGAAGGAAAAGAACTGAGGTTAGACCCCAGCAAGTGAATTGAGGTTAGACCCTAGTGGAGTGGGCTGACATGAGACGCCGGTGGAAAGATCTAGATCTGAGGGTAGATCCCAGTGGAAAGGCAAGGAGCTTGAGCGTTTAGAGGAAAACTTGTGGATAGAAAGGGCTGCTGTGGGAGAGCAGTGGTCCATTTGTAGCAGAGGGTCTGAGGCTAGACTCCCTATGAATAATGCTGAGGTTGGACCCCAACAAAAAGTAGGTATGGCCAGACCCCTGCAAGGGGCCAGGGTTAAACCCCAGCAGAAAGTGAGCTTAGTTCCCAGTGGGGAGCACTGAGGCAAGACCCAGGGAGAAGACTTGCAGGCTAGACCGTGCTAGAAAGGGCTAAGCTTAGACCTAATCTAAAATGCCCAGGGGGTTGGGGGCCCAGGGAGCGGGAGACAAGCCTGATTCTCCCAGCCTGTGGTGGTAGGAGTTGCCTTGCCTGTGGTCTTGTGTGTGTGTGTGTGTGAGACGGAGTCTCATTCTGTCTCCCAGGCTGGAGTGCAGTGGCGCAATCTCTGCTCACAGCAACCTCCGCCTCCCAGTTCAAGCGATTCTCCTGCCTCAGCCGCCTGAGTAGCTGGGATTACAAGCGTGCATCACCATGCCCGGCTAATTTTTTTTGTATTTTTAGTAGAGACAGGGTTTCACCATGCTGGCCAGGCTGGTCTCAAACTCCTGATCACAGGTGATCCGCCCGCCTCGGCCTCCCAAAGTGCTGGGATGACAGGCGTGAGTCACCGTGCCCGGCCTCCTGTGCTCCTTTCTGTATTACCAGGAGAAGGAATCAGAGGCCTGTGTCTCTAGGACCAGTGGAGGGCGGGAACGATACAAGTCTTGTCCTCCCTCCACTGCAGGCCAGGAATAGAATCTGGGTCAGCAGGGTTGGGGGATGATCATTTCCTGGGCCATATCCAGGCTGGGGGCAGGAGTTGGGCAGGACACCTGCTTCCTGGGGGGTTCAGGGGAGAGGCAGACACTGTAGTCATTCTGGCCATCTGTCTGCCTCCCGCTATGGAGGTCCACCCAGAAGTCTGACCACCAGCACTGACAGAAGACCCAGCCACCAGTTGTCTACCGAGCGTTTATGGGAGTTAGGAGCTCAGCAACTCCTGGCCATTCCTGTCTTCACCCTCTTTCCCAGAAGCCAGGCCCAGGCGTGGGAAGTTGCAGGGAGCCGGATCCTCTCCCTCCCCTGGCAGCAGGCCTGATGGTGTCCAGCCAGGACTGGCAGTGGGCAGGACCGGTGGCACGAGCAGGGCCCCCTCCCTCCCACTGTCCACCTGCGGAGAAGGAGCACTCCACACCGACTCACACACCATCACCCCCTGTCGTGGGGGGGAGTGGGATTGGGAGTGGGTGTAGTGATGGTATGCCTTGCAGAGGTGTGTGCTTGTGTGGGGGTATGTGTGTGGGCCCATCAGAGGGCGCGTGAGTTTGTGTCTTCAGGAGCCCAGGCCACCTGCCTGGACCTTTGCAGTTCATTTCTGTTTCTTTTTTTTTAGAGACGGAGTCTCACTCTGTCGCCTAGGCTAGAGTGCAGTGGCATGATCACAGCTCACTGCAGCCTCCACCTTGCAGGTTCAAGCGATTCTCCTGCCTCAGCCTCCCAAGTAGGTTACAGGATTACAGGTGTGTGCCACCTCGCCCAGCTACTTTTTGTATTTTTAGTAGGGACGGGGTTTCGCTTTGTTGGCCAGGCTGGTCTCAAATTCCTGACATCAAATGATCCGCCTGCCTTGGCCTCCCAAAGTGCTGGGATTACAGGCGTGAGCCACCGTGCCCGGCCTGCAGGTCTCTTCTTGCCTTGACCCGTCCTCAGCCTGGGGAATTGTACGGTGCAGCAGTTAAGGGTGTGGAATCTGGAGCCATATTTACCACCTCGTGCCTTGGTTTCCCTGTCTGTAAGTGGAGCTCATAATAGCATTTACCTCACAAAGTTGGTGTAACGGTCGATTGTGTCAACATATGTCCTGAATTTATTAAAAAAAAAAAAGTTAGAACATGCCAGGTGCGGTGGCTCTTACCTGTAATCCCAGCACTTTGGGAGGCCGAGGCAGAAGGATTGCTTGAGCCCAGGAGTTGGAGACCAGCCTGAGTAACATAGTGAGACCTTGTCTCTTGAAAAAAAAAAAAAAAATGGAGGGAAAAAGCCTGGCGTGGTGGTGGCGGGCACCTGTAGTCCCAGCTACTCGGGAAGCTGAGACAGGAGGATTGCTTGAGCCCAGGAGGTTGAGCCTGCAGTGGGCTGAGATCGTGCCACTGCACTCCAGCCTGGGTGACAGAGTGAGACCCTGTCTCAAATAATAATGTGGTGCCGATGCCAGGCACGTGGTCAGGGCTGCCTGTATGCATGGCAGCTGTTGTTATTCTTATTAATGGGTGTCTTTGTGGTTGTTTCTGGCCTCCTTTGTGAGGCTGTGCAGGCACAGTATGTGAATTTGGATCTGACTCCAGCTAAACATTCTTGCCCTCCCCCTAGTTCTGTGAGTCTGTAACTATTTGTAGCTGTTGGCCCTTGTATGGCTGGGAGACTGTGTGCGTGTGTGTGTGTGTGCGCGTGTGTGTGTTGGGGGGCGGGGGCTGCTTCTGAAACGCACAGGAGCGCCCTCCGCTGCTGTCCCCTGCCTCTGGTGCTGAACCCGGAGGCTGGGGAGGAGGCTCGGGCTCCCTGCTCCTCCCGCCCTGTTCCCCCAGGCCCCTCCCCGGGCCTCCCCCGCCTCCCGCACCGCCTCCCCTCTGCCCGCCTCCGCCTCCTCCCCCTCTCTCCGGCTCCTCCCCCTCTCTCGCTGCCTCGCCGACTCCCCCTCCCCCGTGTCCCTCCCCTCTCCTCCTCTCCTCCCTCTATCCCCTCTCCCTCCCCTCCTCCCTGGCTCTCCCTCTCAGTCTCCGGCTTTTCTCTCTCTCAATCTCTCTCTCTCTTTCGGGCGGAGTCGCCCACCACTGCCAGCCCAGCGCTGGGGGGACCTGCCGCAGGCTGTAGCTGCAGGTAGGAGACCCCATTGGTGGGTAGGTGGGGGCGTGGGAAAAGGACGGGGTTACCCCAGGCGCGGAATGGGGGCGGTTCGGGAAGCCTGAAGCTGGCTTCCCTGGGCTGGTTTATGGAGGTGGGGGGCTGCCTGGCCCAGCATGGGTACCTTCTGTGGGGTGGGAGTGCCACCAGCCGCCCCAACACCTTCAGCCCCTCCTGGTTCTCAGGCGGCTGGGGAGGGGGGCCGCCTGGGTACTTGGGGGGGGAGGACACCCCGCCCCCACCCCGTCTGGGGCACCCCCCCTCCCGCGCTCTCTACCTCCGCCCCCGCCTTCCTGTGTCTGGGTCTCATCTTTCTGTCTCTCCGCATCTCTCAGGGGTCTCTGTCTAGCAGAGTCTGGCCGCCTCTGGGAGTGTCTGTCTCTCAGTCTCTCACTCCTGTCTCACTCTCTGTGTCTCTGTGCCGGGGGGCTCTGTCTCCACTGTCTCTAAGTCCTGGGTTTCTCTCTCCTTTCCTCTTGCGCCATCTCTGTTTCTCTGTGTCTCTGTGTCTCTGCCTCTCTCCCCTGTCTCAGCTTCCCAGTGTCTCTCTCTGTCTCTGCTTTCTCCGTGTCTCTGTCTCTTCCCATGTCCGCATCTCTCTCTCCCTCTCTCTCTTTCTCTCTCTCTCTCCCCCTCATCTCCATCTCTGTCTCTGGGTATCTCAGTCTCTGTTTCTGTCTCTCTTTCCTCTTCTCTGGCTCTCCCTGGGAGCCAGTGCGCCCTCCTCCTACACACCACTGTCTCCGCCCCTGGCAGGGGAGACCTGGAGGCAGAAGACCTCCCCCACCCGCCAAGTGGGCTCCCCCAGGCCTGGAGTCCTCTAAACTCCTCTCCCCACTTGAGCAGAGCTCCCTTGCTCTCTCTGGTCCTCCCGGCCGGCACCCACCCCAACTCTCCCCTGAGAACCCAGCCCGCCTCCCCTTGCCTTGTTTCTGACATTCTGAGGCTGGTCCTTCTTGCAGTGCAACCGGTAGCCTTTGTAGTAGAGATGAGACCAGACCTCCCTTCAAGCCAACCTCCCCATTCTTCCTCGTATAACTGGACCAGTCCTTCCTACCGTCTAACTTCCATACCTCTTGCTGTTTGTTCAGCTCTTGATTCATTCATTCTTGTTGATAATTACTGAGTACCTTTCCTGCTCCGGGCAAGCACTGGGTACTGGGTTAGACCAGGCCAGTCCTTCCTGCAGTCTCACTTCCATCCCTTTCCTGGTGTGCCAGCCTCACACCTGTCTCAGTGGGGGTGGGTCTCAACAGCTTCTCGGCCACCTCTTGGGGGCTGCTGAGAGGGCCCTGGCCAACACACTGTCTGCCTTCCTTGAGTGAAGGGGGCCCTGGAGAAGGTGGGCGAGAGAGTGAGTGATGGAGAAAAGGTATGAGGCTGTGCCTGTAGCCCTGGTCTGTGTGTGTGTGTGTGTCTCCCTGGCTGCAGGTGAGATCCCAGCCCTGTGTGACAGTGCCTGCAGGGGGCTTCAGATGACTTTAAAGAGCACTAGGTTAAGAGCCCTGTTCCTCCTTTGGACCTCAGTTTACCTATTATCAGTGTATCACAGCCCCAAGCACCCAAACCCTGTGATGTGATCCCCACACTGGACCATTTCGAGGTGGTTGGGAGCGCCTGGGCTCACGCTGGGGCAGTAAATGTGCATGTTTAGAAGTCTGAGGGCCAGCCCCCCACACACAGGCACAGTCAGGAAAGTACCCCTCACAGCACCGCCCCACTGTGGGGTGGCAGCGTGAGGGATATGAGGGACGGGTCTTACCTGGCACGCCAGACTGCACCCACCCCCAGGCACGCAGTCCCGTTCTTCTGACCAAGGACCCAAGAGGCGCGTGAGGTGGAACAGGGGTGCTCACCGCTGACCCGTTGGCCACGGGCCCACAAAGGGAGGGAGAGATGGCCCTGGGAGATGGTGCCTGCCATCTGCCCTCCCCATTCCCACCCTGGGCTCCACCTGATCCTTTTGCCCCTGGATTCTAAAAGCAGATTGGGTTTCAGGGCTGCTGGTGGATGGAGAGGCAGAGGCAGGAGCCGGGAGCAGAGGGAGCCCATGGTCCCCAGTGACAGGGCTCAGACCTCTTGGTCATTCATTTCACAAATATTTATCTAGTGCTTTCTCTCCCTGACTGCTCCTCCCGCAAGGCCCCAGCGAGAAACCAGGTTTTGCAGGAAAAAGGGATTGCACTAGGCTGTACTTGGCCCAGCCCCTGGGCTAGGAGGGTGGACATGAGAACCCCCATCACCTGGCCCTGGTCTCCCTTGAGAACTGCAGCAGCAGGGGCAGGTGGTTAAAGCTGAGGGAGGAATTCCCAGGCCGAGGCTCCCTCCCGGAGAGACTGGGGTTTGGTTTGCTGCTTTAGAAGAATTCCTGACTCCTGTTTCTCCTGAAAGCCGGGGAGGCGGAGGGAGAAGGGAGCACAGTCTTTGCTTTGGATCCTGGTGGGTTTGTAATTATGCCTAAGTTGTTGCTAATTAGGGGGCTGCTAATTAGACGTATCATTAGGGGCCTTGCTGAGGGGGCTAATTGTGCAGTGCCCTTTAAGAATCACCCCTGTCCCCCGCCCCTGCCTGCACACACACACACACACACACACACACACACGCACACAGGCATGCTCCTCGCTTGCTCTCTCCTTCTTGGGAAGTTCTGCCAACACGCTGCCTCCCTCCCCCAGAGGAGCCAGCTCCCAGCCCATGGGTACGTGGGTGTGAGTTGGGGACAGGCTGTGGGTTAGACGCTCAGAAGAACTTTTCAGGCAAATGGAAGCCCCTGGAAGAAATGAGGCTGGTGGCAGAGGGGTCTGGGAGCGTGGAGGCTCCCGGGACACCTCTCTTCCTCTCTCCCTCCCTTTTTGATAAGCCACTGGGTTACCATGGCAACGCGAGGGTGGGGCGGATGAGCTCAGAGTCAGGGCCACTCTTGGAGAGACAACCTGGGAGCCAGAGTTGGTGCTGGATGATGTGGGCAAGTTCCGTAACTTCTCTGCACCTTGGTCCTCTCACCTGTGGAATGGAGGGGCACTCCCCAAAGGGGGAGGGTGTCATTTTGGATGGGGTGTTCGGGGAAGGTGACATCAGAGTGGAAACCCGAAAGGGAGGAGGGAGCAAGGCTAGTGGATATGTGGGGAAGAGTGGGCTGGGCACGGTGGCATGCGCCTGTGATCTCAGCACTTTGGGAGGCCAAGGCAGGTGGAGCGCCTGAACCCAGGAGTTCAAGAACAGCCTGGGCAACAAAGAGACTCCTGGCTCTACAAAAGATTAGCTGGGTGTGGTGGTGCATGCCTGTACTTCCCGCTACTTGGGAGGCTGAGGAGGGAGGATCGCTGAGCCCCGGCGGTCGAGGCTGCAGTGAGCTGTTATGGCGCCGCTGCACTCCAGCCTGGGTGACAGAGCGAGACCCTGTCTCAAAAATAAATACACAAATAGAGAAGTGTGTTCGAGGAAGGGGGAACAGCAGGTGCCAGGGCTCCAAGGCAGAAGCTTGTCCGGTGAGGCTGAGGAGCAGAGGGGAGGCGAGGGTGGCTGAGGCAGACTGGGTGACGGGGAGAGCGCAGAAAAAGAGGCCAGAGAGGGATTCGGGGCCGGATTGTGCAGGACCTCACAGGCCCTGGAGAGGACATTGGTGCTGTGAGTGAGATGGGAGCCGTGGGGGGTTCTGAACAGCAGAGGGATGATGCAAGCCGATTTGTGGGCTTTTTTTGTTGTTGGTTTGGTTTTGGTTTTTTTTTTGAGACAGAGTCTGCTTTTGTCGCCCAGACTGGAGTGCAATGGCATGATCTCGGCTCACTGCAACCTCCGCCTCCCTGGCTCAAGCAATTCTCATGCCTCAGCCTCCTGAGTAGCTGAGATTACAGGCACACGCCACCACACCTGGCTAAATTTTTTTTTTTTTTTTTTTTTTTTGTATCTTTTGTATTTTTGGTAGAGACAGGGTTTCACCATGTTGGCCAGGCTGGTCTCAAACTCCTGACCTCAAGTGATCCACCTGCCTCGGCCTTAAAGTGCTAGGATTACAGGTGTGAGCCACCGTGTCCAGCGATTTGTGTTTTAAAAGGAAACCCAGATAAGACACGATAATAGCCACTTAAACTCAGCACCAGAGGCAGGGAAAGAAATAAGGAAACAGTAGATCCCCCACACCCACAAATGAGACAGAAGGCCCGGCCCAGGGCCTTGGATGTCACAGCCCCTAAGGAACTGCACCACTTACAGAGCCTGGGGAAAAGCCCAGATCAGACAGAGGGAAGCCGGAGAGACTGATGCCTGCTACCACCTTGGGGAGGGACATGAATGAGACCCTCCAGCAACCCCTCCCCAGCCCTACTTGAAACAGACAGACATGGTCCAACACCCGCCACAGCCCAAATCCTGCGCAAGAGCTTTCATAGGGCTGAGTTGGAGACTGAATCTCCTAACAAACTCAGAGCCTCCTGCTCCCTGCCTCTCAGTGAATTTTGCAGTTTGTGTGCTTTTGTGCCTGGCTTCATTCAGCCGTTGTGATATCTGTGAGATTCATCCATGTGCTGGGTGCACCAGCAAATAATTCACTCCCTTTTCAGTGCTCTATAATATTCCACTGTGTAAATCCTCCAAACGTCTATCTCCATTTTACTGCTGATAGGCCTCTGGGTTGTTTCAAGATTGACGCTATTATAAATAAAGCTGCTATGAACATTCTTATTTTATTTTATTTTACTTGAGATGAAGTCTCACTCTGTCACCCAGGCTGGACTACAGTAGTGCCATCTCAGTTCACTGCAACCTCCGCCTCCCAGGTTCAAGCGATTCTCTTGCCTCAGCCTCCCGAGTAGTTGGGGTTACAGGCTCCCGCCACCCTGCCCAGCTAGTTTTTGTATTTTTAGTAGAGACGAGGTTTCACCATGTTGGCCAGGCTGGTCTCGAACTCCTGACCTCAGGTGATCCACCCACCTCGGCCTCCCAAAGTGCAGGGATTACAGGTGTGAGCCACTGCGCCTGGCTCCTTAGTGGACATAAGGACCTATTTCTCAGGCACATACCGAGGAGCAAAACTGCTGAATTGCACGATGCGTGGTGTGTTCGGCTGTAGTTTCCCGAAGTGCATAGACCAATCTGCATTCCCACCAGCAGCGCACGGGGGTTCCTCTGTCCTTATCTTTCAGTCTTTCTCTCTCTGTGGGTCTCTGGCACTCTCTGTGTCTCTCTGTGTCTCCGTCACCCTGGGTCCCCATCCTCCCTGCATTGGTCCTCAGCTTCTCCCCTAACCCTCCTTCCCCAGTGAGCTTTGACCTTTGTGTTACAGAAAGGGGTTTGCTTCCCTCACCCAGACCTCCTCCTCCTTCCCCACAGGACCCCACCACCCCCCATGGCTCCCCTGGCCTTGGTGGGGGTCGCACTCCTCCTGGCGGCTCCCCCATGTTCCGGGGCAGCCACCCCAACCCCCTCCCTGCCGCCTCCCCCGGCCAATGACAGCGACACCAGCACCGGGGGCTGCCAGGGGTCCTACCGCTGCCAGCCGGGGGTGCTGCTGCCCGTGTGGGAGCCCGACGACCCATCGCTGGGTGACAAGGCAGCACGGGCAGTGGTCTACTTTGTGGCCATGGTCTACATGTTTCTGGGAGTGTCCATCATCGCCGACCGCTTCATGGCGGCCATCGAGGTCATCACATCAAAAGAAAAGGAGATCACCATCACCAAGGCCAACGGCGAGACCAGCGTGGGCACCGTTCGCATTTGGAACGAGACAGTGTCCAACCTCACGCTCATGGCCCTGGGCTCCTCTGCCCCCGAGATCCTGCTGTCAGTCATCGAGGTCTGCGGTCACAACTTCCAGGCGGGTGAGCTGGGCCCAGGCACCATCGTGGGCAGCGCTGCCTTCAACATGTTTGTGGTCATCGCCGTGTGCATCTATGTCATCCCAGCCGGCGAGAGCCGCAAGATCAAGCACCTGAGAGTCTTCTTCGTCACTGCCTCTTGGAGCATCTTCGCCTACGTTTGGCTTTATCTCATCCTTGCTGTTTTTTCCCCGGGTGTGGTCCAGGTGAGCAAAGACCCATGGATGCTTTCTTGATGCATGTGTGTCTGCAAAATCCAGAGAGGTGGCTCTTGGCTTGGAATGTTGATTGGTGTATTTGCAGAAATGCACGCTCACATCTGAGAGGGCTGCTAAGTACAGTTGTGCAGGTCACAGACTGCACAAGGGGATTAAGCCAAACAGGGCAAGTCCTGCTGGGGGGAGCTGGAGTCCTGCTGATGCTACCCAGCCATATCTCTGGAGGGTGCAGCAAACATTGATTTGCCCGGAGGGATGCACTTAATAGTTTTGCACTTAATAACAGTACGCTCATTTGGAAGGGGCACCTTTTAGCTCCAAAAGGGTGTTGTATGTACTAACAGAGCCCCTGTGATCTGTGTAATGCATGCTAGGTATGTTCACATGTTTTCCTACACTCCCTACCTTTTGCATAATTGAGTCCCGCTTTTGCAATAAGACATCCTCCATTCACATAATTCATACTACCCTCGCATATAATCCAGCCTTGTGTTTTCCGACGTTGCTAATTGACTTGAGTAACTTAGTGCAATTTGCATAATTTATCCACAGGCTTGCATAGATACATACCTACATCTGCATAATTTAGCCATTTGCCAGATATGTAATCACGGTTTGCATGATTCATTCATTATTCATCATCAGTTTCTGATGTTTGGATAATTTATGCCACTTCAGTGTAATGTATACTCTCATCCAACGCAACATCGATATAAGCCCAGTGACTGCTTTGCATAATTTATTCCAATAGTGAGACAAAATTTAGACCCACAGCTGCATAATTTATACCTATATTCTCATAATCATTAGCCTTTCGCTCAGCCCGTGTCTTAACCTGCATACTATGTAGTCTTCCTTGACAACGTTTGCCTAATGTATTTCCCACAACCCCATGACTGCCTCCTATATTTGCATAATTTATTTATGGGCCTGGCCTAATTCAGTCACACACATGCATAATTTATTTGCAGGTGTCCAGGATTCATTCACACATGTGTGTAATCTATTTTTGCCTATCTGTCAGGTTTCTGCCAGTTACAGTTTCTTCCCAGGAAGGATCTGAAGCTACAGACAGAAAAATGCCTTGTGGGTTTTCTATGAAGGAGGATATATAACAGAGAGATCAGAAGCCACAGTGAGGAAAGGGGAGGACAGTGACACCAGAAGACAGGGCTCCGGAAAGAGGGAGAGAGAAAGAGGAGAGAATTTCCCATCTGCCATGGTGAAAAGCATGCAGTGATATATCATATAGTTTAAGGTGCTGTTAAAATGAAGTCAGTGTCCTGACTTAGGCTTTCAAAAAGGCTTTTGAGGCCAGGTGTGGTAGCTCACGCCTGTAATCCTAGCACTTTGGGAGGTCGAGGCAGGACCTGAGATCAGGAGTTTGAGACCAGCCTGGCCAACATGGTGAAACCCCATCACTACTAAAAATACAAAAATTAGCCTGGCATGGTGGTGCCCGCCTGTAATCCCAGCTACTTGGGAGGCTGAGGCAGGAGAATCTCTTAAACCTGGGAGGCGGAAGTTGCAGTGAGCCAAGATGGCCCCACTGCACTCCAGCCTGGGTGACACAGTGAGACTCTCTCAGAAAAGAAAGAAAAGAAAGGAAGAAAGGAGAATGTAACAGATATTTTGTTACATCCCTTTATTTCTGCTGATATGAAATTCTTAGGTAATAACAGAGAGATCTTGTAGCCTCAGAGTTTGATCCATGCACCTGAAGCCAGAGATCTGGGTTCAAATCCCACCTCTGCCTTTCCCTCACTGTGTGGCAGGTTCCTTAGCTTCTCCATGCCTCAGTTTCCCCACCTGTAAAATGGGGATCATGAGAGTGCTGACTTCATAGGGCTGCCATGAGGATTAACTGAATTGCTCTGTGTGGAAAGACTTAAAATAGTCTGCCTGGAACAGAGTAAATGTTAGCTATTCATTAACAAACTCCCCTATGCATTTGGCTTCCAAAAAGTCACTATAATGTCCAAACTGTGTTACAAAGAAAAGATTTCTATTTTTTTTTTTTTTTTTTTTTTTTTTGAGACGGAGTCTTTCTCTGTCGCCCAGGCTGGAGTGCAGTGGCATGATCTTGGCTCACTGCAATCTCCACCTCCCAGTTTCAAGCGATTCTCCTGCCTCAGCCTCCCAAGTAGCTGAGATTACAGGTGTGCGCCACCACGCCCAGCTAATTTTTGTATTTTTAGTAGAGACGGGATTTTGCCATGTTGGCCAGGATGGTCTTGAACTCCCGACCTCAAGTGATTACAGGCGTGAGCCACTGTGCCCAGCCTAAAGAAAAGGTTTCTAACAGAACAGTGCATTTCCACCTGGAAATGCTTCATCACAACTACCCTCATGACAAGGGAGCCAAATGCAGGCATCGATTTATAATGAATAAGTTGGGCTTCAGAGAAAGAAAAAGATCAGAAACCATTGCATGCAAGAAGTCTAGGAAGAGGAACAGGTAGCCGCGAGACTTAAAACAAGTGCGTTTGGAGTATGTGAAACCATACATAAGGCCGGGCACAGTGGCTCACACCTGTAATCCCAGCACTTTGGGAGGCTGAGGTGGATGGATCACCTGAGGTCATGAGTTCGAAACCAGCCTGACCAACATGGTGAAACCCCATCTCTACTAAAAATACAAAAAATAGCTGGACATAGTGGCGGGTGCCTGTAATTCCAGCTACTCGGGAGGGTGAGGCAGGAGAAATGCTTGAACCTGGGAGGTGGAGGTTGCAGTGAGCTGAGATTGGGCCACTGCACTCCAGCCTGGACAGCAGAGATAGACTTCATCTCAGGAAAAAAAAAAAAAAAAAGACACTTAAAAAAGATATAAACGATATACATAAGCCGGGCGCAATGGCTCACGCCTGTAATCCCAGCACTTTGGGAGGCCGAGGTGGGCAGATTACCTGAGGTCGGGAGTTCAAGACCAGCCTGACCAACATGGAGAAACCCTGTCTCTACTAAAAATACAAAATTAGCCAGATGTGGTGGTGCATGCCTGTAATCCCAGCTACTCGGGAGGCTGAGGCAGGAGAATCACTTGAACCCGGGAGGCGAAGGTTGCGGTGAGCCGAGATTGCGCCATTGCACTCCAGCCTGGGCAACAAGAGTAAAACTCCATCTCAAAAAAAAAAAAAAGAAATACGTAAAACAGAGTTATAAATTATCACTATCATAAACAGTGTTTTCACGGATAAGAACGTTAGTGGAGGGTTCTGAAATAAGCCGGCAAATGGGACATTCCTGTATTGTGTGGGACTGTCCTGTGAGTTGCTGGATGTCATCGGGCCAGGAAAGGCCAAGACCATGTCCCCCTCCCTAGTGATGATGGAAGCCCATAAACACCCCCAGATTTCCAATACTCTATCTCAGGGGTGCGCCTGCTCCACTGAGGCCTGAAAATGTCACAGTGCCCTCCCAGGCTGGACACATTCTTAGTGGGTGCTCTAGAAAAACATTGTGAATCAGCTAGAATCATCTTTTATTTACCTGCAGGAAGGAAGAAAAATCTTAGGGGTTTGGGATTGTCTTCTGATGAATAGACTCCCTTGCAATATACATAGTGGTAGGTTCAATTAATAGAAGGGAGAGAGTTCATTTCACAGCTTGCACTGAACATTCGGCTCCTTTTCCCAAATCTGCCTGTTGGTTTCATGCAGTTTTAGTATTTGCAAGTCTTGCCTGTTCTCTGAGCCATCAGTAAACACAGTGATAGCAGGGTGTGGCAACTGGATCTTAGATATTTTTCCTACCAGGGTTGTTTTTAAGATGTTTCAGGGACCTTCTCTTTTTTTTTTTTGTTTTTGAGATAGAGTCTCACTCTGTCCCCCAGGCTGGAGTTCAGTGGTGCAATCTCCACTCACTGCAACCACCACCTCCCAGATTCAAGCGATTCTCCTGCCTCAGCCTTCCTAATAGCTGGGATTACAGGCACACACCGCCACACTTGGCTGATTTTTGTATTTTTAGTAGAGATGGGGTTTCACCATGTTGGCCAGGCTGGTCTCGAACTCCTGAGCTCAAGTGATCCACCCACCATGGCCTCCCAAAGTGCAGGTATTATAGGCGTGAACCACCGTGCCTGGTCTTCAGGGGCCTTTTCATCGTAAATACTCTTTTTTTTTTGAAATGGAGTCTCGCTCTGTCGCCAGGCTGGAGTGCAATGGTGTGATCTCGGCTCACTGCAACCTCCGCCTTCCGGGTTCAAGCAATTATCCTGCCTCAGCCTCCCGAGTAGCTGGGATTACAGGCATGTGCCACCACGCCCAGCTAATTTTTGTATTTTTAGTAGAGACGGGGTTTCACCATGTTGGCCCTCGTGATCCGCCCGCCTTCACCTCCCAAAGTGCTGGGATTACAGGCGTGAGCCACCGTGCCTGGCCCATAAATACTCTTTAATCTTTTCTTCTTCATCTTTGATGGGAAAGGTAACATTTGAATCTTTCCATGAATATCTTCAAGGTGAACCCTCGAGTCTTGGTGGATGCTTTTCATGTGCCAGGCCTGTGCCGGACCACCAGCAGACTGGGTCTTGGGCCTCCGTGGGCCCGAGATAATAGTACTAAATAATAATGATGGCGATGTTCTTTTTTTTCTTCTTTTTTTTTTTTTTTTTGAGACGGAGTCTCGCTCTGTCGCCCAAGCTGGAGTGCAGTGGCCGGATCTCAGCTCACTGCAAGCTCCGCCTCCCGGGTTTACGCCATTCTCCTGCCTCAGCCTCCCGAGCAGTTGGGACTACAGGCGCCTGCCACCTCGCCCGGCTAGTTTTTTGTATTTTTTTTAGTAGAGACGGGGTTTCACCGTGTTAGCCAGGATGGTCTCGATCTCCTGACCTCGTGATCCGCCCGTCTCGGCCTCCCAAAGTGCTGGGACTACAGGCTTGAGCCACCGCGCCCGGCCTTTTCTTCTTTTTTTTAAGACAGAGTCTTACTCTGTCACCCTGACTGGAGTGCAGTGACGTGATCTCGGCTCACTGCAACCTCCCCGTCCTGGGCTCAAGCAGTTCTCCCACCTCAGTCACCCAAGTAGCTGGGATTACAGATGCACACCACCACACCTGGCTAATTTTGTATTTTTGGTAGAGATGGGGTTTCACCATGTTGGCCAGGCTGTTCTCGAACTCCTGGCCTCAGGTGATCCACCCACTCTGGCCTCCTAAAGTGCTGGGATTACAGGCGTGAGCCACCATTCTTGGCCAGGCAATGTTAATTTCACATCTTCAGTCTTTTTCATGTGTCAGAAACTGAGAATGCTGTGTGCTAGGAATGCATGTGCTCATTCAGTCTTGGAAATGTCCCCATTTTATAGACCAAGAGACGAGATAGTCATCCCTGTGGCAAAGCCAGGCTCCAAACTCAGAGCTGCGCTGGCTGTGCATTGGAACTGGTTTGTTTTTTTTTTTCTTTTTTGAGACGGAGTCTCACTCTGTCGCCCAGGCTGGAATGCAGTGGCGCGATCTCGGCTCACTGCAAGCTCCGCCTCCTGGGTTCACGTCGTTCTCCTGCCTCAGCCTCCTGAATAGCTGGGACTACAGGTGCCCGCCACCGCGCCCGGCTAATTTTTTGTATTTTTAGTAGATACGGGGTTTCACTGTGGTCTCGATCTCCTGACCTTGTGATCCGCCTGCCTCGGCCTCCCAAAGTGCTGGGATTACAGGCGTGAGCCACCGTGCCCGGCCGGAACTGGTTTTATGAGGCAGAAGAGCCAGATGTGTGTCTCTATTAGAGGCAGAGCCTGTCCATGAGGGCCAGGAAGATGCTAAGGAGGCACTGGCGGGAGTCATGGGTGGGGAATTGAGGGTGTTTGGGTGAACAGAGAGCAGGCCCTGGATGATGGGCAAGGTTTGGAGAAGTGGAGGCACCCCCAGGTGATGGGGGAGAAATGGGGCAGGCAGAAAAAAGATGGAGGGAGAGAGAGGCCAGAAGAGACACAGGCTCTGTCCCTTGACAGCAGCTGGGACCACAGGATGGGGATTGTCTATTGCTTGGTAGTGGATGAGGATGTCTGGGTTCCTGGCATCTAGGCAGCTGGGCATGGTTCTCGGCATCTGAAAGGTGGATAGATGGATGAATGAGGAGACCAGGAGAGAAAGAGAACACATACACACATGTGCGCACGCATACACACACACACACATGCACACAGATGGACACACACACATGCCCACACACACACACAGATGGACACACACACATGCACACACACATGCAGGCACACACAGACACACATGCACACACATGCATGCATGCACACACACACATGCACATACACACGTGCATGTGCACACAGAGATGGGGAGTGAGATAGGGAAGGAGAGAGAGAGAAAAGTAGCTCTGGAGAAACACAGATATTGAGAAAGAGAAAGAAACTCACAAGGGACAGAAATAGGTATCTACCAATAGATATAAAAGAAGGACATGGAGACCAGGAGACCGAGGCGACAAGCAAAGAGAGGGAGCCAGAAAGAGAGACAGAGGAGGAGCAAAGGCTAAGAAAACCATTGAGACAGAGGTAAGGAGGGAAAGAGACAGCGGCACACACAGAGAGCGATGGAGAGAGGCAGAGATGAACAGGAACAGAGAGAGATAGAACGAGATGGAGAGAGAGATATAAATGTGGGGGGATGGGGAGAGGCCAGAGACAAAAAGGGAGGACACAGTTAAAAAGAGATGGGAGGAAGGCGAGGGAGAGAGATGGGGAGAGGCAGAGGTGAACAGAAATAAGAGGGAAATAGAGAATAAGTGAGGAACAGAGAGACAAAGAGATGGAGGGGAATGGGAGCAAGGAGAGAGAGAGAAAAGGGGGTAGGGAGAGATGGGAAGAGGCAGAGATGAGCAGAGACAGAGACAGAGAGGGAGGGACAGACAGAACGAGATGGAAAGGGGTGGGAGAAAGGAGAGAGACATGGGGAGAGAGAGAGAGGTGAACAGAGACAAGAGGGACATAGAAACTAAGATAAGGACAGGGGAAAGGAGAGACAGAGAAATGGGGACGGGGAGAGGGAAAAAAGTAGCCCTGGAGAAACACAGATATTGAGAGAGAAAGAGAAAGAAACTCACAAGGGAGAGAGATGGAGATCTACCAAAAGATATAAAAGGGCATGGAGACATGTCCAGACATGGGGAGAGGCAAGAGCCAAACAGAGACCAAAAGGGAGGGACAGAGATAGAAAGAGATGGAGAGAGATGGGGGGAAAGAGAGGGAGAGAGAGAAATGGTGGGGAGAGAGAGAGATGAACAGAGACAAGAGGGAGGTTGAGAGAAACTAAGAGAGGAGCGGGAAAGGAGAGAGAAATGAGGAGGAGGAGAGAGGTGGGGAGAGGCAGAGATGAACAGAGATAGAACAAGATGGAGAGAGATGGGGGAAGGAGAGGGAAAGAGAGAAAGGAGGGGAAATGGAGAACTCCGGGGAGAGAGATGGGGAGAGGCAGAGATGAACAGAGTCAGAGACAAAAAGGGAGGGCCAGAGATAGAAGGAGACAGAGCGAGATGGGGGAAGGAATGGGAGACAGAGAAATGGGGGGAGAGAGAGATGGGGAAAGGCAGAGACAAACAGAGACAGAAGGAGGTGGGGAGAGATGGGAAGAGGGGAGGACAGAGAGACAGGGAGAGGCAGAGATGAACAGAGATTGAGATGGAGAGAGATGAGAGAAGAAGAGGGAGAGAGAGAAATGGGGGAAACAGAACTCGGGAGAGAGACGTGGGGAGAGGCAGAGATGAACAAAAACAGAGACAAGGCTCACACCTATAATCCCAGCACTTTGGGAGCTCGAGGCCGGAGGATCACGAGGTCAGGAGTTCAAGACCAGCCTGGCCAACATGGTGAAACCCCGTCTCTGCTTAAAAAAAAAAAAAAAAAAAAATACAAAAATTAGCTAGGCATGGTGGCGCATGCCTGTAATCCCAGCTACTCTTGGGAGGCTGAGGCGGGAGAATTGCTTGAACCGGTACCCGGGAGGCCAAGGTTCAATGTTTAGTGCGCCGAGGCCGCGCCACTGCACTCCAGCCTGGGCTAGAGAACAAGATTCTGTCTCAAAAACAAAACAAAACAAAACAAAAACAGCAGAGAAAGGGATAGGGAGAGACGGCGGGCTTGGGGGTTGGGGAGAGATGTGGGGAGCGGCAGAGGCGGGGTGGGAGGAGGCGGCCCGCCCGGCCTCACCCTGACGCCCGCCGCCCGCAGGTGTGGGAGGCGCTGCTGACCCTGGTCTTCTTCCCGGTGTGCGTGGTATTCGCCTGGATGGCCGACAAGCGGCTGCTCTTCTACAAGTATGTGTACAAGCGCTACCGCACCGACCCGCGCAGCGGCATCATCATAGGCGCAGAGGGCGACCCCCCGAAGAGCATCGAGCTGGATGGCACGTTCGTGGGCGCCGAGGCCCCAGGCGAGCTGGGCGGCCTGGGCCCGGGCCCCGCAGAGGCACGCGAGCTGGACGCCAGCCGCCGCGAGGTCATCCAGATCCTCAAGGACCTCAAGCAGAAGCACCCGGACAAGGACCTGGAGCAACTGGTGGGCATCGCCAACTACTACGCGCTGCTGCACCAGCAGAAGAGCCGCGCCTTCTACCGCATCCAGGCCACTCGGCTCATGACCGGCGCTGGGAACGTGCTGCGCAGACATGCGGCGGACGCCTCACGCAGGGCATCGCCGGCCGAGGGCGCGGGCGAGGATGAGGACGACGGCGCCAGCCGCATCTTCTTCGAGCCCAGCCTCTACCACTGCCTGGAGAACTGCGGCTCCGTGCTGCTGTCCGTCACGTGCCAGGGTGGCGAGGGCAACAGCACCTTCTACGTGGACTACCGCACTGAGGACGGCTCGGCCAAGGCGGGCTCCGACTACGAGTACAGGTGGGTCCCCCGGGGTGGGGGGTGTGCAGGGGACTGGCGCAGGCCGTGGGTCCCACCGGCAGGCTCATCGCCTGCCGACTGCCTCCTGCAGGATTCATTCGTTCATTCATTCATTCCTGAGAGCCTACTTTGTGCCAGGCGCTGTTCCAGACGTGGGGCACACACCACTGGACCAGGCAGAGAGCATGGCTATCCGAAGGCTACCCCTCCTACCTTCATTATCTACCTCTGGGTTTTTGTTTGTTTGTTTGAGATAGAGTCTTACTATGTTGCCCAGGCTGCAGTGAATGGGACAATCTCCACTCAATGCAACCTCTGCCTCCCAGGTTCCAGTGATTCTTGTGCCTCAGCCTCTTGAGTTGCTGGGATTATAGGCGTGTGCCACCACACTCGGCTTATTTCTGTACTTTTAGTAGAGATGGGGTTTCACCACGTTGGCCAGGCTGGTCTCCAACTCCTTGCCTCAAGTGATCCACCTACCTCGGCCTCCCAGAGTGCTGGGATTACAAGCGTGAGCCATTGTCTGGCCATGTTCTATGTTTTGTTGTCTGGTAAAACAGCTGTCTCCTCATGTGCATAAGAACATTAATGTTTACTGGGCACCTACCATGTGTCAGGCACTGGCCACAGGCACTCAGTGCACATGATGAATGAGACAAACTCTCAGTCTTCACACCACTCCTCCTGCATTCTTTATCTTTCCGTGGTTTTGTGCTGACGCCACACTGTTTTAATTATTGTAGCTCCATTATGTGTATTGCTACCTGGTATAATAAGCCTTCTCCCACCATTACTAAAGTAAAAATGCTTATTGAGCACACACTATATGCCAATAGGTACACCATAGGGAAGAAGACAGCTAAGCTCCTTGCCCTCAAATTGCAATGAGGATACAAACTACTAAACATATAAACACTTGAAGTGGCAATAAGTGTGATGGAGAAAAATAAAATAGGAGTGGAGGAGACAGATGCTGGCTAAAGGTCTTTGGTTCCACCATAAAGCAACTCACCTATCACCCTCTACCATATCTCACAGCCCCAGTCCCACTCCTTACCTCTCTCCTTGCAAATCTGTGATATTCTCTCATTTAACAGTTCCTCCTGAGTACCTACTGTGTGCCAGATGCCTTTATTTAGGGGATCAACCTAGAACAATAACCAAGATAGATAAGATCTCTGTTGTCACGTGGCCCACAAAATTCATCTATTTGTAGTTCTGTCCATGCCACACTATTTTAAGACTTACAGCTTTACAGTATGTTCTTTTCAATGATTTTCACCAGCTTACATCAGGCTTTGAACAGTATGTGTTGTTAATTCATGCACAAGTCTCCCCTTTCCCATAATGACATTTATCATGTGTCTACAATGTGCAAGGAACAGATAAACAGATCTGGCACTGGTGACTAGTGGTGAACAAAACTCATAAAGTCCCTGCCCAAATGGAGCTCACATTCTCCTGGGAAAGACAGGCAATTAGGAAGTAAACACGGATTACATAAAAATGCCAGGTAGTGGTAGGAGCTGTGAAGAAAACTAAATCAGGAGACAGGGAGAAAGAAGGCCAGTGGCTGAGCTCTTCCGAGGTTCTATCTGCTCAGTAGTCTGGCACATCCCCCTTTAATCTTCTCCCTGGGGTACAGCTGAGGCTGAACTGTTCCCAGATCTTTAGTTCTGCCATCAAGCAGCAGTCAATCCCTCATCCCTTTAACCCTCTCTTCCTGGGACTCAGTTTGCTCATCTTCTCTCCTCTCCTCTCTCCTTTCCTCTCCCCTCTCCCCTTTCTCTCCTCTATCTCCTCTACTCTCTCTCCTCTCTTCCTTTCTTCTTTTTCTCAGAGTTTCACCCTTGTTGCCCAGACTTGAGTAGAGTGGTGCAATCTCGGCTCACTGAAACCTCCACCTTCCGGGTTCAAATGATTCTTCTGCCTCAGCCTCCCAAGTAGTTGGGATTATAGGCACCCACCACCACACCCAGCTAATTTTTTGTACTTTTAGAGTAGAGATGGGGTTTCACCATGTTGGTCAGGCTGGTCTTGAACTCCTGACCTCAGGTGATCTACCCACCTCGGCCTCCCAAAGTGCTGGGACTACAGGCGTGAGCCACCGCACCTGGCAGTTCTCTGTTTCATAGATCTTGAGTTCCACCACTGTGTGCCTGGCTGCCTTTTGTAGCCAGTCTTCCCTCTCTGCCCTCATCACTTCTCTTTCCAGTGCTTGGACATTTGTAGGTCTTTCCCTCCACCTCAGTCAGTCCAGGATCCTTTTGTCTGCCCATCTCCATCCACCTTTCCTACCCTGCCCACCCCAGCCTTCCTGGCTCACCGCAGCCTCCACCTCCTGGGCTAAAGTGATCCTCCCACCTCAGCCTCCAAAGTAGCTGGGACTACAGGTGCACGGTGTACTGTGCTCCAGCCTGAGTGAGTGAGACACTGTCTCAAACAAAACAAAACAAAACAAAATGCAACTGTTCACAGGTCTTTGTTCCATCACCCTGTAGCATGGGATCCCTTTGGCCACTCGGTCCATCCTCCCCCAGTGCACCACATCATCCAGATGCCCTCAGTTGAGGGAACTGCATTCACCATATTGGGGCCTGCTTTCAACTATCTTTTCCCCTTTCCACTCCTACCCACCCCTGGTCTGCATTGCCCCCATCTAGAGCCCTGGGGCTTTGCAGAAGGAAGTGAGTACAGGTGTCACCTGCTGGGATAACAGCCCACTTTTTCACTTACAAATGACCTCAGGATCAAGATGGTTTTTATTTTTCATTGTTTTTTGAGACAGGGTCTTGCTCTGTCACTCAGACTGGAGTGCAGTGACACGATCACAGCTCGCTGCAGCCTCAACCTCCTGGGCTCAAGTGATCCTCCCATCTCAGCCTCCCAGGTAGCTGGGACTACAGGTGCGCACCACAGCGCCCATCTGATTTTTATATTTTTTGTAAAGGTGGGTTTTTGCCTTGTTGCCCAGGCTGGTGTGTTTTTGTTTTGTTTTGTCTGAGACAGAGTCTCATTCTGTCACTCAGGCTGGAGCACAGTGGCGCAATCATGGCTCACTGCAATCTCTGCCTCCCAGGCTCAAGCAATCCTCCCACCTCAGCCTCCAGTATAGCTGGGACTACAGGCACATGCCAACAAGCTTGGTTAATTGTTTTGTTGTTGTTGCTGTTGCTGTTGTTGTTGTTTTGGTATGTTTTGTAGAGACAAGGTTTCACCATGTTGCCCAGGCTGGTCTTGAACTCCTGGGCTCAAGCAGTCCACCCGCCTTAGCCTCCCAAAATGCTGGGATTACAGGTGTGAGCTACTGCACCTGGCCAGGACCAAGATGTTTGAAGTGAAGGAGGAAATGCTGTTCAGTGGTAGAACCAAAGGGCTAGGAAGAGTCAACATCTTCCTACCCTTCCTACCCTATCCTGGTAGACATTCAAGGCCTGGCATTGCTTATTAAGGCACCTTAGGCCAAAGACTGGGAGGAAGGAGACTTGGGTTCCAGTCCCAAGTCTGGACCGTGTTCCTTGGGCAAATTCCTGACTCAGTCTGAGCAGGCAGGTCTGCCATGTACAGTTGTTGAAGTTGTGCACTGCATAAAAGCACCATATCTGAGGAAGCTGTCCTCATAGTAGACAGTGTAGATTTGCATTTCTATTATAACAGTTTCCTGACTTATGGAAATAAGTGTCTTGAAGAAGGAAAGCCTTTTTCTAAGTTTCCCACAGGTTCACACGGGCTAGGGTGGCCCTGTGAGCCTAGTTTCTCCAAACTAAACGTGATCTCTGAGAACCCCAAAACACAGCTGTTCCAAGATTCTGAGATTTAATCCCCTATGATGCTGACACACTAAGGGTCTGAAGTTCTAAGATTCTAGAATTCTAACATTTTGATATTCTTTATTTTTTTGAGACTGAGTCTCATTCTGTCTCTTAGAACAATCTCGGCTCACTGCAACCTCTGCCTCCCAGGTTCAAGCGATTCTCGTGCCTCAGCGTCTTAAGTAACTGGGATTACAGGTGTGCACCACCTCACCTGGCTAATTTTTGTATTTTTAGTAGAGATTGGGTTTCACCATGTTGGCCAGGCTGGTCTTTTTTTTTTTTTTTTTTTTTTTGAGACGGAGTCTCGCTTTGTCGCCCAGGCTGGAGTGCAGTGGCCGGATCTCAGCTCACTGCAAGCTCCGCCTCCCGGGTTTACGGCATTCTCCTGCCTCAGCCTCCCGAGTAGCTGGGACTACAGGCGCCCACCACCTCGCCCGGCTAGTTTTTTGTATTTTTAGTAGAGACGGGGTTTCACCATATTAGCCAGGATGGTCTCGATCTCCTGACCTCGTGATCCACCCGTCTCGGCCTCCCAAAGTGCTGGGATTACAGGCTTGAGCCACCGCGCCCGGCCCGGCCAGGCTGGTCTTAAACTCCTGACCTCAGGTGATCCATCCACCATGACCTCCTATAGTGCGGGGATTACAGGCGTGAGCCACCACACCTGGCCAACATTTTGGTATTCTAATTCAAACCCCATCCAGTCTCTGACTTGATGGCTTTAAGATTTTTGTCTTCTCAGATTCTGTGTCCAGTGCTGGAACACAAGTTCTGTGAATCTAGTCTTCTATGATTCTCATGCCTGGCTTCTAAAGTCCCCATGTTATTTTTCTCCCAAACCCTTTTTTTTTTTTTAAGACAGAGTCTTGCTCTGTTGCCTAGGCTGGAGTGCAATGGCTCAATCTCCGCTCACTGCAACCTCCACCTCCCAGGTTCAGGCAATTCTCCTGCCTCAGCCTCCTGAGTCGCTGGGATTACAGGTGTGTACCACCATGCCCAGCTAAGCCAAACTCTTTTTTTCTTAGACACAGGGTCTTGCTATGATGCCCTGGGTGGACTCAAAGTCCTGGGCTCAAGTGATCCTCCTGCCTCAGCCTCCCAAGTAGCTGGGACTACAGCCACCACATCCTACATTTTATTTTGAAAAACTTCACACCTACAGCAGGGCTACAAGAACAGTTTGATGAACTGTCATATCACCTTCATCCACAGTCACCAATTGTTCACATTTTATCCTGTTGGCTTTTAATCTCTGTCTTTAATATTTAATAATATTAATAATTGTGGGACAGGCACAGTGGCTCATGCCTGTAATCCCAGTACTTTGGGAGGCCGAGGCAGGTGGATCACCTAAGGTCAGGAGTTTGAGACCAGCCTGCCCAACATGGCAAAACCCTGTCTCTACTAAAAATGCAAAAATTAGCCATGCTTGGTGGCGCACGCCTGTAATCCCAGCTACTTGGGAGGCTGAGGCAGGAGAATTGCTCGAACCCGGGAGTCGGAGGTTGCAGTGAGGCAAGATCACACCACTGCACTCCAGCCTGGGAGACAGACCAAGACTCTCTCTCAAAACAATAAAAAATAAAAACTAGCTGGGCATGGTAACGTGTGCCTGTAGTCCCTGCTACTCAGGAGGCGGAAGTAGGGGAATCACTTGAGCCCAGGAGGCAGAGGTTGCAGTGAGCCAAGATTGTGCCACTGCACTCCAGCCTGGATGACAGAGCCAGACTCTGTCTCAAAATAATAATAAAAGAATAACAACAATAATAATTGTGACACTCTGTGACCACGAATTGCAAATACTATGACCTTCATGCCTACATACTTGAGCGTGCATCTTTTGAGAATAACGGCATTCTCCTACCTAATCACAATACTACGTTCTCACTCAAAAAATCTAACGCTGGATTGATATTGTTAACTCAATGTCAATTAAGTGATGCACAGCCCGTGTTTCCATTTTCCCAGTCATCCCTGTAATATCTTTGGTAGCTGTATTTTCACTCCTGCCCTCTCTTCCCATTTGATCCAGAACCACACGTTGCATTTCCCTGTCAAATCTCTTTAGTCTCCTTCAGTCTGGATCAGTTTCTCAGCCTTCTCATGACTTTTGCGACCTGATGCTTTTGAAGATGATAGTCCAGTTACTAGAATGATGGTCAATCTGGGTTTGTCTAATGCTTCCTGGTGATTAGAGTCCCGCACCTTTGGCAGGAATCTCATGGAAGAGATGCTCTATCCCCCGGGTGCATTGTATCAGGAGGAACATGATGTCCACTCGTCCATTACTGTGATGCCCAGTTTAATTGTTTGGTAAAGATGGTGCTAAATCTTTGGATTAATTGTTTGGCAAAGATGATGCTACAGGATGTATGCGGTGGATCATGCCTGCAATCACAACACTTTGGGTGCCCAAGGCCGGCGGATTGCTTGAGCCCAGGAGTTCAAGACCAGCCTGGGCAACATGGCAAAACATGGCAAAACCAAAAGTATAAAAAGTAGCCAGGTGTGGTGGCACGAGCCTGTAGTCCCGGCTGCTTGAGAGGCTGAAGCGGGAGGACCGCTTGAGCCCAGGAGGTCCAGGCTGCAGTGAGCTGGGATTGTGCAACTGCACTCCAGCCTGGATGACAGAACAAGATCCTGTCTCAAACAAAAACAAACAAAAAAAGGGCTGGGCGCGGTGTCTCACGCCTGTAATCCCAGCACTTTGGGAGGCCAAGGCAGGCAGATCACGAGGTCAGGAGTTTGAGACCAGCCTGGCCAACATGGTGAAACCCCATCTCTACTAAAGATCCAAAAAATTAGCTGAGCATGGTGGCATGCATCTGTAATCCCAGCTACTTGGAAGGCTGAGGCAGGAGAATCGCCTAAACCCGGGAAGCGGAGGTTGCAGTCAGCCGAGATCGTGCCACTGCACTCCAGCCTGGGCGACAGGGCGAGACGCCATCTCTCCACATTACCACATTCTACTGATCCCTTTATCCTTGACATGTAAATGTCTCCTATCCCATGACTTTAGGACTCTAAGATTCTAATATTAATATGTGGGTATCACTAGCCGTCATTGTTCTCGCTGTGCCTCTGGGTGCTTTCCCTGTATCAATTCAGTCCTCACGACAGTGCCAGGAGGTAAACACTATTATTAGCCCATTCCACAGATAAGGAAACTGAGGCTTAGAGGACTGCAGAATCCTGACTGCCCAAGATCACACAGCTGGCATGGCGGCCAAGCTGGGCTTGAAGCAGGTTAGCCCACCTGGGTGCTCCATCACCATGGACAGCGAATCCCTAGCTAAGGGACTCCCTCGTCCCTCCACTGCAGGTCTTTTCACCACGTTCTACATCCCCTACCTCTTGCCAGAACCTTGGGGTCCCTCTCTTCCTCCCACAGAGCTGGAGAACTGGAGCCCGACCCCCTCCCCACACCCACCTTTTTGAGACGGAGTCTTGCTCTGTTGCCCAGGCTGGAGTGCAGTGACGTGATTTCGGCTCACTGCAACCTCCGCCTCCCCAGTTCAAACAATTCTCATGCCTCAGCTTCCAGAGTAGCTGGGACTACAGGCATGCACCGCCACACCCACTAATTTTTGTATTTTTAGTAGAAACAGGTTTTCACCGTGTTGGCCAGGCTGGTCTCGAACTCCTGACCTCAAGTCATCCATTCACCTCAGCCTCCCAAAGTGTTGGTATTACAGGCGTGAGCCACCGCGCCTGGCCCCAGAACTCCTTTAATGTGAAAGTGATAGTGAATGCATATGGATTCAGAGATGGTGCTGAGCCCCTTACATGCACAGTACAAGGGATCGGGGAAAGGATAGATTTTCAAGATTCCTTAACATCCCAGAGTCATGCTGATGTCTGCAACCCTGCCAGGAAGAGCCCACCTACGCCATGACCCCTCAGAATTTCACTCTGACTAATCTAACGTCACTGCCTTGTTCCCTCCCCGGCTCTCCCCATTACAAGAATCTTATGGGTGCTTCAGAGATTTACACAACTGTTCCTCTTTTAACACCAAGTCAGTTCACGTCCCTCCTCTGCTTGGAATGTCCCTCCTTTGCTTGAAGCTTCACAGGGCTCCTCCCTCACTCAGGGTAAATGCAGCAGTCTTCACTGTGGCCCACCCAGGCCCTAGGAGATCTGCCTGTTCCCACTGTGATGTCATCTCCCACCCTCTCGCCCTGGCTCCCTCTGCTGTCGCCATGCCGGTCTCCCTACAGTTCCTTGAACAGGTGACCTGTCCCTAGGTCAGATGCTGTCCGGCTGTCCAGCTTCAGGTCAGGGCATTCGCATTGCCCGTTCCCTTTACCAAACATACTCTTTTTGGCCAGGCGCGGTGGCTCACGCCTGTAATCCTACCACTTTGGGAGGCCAAAACAGGTGGATCTCTTGAGGTCAGGAGTTCGAGACCAGCCTGGCCAACATGATGAAACCCTGTCCATACAAAAAATACACAAAATTAGCCGGCATGGTGGCGGGCACCTGTAGTCCCAGCTACTCGGGAGGCTGAGGTGGGAGAATCCCTTGAACCCAGGAGGGGAGGTTGCAGTGAGCCGAGATGGAGACACTGCACTCCAGCCTGGATGACAGAGCAAGACTCTGTCTCAAAAAACAAAACAAAACAAAACAAAACAAAAAAACTCTTTTCCAGGCATCCTCCCCATGGCTCACTCCCTCCCCTCCTTCAGGTCTCTGCTCAAATGTTACCTCCTCCAAAAAGCTTTCTTGACCATGCCAACAGCTCCCTCTCCTCACTCCCTACCCTCCTGACTGTTTCTCTTGATAGCACCATCGCCACCTGAACATCCTATGTTTGTTTATTGTTCATTCTTCTGCACTAAAACAGAATCTGAAAACTTCTTACTGCTGCCATTCCCCCAACACTTAAAACAATGCCTGGCACACAACCCGTCAGTATCTGTTGAATTAATGAACCGTAATTAAATCATTAAATGTGCAATTGTCATGGTGATATGGCTCTCCCATGGGGCTGTGAACCCTGTGAGGACAGGGCCTGGTTACTGCTGTGTCCCCAGCACCACTCAGCACAAGACACAGAACGGCTACCCTTAGGAGTGTTTGCTGAATGAATGAATGATACCAAGTTAAGGTGTATGGACTTTCTCTTAGGGGCATCTGGGAAGGGCTTTTATCAGAGGAATGAGAGTCCTTTCTGGGTCCTATATCCCTGCCACTCAAAATGTGACCAGGACATCCCCCTGGAGCTCATTAGAAATGCGATTCTAGAAACCCGGGAGCTTCTGAACCAGAATCTGCATTTTCACAAGATCCACCAGGGGATTCATATGCACATTAAGGTTTGAGAAGCAGGGATGTAGAACACCCCAGGCTGTCTCTTAACTCTTGGACTTTGCATGTGCTGTTCCTTCTGCCTCGAGTATGCCCACCCGCTAATGCCTCCTCCAGGAAGCCTGCCCTGATCTCAACCTTATCCTTACCTGTTCTGCTCCTCACAAATTCCACGCAGGGAGGGGCCCACTCTGTCTTGTTCCCGCTCTGCAGCCCTTCCTCCAGGACGCCCACCCTGATTCACCCTCAGTATTACTTCTTTAGTGCCTGTCGACCCTCATACTTGGGAGTTCTCCTACGGCACCTGCCCCTCCTCTGGGAAGCACGTCCAGACCCCTCCCACCCCCACCCCGTACAACACACAGCCGATGACCGACCCTCACCCCGCTCTTCCCGCTCCCCACCCCGCCGCAGCGAGGGCACGCTGGTGTTCAAACCAGGCGAGACGCAGAAGGAGCTGCGCATCGGCATCATCGACGACGACATCTTCGAGGAGGATGAGCATTTCTTCGTGCGGCTGCTGAACCTGCGCGTGGGCGATGCACAGGGCATGTTCGAGCCGGACGGCGGCGGGCGGCCCAAGGGGCGGCTGGTGGCGCCGCTGCTGGCCACCGTCACCATCCTGGACGACGACCACGCAGGCATCTTCTCCTTCCAGGACCGCCTGCTGCACGTGAGCGAGTGCATGGGCACCGTGGACGTGCGCGTCGTGCGCAGCTCGGGCGCGCGCGGCACCGTGCGCCTCCCTTACCGCACGGTGGACGGCACGGCGCGCGGCGGCGGCGTGCACTATGAGGACGCGTGCGGAGAGCTGGAGTTTGGCGACGACGAGACCATGTGAGCACTCCCGCGGCGGCCCGGAGAGGGGTGGGGCTTCGGAATGGGCGTGGCCTGGGTGAGCCGTGCCCACATCGCGGGCCGGTCCTTGTGGAGGGGCGGGGCTTGCGTGGCTGTACCCACAAAGTGGGCGGGGCTTCACTGAGCAGCTGGGCCCTCCGGAGGGGCGGGGCCTGAGTGAATCGTGCTCCAAAGTGGGCTGGGCCTCGGGAGGGACCGGGCCCGGGTGAGCTGTGTCCACAATGTGTGCGGGGCCTGATGGGGTTGTGACTGAAATGAAGAGGCAAGGCCCAGAGGGGCGTCTGGACAGGTGAGAAGAGGGTCCCAAGGAGGAAGGGTGGACGAGGTGAGGAGAGATGGGACAGGGGCCTGGAGAGAGCAGTGTGGGGCCTTAATTGGTAGCTGGTGGAGTGTGTCCTGAAGAAGAGGTCCCAGGGAGATGTGGGGAGGGGCCTGTGGAGGTGAGACGCTGTCTGTGGCTGTGAAGAAGGGGCGGGTCTAGAGCGATGGGTGGGGTCTGGGTTTGGACGTACGACACCAGGAAATGGGAAAATGGATATGGACTGCGGAAGAAAGCGGGGCCTAACGAGATGGGTGGGGTCTGAGGAGGCATAGCTAGGGAAGGGGTGGAGCTTCTGGGTATGAGGAAGAACCTGGGGAAATAGCGGGACACCTAAGGGGAATGTGGGCGAGGCTTTGGGAAAAGATGGTGCTGGAATCTGGGGGCCTGCGAAGGCAGGGCAGGGCCTGGGGAGACACTGGGGAGCCTGAGGGCTGGGATTTGGGAAAATGGGGTTTGGGGAGGTGGGCTGGCTGGATACACTCAAGACACACACATGTGGACAGACATTTACAGATCAAACACAAAGCCATTTATTTTTATTTATTTATTTATTTTTTTTTTTGAGACGGAGTCTCGCTCTGTAGCCCAGGCTGGAGTGCAGTGGCCGGATCTCAGCTCACTGCAAGCTCCGCCTCCCGGGTTCACGCCCGTTCTCCGGCCTCAGCCTCCCGAGTAGCTGGGACTACAGGCGCCCGCCACCTCGCCCGGCTAGTTTTTTGTATTTCTTAGTAGAGACGGGGTTTCACCGTGTTATCCAGGATGGTCTCGATCTCCTGACCTCGTGATCCACCCGTCTCGGCCTCCCAAAGGGCTGGGATTACAGGCTTGAGCCACTGCGCCCGGCCCACAAAGCCATTTATAGGCACCACACACACAAAGACACACATGGCAGGGCCAGGCGTGGTGGTCCACACCTGTAGTCCCAGCACTTTGGGAGGCCGAAGCAGGAGGATCATGTGAGGCCAGGAGTTCGAGAGCAACCTGGGCAACATAGCAAGACTCGTACTCTAAAAATAATTGTTTCAAATTAGTGGTGGCGCATGCTTGTAGTACCAGCACTTTAGGAAACTGAGGCGGGAGGATGGCTTGACCCTTGGAGTTGGAGACCAGCCTCTACTCTACTAAATTTTTTTAAAAAATTAATTGGGCATGGTGGTGTGCACTTGTAGTGCCAGCTACTTGGGAAGCCAAAGCAGGAAGATGGCTTGAGCCCACGAGTGAGATGCTGTAATGAGCTGTGATCACCCATTGCCCTCCAGCCTGGGCGATACAGTGAGACCCTGTCTCAAATAAAAGCAAAAAAACAAAACAAAACAAAACAAAAACACATGCAGACACACATAAAGGCACAGACACGTACACTAAATTATAGAGTCAGGGCTGTTCTCATGCCCAGATCCCTGGCCACCCCTTACACAGGTGCCCAAGTGTCCTCCCATGTGTGCCTGCAGCCTCACATTCCCCCACCCGCCTGCCCAGGAAGCAGGCAGCGCCTGCCCCTCCTCTGCCCGCTCCCTTCCGCCCCCGCATGCCCGTCTGTCTCCCTCCTCTCTGCCGCCCACGCGCCTCCTACTCAAGCGGAGTCCCCACCGCGCTCCCCCTCCCTCCTCCTCCCAGCCTCTGCGCCTCCGCCTTGGGCAGCACTCAGTTTCTCACTGCGCTCGCTGTCTCTTCATCTCTCCCTCTGCATCTCTGCATCTCTCACTCCCTGGGCTGACTCTCTGGGTCTCTGCGTCTCTGTTCATCTGCGGCTCTCTGTCCCCAGCCCCTCGCTCTCTGACTCAGCTTACATTGTAGGCACACTCTCCACACCTTTCCTTCTCTCTCTCTGTCTGGCTTGGTCTCCATCTCAGGGCTGTTGAGAACTTGGGTTGGGGGCTGCGAGAGGCACCATCCCAGACCCCTCTCTCACACCAAGAGATAAGGGGAATGGAGAGTTTTATTTCTTCTTCTTCCAGTCCTTCTTGTAGTCCAACCTGCTTCCCTCCTGCTGCTGCAACCCCACAGGCCCTCTCCTCCCCCACACGGCTTCCCCAGGCTGGGACACCCTCTGTCCCCCACCCCCACAAGCTCCCAGCTGTGGCGTCAGAAGACAGAGAACAGGAGGCTAATTAGTGTTCAGGGAAACTCTTCCTTCCTCTGATGGGCAGGCGCTAATTAGAGGCGCTTTGAAGCAGCTGGGCTAGAGGAGCAACTCAGAGATGGAGGAGAGACACACGGAGACAGGGTGGCAGGAGAGCATGAGAGACACCGAGACAGAGACCCAGAGATAGACGCAGGGAGAGCTGAAGACAGAATAACAGAACTGGAGAGAGCAACGGAACAGAGAGACACAGAAAGCCAGGAACTTAGAGGCCGGGCGCGGTGGCTCACGCCTGTAATCCCAGCACTTTGGGAGGCCAAAGCGGGTGGATCACTTGAGGTCAGGAGTTTGAGACCAGCCTGACCAATAGGATGAAACCCGTGCCTACTAAAAATACAAAAATTAGCCAGGCTTGGTGGCATACACCTGTAATTCCAGCTACTCGGGAGGCTGAAACAGGAGAATCGCTTGAACCCAGCAGGCAAAGGTTGCAGTGAGCCGAGATCGCACCATTGCACTCCAGCCTGGGCAAAGAGCGAAACTCCATCTCAAAAAAAAAAAAACAAAAAAAAACAAAAAAAAAAACACAGAGAGAGATGCCTCGAGAGAGGGAGAGAGGTGGATATTGAGAGACTGAGATGGAGGGAGACTGAAAGGCAGAGAGACACGGAGGCGATAAAGACACTCATGGAGGAGAGAGACTCTGGCCCAGGGAAGAAGAGGTTCTCACGATGCGGCAGAGAGAAAAGGGAGTTGGAGTCAGTGAGAGACAGGAGAGGAGGAGACTGGGTCAGAGATCAGAGGCCGGCAGGGGAGGGCAGGAGAATGGAGGTTTCAGGAAACAAGGGGGCAGGCTGGGGAGGAAATCTGCTTCCTTTGATATCAGGAAGTCCTGCTTTGGTCTAACTCGAGACCCTCTTGCTGATTCCTGCGCACTGGGATTCTCCTGCGTCTGGGTCCTCTGAGGGCGCATCTACCAGGGCGCAGTTGGCGTGCCTGTCACTGTACGTCAGTCACTGTGTGTCAGCGGATCGCAGCGTGTCTGCGAGAGTGAGCGACAGAGGTGTGTGTGTGTCACCCTGTCAGCGTGTCACTGTGTCGGCAGCTGTCTGTGTGTGTCACGGTGTATGAAGAGCATGTCTCCGGAGACCCTCCCTCCTCGCCGGCCCCAGCATTTCAGCACCGCGGACAGCTCACAGCCCTTGCCGAGGTCGGGGGCGGCCCTTTCTTTCCACCCACAGAAAATTGAAAATATCCTGGAACCAGGAGGGTGGAGGTGGGCGGATGTCCCCACATGGCCGTCTTGTGTGCGCCTGTCCTTGCGCGGGTGTCGCTGTGTCTTGTGCGTGTTTGTGTGTTGAGATGCGTCTTTTGAATGACTGCCTGATTGAAACTCTTCTGCTTGAAGTGCGTTGACTTTGGTTACTCCGTTCTTTAGACTCTGAGAGACAGAGACAGGGAGAGAAGAATCCAGATAAAGAAGGGCGGACCGGGTGCGGTGACTCACACCTGTAACCGCAGCACAGGGGAGGCCAAGGTGGGAGGATCACTTGAGGCCAGGAATTCAAGACCAACCTGGGCAACATAGTGAGATCTTGTCTCTATAAAATATTTAAAAGTATCCAGGTGTGGTGGGGCATGCTTATATTTCCAGCTACTTAGGAGGCTGAGGTGGGAGGATTGCTTGAGTCCTGGAGATCAAGGCTGCAGTGAGCCATGATTATGCCACTGCACTCCAGCCTGGGCAACAGAGCGAGACTTTGTCTCAGAAAAAGGGAGGGCAGAAAGATGAGAAGAGACTGAGACAGAGAACGGAGAGAGTCAGAGTCAGAGAGAGAGACTGCTGGAGAATCAGAGACAGACAGAGTCAGAGATGGAGAGATAGACCCAGAGAAGCTGAGAGAGGCAGAGAGAGAAAAGATGATGGAAAATGTAGGGACAGAGATGCAGAGAGCCACTGAAGGAAGTAAAGAGACACCAAGAGGCGTCAGGAGTGAGATGTAAGGTACGAGCGTCTAGGTGGTACCGCAGTGAGGGGCTGCAGGGTGGCGATGTCACCAAGGCTGTGGTGGGGGAGTCGTGCTAACTGACGGGCATCTGGTCCATGCAGTCTTGCCACTGCAGTGGGAACGGCTGTAGGGTGTGATGGCGTGTGGGTGTGGGCGGTGTGATCGGCTGTGCTTCCTCGATTGGGTGACTGTGTGGGCTGGGTGTTTGTGTTTCTGGGTTCTGGGGCCAGGCCTTGTGGGACTACATGGTTCCTACAGCTGAAAGAGTTGCCAGTGGCAGAGTTGTGGGCACTCTGGGTTTGTGGATCTTCGGGGTCAAGGGGTGTGGGTTGTGTGCCTGAAGGTGACAGGTAACTTTTGGCTGTTTCCTGCCACCCCCTGGTTACCATAGGAGCAGAGATGCTGAGAAAATCAGTTAGCATCAGTACTTGGTTAACTCTCCAAATCTGGTTGGGATGGAAAACAGGAAGCCGAGGATTTTCTGTGCTGAAGATTGGAGTTAGCGAAATATGTATGGAGGGTGTGCTCCATGCCAGAGACTGTTCTGGGTGTTGGAGATAGAACAAAAAGCATAAATGAACTTACCTGGGGGAACTTAAATTTAAAAATGGGGAAGCAAATGGTAAATAATGAACAATAAACTAAATAAATGTTAGAGGGTGTTAGAAGGTGATATTTAAAGAAGACAGGCCAGGTACTGTGGCTCACATCTGTAATCCCAGCACTTTGGGAGGCCAAGATGGGAGGATCACTTGAGGCCAGGAGTTCAAGACCAGCCTGGGCAATGTAGTGAGACCCCATCGCCACAAAACATAAAAAATTAACTGAGCATGGTGGTGCATGCCTGTAGTCCCAGCTACGTGAGAGGCTGAGGCAAAAGGATCGCTTGAGCCCAGGAGTTTGAGGCTGCATTGAGCTATGATTGCACCACTGCACTCCAACCTGGGTGACACAGCAAGACCTGGTCTCCAAAAATAATAATAAATACACTAAAAAGAAAGACAACAGAGCAGTGTAAAGGAGTGCTGGGGTGGGAGCAGTGAGGGATTTCACTATTAAATAAGATGGAAGGAGTGGGCCTCATTGAGAAGGTGAAGTTTGAATGAAAAACTGGAAGAACTGAGGAAGTGAGCCTCAGGGAAGAGTGTTCTAGGCAGAGGGAACAGCCAGCGCAAAAGCCCTGAGGCATAAGCAGGCCTGGCTTGTTCAAGGAATAGCAAAGAGGCCAGAAAGAGAATGAGTACTAGATTGCAGGGGGTCTTGTGGGCCATTCTAAGGACCTTGCCTTTCATTCTTTGAGAGATAGAGCCATGCAAATGTTTTGCACAGGGGACGGACCCAGTCTGACCTTGGTTCTATCAGGATCACTCTGGCTGCTCTTGGAAGAACAGACTGGGGCGGTGCGGATGAAGCTGAAGCATGAGATTATTTAGGAGGCAACTAGTAATCTAGGGTAGGAGACAATAGTGGCTGGGCTGGAGCGCAGGGGTTAACAGTCTGGATTCTGACAGTTGTGTGTTCAAAACCTGTCTCAACCATGAGCTCATACTGCTTTACTTTTATTATTATTATTATTATTATTTTTTGAGATGGTGTCTCGCTCTGTTGCCAGGCTGGAGTGCAGTGGCGTAATCTCAGCTCATTGCAACCTCCATCTCCCAGGTTCAAGCGATTCTCCTGCTTCAGCCTCCTGAGTAGCTGGGACTACAGGCGCACGCCACCACACCCAGCTAATTTTTGTATTTTTAGTAGAGACAGGGTTTCACCATGTTGGCCAGGATGGTCTCAATCTCTTGACCTCGTGATCCGCCCGCCTTGGCCTTCCAAAGTGCTGGGATTACAGGCATGAGCCACCGTGCTCAGCCTATTTTTTGAAATAAATTATTTAATATAAATAGAGATGGGATCTCAATATATTGCCCAGGCTGGTCTCGAACTCCTGGCCTCAAGTAACTCTCCCTCTCAGCCTCCCAAAGTTCTGGGGTGACAGGCAGAGCCACCACCCCCGGAATGCTTTACTTTAATCAGACTCAGCTTCCTTACCAGTGCCTGGTTTTGTTTCTGTCAAATGGGGATGATAATAGAGCCTTCGTCCCTGCGTGGTGGTGAGGATTCAATGAGAGTCTGGGGTCTGGGACAGAGGAGGTGCTGGGAAAACTGGTTGGCTGCCAGGAGGGCTGCTTGGTGATTCTTGGTGATTCTGGGAGGCTTATGCTGGGTGTTCTGCCTCCCCCTTTGCCCCACTCACAGGAAAACTCTTCAGGTGAAGATAGTTGATGACGAGGAATATGAGAAAAAGGATAATTTCTTCATTGAGCTGGGCCAGCCCCAGTGGCTTAAACGAGGGATTTCAGGTGAGAGGTGGCCAGTGGGCTGTGGGAGAATTAAGGGGTCCAGGGTTGGGGGACTTTCAGGGGCTCAATTGCAGGCACTCCTTAAAGCTCGTGGACCTGAGCTTCGTGGGGAACTGATCTCACTGTCTGCCTGTCTCTGTTTCTCCCCAGCTCTGCTACTCAATCAAGGTGAGTGAAGTCACCTCTGGGCTCTGAGTGGGGAGGAGCCACTGGAAGAGGGCCTGGGGGAGGGTCCCAGCCCCAAAGTTACCCTTCCAGGTTGGGTTTGAGGCAGATTGGAGGTGAGATAAAGGCAGATTGAGGGCTGGGGGACGATGGGGGCTGGCCTGAGAGTTGGTGGTGCCGGTGTGAGTTTGAGATTACAGTGAGCATTTTGGAGGTCAAGATTATGTCTGTAACATGGTGAAACCCCCGTCTCTTGTAAAGATACAAAAATTACCTGGGTGAGGCCGGGTGCGGTGGCTCATGCCTGTAATCCCAGCACTTTGGGAGACTGAGGAGGGTGGATCACCCGAGGTCAGGAGTTAGCGAGCAGCCTGACCAACATGGTGAAACCCCATCTCTACTAAAAATACAAAATTAGCCGGGCCTGATGATGCACTCCTGTAATCCCAGCTACTCAGGAGGCTGAGGCAGGAGAATCGCTTGAACCCGGGAGGTGGAGGTTGCGGTGAGCCGAGATTGTGCCATTGCACTCCAGGCTGGGGAACAAAAGCGAAACTCTGCCTTAAAAAAAAAAAAAAAAAAAAAAACTAGCTGAATGTGATGACAGGCGTCTGGAATCCCAGCTAGTTGGGAGGCTGAGGCACAAGAATCGCTTGAACCCAGGAGGCAGAGGTTGCAGTGAGCCAAGATTGCACCACTGCACTCCAGCCTGGGCGACAAAGCAAGACTCCATCTCAAAAGAAAAAAAAAAAAAAAAGACTCTGTCTATAGTCAGGGTTGTAAGTCATCCAATCAGATCTGGGTTTGTGAGAGTGGGGTCAGAGAGGATCCAGTTTGGGGTTGATTAGGGGTGGGGTGGCATTTGGACTGGAGATCGGTGTTAAGACCATATTAAGATGAGAGTCACAGTGGAGGTTGCTTCCTGGGTTTCTGGTGGGATAAGATTAAAATTGGAGTCAGATCTAGGTCAAAGCTAAAGTTGGACTTTGAGGTGAGTAATAGAATTTGAGGAATTTAGGTTAGAATTGGGGCCAAGGTCAGAGATTGGACTAAGAGTTGGGGCTAGGGTCAGTAGCTTGGAGATGGAAAAGTCGTTGTGGAGTCAAGATTAGAATTGGGATCTGAGGTTAAGATTAGGGTTAGACTAAAGATTGTATTTGTTGGAGGAAGCAGTATAAGCTGCTATAACAAACTGATCCACAAATCCCTGGGGCTTCACACAATAAAAGTTATTTCTTGACTGGGCACATTGCTTCATGCCTGTAATCCCAGCACTTTGAGAGGCCCAGGCGGGCGGATCACTTGAGGTCAGGAGTTCATGACCAGCCTAACCAACATGGCGAAACCCCGTCTCTACTAAAAATACAAAAATTAGCCGGGCATGGTGGTGCATGCGCCTGTAATCCCAGTTACTCGGGAGCCTGAGGCAGGAGAATCACTTGATCCTAGAATGTGGAGGTTGCAGTGAGCCGAGATCGTGCCCACTGCACTCCAGCCTGTGTGACAGAGTGAGACTCCATCTCAGAAAAGTAAGAAAGAGAGAGAGAGGAAGAGAGAGAGGAAGGGAGGAAGGGAGGAAGGGAGGAAGGAAGGAAGGAAAGAAGGAAGGAAGGAAGGAAGTAGAAAAGAAAGAAAAAAGTTATTTCTTGCTCAGGCAAAGTTGTTTTTTGTTTGTTTCTTTGTTTTTGTTTTTGTTTTTGTTTTGGGATGGAGTTTCGCTCTTGTTGCCCAAGCTAGAGTGCAATGGCGCGATCTTGGCTCATGGCAACCTCCGCCCCCCAAGTTCAAGCGATTCGCCTGCCTCAGCCTCCCGAGTAGCTGGGATTACAGGCACCTGCCACCACACCTGGCTAATTTTTTGTATTTTTAGTAGAGACAGGGTTTCACCATTGTTGGCCAGGCTGGTCTTGAACTCCTGGCCTCAGGTGATCCACCTGCCTTGGCCTCCCAAAGTGCTGAGATTACAGGCATAAGCCACTGCACCCGGCCTCTCAGGCAAAGTTTTACAAGAGTGTTCCTAGTTGGTGGGTGGCTTTCTTCTGCCATGTGGCCATTTCATCTTGTGACTCCACTGTGCCAGGAAGCTTTGGCGTTTTACCTGAATTTGCTGCTAGTGAACAGGGCAAGGGAGTTTGGAGACTCACAAGGGAGGTTTTCGGGGCTAAGCCTGGAGGGACTGATCATCACTTCTGCCCACGTTCTAGTGTCCCTAACTCAAGCCATGGCCACGCCCAGCTGCAAGGGAGGCTGGGAAATGTAGTTCAGCTCTTTGCCCAGGAAGGAGAGGAAACAGGTTCAAGTGAACACACTTCAGCCTCTGCCACGTGGTCAAGCTCCTCATGAGTGATGGTGTCAGAGCTGGGAGTTGGGACTGAGGTTTGGGGTCAGGTGTAGGACTGGAGTTAGATCTGGAGATGGAGTTTGGGATTTGGCTTGGGGTTATTGATGCTCCAGGTTATGGTGAATGTTAGAGTCGGGATTAGGGTTTAGGGCTAGGGTTGTGCTGAGGTCAGACCCAGGGCTGAGGGTTGGGGTTTGGAGTCAGTGTTGATGACAGGCTTCCATTTGGGGCCACAGTGAGAGTCAAGCTCAAAGTTAGGGACCAGAATTAGGGTTGGGCTGCTGCTGGGCTTGGAGTCAGGGGTCAGCATATTTTGGGGAGAGAAGTGAGCTCAGGACCAGGATGTAGGTGGGTCTGGTTCCAAGATTTGTGCCAAAATCGGTGTCCTCCCCCTTCCTCACCACCTCAACCACATTCTAGGATGTTTCCAGAAACTGGATGTAGAGACCTGGCCTCCCCTATCAGGGTGGCGGCAATGATGATAATGTTGGTGATAATAATAAAGATAACAGCATGTATCGAATATTGATTGCGTGCTAGGCACTGTTCTAAGCACTTCACACGAATTAACTCATTTAAGTCTCACAACCATCCCATGAGGTAGGTACTAATTATTGTGCCCATTTTACAGATATGAAAACTAAGGCACAGAGAGGCTCAGGCATTGCCTAAGGTCTCACAGCCTCTACCCATACGAACCCCAGAGCCCACCAACTAAAGGTCATGGACCAGCCCATGGGAGCTGGGCCTCGGGGCTGAAAGAGACGGTGGTCAGGTGGGAGGCTGGGAGGAGTCACCAAGGAGCTTCCCAGAGGAAGAACAGATAGGCTCTCTCTAACTATGGGTACAAGTAGTAAAGGCATCACAGGCCCAGTTAGGTAGGTCTCCCGGGAGTCTAACCCCCATCCCTCATGCTGCAGGGGATGGGGACAGGAAGCTAACAGCTGAGGAGGAGGAGGCTCGGAGGATAGCAGAGATGGGCAAGCCAGTTCTTGGGGAAAACTGCCGGCTGGAGGTCATCATCGAGGAGTCGTATGATTTTAAGGTGATTTTCTGGGGCCTAACCTTCCTGGAGTCTGGCCTGGGTCATTTCCTTGGGGAGGGTCTGGAAAGTGGGGAGCCAGAAGATTCCCAAGGGCGGGCCAAACGAGGGTCCCACGTCAGGACCACGGACAGCACATGCCTCCCTTTCCCTCGCTTGCCTTCAGAACTGGGGTGTGGAAAGTTGAGGACCCCTGGGCACAGGCTGTGAGCCCCCGACCCAGGACCCCACATGGAGATTCCCTGGTTGGCTCAGGGGCAGTGACCTTTCTCCCACCCTCTCGTCCCCAGAACACGGTGGATAAACTCATCAAGAAAACGAACTTGGCCTTGGTAATCGGGACCCATTCATGGAGGGAGCAGTTTTTAGAGGCAATTACGGTGAGCGCAGGTAAGTGGGGAGGGAGGAGAGAGAAGAGAGAAGGATGGAGAGACAGAGACACAGGGAAAGGGGGAGAAATGAACGGAGAGACAGGCACAAAGATAAAGAAACAGTCCGGGCACGGTGGCTCATACCTGGAATCCCAGTGCTTTGGGAGGCTGAGGAGGGAGGATTACTTGAGGCCAGGAGTTTGAGGCTGCAATGAGCCGTGATCGTGCCCCTGCACTCCAGCCTGGGCAACAGAGCAAGACCCTGTCTCTAAAAGAAAAATACAAACAGGAGAGACACACACACAGAAATACACAGGGAGAATCAGAGACATGGACAAGACATGAGACAGAATGAATGGTGAAACTGGAATGGGCTGGGGAGATGGAGAGGCAGGTAGACGGGGACTCAGAAACGGCAGAGACAGGAGAGGTGGCAGCTGGAGCTGCTGGGAGGAAGCTGGGAGGGTTTATGTTTGGCTCTTGGCTGAACCGGGAGGGTTCCCAGCCTGGGCTTTCTCACAGCGTCAGGCATCAGGAGGGTGGGAACAGGTTAAATCGCGTGGTCACCCCAGAGAGAGCCTGGGTTCCTCCGTTGCCCTGGAGACAGTGGCCAGGGCACCCAGCTCTCTCCCACCTGCGCTGGTCACCACCCTCCTTGGCCTCAGACAGGCCCACACTGCCCCCTTGTGGCTAGAGACACTATGACACTTGGACCCACAGACGGTCTTGGAAGCCAACACAGGCCCTTTGTGATACGGATTGGGGAGACTGAGGCTCAGAGACAGAGGAGAGAGTGGCCTGAAGTCCCACAGGGAGTGCAGAAAAGGCCCGAGGTCGGAGCTCAGGGCTTCAGTCTCTTACATAACGTCAGGGTTAAGGCCCCAGCTCTTGGGGACTGAAGGCATACATGGAATTGTGGTTGCAAAGAAACTGGGTGAGTGGGATCAAAAGAAACCAGGCTTAGGGGCTGGAAAAATACCAGGCAGCAGGCCTAGAAACACCAGACTGTTTGCCCAGTAGAAACGAAGTGGCATCTCCCTCTGAAGCCACATTCTTCTGACATACTTCTAAGGGATCTTCTGGGCCCGACCCTGTGTGAGACATTGCCAGGGACACAGAAGTGACCGAGACATTCCTGGCCCTGTCCCCATGGAGCTTACAATCCAGTGAGGGAGACAGACATGTCACAAGAGAGAGACAACCCAGAGTAGGCAGGGCTGGGATGGGAGACCCGGAGGAAAGCCGTGATGCGGTTCCTGATCCAGCCTGAAAGTCTGGGAGGGCTTCCTGGAGGGGGTGGCTTCTGAGCTGAGTCTTCAAATGGGAAAAGATGTCAGCCAGGAGGAGGGAGAAGACAGGGAGAGTGTTTCAGGCAGAGGGGCAGCCAAGCACAGAAGCCCTGGGGTGTGCGAGATGGCACATTTTTTGGGTGGGTGCCTGGCATTGGGCAGGAGGAAGAGGTACCAGGACGAGGCTGGAAATCGGCAGATTTCCACACTGTTCCTTCTGGGCCACCGCAGGGAGCTTCGGTGGCATTTTGAACACACTGGGGAGCCATGGAGGGTTTTGAATGGGGGAAGCCCCTGGAGCTAGAGAGAGCTTGTGGGAGGAAAGTGGAGAGGCTGGATAGGGTGTGGGCAGAGGTTGTAGAAACTAGCAGGAGAGGGCGGGTGCGGTGGCTCACACCTGTAATCCCAGCACTTTGGGAGGCTGAGGTGGGCGGATTACCTGAGGTCAGGAGTTCCAGACCAGCCTGACCAACATGAAGAAACCCCGTCTCTACTAAAAATACAAAATTAGCCGCACATGGTGGCCTGCGCCTGTAATCCCAGCTACTCAGGAGACTGAAGCAGGAGAATCGCTTGAACTCGGGAGGCAGAGGTTGCGGTGAGCCGAGATTGTGCCATTGCACTCCAGCCTGGCAACAAGAGCGAAACTCCGTTGCCGGAAAAAAAAAAAAAAAACAAACCTGGGCCCTGCAGAGGCTCCTTTGAGGTTCATTCCACGAACAATGGGGAGATGGCAAAGGGCTCTTTGAGCTTCGGAACATTTCCTCTAGGGACTTAGTGGAGATAGAGGATGAGGCGGAACTGAAACGAGGTGTGAGGTGGTGGTCGCAGAGACCCAGCATACATTGGGCCCTGGGTTTATAGAAACCAGGTGGTTAGATCAGGTGATTAGACCGGGGTGGAGGAAGAATAATAACATAACAATAACAGTAATAATAATCCTGATGATGACAATGGTGACCCTATCATGTCTCTCTCTCTTTTTTTTTTTTTGTCGTTGTTGTTGAGATACATAGTCTCAGTCTGTCGTCCAGGCTGGAGTGCAGTGGTGCAATCTCAGCTCACTGCAACCTCCGCCTCCTAGGTTCAAGCGATTCTTCTGCCTCAGCCTCCTGAGTAGCTGGGATTACAGACACACACCACCATGTCTGGCTAAGTTTTGTATTTTCAGTAGAGATGGGGTTTCACCATGTTGGCCAGGCTGGTCTTGAACTCCTGACCTCAAGTGATCTGCCCACCTCGGCCTTCCAAAGTGTTGGGATTACAGGTGTGAGCCACTGTGCCCGGCTGACCTTATCATGTCTTGAGTGCCAGACATGGTTGAAAATTTATTTCCTGTGTGAACTCATTTTAATTAACATATCCACAGTGTCTGGATCAGAGCTTGGTCACTTTGCGCTTTGTCCAGCTCGTGCCTTTTGGTTCTTTGCTGTGCGAGCACAGAGCTGCTGGAGGGGTGAGGGAGAAGGGCAGTCCTCACTCCCTTAGGGGATGAGTCGGGTCGCATCTTGCACGCAGAGGTGCTTTTGTACTTCCTTTACCTCCCTTCCTACTGTAAGCTCCTTGCAGGCTGGACTTGGCATGGAGCATCTTTGAATTTCCCCCAGGCACCAAAAAAAGGCCTTCAGTAATAACAATCGAAACAATAGTAATAACTCTGGAGGTGTCCGAGGCACCGTTGACAGCACTCATTCGGTCATCACAAGCTTCCCATGAAGCAGGTCCAATCATTGATCACAGATAGGCACCCAGAAGCCCAGAGGGGTGAGGACACTGATTCAGGATCACACAGTGGATCCAGGGTTGGACACCAGAGAGGTGATTTCAGAGTGACAGTCATAATCACAAGCCTCCCTGTAGAGGGGAGCAGCTGGGGAAGTCAGCTGAAGCCAGAGTCCACAGAATGCCAAGCCTAGGTGTTTGGGCCTGGATTTGAAGGTAGTACAGAACCAAGGAAGGATTTGGAGCAGGGCAGGCAGAAGCCCCAACTTCTGCAATAATAGCAGCCCCCTCACTCCCAAAGAGCGTGGCCTCCCTGCTCTGACCTCAGCTGTGTCTTACATCAGTTAGGGATGCGCTCAGCAGTGACTGGTCAGGAGCTACGTTCGTTCTCAGCATCCTTCCAGATGTCATGCGTGCCACACACAAGTGTGGTCATTGATTCTCATTCATTGCTTTATACTAATCAGCTTATGGTGAGGTAAACAAAACACTGCATTAAGGCTTTCAGGTTACGGAAGCCACTGCAGGTCGGCTGGGCACGGTGGCTCACACCTGTAATCCCAACACTTTGAGAGGTCTAGGAGGGCAGATCACTTGAGGCCAGGAGTTCAAGACCAGCCTGGCCAACATGGCGAAATCCCGTCTCTAGTAAAAATACAAAAAAATCAGCCAGGTAGGGTGGTGCACACCTGCGATTCTAGCTACTCAGTAGACTGAGGCATGAGAATCACTTGAACCCAGGAGGTGGAGGTTACAGTAAGCTGAGATCGCACTACTGCTTGGGTAACGGAGAGAGATTCTGTCTCAAAAAAAAAAAAAAAAAAAAAAAGGCACTGCAGGTCCAAACCTGGTCAAATTAGGTCACAATAGGTGATACAGCTCTAAGCATGAGGCATCCTTTACAAAGCTCAGAAAACACATCCGTAACCCAATGCCCATATCAGGAAAGCCAGGGCTTTCCAGAAACTCTGTTTCTATCTCATTGCCAGACTAGGTCAGATGGTCACTCACGGGAGGAATTCTGGCAAAACAAGTATTTAGCCAGGGATATGGCGACTGCCAACTGCAAGGGATTCTGGGAAAGTGAATACCATATTTTTATCTGAGGCCATGGCTGCTGCTAGCCTCAAGGGATTCTAGGAAAGTGATTAATTTTGGCTGCGTATATAGCCCTCTAGCTGCAAGGAATTCTGGGAAAGTGAGTACATTTAGTGGAGACTGTGGCTCTGGTTAGCTGCAGTGAATCCGAGGAAGTGAATACTTCTAGCTGTGGCCTGGCTTTCGGTAACTGTGAAGGCTTCTGGGAAAAGGAATAATTTTAGCTAGGGGTATGGCTGTCCCTGGCAGCAAAGGGTCCTGGGAAACTGGATATTTTTAGCTAGGCAGATGTGGCCTCCTTTAGCTTCAAGGGATTGTGGGAAAGTAACCGTTTTTATCTGTTGACTTGGCCATATTTAGCTGCAAGCAGTTCCGGGGAAGTAAATATTTTTCACCTGGGCCCATTGATGCTCCTAGCTTCAAGGGATTCTGGGAAAGTAATGGGTTTTAGCTGCTGACTTGGCCACATTTAGGTGCAACGGATTCTGGGAAAGTAACGGATTTTAGCTGCTGACTTGGCCACATTTAGGTGCAAGGGATTCTGGGAAAGTAAATATTTGTCACCTGGGCCCATTCACACTCCTAGCTTCAAGGGATTATGAGAAAGTAACTATTTTTAGCTGCTGACATGGTGACACTTAGGTGCAGGGATTCTGGGAAAGTAAATCTTTTTCATGTGGGCCCATTCATACTCCTAGCTTCCAAGGATGCAGGGAAAGTAACTGTTTTTAGCTGTTGACATGGTGACACTTAGGTGCAAGGGATTCTGGGAAAGTAAATATTTTTCACGTGGGCCCATTCACACTCCTAGCTTCAAAGGATGCAGGGAAAGTAACTGTTTTTAGCTGCTAACATGGCCACACTTAGGTGCAAGGGATTCTGGGAAAGTAAATGTTTTTTTACCTGGACTCAGTCATGCTCCTAGCTCCAAGGTATTCTGGGGAAGTAACTGTTTTTAGCTTAGCCATATTTAGATCCAAGGGATTCTGGGAAAGTAAATATTTTTCACCTGGGCCCATTCATGCTCCTAGCTTCAAGGGATTCTGGGAAACTGTTTTTAGCAGTTGACTTGGCTACATTTAGGTGCAAGGGATTCTGGGAAGGCAGTTCATTCAGTGGGACTTGCTGTCAGGAAGTTAGACAAAACAGGGCCTCTGTAGGCAAGGAAAGAAGTCTGAGTGTGTGCCCCAGCTGGGTCATGTGCCCACAGGGGACGAGGAGGAGGAGGAGGACGGGTCCCGGGAGGAGCGGCTGCCGTCGTGCTTTGACTACGTGATGCACTTCCTGACGGTGTTCTGGAAGGTGCTCTTTGCCTGCGTGCCCCCCACCGAGTACTGCCACGGCTGGGCCTGCTTTGGCGTCTCCATCCTGGTCATCGGCCTGCTCACCGCCCTCATTGGGGACCTTGCCTCCCACTTCGGCTGCACCGTTGGCCTCAAGGACTCTGTCAATGCTGTTGTCTTCGTGGCCCTGGGCACCTCCATCCCTGGTAACACCTTGGGAGACTGTGGTGGGGTAGGCTTGGTGGGGTAGGATCTCAGATGAGCCAGGCAGGGGCAACACAGGATCCTGCTGAAATGAGGTGGGTGGAGTCACACAGCGCCCATGTGGTAGGTCTCAGAGAAATATGGAGGTGGGGCGTAATAGAAGCTAGGCAGTGGGTCCCCTAGTTGCAAGATGTGAATTGAATCTTCCCCAAAAGCACCCAGGTGGAAGGTCCCATAACACTAAGGTGGCAGGAAATGCTAGAAACCAGACAATGGATTTCGTAGAGAGAAGGTGGCAGGGTGGGGAAGAGACAGCTGTGGGGAGAGGGGTTCCCAGGAAGACAGTGCGAATGTGAGACAAGCCAATCAATCAGTGGGTTCCATAGAAACAAGCTGTTGATGCCCCATCCCCCAAGAAACCAGACAGAAGAGTCCATGGAACTATGTTGGGGGACATGACAGGAACGAGGCCAGTGAACCTCAAAGTTGTTTTTTTTTGGGTTTTTTTGGTGGAGTGCAGTAATCTCATGATCTCGGCTCACTGCATCCTCCGCCTCCCAGGTTCAAGCGATTCTTCTGCTTCAGCCTCCTGAGTAGCTGAGACTACAGGCACCTGCCACCACACCCAGCTAATTTTTACATTTTTAGTAGAGACGGGGATTCACCATATTGGCCAGGCTGGTCTCGAACTCCTGATCTTGTGATCTGCCCACCTCTGCCTCCCAAAGTGCTGGGATTATAGGTGTGAGCCACCATGCCCAGCCAAACCTGAAAGTTTTAACTAAGATGAGGGGGCAAGTGGGGCACGATGCCTCACGCCTATAATCCCAGCACTTTGGGAGGCTGAGGCAGGAGGATCGCTTGGGCCCAAGAGTTTGAGACCAGCCTGGGCAACATGGTGAAACCCCGTCTCTACAAAAAATAAAACAATTAGCTGGGCGTGGTGGCACATGCCTGTGATCCCAGCTGCTAGGGAGGCTAAGGTGGAAGGATCACATGAGCTGGGGAAGATGAAGCTGCAGTGAGCCATGATTGTACCTCTCCTCTCCAGCCTGGGCAACAGAGCAAGACCCTGTCTCAAAACAAAACAAACAAAAAATGTAGCCGGGTGCAGTGGCTCACGCCTGTAATCCCAGCACTTTGGGAGACTGAGGCGGGTGGATCACCTGAGGTCAGGAGTTCGAGACCAGCCTGGCCAACATGGTGAAACCCCGTCTCTACTAAAAACACAAAACTTAGCAGGGCGTGGCGGGCGACTGTAGTCCTAGCTACTCAGAGGCTGCGGCAGGAGAATCGCTTGAACCCGGGAGGCGGAAGTTGCAGTAAGCCGAGATCACGCCACTGCACTCCAGCCTGGCTGACAGATCAAAACTCCATCTCAGAGAAAAAAGAAAAAAAAAATCAGGCAGTGAGTCCCATAGAAGAGAATGAGTCCCACAGAAAGCAGGCGGCGGTTCCAGTGGCGAGCAGGCCAAGGGGTGGTGATGGACTTTGCCTCTTGGGTGGGGGTCAGGGGCCTTGAGCCCACACTGCCCGCAGAAAGCAGGCGACGGGGGCAGGCGGATGCCCGCCCCTGTGGGTGACGCGTAGAGCCCCTCCGACCCGCGTGTCTCTGCCCCGCAGACACGTTCGCCAGCAAGGTGGCGGCGCTGCAGGACCAGTGCGCCGACGCGTCCATCGGCAATGTGACCGGCTCCAACGCGGTGAACGTGTTCCTGGGCCTGGGTGTCGCCTGGTCGGTGGCCGCCGTGTACTGGGCGGTGCAGGGCCGCCCCTTCGAGGTGCGCACTGGCACGCTGGCCTTCTCCGTCACGCTCTTCACCGTCTTCGCCTTCGTGGGCATTGCCGTGCTGCTGTACCGGCGCCGGCCGCACATCGGCGGCGAGCTGGGCGGCCCGCGCGGACCCAAGCTTGCCACCACCGCGCTCTTCCTGGGCCTCTGGCTCCTGTATATCCTCTTCGCCAGCCTGGAGGCGTACTGCCACATCCGGGGCTTCTAGGGCCTTGCGCAGAGACTCGTCCCCACCGCCCGCCCGGGGCTAGGGACTCAGCTGCACCTGCTCTTGGACCCTGGTCTCCTTTTCCCTCCAGACTCGGCCTCCTCTCCTGGGACTCGGCCTCCCTTCTCCGCCCCCACCCCGGGCTTTGATTGCCCCCGTCCTCTGTCCCCAGTAGATCAGCCTTCCCTCTCCCTCTCGGGAGCCTCCCTGGTTCCTCCCCTGCGGTGACCCCAACTCCAGCCCATCCTGTTGGTGACCGTCCATACCCCTGGGGAAATTTCCACCCCAGTCCCCTCCCAAGGGAACCACCCCCAGTAACCATCCTGGGGATTTTAAGGTGTCTCTCCTCGGTCACCCAGCCTGGCTCTTCCCCCAAAGTCTCACTTCCCCTAGTGACCCCCCCCCACCCCATTTCACCCCATGCCTCAGAGCCTCAGAACCTACCCTCCCTGGGGGACCCTCGAAGGAGGCTGTCAGAGGCCGTCTCAGATCCCAGCCCTTCCCCCCAGCCCTCAGGGAGCTCCGCTCAGCCCCGGCGGGGAGGAGCGGGTGGGTGTGTGCGCGAGGAGGCCGCACACCTTTCCAATCCCTCCACTCGGGTTCTTGGGAGGACACTCATTCTCCAGGCTCGGAGACGGGAGGGGAGAAGTTTGGGGTTTCGGTCCCAGGGCTTAGCTGGAGAAGGCACATTTTGAACCTGCAACTTCAGACATTCCAGCGCCCCCACTCGCCCTCCACTACCTCTGAGAGCCTAGCCACGCCTTGGAGGGAGGGGCCTGTGTGTGTATATAGTGTGTTTGGGGGAGGGGGGACACGGGAGGGTGCATGTCTTGGGAAAAGGGGGTGACAGACTTAACTTTTGAGAGGGCAGCAGACTCCCTCAGCCATGAGAACCAGCTTTGGGGAGGAGGCCGGGAATCAAAGCGAGTCCAGCTGATCTCCCCTGACAATCTGGAAGGTTCATTTTGCCCTCAGTGCCAGCTAATCCGGGCAGGACCCTCGAAGAGGAGACCGAGGGTCCCAGAGGACCAATGCTACAAGCCAGCAAATGCTGCCACATCTCTGCCTGATGGGGGGTGGGGGGGGTGGGGGGATGGGACTGGGCCAAGGGATCTGGGTGGGCATTTTTAACTTTGGAGGCCATCCATCTGTTGGTAGGCCATCTGCATTTTCTTACTGTTGATGTTTCCTGCCCAAAGGACACATTTGGGCAGTGCCACCCACTCCTTGGACCCCTAGGATGACCCAGCTACCCCCATAACTTTCTGCTTCCCACAGGTTTTCAGCATTCTATCGTCCTGTTGTGCTCAGCCCCAACATCCCAGACCCGTTACCCGCTACCCTTCTCTCCCCCGGCTCATCATCAGTCGCTGTCTCTTTTCTGTGATTTCTGTAAAAGTTGCCATAAAACTTTGAAATTCTGCCTGAAAAACAGTCCCGTGGGAAGCTGGGATTCAGGAGGAGGGGGCTATTAAGGTCTCTGACTGAGATTTGGGCAACTGTTAAACCAGGTAATCTGGGTTTTTGCGGCCCGTGGTCGTCTGCGGGACACACCCACATACAGCAGCAGCGCCCGGGTCCAGCCGCCAAGCTCTTCCACTGGCCACGCCACCATCAGTAATGAGCTTCCACTAGCCACGCCCCCATCATTAGCCTCTCTCCTCCACTAGCCACACCCCCATCCGTCAGTCATGGGCTTCCACTAGCCACGCCCCTCCAGCCTCCACGCCCCTATTCGTCAGTCTTGGGTTTCCCCTAGCCACGTCCCGATTCGTCAGCCAAGCTCCTCCACTTGCTACGCCCTCATCTGTCAATTACGGGTTTCCACTAGCCACGCCCCCATCCATCAGCCTAGCTCTTCCACTAGTCACACCCCCACTCATCAGTCGTGCTTCAGCCACGCCTTCCTGCTTCAATCAGGGGCTTCCACTAGCCACGCCCCCATGCATGAGTCACAAACTGTTCCTCTTTTCGGGCATCCTGGTAACACAAAAGAGAGAGACGTTCATTTGCCTGAGCCAAAGAGCTGGGGTTAATGGGGTTTCCTAAATAAAGCAAGTAATTTTTTCAGATCCTACAGGAGGAGGGGTGTGTGTGTGTGTGTGTGTGTGTGTGTGTGTGTGTGTGTGTTGTGCTAAAGGACACAGCCTGTGTAAAGGTGTGGAGTTGTGAGATAAGGCTTTTTCAGAGCCCTGGAAATGGTTATCATGAACGAGGTATGGGGTGCGTGGGGAGTGAACTTGAGGACAAATCGTAAGAGACTTTATCAGCCACTCTAGGGAGCTTCGAATTTATCCTAAGAGTAAAGGGGAGCTTTGGAAGGGATTTAAGTGGGGGAAGGAGGCAGGTGGTTGATATCACCTGATTTATCAGACGTTCCTCCTGGCTACTGGGGGCTGGGAGACTAGGGACAAGGCTGGAGCAGGGACAGGGGCAGCAGAGGAGGGAAGAGGGGAGTAGGGGGGTGGGAGGGCGATGGTGAGAAGGGAGTGGTTGAGAGAGAGAATGGATGGGGCTGGGTGAGGGAGTTCAGGGACAGCATCTGGGCAGGAGAGAGGTGGTGTGTTCATTCAAACGGAGTAGCCAGGGAGACTTGGGTGAAAGGGCTACTAAGGAGTAGGCAGGGTTGGGGAAAACGAGGGAAGGTGCAGTACCCCAGGGCTAGCAGCAGAGGGAGCAGTTGCCATACCTGAGCTAAAAGGGGTGAGCAGAGGCACCCGAGGCTGCAGAGACCTGGGTACCTGGGTCTGTAGAGTAGAAGAGTAAAGGCATCGCCAACCTGCGCTGGGGATGGTGGGTGCCGTTAGAGTAAGCGCCTCAACCTCATTCTGCTCCCACCTGCTAGTCTCCTGCCACTTCCTCCCACCGGCCACACCCAACCTGAAGTCCCAGGTCAAGACAATAGGCCCGCGGCATGGTGACTCACACCTGTAATCCCAGCACCTTGGGAAGCCAAAGCAGGAGGGTCGCTTAAGCCTAGGAGTTCAAGACCAGCCTGGGCAACATAGCGAGTCCCCGTGTCTACAGAAACTTTAAAAGTTAGCCAAGCATGGTGGCATGTGTCTGTAGTCCCAGATACTCGGGAGGCTGAGGTGGGAGGATTGCTTGAGTCCAGGAGGTCAAGGCTGCTGTGCGCTATGACTGCACCACTGTACTCCAGCCTGAGTGACAGAGCAAGACCCTGTCTCAAAAAAAATAAAAATAAAAAATCAACCTTTGGCTTTAGGCCTTGATGAGAACAGATTTGTGGAAGGTATAGGGGCAGAAGGTGCGCTGATCTGCAGTGGGAGGTGGGGAAACTGAGTCAGGACATGTAGCTCACTCTTTGCAGAGTCCTGATATGAGGAGGGGAGGTTGCTAGAGGAGCAGTAGGGCATTGACTACAGGGGCACAGGAGAGCAAGTGAGGCCTGTGTTAACAGCAGCTGGCAGTGATGGGGACCCCCCAAGCATGATCTCCTTAAACCCATCGCCAATTCCATACATCACCCCATTCCACGGAAGAGGAAACTGAGGCTCAGAGAGGTGAAGCAACAGGCCTAAAGTTTCACAGGTAGAAGGGCAAGGATGGGACAGGATGAGGTCCAGGGTACAGAATGGGACAAGGGACACCTTCATCTTTTTTTTTTTTTTTTAGACGGAGTTTCACTCCTTTTGCCCAGGCTGGAGTGCAATGGCGCGATCTCGGCTCACTGCAACCTCCGCCTCCTGAGTTCAAGTGATTCTCCTGCCTCAGCCTCCCAGTAGCTGGGATTACAGGCGCCCACCACCACACCTGGCCAATTTTTGTATTTTTAGTAAGACAGGTTTTACCACATTGCCCAGACTGTTATTGAACTCCTGACCTCAGGTGATCCACCCACCTCAGCCTCCCAAAGTGCTGGGATTACAGGCGTGAACCATCGCGCACAGCCTGGGACACCTTTTTCTTAATAAACGCAAACAAACAAAGCGGGTGTAGAGTAAGGTCTCAGCTTCAAAGGGGGACACATTGAGAGCTTGGGGCTTGGAAAACATGAGGGCTTTCACACCTGTCCTGTCACCTCACCCCAAAGGTCATGATTCTCACCCAGATGCAAAGAGCTCCATGGGGTCAGCTTGGGAGTGACTGGCATTGTCCTTGGAGGCAGCAGAGCATAGCGGCTGACCTTCTCTGTGCCTCAGTTCCCTCACCTGGAAAATGGGCGATAATGATGCTCACAGTACCTATGTCACAGGGTTGTCGTGAGGATTAAATGAATATATATTAGCCTCACAGGCCGGGTATGGTGGCTCATGCCTGTTATCCCAGGTACTTTGGGAGGCCAAGGTGGGAGGTTTGAGTCCAGAAGTTCGAGACCAGTCTGGGCAACACAGTGAGACCCCATCTCTACTAAAAATAAAAATTATCCAGGCAACGTGGTGCACACCTGTAGTCCTAGCTGCTCCAGAGGCTGGGGTGGGAGGATCACCTGAGCCCAGAAGGTTGAGGCTGCAGTGACTCACGATCATGCCACTGCACTGCAGCGTGGGTGACAGAGTGAGACCCTGTCTCAAAAAATAAACAAATGAACAAAACCCAAGCAAAACCCAAAGTAATCTGGAGGCAGAACTCCTTCCTGGAGGGACCTCAGTCTTTCTTAAGGCCTTCAACTGATTGGATAAGGCTCACCCATACAATCTACTTCACTCAAAGTCAACCGATATTAAATGTTAATCTCATTTTTAAAATACCTTTACAATGGCTGGGCGTGGTGGCTCACACCTATAGTCCCAGCTACTCAGGAGGCTGAAGTGGGAAAATCACTTGAACCCAGGAGGCAGAGGTTGCAGTTAGCCAAGATTGCACCACCGCACTCCAGCCTGGGCAACAGAGCAAGACCCTGTCTCAACACACACACACCACTTCACATCAGGGCAGCACAGCTTAGCCACGTGGACACATACGATTCACCACCACGAGAGGTACCTCTTTTCCCTTTGCTTCCTCTCTGCCCATCCATCATGTCCCCACTGGCCACTGCCTTAGGCTGAGCACCAACAGAAGCCAGCCCACAGCAAGGATGGGAGGGAAATAGTTTATTTGGGAGGTGATCCCAGGAGGCACTGGAGGGAGATGGGAAAGAAAACGATTAAAGGTGGTGTTGAGGGCTGGGCGCGGTGGCTCACACCTGTAATCTCCGCACTTTGGGAGGCCAAGGTGGGCGGATCATCTGCGGTCAGGAGTTCAAGACCAGACTGGCCAACATGGTGAAACCCTGTCTCTACTAAACATACAAGAATAAGCCGGGCACAGTGGCAGGCGTCTATAATTCCAGTTACTTGGGAGGCTGAAGTAGGAGGATCACTTGAACCCGGGAGGCAGAGTCTGCAGCGAGCTGAGATCGTACCGTCAGCCTGGGTGACAGAGTGAGACTCCATCTCAAATAAACAAATAATAAAGGTGGTGTTGAATGAGCAGGTCACCCTGTGGACAACGAGGTCTCAATCCTGCTGGGGACCTCTCAGGGAACTCTGGAGTTGCCCCACCTGAAGACTTTGGGTTATGTATCCACTAACTCCTGTCTGATGGTGGCCCAGGACTCCTTTAGGGGTGCTCACTTCTACTGCTTCCCACCCTGGTCTGGAACGCATTCAGGGAAGGGTCGCAGGTACCAGCGTGAGAGATGCTGTTGGGTCCTGGGTGGTATGAGTGGGTCAGAGACAGCCTCTGCTATGATTACCTCCCAGAACGGGGGTCTCACTACCTCCCTCTTCCAGTAAGGCAATGCGTGGGCACCAGCACAGCACTGACCGTGCCCAGGTTGCCCTCTCTTCTGGCTTGATGCCCCCAGCTCCCTCCTCGGCCTCTCCCAGGGAATCGGGAAGGGCTGGTACTGGCACCTCCTCCACGTTCTGCCGTCCCCCCGAGGATTGAAATCAGACACTAGGGAGGACTTCCAGGCACACGTGGCCAAGGGAGAGAGGGATGGGGCCCCAGGCTTTGGTACCTCCCAAGGTACCTCCTCACTCTCTCCTCGCCACGTTTGCCTCCCGTTCGTTCCCTCCCTGCAATTCTCTCCCTGGGAAGTGCGGGGAAGGGAATGCCATGGGTGGTGGATTGAAAGGGGTGGGTGGGGTCAGTAGAGGGGGAACACGATGGTGGAGGGGGTGGAGAAAGGGCACAAAAAGAGGAGGGGAAGTTGGAGAGGGGGCAGAGAGCCAAGCACAAAACACAGGGGCCGGAGAGGCAGCAGAGCCAGAGATACAGACAGGATGCAGACAAGATGCAGACGGAGGAAGCCTGGAGACTCAGAACACAACGCAGGGAGCAGGGCGGGGCGGGGGTCGCAGGGCGGCAGGGCAAGGCCCTCACCCCATTCCCAGCACACAAAGCCAGTGAGGCCAACGCTGAGGGTGCGCTCAGACACCAGGGATTAAAAAGGCACAGCTGGGCCGACAGAGCCCATGGCAGACAGAGGGACACGGACAGACAGGGAGAGAGAGACACAGAGAGAGAGGGAGAGACCGAGAGGGATGGAGAGACAGAGAGAGAGGGAGAGACAGAGAGAGAAATGGAGAGGCAGAGAGATGGCGAGACAGAGAGAGATGGAGAGACAGCAAGAGGGAGAGTCAGAGAGATGGAGAGACAGAGGCAGAGAGAGAAATGGAGAGAGAGAGAGAGAGGGAGAGACAGAGAGAGATGGAGAGACAGAGAGATGGAGAGACAGAGAGAGATGGAGAGACAGAGAGATGGAGAGACAGAGAGAGATGGAGAGACAGAGAGAGATGGAGAGACAGAGAGAGATGGAGAGAGAGAGGCAGAGAGAGAAATGGAGAGAGAGAGAGAGAGGGAGAGAGATGGAGAGACAGAGAAATGGAGAGACAGAGAGAGATGGAGAGACAGAGAGAGATGGAGAGAGAGAGAGATGGAGAGACAGAGAGATGGAGAGACAGAGAGAGATGGAGAGACAGAGAGAGATGGAGAGACAGAGAGAGATGGAGAGACAGAGGCAGAGAGAGAAATGGAGAGAGAGAGAGAGAGGGAGAGAGATGGAGAGACAGAGAAATGGAGAGACAGAGAGAGATGGAGAGACAGAGAGAGATGGAGAGAGAGAGAGATGGAGAGACAGAGAGATGGAGAGACAGAGAGAGATGGAGAGACAGAGAGAGATGGAGAGACAGAGAGAGATGGAGAGACAGAGAGATGGAGAGACAGAGAGAGACAGAGTTATAGAGAGATACAGCAACAAAGACAGACAGTGAAGGAGACAGAAACAGAGACAGAGTCAGAGATGGAAAGAGACTCAGTGAGAGAGAGACAGAGGCAGAAGGAGAGAAGGAGAGAGGGTGAGGAAAAGGAGGAGGAGGAGGAGGACGGACAGACCAGAGACGGGACCCAGAGGCACAGCGAAAAACTGGCAAAGGAAAGCAGATTCCAACAAAAAAGGCAGAGAGGGCAAGGAGAGATAGAAATGGAAGGAAAAGGGGGAGAGAGGGGTCTCGGTGGGAGCCACAGCCTGTGCCCCGCCCCCCGCCCGGGTCGGGCCAGGTCCTCCCCGCTGCTGCTGAGCCGTGGCTAATGGTATGATTGCTTGGTGGGGCGGGAGGAGAAGGGGGTGGCAGGCATTTGTCAGGGCCGGTGACAAATGAGCCACCGGAGTCTGGGCTCGGGTGATGGATGGCGCGGCCGGTGGGCGGAGGGGCGGGCGCGGGGGTGGGGGCCCCCGCCAAGATAAATGTTTCCTTCTCCTGGAGCTGGGCCAGGCAGTGGGAGGATGGGGAGGGGGCGATGTATTTATGACGGGTCCAGGTGGAAGAGAGGGGGGAGCCAGAGGGACAGAAGCCCAGCGGGGATACGGTGGGGGGGGGACCAAGCGGGCACAGGGAGGTGGAGAGAGGGAGAGGAAAGGAGGGAGAAGACACAGAGGCCCCTGGAGAGAGAGATCAAGATGGATAGAAAGAGAGATAAGAAAGACAAGAGAGAGAAGACATCCAGACAAAGAGACACAGATACAGAAAAAAAAAAAAAAAAAAAAAAGGACAACCAAGAGACAGACAGACAGACACAGTCCAGGCGGAGATGGAGACAGAGATGGCCTGTCTTTTAGGATCCCTTCTTCCCCCACCCTCCTGAACACAGATTCTTAGTTAGAGCGAGCCTGGAATGAGGAGGAGGAACCACACCTGGGCGCCCAGAAGGAGGCAGACAAGACACAGAGCTGTTGATAAAGAGGGAAAACCGAGGCAGGGGGCTAGCAGGCCCAAGAGAGAGGACAGGAAGAACCCAAGGTGGATCCTTGCTCATTTGGTCTGCTCCTGCAGGCTTTCAGAGGGGATCCTGGGGACCACTGAGGATCCCCGGCGGGCGTGGCTGCCTGGTGGGCATAGCCCCAGCGGTCGGTGCTAAAGGCTGGGGCACTGAGGGGCCAGTCCGCTGAGAGATCGCCCAGCCTGTGCTGGGGAGACCCGCGAGGTCCCCCAGATCTACTCATAGAGGGCTCCATGCTTCCCGTCTGTAAAACAGGTGCAGGGCAGGGCTAGAGGGCGGAGACCCCTGCAGGCCGGGAGCCACTCAGCCGGGCAGGGAAGACGCTTCCAGACACTTTCACGGAGAGGCCCAAGCACCACCCTTGAAGAGCCACCAACGGAGGCAGCCGCTACGCAGAGACACAGGCACCCCCCTCCAGCACCAGGCCTGGCTGCCACCTGCTCCCTCCCCCTGGGAACAGAAGGGTCCCAGGACTATTGAAGGGAGACAGCCAGGAAAAGGAGAGTGGGAGAGTGGGAGAGGGGGAGAGGGGGAGAGGGGGAGAGGGGGAGGGGGGAGAGGGGGAGAGGGAGGGAGAGAGAGGGAGGGAGGGAGGGAGAGAGGGAGGGAGGGAGGGAGAGAGAGAGAGAGAGAGAGACAGAGAAAGAGAGAGAGAGAGAGAGAGAGAGAGAGAGAGAGAGAGAGAGAGAGAGAGAGAGAGAGAGAGAGACAGAGAGAGAGAGACAGAGGGAAAGATTGGAGGAAGAGCCTCAGAAAGCCGGAGCCTCCCCTGCCTCCTCCCTCTGTCCCCGCCCGCATCCTCCCCCAATCAATTTCTCTCCCAGACATTCTTAATTCTCCCTTCCCAACATCTCGTCTCTTTCTTTAATTGAGAAGATTTATGCTTCAGAGTCCAAGCCCCCTGCGCTTGTTTGCGGGGTGGCAGGGACGACTCCGGGGTCTCTATTGGAGCTCCTGTCCCCCACTCCCTCCCCCTCCTGTCTGTCTCGCTCTGTCTGCACCTCTCTCTCTCCCCGCACCCCCGTCTGTCTCTGTCTCTCTCTCTCTGTTTGCCTTTCTCTGAATCACACCCGTCATTGGAATTACCTCCCTCCCCACCCCAGTTAAGCCCCGTCGCCATCCCAGGTGCCCCTTCCCTCCCTTCCTGCTCTGTCCACGCCCCCGCACCACTGGCCGTCAGATGAGGCCGCACCTGCTCCTCTAGGTTTCAGAATCAGCCTGGGCTAAGGGGACCTTAGCATGCACCCCCAGCACAAAAGCAAATAGAGGCAGGGACTCCTAACCCTTGCATCCTTCACCCCAAGTCTTGGCTGAGGGCGAGGTGGGGGTGGGGCAGACCAAACAGCTTTGTGTCTTTAATTAAAAAGTGATTTAAAGTAATTTTCTGCTCCAAAACCCCTATCTGGGGTGCGCCGGCCTTGATGAAGGGAAAGGCCTCCAGACCCCTTCCCCTCCGACTGCCTTAAAGGGCCAGCCTCACCACAGGAGAGTCACGAGGGGGCAGAGCCCGCCGGCATGGGGACCCCCAGACTCAGCCAAGACCCTGAGTCCTGGCACCTTCTAGCTTAACTGTTTCTCTATTATCCACAATCCCCCGCCCCCAGCGCGCATTGCCCATCCTGCCTAGGGGGGATCGAGGCTCAGAGAGGGGAGAGTCTACGGTGGGACCACACTCCAGATTCCCAGGTGACCCCTGAAGATGGCCAGGGAGGGGGTCCGTGGTGTGTCCAGGGGGCTCGGAGAACAGAGAGCCGGAGAGAGAAAGGACGGGAGAAGGGGAGAGAGACAAGGAGACAGAGACTGGGAGAGAGGGAGACTGAGCAGGAACCCCAGCCCTGGGTAGGAGAGGAGGGACCTGGGGGCACCAGGGCCGCAGTCTCTTCCTCTCCTCCCTCCACAGCCTGCCCCTTCCCCACTCCCACCGGGAAGTGCTGCTGCTGCCCTAACCCCAATCCCTCATGCTGTAGCTCTGTACGGCTCACCCTGGCTCACCCCCTATCCCGCTCCTTGGTGGTTCTGTTTAATTTCCATAAGACAGGAGGGCAGAGAAGCAGGTGGCAGCAGAGGTAGCGCTGTTGATGACAGTCTTGGACTATGTCCTTGGAGGGCTGCCTCCAGCCCTCTCTCAAGGTCTCTATTTCCTTCTGTCTCTGGGTCTCTATCCCTCTCTCTCTGGGTCTGTCCCCCTCTCTCTAGGTCTGTCCCCCTCTCTCTAGATCTGTCCCCCTCTGTCTCTACATCTCTGTACCCCCACCCCCATCAGGGTCTTTGTCCTCCGCTCCCCGCATCCCTGTCCCCTTCTCTCTGGATCTCTGTCCCATTCTTTGGCGCTATTCCTCTGGGGTGACTTTCAGGATTTTGTGGGGGGTCAAGTGTCCTTCTGTGAGAATGGGATAAAAACTATGGGCCACTTCCCTGGGGGAAAAACACAGAGGCACCCAGTCCACAATTTCCCAGGGAACTTTCCCCTGGGTTCACAGGTCTCCTGACAGCCACCTGCACACCCCCGCGGGAAGCTGAAGACACCAGGGACTAAAGACCCCCCAATGTAAAAGATGCCACGGGGAGAATGAATCCAGGGGTCGCCACCAGCCCCCTCGCCCCCTCCCTCGATAGCCTCTTAGATGTTTCCTGGACACACCAAGCACCTTCTGCTCCCCCGACTTTTCCAGGCTTTGCACCTGCAATTCCCCCTGCCCGGAATGCTCTCCCCAGGTGTGTGCACGGCTCAGATGTCCCCTCCTCTGAGGGCTGTCCCTGTCCAGCCTGCAGAAGTCGCCCTCCCCACACCGTTCTTACACAGCTTAGTTTGGGAGCACTGGCCATCTCCAGGCACTAGTTAGTATTTATGCATCCATTTACTCGACTACCCTCCCTTTCTACCCATCCCCAGGGACAAGTGAGTGCCATAAGACCAAGAAGTTTGCCTTTTGTTCCCTGCTATGTCCCCAGAAGGTGCTCAAGAAGTTGCTGCTGCATGAATCTTTTTCTTGATCTCAGAACCTCAGGTTGAAAGCTCGCCTTAGGAATCCGATGAAAGCCGCGGACTTGCCCTCCAACACCTTGTGTGGGGGCCCAGGGTTTACCCCACAGACTGCAGGTTCCAGGGACTCCCTGAGAGCAGCTGAGGGGGCTGCAGGCTCAAGATAGGGGCCCAAGACGGCAGGGGGCCTCCAGTACCCACCACATCCAGAGACAGAAACAACACACATAGTCACTCCTACACACCACACACATAAAACACACACACCACACAGGTACACACATAAAAAAAAAACACACCACACGCACACCACACAGGTACACACACACACCCCACACACACAAAACACACCACACGCACACCACACACACCCTACACACAAAAAACAGCGCACACCACACAGGTATGCACACACACCCAACACACCACACACACAAAACACCATACACCACACAGGTACGCACACACATGCCACACACACACCACACACACAAAACACATACACCACACACCCACCACACAACACAAAACACACAAACACACCACACACCACACAGGTATGCACACACACAACACACACCACACACACAAAACACACACCATACAGACCACACACACCACACATGCAAAACACACACCACACACAAAACACACTACACACCACACACATGCAAAACACACACCACACACAAAAAACACACTACACGCACACACAGGTACTCACACACACAACACAGGTATGCACACACACAGGTACTCACACACAACGCGAGTATGCACACACACACCACACACACACACAAAACACACACCACACATGCACACACCACACACACCACCCAAAACATACACACACCACACACATGCACACACCACACACAAAAGCACACCACACATACAAAATACACCACACACATGCACACACCACATACACACCACACACACGCACACACCACACAAGCACACCACACATGCACATCACACACCACACACAGACACACATACCACACACACAAAACACAAACAGAAAACACACCACACACAGGCACATACACACCACACACAATGCACACACACATGCAAGCACACAACACATACACCCGACACACACACACACAGGCGCAGGCACAGGGGCCCCTGTCTCCTAGAGGAGGGAGGGAAAGGGGTGAGGGCAAGAAGAGAAACTAAAATCTAAGCGCTGGCTTCCTTCCGGCCTCCTGTCCTCTCCTCTAGATTCTGTCCCATAGGAGAGAGCTGGGGAAAGGGAGAAACGGAGAAACAGAGAGAGAGGTGAGGGGGGGAAGAGACAGAGAGAGAGAGAGAGGTGAAGGGGAGAGAAACAGAGCGAGTGGGAGTTGGGGGTAGAGAAACAGAGGGAGAGAGAGATGAGGGAGATAGGTAAGGGGGGAGACAGAGAAACGGAGAGAGAGATGGAGGAGAGGGACAGACACACAAACAGAGAGACGGGGAGGGGGGTAGAGGTGGGAGGAGGGAGAAACAGAAAAAAACAGAGAGAAACAGAGAGAGGTGAGGGGGAGGAGAGAGACAGAGGGAGAGAGGTGAGGGGGAGAGAAACAGAGAAAATGGGAGGTGGAGGGGAGACAGCGAAGAGAGAGAAACAGAGGGAGAGAGAGAGGTGGGGGGAGAGACAGAGGAGAGAGAGGTAAGCGGGGAGAGAGAGAAACAGAGAGAGAGAGGTTGGGGGTTGAGGGAGAGACAGAAACAGAGGGGGAGAGAGGCGGGAAGAGGTGGGAGGAGAAACAGAAAAAACAGAGAGAAAATGAGAGAGAAAAGAGACAGGGTGGAGGGAGGGGGGGGAGAGAGACAGAGACAGAGGTGGGGGAGAACTCGAGACAGAGGCGGGTGGCTGCCGGCAAGGGGAGAGGGAGACCCGGAGCGGGGTGGGGGGAGAGCGACCCGGAGCGAGCGCGGCGGGCGGGGCGGGGGCCGAGGAGGACGCGTCCCAGGGCGACTCCGATACAAAAGCCGCCGGGAGAGGCCGCGGGCCCGGGCGGGGCGGGGCGCGGATGGGGAGGGGGGAGGGAGGAGGGGGGGGGGAGGGAGGGGGAGGGGGGAGGGGGAGGGGGAGGGGGAGGGGAGAGGAGGGACCCGCAGCCCCAGCCCCGCCCCGCCCCGCCCGGCCGCGCCGGCGGACAGTGGGTTAAGCATCTCCGCCGTGGAACTTCCGGATGTGACCACAGAAAGGGAGAGACCGGGAACGGGGAGCGCGGCCGCCAGCACCCCCGAGCCGCCGCCGGAGCCCCCGCCGCCCCGGGCTGCCCCCAGCCCCTCGCGGTCCCCGGTCTGTCCGTCTTGGGACAGTTCGATTCCCTCCGAGCCCGGGGAGGGACGGGGGGGGCCCAGGGGAGGGGGCCTGGGGCGCCCCGCCCGCGCCTGCTGCCCCCGCCCCAGCGGCCATGCGCTCCTGGCCGTGACCCCCGCTGGGGGCAGGGGCCGGGGTCCATGCGCGGAGTCCCGACCCGGCCCGGCGCCTGCCGCTGACGGCGGCGGGGGTGGGGGAGCGCGCGCCCGGCCTCCTGCCCACCCCCTGGCGTCGACACTGCGGGCCGTCTGGGGCTGCGGCCCCGGGCTGCGCCCTCCCCCGCGGCCAGGCTCTGGAGGGACCCGGGAGCTGCCGCCGGCCTCAGCCCATGGCCCGGAGGGTAGGTCTCAGGGCGGGGACCCCGCGCCCCGGCCGCTTCCGCACCCCCCGTCCCTGCATCCCTCCTCTCCGGCGCTGGCCCCCCATCAGCCCATCCGTCCTCTCCACCACCTCTCTCTTGCCCCTCCCTCCGCCCCTGGGTCTCCCAGTCCCTCTGTGCTCCCTCTCTGCCCCCAGGTGTCCCCTCTTCCTGCCCCTGGGCCTCGCCTCCTCTCCACCGTTTAGCTGCTTCTCCCTGCCCCAGTCTCTCCCTACCTCTGTCCCCCTCTGTCTGCCCCAGTCTCCCCCCTCTTTCTGCCTCTCTGTCCCCCTCTCTCTGCCCCGGGTCCCCCCCCTCCTTTCTGCCTCTCTGTCCCCCTCTCTCTGCCCCGGGTCTCCCCCTCCTTTCTGCCTCTCTGTCCCCCTCTCTCTGCCCCGGGTCTCCCCCCTCTTTCTGCCTCTCTGTCCCCCTCTCTCTGCCCCGGGTCTCCTCCCTCTTTCTGCCTGTCTGTCCCCCTCTCTCTGCCCCGGGTCTCCCCCTCCTTTCTGCCTCTCTGTCCCCCTCTCTCTGCCCCGGGTCTCCCCCTCCTTTCTGCCTCTCTGTCCCCCTCTCTCTGCCCCGGGTCTCCCCCTCCTTTCTGCCTGTCTGTCCCCCTCTCTCTGCCCCGGGTCTCCCCCCTCTTTCTGCCTGTCTGTCCCCCTCTCTCTGCCCCGGGTCTCCCCCCTCTTTCTGCCTCTCTGTCCCCCTCTCTCTGCCCCCGAGTCTCTCTGCTCTCTGTCCCTGGGCTTCCTCCTCCATCTCAGCCGCCCCCACCTCACCATCCCCCTCCTTTTCTGCCCTCCTCCGTCCTTCTCTTCGCTCTACTTTTGTTCCAAGCCTCCCCTGCCTCTCCAGGGCTAGGAGTGGGACAGGGGTGGGAGGGGCGGTCTCACCAGGCTGCTGGCCCCAGGGAGCCTCTCTCCCTGGGGATGGGAACGGGCATAGGAGACGGGGGAGGAGGTGCGCCTCCGCTTTGGGGGTTCTGGGTGGGCTGTGGGGACCGAGTTTGGTGAGTGTGCCATGAGCAGCGGGGAGCAGTTGGATTCAACTTCAGGGCACAGGAGAAGTTAGGAGAAGAGGAAGAGGGAGAGAGTGGGACACGCAGAGCCAGAGTGCCCAGCCAGGCGAGGGTCGGAGGCAGGAACGTTCTAGCCTCTTCCCAGGGGAGTCCTGCTGCCTCTTTGAGCCTCCATGTCTTCATCACTGAGGGATTTGACCTGACCTAGTGAAAGGTGCCCCAGGCTTCCCAGGTGCATGGTTCTGTGATGACGGGATGCGGGTATCCCACCCCATAATGGTGTTTTTGTTGAGTGCGAAAGTGTGTCTCAGTGGTGGTGCCTAGTGACCCTCTCCAGCAACAAGTGCTCACAGCGTGAGCCAGGCCCTGTGCTAAATGCCTCGTTCATTCATTCGTTCATGTGCTAAATGTCTCAATCATGCATTCATTCCTGTGCCTGGTGTTGGGCTGTGTGTGTGTGCGTGTGTGCATGTGTGCGTGTGTGTGGGGGATTTGGGTGTGACTGACACACGAGCGTGCACGTGGGTTGGTGTGTATGGCTGTGTCTCCGTGTGTGGTGGATTCACGTGGTGAGCGGGGTGTGACATGTTGTTGAGACTTACTCTAAATGTGCATATCTACCAACTGTGAAATGGAATAGAAGACGGGGAGGCTTCGTGTGTGTACTTTGTGTACAACAATGCGCGGTTCCTGCAGGAGGTGTCCATGGATTTCCCTCTCTGTCTGTCTCTCTCTGTCTCTGTCTCTTATCTCTGTCTCTGTCTCCATCTCTGTCTCTGTCTCTGTCTCCGTCTTCTCACGCCACTCTCTCCATCTCTCTTCCCTCCCAGCCAGACCCTGCCGTCTCTCCCTCTGGGTCCTCCTGCCCGCATGTCAGGAATCTGCCTGGACGGGGTCCTCACTCCCACCCAGACAGCTCCGGGGGACCTGGAGGGCTCAAAGGGGCAGGGCTCAGACACTTGGGGACCAGAAGCAGGTTTCTGGGACACAGAGAGGCATCTCCTGGGTTCCAGGATAGAGAAGCTCCTCAGCTGAGTCTCGGGGTGCTGACCCCTCCCTGGGGCTCCCCCTTCTCTTCTCACCTTCGCCCAGTACGATGAGCTGCCGCACTACCCAGGCATCGCGGATGGCCCCGCAACCCTGGCTGGCTTCCCAGAGGCAGTGCCCGCGGCACCAGGGCCCTACGGCCCACACCGGCCTCCCCAGCTGCTGCCCCCAGGCTTGGACAGTGACGGCCTGAAGAGGGAGAAGGATGAGATCTATGGGTGAGTGGGGGCCGGTCTCAGGCTCCTGTCTCTCTCTGTCTTCTGTTTCTTTGCTCCCTGGGTCTGTTTCCGTCTCTGTGTATGAGTCACCGTCTCCTCTCCGGCTCTCTTGTCCCCTTCCCAGCTGTTCTGCACCTTGCAGCCCCTCCATTCACCCCCCCAGCCTCTCCCTCGACCTCTCTCCTTTCCTCCCTCCCCAGACACCCGCTCTTCCCCCTCTTGGCCCTGGTCTTTGAGAAATGTGAACTGGCTACATGCTCTCCCCGTGACGGGGCCAGAGCTGGGCTGGGGACACCCCCCGGCGGCGACGTCTGCTCCTCTGATTCCTTCAACGAGGACATCGCTGCCTTCGCCAAGCAGGTGGGCACCCCCCACCCGCCAAGCACCGCACCGGAGAGCCAGCGAGGAGGGTTGGGTGGAAGGTGGGACATCCCCTGCCGGCTTCTCTCTTCCCTCCCAGGTTCGCTCTGAGAGGCCCCTCTTCTCCTCCAACCCAGAACTGGACAATCTGGTGAGACCCAAGCTCTCCCCCACACTCCCTCCTACGATGGGTCTCCTGTCCTGACTCCCCATCCCTGGGGTTGGTTGAGGGGGTGCAGAGAGGAGGCCACCTGGTCCATGTTCCCAAATGGCCATGATTGTTGCCCACATGCCATGTGGTACAGCCTAGAGTCTGAGAACGGGACCCATGGCCCGAGTTCAAATCCCAGCTCTGCCACTCACCAGCTGTGTGACCCAGGGCAAGTCACTCTGCATCTCTGTGCCTGGCGTCCCGTCTGTGACGTGTGGCTGGTAGTAATTTCTGTCTTGGAGGGCTGCTGTGGGGATTTAATGAGTGAATGCAAGTCAAGTGCATGGGACAGCACCTGGCACAGAATAGGGCTGAAAAAGTGTCTGATGTTCCATCCGTCAGAAGAATAGTACCCATGCCAAAGTGAGCGCAGGGACTGCTTCCCAAGGAGAGGAGGCTGGGTGCGGCAGCTCACACCTGTAATCCCAGCACTTTGGGAGACCAAGGCCAGGAGATAGCTTGAGGCCAGGGATCAAGACCAGCCTGGGCAATGTAGTGACACCCCATCTCTACAAAAACATTTAATTAGCAGGGTGTGGTGGCACACACCTGTGGTCCCAGCTACTTGGGAGGCTGAGGTGGGAGGATCACTCGAGCCCCAAGAAGTCGAGGCTGCAGTAACCCTTGATCAGCTCCACTGCACACCAGCCTGGGCAACAGGGCAAGACCCTGTCTCTCATAGATAGCTAGAAAAAGAGAAAGAGGCCAGTCGCCGTGGCTCACACCTGTAATCCCAGCACTTTGGGAGGCTGAGATGGACAGATCACGAGATCAGGAGATCGAGACCATCCTGGTTAACACGGTGAAACCACATCTCTACTAAAAATACCAAAAAATTATCCGGCCGTGGTGGTGGGCACCTGTAGTCCCAGCTACTCTGGAGGTTGAGGCGGGAGAATGGTGTGAACCTGGGAGGCGGAGCTTACAGTGAACCGAGATCGTGCCACTGCACTCCAGCCTGGGCGACAGAGCGAGACTGTCTCAAAAAAAAAAAAAGAAAAAAGAGAAGAGAAAGGAAAACACAGGGAGGGAGGGAAGGAGAGAGGGAGGGAGGGAGGGAGAGAGGGAAGGAGGGAGGGAGGGAAGGAAGGAAGGAAGGAAGGAAGGAAGGAAGGAAGGAAGGAAGGGAGGGAGGAAGGGCTGGGTGCAGTGGCTCATGCTTGTAATCCTAGCACTTTGGGAGGCCAAGGCCGGCAGATCACAAGGTCAGGAGTTCGAGACCAGCCTGACCAACCTGGTGAAACCCCCTGTCTACTAAAAATACAAAAATTAGCTGGGCGTGGTGCACTCGCCTGTAGTCCCAATTACTCGGGAGGCTGAGGCAGGAGGATCGCTTGAACCCGGGAGGCAGAGGTTGCAGTGAGCCGAGATCCTGCCACTGTACTGCAGCCTGGGCAACAGGGCAAGACTCTGTGTCAAACAAACAAAGAAAGAAAAATAAAGAAAGAGGGAAAGGAAGAAAAGAAAAAAGAAAGCGAAGAGGCCGGGCACGTTGGCTCACGCCTGTAATCCCAGCACTTTGGGAGGCCGAGGCAAGTGGATCACCTGAGGTCGGGAGTTTGAGACCAGCCTGGCCAACATGGTGAAACTCTGTCTCTACTAAAAATACAAAAATTAGCCGGGCACAGTGGTGCATGCCTGTAGTCCCAGCTACTCAGGAGGCTGAGGCAGGAGAATCACTTGAACCTGGGAGGCGGAGGTTGCAGTGCGCTGAGATCGCTCCACTGTATTCCAGCCTGGACGCCAGAGCAAGACTCCATATCAAAAAAGAAAGACAAAAAAGAAGATAGAGAAGAAAGGAGGGAGAAATACCCCAGCTTCTCCCATCCTTTGCTCCCCAAGCTCTTGCCAGGGCTTCCTATTGGCCAAACCCTTTGGCAAAGGGCTCTGGGAAATGTAGTTTGCAGGTGGGCGGGGCCTGGAGCTGGGGGCCAACAGGCAGAGGGTGGGAATTCCAGTCGGAACGGCTCACCTTAGTTCTCCCTCTTTGTGATGGGTTTTTTTTTTTTTTTTTTTTTTTTTTTTTGAGACAGAGTCTCGCTCTGTCGCCCGGGCTGGAGTGCAGTGGCCGGATCTCAGCTCACTGCAAGCTCCGCCTCCCGGGTTTACGCCATTCTCCTGCCTCAGCCTCCCGAATAGCTGGGACTACAGGCGCCCGCCACCTCGCCCGGCTAGTTTTTTTTTTGTATTTTTTTTTAGTAGAGACGGGGTTTCACCGTGTTAGCCAGGATGGTCTCGATCTCCTGACCTCGTGATCCGCCCGCCTCGGCCTCCCAAAGTGCTGGGATTACAGGCTTGAGCCACCGCGCCCGGCCTCTTTCCTTAATTTTGCGCTGCATCTCTGTTCTCTTTCCCCCTCTGCGCCTGGTGTCTTTGTCGCCCTGTCCCTGTCATTTTATCTCACTCATTCTGTTTCTCTGTCTCTCCTCTCTTCCTCCTTCTTTTCCTCTTCCTTCTTCCTCCCTTCTCCCTCCCCCGATTCCCTCTGTCTTCCCCCACCTCCTGTCCCACGTTTTCAGATGATCCAGGCCATCCAAGTGCTGCGGTTCCACCTGCTGGAGCTGGAGAAGGTGAGTGCGTCTCACCCCCCAACAGCCTCACTTGCCCACCTCATCCCACCCCATCTTGTCGCCTCTGCCTCCCACCTTCCAGCTCTCTCCCCACTGGAGTTGAAGCAGAATGCTGCCCCCGTCCCTGTGCACCCCAGCCCTGCCCCCCCGGGTGGCCCCCCCAGTACCCCGGTGCCCCCCCAGGTCCACGACCTGTGCGACAACTTCTGTCACCGCTACATCACCTGCCTCAAGGGAAAGATGCCCATCGACCTGGTCATCGAGGATCGGGATGGCAGCTGCAGGGAGGACTTCGAGGACTACCCAGCCTCCTGCCCCAGCCTCCCAGACCAGGTGGGCCTGGGACGGGCACCAGGCATATCGCCCTGCAGCCACAGCTGTGCCTGGACACTGCATGAAGGCGTATGCACACTACACAGCCTCAGACGCAGCCACAGTCAGCCTGATCACAGGGCACGCATATACACACAGCCACAGACCCACTACACAACAGCTGTGCAGACTCAGATGCGGCTGGGTGACGGTGCACACACATGCACACCAGCAGCTGCAGATGCCACCCACAGACTCAGCTACACCCACACAGGTCCACACACAGCCACACCAACTCAGCAACAGCCATTTCTGCTCATAGCTGGACAGTAGCATCCACCGTGTACTCACACACACACCCCCAACCATACGACAGCAGCATAGAACACACAGCCGGGTTCTGCACGCCGTTCTCAATTATGTGTGTGTCCACCACATACGCACCCCCGCTCCAGCCACACAAAACAGCCACACAGATGGACATAGAGCCCAACAGCCCGAGGTACTGCCTGGCAAACTCAGATATAACCACGCTTGGGCCCGGACTGACCACGGCGCCCTCTTGCACACACGTGACCCTGGTCACATAACAGTCGGGCTGCAGCCGAGATCGCGCACACACACCACTCACAGCCACATGGCCCCAGACTCATCCACACAGACTTGGAAATAGACTCAACAGGCTCAGATGGGGCCACAAAGAAACCCAAAGAAGCAACTCAATAAGGTGGCACCATCTCAGATTCAGCCTCACTACAGTTTTATCCACTTAGGACACCAGACAGCAAACACGCACAGCACAGCACAGCCGTGTGGATCCCGACTCGCCACGGCTATGTACAGAGTAGAGGGGCGAAGCCTTGAGGAAAAGTCACATGAGAGCCACACCCAGGCAATCCTACTGTCAAAACACCTGGCAATGACATCTTTACAGCACACGCACACCCACTCCACACCGCCTCAGATACACTCACATGACAACCACCCCACAGCCAGACGCACCCAGACACAGTCCCAGAGCCTTTTTTTTTTTTTTTTAATGGAGTCTCAGTTTGTCACTCAGACTGGAGTGCAGTGGTGCAATCTCAGTTCACTGCAACCTCTGCCTTCAGGTTCAAGCAATTCCCCAGCCTCAGCCTCCAGAGTAGCTGGGACTACAGGTGCCTGCCACCACGCCCAGCTAACTTTTGTATGTTCAGTAGAGATGGGGTTTCACCATTTGGCCAGGCTGGCCTCGAACTCCTGACCTCAAGTGATCATCCCGCCTCGGCCTCCCAAAGTGCTGGGATTACAGGCTTGAGCCACCGTGCCTGGCCAAGTCCTGGAGCCTTATACCCACTCACACAGGAATCGCGACAGCAGTGTCACATACAAGACAACCAAACCTTCAAACTGCAGTCACAGAAAAAAAAATGTAGCCTGGTGATAGCTGGGTGCAGTGGCTCACATCTGTAATCCCAGCACTTTGGGAGGCTGAGGCGGGTAGATCACGAGGTCAGGAGTTTGAGACCAGCCAGGCCAACATGGTGAAACCCCGTCTCTACTAAACATACAAAAAAAAAATAATTAGCCGGGCATGGTGGCACGTGCTTATAATCCCAGCTACTCGGGAGGCTGAGGCAGGAGAATCGCTTGCACCCGGGAGGCGAAGGTTGCAATAAGCCGAGATCGCGCTATTACACTTCAGCCTGGGTGACAGGGCAAGACTCTGTCTCAAAAAAACAAACAACAACAAAAAAAACCCAATAATGGCCGGGCGCGGGCGCGGTGCCTCACGCCTGTAATCCCAGCACTTTGGGAGGCCGAGGCAGGCGGATCACGAGGTCAGGAGATCGAGACCATCCTGGCGAACACGGTGAAACCCCGTCTCTACTAAAAATACAAAAATATTAGCCGGGCGTGGTGGCGGGCGCCTGTAGTCCCAGCTTCTTGGGAAGCTGAGGCAGGAGAATGGCGTGAACCCGGGAGGCGTCAGAGCTTGCAGTGAGCGGAGATCGTGCCACTGCACTCCAGCCTGGGCAACAGAATACGACTCCGTCTCAAAAAAAAAAAAAAAAAAAAAAAAGAAAACCCAACAACAAATTAGCTGGATGTTGTGTCATGTGCCTGTAATCCCAGCTACTTAGGAGGCTGAGGCAGGAGAATCACTTGAACCCAGGAGGCGGAAGTTGCAGTGAGCCGAGATCTCACCACTGCCCTCCAGCCTGGGCAACAGAGTGACACTCTGTCTCAAAAAAAAAAAGGGTGGGAGGGGGCGTGGTCACCAGAACCAGAGAGAGGAGCAGATTGCTTGACAGCGGCTGAGATTTTTGGTAGAAGAATACAGCTAATCTAAAACCACAGGTTGGGCAGATTTAACCCAACCTTAAACTGAAGAAGAAGTGTTACTGCAGTCCATATGGGTGAGTTGACCTCCTGGTGCACGGAGCTGGGTGGAGGGTAAATCCTACCGATTGTCGAGTTCCTCAAAGCATGTTGGAGTTTGCATAAAGAAACGACGAGGCTAGCTGCAGTGGCTTCACGCCTGTGATCTCAGCACTTCGGGAAGTCGAGGCAGGAAGATCGCTTAAGCCCAGGAGTTCGAGAGCAATCTGGACAACATCGTGAAATCCCATCTCCACAAAAAATAAGAAAAATTAGCCAGGCGCAACTGTAGTTCCAGCTACTTGGCAGGCTGAGGCGAGAGGATTGCTTGAGCCCAGGAATTTGAAGCTGCAGAGAGCTAAGATTGCACCACTGCACTCCAGCCTAGGTGACAGAGCAAGACTCTGTCTCTTAAAAAAAAAAAGAGAAGGCTGGGCACAGTGGCTCACGCCTGTAATTCCAGCACTTTGGGAGGCTGAGGCGAGTGGATCACTAGGTCAGTAGTTTGAGACCAGCCTGGCCAACATGGTGAAACCCCATCTCTACTAGAGATACAAAAAATTAGCCAGACATGGTGGCACGCGCCTGTAATCCCAGCTACTCAGGAGGCTGAGGCGGGAGGATCGCCTGAACCCAGGAGGTGCGGGTTTCAGTGAGCCGAGATCATGCCATTGCACTCCAGCCTGGGCGACAGGGCAAGATTCCGTCTCAAAAAAAAAAAAAAAAAAAGAAAAAGAAAGATAATACATAATACAGCCCCAGACCCCCTTACCTACAATTCTGAGACCCCTTGGCTACAATCTCTGAAACTTCAAAGTTTTGCATTTTGTCCCATAAATTTAGTGCAAACTCATTTGGCAGCAAAAACGGACCTGAACTAATGAGGGGCTATTTATAGCCTTTATTTATTCTACTTAGTTAAATATTCATCCATGTTGCTGTGGAAATGTTAATGAGTTTGATGACCAGGTTGTGCCCCAGAGCCTGCCTGGGATGGCTGCGAACTGCATGGTGTATGCGCTGATTTACTGCCTAAAAATGTGAAATGGGCCTGGCGCAGTGGCTCATACCTCGCATCTAAGATTTTGGGAGGCAGAGGTGCGCGGATCACTTGAGCCCAGGAGTTCGAGATCAGCCTGGCCAACATGGTGAAACCCCGTCTCTACTAAAAATACAAAAAGTAGCCAGGCATGGTGGCAGGCACCTGTAATCCCAGCTACTTGGGAGACTGAGGCACGAGAATCACTTGAACCCGGGAGGCAAAGGCTGCAGTGAGCCTAGATCATGCAACTACACTCCAGCTTGGGCGACAGAAGGAGACACTGACTCAAAATAAAGTTAAAAATGTGAAATGTTCTGAATCCTGAGACACCTCTGGCCCCAAGGATTTTAGATAAGATGCCATAGACCTGTGTAAGGTCGTCTTGTTCGAGCCTCTATGTAGATGAACTCATCATTGAATACTGGCCACACTCCGTCATGACTATTTTTTTTTTTTTTTTTTGGAGACGGAGTCTCGCTCTGTCGCCCAGGCTGGAGTGCAGTGGCCAGATCTCAGCTCACTGCAAGCTCCGCCTCCCGGGTTCCCGCCATTCTCCTGCCTCAGCCTCCCAAGTAGCTGGGACCACAGGCGCCGCCACCTCGCCCGGCTAATTTTTTGTATTTTTAGTAGAGACGGGGTTTCGCCGTGTTAGCCAGGATGGTCTCGATCTCCTGACCTTGTGATCCGCCCGTCTCGGCCTCCCAAAGTGCTGGGATTACAGGCTTGAGCCACCGCGCCCGGCCCCGTCATGACTATTATTATCCTTTGTTTTCTTTTTCTCTTGCTTTATTTATTTATTTATTATTATTTTTTTGAGACGTAGTCTCACTTTGTCACCCAGTCCAGGCCAGAGTGCAATGGCGCGATCTTTGCTCACTGCAACTTCCGCCTCCCGGGTTCAAGCGATTCTCCCGCCTCAGCCTCCCGAGTAGCTGGGATTACAGGCACCCACCATCATGCCCGGCTCATTTTGTATTTTTAGTAGAGACGAAGTTTCACCATGTTGGCCAGGCTGGTCTTCAACTCCTGACCTCAAGTGATCCGCCTGCCTTGGCCTCCCAAAGTGCTGGGATTACAGGCGTGAGCCACCGTGCCCAAGCCGGCCTAGTTTTTGTATTTTTAGTATAGATGGGGTTTCAACATGTTGGCCAGGCTGGTCTCAAATGCCCGATCTCAGGTAATCTGCCTGCCTCAGCCTCCAAAAGTGCTGGCATTACAGGCGTGAGCCACTGTGCCTGGTCCTGTCCTTCATTTTTCCAATTAAAGAAACGGAGGCTCAGAGAGGGGAAGTGACCTGCCCAAGATCACACAGCCAGGAGGGAGGCAGGGACTGGCTTCCCATTCAGGAGTCCTAGCTCCAGAGTCCATGCCTCAAGCCTTAGCACTAACTTTTTTTTTTGACATGGAGTCTTGCTCTGTCACCCAGGCTGGAGTGTAGTGGCACGATCTTGGCTCACTGCAACCTCTGCCTCCTGGGTTCAAGCGATTCTCCTGCCTCAGCCTCCTGAGTAGCTGGGACTACAGGTGCGTGCCACCACACCCAGCTAATTTTTTCTATTTTTTAGTAGAGACGGAGTTTCACCATGTTAGCCAGAATGGTCTCGATCTCTTGACCTCGTGATCCACCCGCCTTGGCCTCCTAAACTGCTGGGATTACAGGCGTGAGCCACGGTGCCCAGCCGCCTTAGCACTAACTGCTAACTCTTGTTTTCTAGAATAATATATGGATTCGAGACCATGAGGATAGCGGGTCTGTACATCTGGGGACCCCAGGTCCATCCAGCGGGGGCCTGGCCTCCCAGAGTGGTGACAACTCCAGTGACCAAGGTGAGAATCTTGGGAGGTGGAAAGGAAACATGGGAATCAGCCAGAGGATTGAAGTTAGACTGCAAGTAGGACTTGCAGAAGGGCAGAGATGGCTGGGGTGTGGAGTGGTGTCTTGGGGGAGAGTCCTAGGGCCCTCTGGTCCTCCACTCTTCACTGCCCACACACACAGCATGCCTGCCCTCCCTCAGGAGATGGGCTGGACACCAGCGTGGCCTCTCCCAGTTCTGGTGGGGAAGATGAGGACTTGGACCAGGAGCGACGGCGAAACAAGAAGAGGGGGATCTTCCCCAAGGTGGCCACCAACATCATGCGAGCCTGGTTGTTCCAGCACCTGTCGGTGAGAGCCCTGCTGCCCGGGTGCAGGGTGGGCATGGAGAGAGGGAGAAGGGTGGGCCACAGAGACCAAAACCCCAGAGACGCCCAGAAATGGGAGACTGAGATGGCGGGAAATTTTTCGAGACTCTCTTGGAAGTGGAGAGTTGTGACAGGATCCAGCAGCAGTGAGTGTCACCTGTGTGCAGGTGCTGCTCAGGACACTTAACTCACTAAGTCCTCCCCACAAACCATCCATTAACCCACACATCAATCACCCACCCACCCACCATCTACCCAGCATACCCTTGGAGGGAGGAGCTACTATTATCTCCATTTAGCAGATGAGGAGGAGACTGAGGAACAGAGAGGTTGGGAGACTAGCCTAAGGTCACACAGCCAGAAGTGGATTCAAATGCAGGCAGTCTGGCCTTAACCACTGCACCATACTGCTTCAAGGACACAGGAGAAAAATAGAGCCAGGAAGAGGCTGAAACAGAGAGACACAGAGACCAAGTCAGAGCAAGATGGAAACAGGGAGAGGCTGAGTCAGAGGGACAGAGACAGACAGAAACTCGGAGGCAGGGAGGGACTGAATCCCAGAGAGAGAGAGAGAGATACAGACAGAGACACACACACACAGAGATAGTGAGACAGAGAGAGAATGTGAGAGCCACAGAGAGAGAAATGGAGGGCCAGACACAGTGGCTCATGCCTGTAATCCCAGCACTTTAGGAGGCCAAGGCAGGAGGATCGCTTGAGCCCAGGAGTTCGAGACCAGCCTGGGCAACACAGCAAGACCCCATCTCTAAAAAGAAAAAAAATTAGCCAGGCATGGTGGCACACACCTATGATCCCAGCTACTCAGGAGGCTGAGGCTAGAGGATCGCTTGAGCCAGGGAGGTTGAAGCTGCAGTGAGCCATGAAGGCACTACTGCACTCCAGCCTGAGTGACAGAGGGAGACCCTGTTTTAAAAAAAAGAGAAAGAGAAATAAAGAAATGGATAGGGAGGGGCCGGGCGTGGTGGCTCATGCCTGTAATCCCAGCACTTTGGGAGGCCGAGGTAGGCAGATCACAAGGTGAGAAGATGGAGACTATCCTGGTTAACACGGTGAAACCCGTCTCTACTAAAAATGCAAAAATGTAGCCAGGCGCGGTGGCGGGCACCTGTAGTCCCAGTTACTTGGGAGGCTGAGGCAGGAGAATGGCGTGAACCTGGGAAGCAGAGCTTGCAGTGAGCCGAGATCGCACCACTGCACTCCATCCAGCCTGGGCCACAGAGCAAGACTCCGTCTCAAAAAAAAAAAAAAAAGAAAGAAAGAAAGAAAAAGAAATGGATAGGGAGGACTGGGCGCAGTGGCTTACGCCTCTAATCCCAACACTTTGGGAGGCCGAGGCAGGTGGATCACGAGGTCAGGAGATCAAGACCATCCTGGCCAACATGGTAAAACGCCATCTCTACTAAAATACAAAAAATTAGCCGGGCATAGTGGCATGCACCTGTAGTCCCAGCTACTGGGGAGGCTGAGGCAGAGGAATCCCTTGAACCCCGGAGGCGGAGGTTGCAGTGAGATGAGATCTCGCCACTGCATTCCAGCCTGGCGACAGAGCAAGACTCCATCTCAAATAAATAAATAAATAAATGGATGGGGGAGAGCCACACAGAGACTCTGACAGATTCAGTGGGGGAGGGGCTGGGCTTTGCTTCCCTCCCCCACGCCAGTGAAGCCCCCTCCTCCATGTCACAGGAGCCCCCCTCCCCCAATACGGTCTCTTTAATCAGATCTGGCCAATTAACCTCTAATTGCTGGAACAGGCGGGGGCTCGCAGGCATGTAATTGTCCCAAGCCTGGGGCTCCCTTGGCCTCCATCCTGGGGAGCGCAGAGACACTCAGACGCGCCGGCTCTCCCACATGTCTGCCTGGGCTCCCCATCCCCCGGGCCCCTGTGGGCCAGACCTTAGGGTTCAGACTGCGGCCGGCCAGGCAGGCAGAGTGACCCTTGCTGGTGGCCGCAGCACCCGTACCCCTCGGAAGAGCAGAAGAAGCAGCTGGCGCAGGACACGGGGCTCACCATCCTGCAAGTCAACAACTGGTGAGTGGCCCAGGAGGGCCCGCGGGCCGGCCCGGGGCGGGAGCCCGGGAGCTGTCCGCGGTGCTGACGGAGACCCCGAGCCCGGCGGAGCCGCTGCCTCTGCTCGCCCCGCCCTGCCTCCCCCGCCGCTGTCCTCCCGGCCCGCTCTGCATTCGTCTTGGCCTCTCCCACTCCCTCTTTTCATTCCCCTCCGTTTCCATGACCGCTTCCCAGGTTCATTAACGCCCGGAGACGCATCGTGCAACCGATGATCGATCAATCCAACCGCACAGGTACAGGGGGAAGGCGGGGACAGAGAGCCTGGGGTTCTTAGGAGGGAGTCAAAGCCGGGTCCTGGGCTTCTTGGAGCTCAGCCTGCACCTCTGAACCCCCTTCGCAGGGCAGGGTGCAGCCTTCAGCCCAGAGGGCCAGCCCATCGGAGGCTACACCGAGACGCAGCCACACGTGGCCGTCCGGCCTCCGGGTAAGCCCCGCCGCCTTAGCTAGGCCCCGCTAGAAGATGCCCACCTGAGATTCAATTCAAGCGGAATACAGTGTGTCACTTGCCTAGTGGGGAGCAGGTGATGCCAAGACAGATTTCCTGGTCCCCCACCTTTTCCTTACAACCTCATTTCTTCCAGACTTCAAGCCTAACGCCTCAGAAGGCTCCACTTTTTCTAAAGGGCCAGCACCTTCTTATGACCCAGTCTATCCTGGTAGAGGGATCCCCTGGTGTAGGAAGGGGTGGGGAAGACTTAGAGGCATCTGGGGGTGTCTCTGAAAGACCCACTTACCCTCCTTTCTTGTCTTCCAGGATCAGTGGGGATGAGTTTGAACTTGGAAGGAGAATGGCATTATCTATAGAGGCTGGATGCAGGAGAGGTGTGAGTGTCTAAGGGCTAGGAATTGTGTAATTCTCAAACTTCCATTAGACCTCAGGACTCCAAGCGTGGGCACATCCAGAGTAGTGGGTCAGCCTGGGTCCCTGTACTGCGGGTTCCCTGAGGCTTGATGGGAAGATGTTTCATTCATCAATCTGTCCATCCATCCATCATCCGTCCTCCTCGTCCATCTATCCATCCATCTATCCACTCACTTACCCATCCATATCTTTATCCATCCATTACTCAATTACTCATCCACCCACAATCCATCCATCCAAACCTAGTCCACCTACCTACCCACTCAATACCCATCTGACCACACATTCACCCACTTATTCCATTCATCTCTCCACTCACCAACCCACTCATCCGTCTACCTCCACACTGACCAACCACCCACACATCTACCCGTTTATGTGTGCATTCACCCACCTCCCTACCCAGGCATCCACCCATCTACCCATCAACTCACCCATCCATCTACCCACACATCCCATTATCCATATATCCACCTACCCACCACCTTATATCCATCCATCCATACATACATACATATACCCATTCATCTATGATACATGTCCAAACACAAATTAAGCCCTTGGCCGGGCGCAGTAGCTCACGCCTGTAATCCCAGCACTTTAGGAGGCCAAGACAGGTGGATCACCTGAGGTCAGAAGTTCGAGACCAGCCTGGCCCCATCTCTACTAAAAATACAAAAATTAGCCAGGTGTGGTGGTGTGTACCCGTAGTCCCAGCTACTCTGGAGGCTCAGGTAGGAGAATCACTTGAACCCGGGAGGCGGAGATTGCAGTGAACTGAGATCAACCTGGGCAACAGAGTGAGACTCCGTCTAAAAAAAAAAAAAATTGAGCCCTCACTCCATCCTGACGTGCCTCAGGTAGGGTTGGGATCTTGAGAAGATTCTGGTCTTGTGGGGAAGTTGGCAACCCCAGTGACAATCCAGTGCCACAGTTCAAACAATAAAACATAGTTTCCCCATAGGAGGGAGTCATCAGCTATCTCTGGGGTATCAGGGAGGACTTCCTGGAGGAAGTGGCCTCTGGATGGGGCACTGAAGGATGAATAGGAGTCCGCTGCGCAGAGTAGGGAGTAATGTGGAAGGGGGGCATTATTTGACTCTCCCAGGCCTTGAGTCTCCTGTGGCCTGGTATGCTGGTGGCACTTTACAGCATCTTCTCATTTAGTCCTTACCATGACCCTGAAAGGGAGAGACTATTACAGTCTTCATTTCACAGATAAGAAGACTGAGGTTCAGAGAGAAGAGGTCACTTGCACAGGTCTACTTACCCTGCTTACAAAAGCAGGGGGAACAGCATGTGCAAAGGCCCAGGTGGGGAGGAGTTTCCAAAGCACAGATCCGAGTTTGACTCTCTCTGGATTAAACCATTTGTGGCTTCCTAGTGCCACCTGGACAAAGTCCCAATTCCTTAGTTTAGTATCCATCTGTCCATCCATCCCCTGAGCTGCTCTGTGCCCAGCCCTGTGCTGGGTGATAGTGAGGACACAACAGTGACCATGACAGCCCCAGCCCTGCCCTCATGGGGCACAAAGTCCAGTGAAGGGGACAGACCCATCCCCAGATGGTGATGCTCCAGAATGGGCAGGACTGGAATGGTGAAGCCCAGGAACTGGAGGAGCTCACAGGGGGTGGGTGATGGACCTGGGATGGGGGGAGGTCCAACCAGGACCTAGAGAGGGCTTCCTGGAGGAGGGGGCATCTGACCAAGACTGGAGGATTCAAGGAGGGCTGCCTGGAGGAGAGGACTTTGCAGGTGAGACCAGAAGAATGGGAGGAGTGAGGCAGGAGAGGAGCGTCTACAGAGGGAATAGCACGTGCCAAGGCCAGGAGAGCTTGGAAGTCTCGTGGCTGTGAGACAGTCCCAGCCCCCTGCACACAAGGAGGAAGTTCTCCTTGGGCTGGGTTGAGGCAGGTGGCCGGACAGGTGGCTAATGAATTCAGGGCTAGCAGAAAGGCCCTGAGAATGAGAGTGGAGGCCTGCACAGGGCTTATGTGTGGAGGCGGGTGCTGGAGGCCGAGCCTGGGAAAAAGAGACAGGTAGGTGTATCCAGGCCAAGTAGGGCAGTGGGAGACTCAGCTCTGCCATGGCCAAGCGTGGATGGGGATGGTCTGGAGTGAGTGTCAGGGGACCTTTGGATCAGTAGTGATGGAGGGGCCTTCTCACCCCACTGCCTGGATGCCCAGTGGGCTCTTTTCTCCACTCCTTTCTGTCTCCTTTTCTGTCTCTCCACTCCTGAGCATGACTCACTGTAGCCTCAACCTCCCTGGGTTAAGTGATCCTCTGGCCTCAGCCTCCCAAGTAGCTGAGACTACAGGCATGCACCACCATACCTGGCTAATACTCATTTTTATTTTTATTTTTGTAGAGACAGGGGTCTCACTTTGTTCCCCAGGCTGGTCTCGAACTCCTGGGCTCAAGCAATCCTCCTGCCTCTGCCTCCCAAGGTGCTGGGGTTACATGCGTGAGCCACCGCACCTGGCCTCCTCTCTGTCTCTCTCTCTCTCTCTGTTTTGTCTATTTCCGTATGACTCCTTCTCTCTCTTCCCATGTCATTCTCTCTGATTCCTTCCAGGTCTCTCTCTGTCCCACTCTGCCTGTCTCTCTCCTTGTTCTCTGTCTCAGTCTGTAGGTCTCCCTCCCTCACCTCCACTCTGATTCTCTGTCTCCCTCTTTCGCATCACTGCGTCTCTTCTCTCTGTGGCGCTCGCACATGCCCGCGCCATTCCCTGCCAGCCACTCTGTGTCCCCCTCACGTTGGGGCTGATGAGGGATGCACAGATGGGCTGGGATGGGGCCAGGCCCCCTCCAGCTCCTGACTTGGCATCTCCTCCTCTCTCCAGAGACCCAGCCTCCAGCTGTGACCCCCAGCCTCACACCTGGTTCTGGTTCCCGCCTGGTCCTCCAGCTTCAGGACCCCACCTCCAAAGGCCCCTCCGCTCAACGCCTACCTCCCTAGGGCCCTGCTGGGACATGAGTGCCCACCCAAGAGGCTCTCAAGGACACCGGCAAGGCCTCCAGGCCCTGAGCCCCACTTCTGCCTTCACCTCTGCCTGGGACCTGAGCTGGGCTCCTGGGCCTTGCCAGAAGATGGCGGCTAGGGCCTCGCCGCCGGGACAGAGAAGGGACGGGGTGGCTGGGCAGTCAGGGAAGGAGGGTCGCCCGGATCTGACATTTTGGAGAGATTCCTTCACCCTCCTGTCCCCCCACCTCCCTTCTCTAATTTCTTCTTTTTTTAATGATAAAGTCTTAAAAACACAGAGCCACCAACTGGAGTTCTTGTGTCTATTCCAATATTTCAAATTCTTACCAATTTGAAGCTCATAAGTCACGAATAAGGATACTGATTGGCCGGGTGCAAGCGCAATGGCTCATGCCTGTAATCCCAACCCTTTGGGAGGCCAAGGCGAGTGGATCACTTAAGGCCAGGAGTTCAAGACCAGCCTGGGCAACATAGCAAGACCCCATCTGTACAAAACAAGCAAACAGATTGCCTGGGCATGGTGGTGCACGCCTTCGGTTTCAGCTACTTGGGAGCCTCCCAGAGTGCTGGAATTACAAACAAGAGCCACCAGGCCTGGCCTAGACTCCACCTCTTGACTAGAGGGAACTGCAAAATGCCTGCGAGAGATGTGCGTGCAGGGGAGAATGAAGACTCAGGGCCACGCGTGTGTCACTTTACCAGCTGGGGCTCTCCGATCACGTCCTCTGTCCCATGGGAAATGAGCAGGTTAGGCATGGACAGCCTCACTTCCAAGGCTTCCGGACGGACATGGGTTCAAATCTCGCCTCTGGAACGCAACATGACTTCACCTGTGTGGACCCCAGTTTCCACATCTGGAGAACAGGGAGAGCGGCTGTGCCTGTCTTATAGGATGATTGTGCTGATGGTGGAGGTATTTTGAGGAGCACATGGGGAACTGTGCCCCGTGTGTCAGCGCCCATCACAGGCAGAGGCTATCCTTTGTGACTAGGAAAACAGGCTCAGAAACCAGTGTGAGTCCCTTGGGGTTCTCAGCTTTGCAGACCTCTGTCCCCTCCAGCCCCCAGAGAGAGGGACCACCAAGGCAGAGTGTGGGTCGCTCCCCTGTTTGGCTCTGTCTCTCTCCCTCTGGTACCTTTTTTTTTTTTTTTTTTGAGAGGGAGTCTCACTTTCTTGCCCATACCAGGCTGGAGTACAATGGTGGGATCTCAGCTCACTGCAACCTCCGCTTCCTGGGTTCAAGCGATTCTCCTGCCTCAGCCTCCTGAGTAGCTGGGATTACAGGCATGCGCTACCACGCCCGGTTAATTTTTGTATTTTTAGTAGAGACGGGGTTTCACCATGTTGGCCTGGCTGGTCTTGAACTCCTGACCTCAGGTGATCCACCCGCCTCCACTTCCCAAAGTGCCGGGATTACAGGTGTGAGCCACCGCGCCCGGCCATTCTTTCTGTCTGTCTTATTCAGACCTCGTCTCTCTCTGTCCCTTCCCCACTGGAAACCCGCATCTTTGGGGCCTCCCCCTCCCTTCTCCTCCAGAGTCCAGGTGACCTCTCTCCCGCAGACCCAGGCTGCTTCGTCCTGGCTCGCTGCCCTCCAGTCCCCTCTCCCAAGTGCCCCTCAGCCCCTCTGCCATTCAAGCTCCCCCTCTGCCACCCTCTCCTTAGAGCCATCCTTGGGCCGTTGAGTCTCTCGGGCACCCCCCACCATGTACACTGCTGCTCTGTGTTCAAGGCCCAAGGGGCACGTGTGTGGGTTTTTGAGGGACCCCTGGAGCCCCTTCGGGGCGAGCCACGATGGAGAGATTCGCACAGAGACACACACGTTGCTATGAACAGACACACATGCAAATATGCACACGCACACACACTCCGAAACACACACACATGAAGGACGCACAGAAGATATGCCACACTCAGCCAGGCGCGCTGGCTCATGCCTGGAATCCCAGTACTTTGGAAGGCCAAGGCGGGCAGATCACCTGAGGTCAGGAGTTCGAGACCAGCTTGGCCAACATGGTGAAACCCCGTCTCTACTAAAATACAAAAAATTAGCTGGGTGGGATGGCGCCTGCCTGCAATCCCACCTACTCAGGAGGCTGAGGCAGGAGAATCAGGCTGGGAGGTGGTAGAGATTGCAGTGAGCTGAGATCGCGCCACTGCACTCTAGCCTGGGTGACAGAGCGAGATTCCGTCCCAAATAAAAAAGAAAGAAAGAAAATATCTGCTGAGCAGAAGAGTGAATGAACAAAATCTCAGGATATGCCAGGAGTGATGGCTCACGCCTGTGATCCCAGCATTTTGGGAGGCTGAGGCGGGCAGATTACTTGAGGACAGGTGTTTGAGACCAGCCTGGGCAATATGGTGAAACCCCGTCTCTACTGAAATATAAAAATTAGCCGGGCGTGGTGGCGCATGCCTGTAATCCCAGCTACTTGGGAGGCTGAGGCAAGAGAATCCCTTGAACCTGAAAGGCGGAGGTTGCAGTGAGCTGAGGTCATGCCATGGCACTCCAGCCTGGGTGACAGAGCGAGACTCGTCTCAAAAAAGGAAGAAAAGGACAAGTGTCACAAAAAGCAGAACAGGCACAGGATGAGAGCATGGGCTGCCACTTTTATGACCTTATGGAGCCCTTCAGTGAGGGCCGTGTCCCGGGCTCTGTTCTAGGAACCATATACCTGAGAATCTGTTGAACCCTATGGCAGCCCCGGGAGGTGGGTGCCATCACGGTCCCCATTTCCCAGACGAGGAAGTAGGACCAGAGAGGTGAAGCGGCTCATCCAAGGTCACACAGCTGGAGATTGTGGGGCTGGGCTCCATTTGAACCCAGGCAGCCTGGCTCCAGGGCCTGGGCACTAACCACCGTGCTTCCAGCCTCTCTTTTTTTTTTTTTTTGAGATGGAGTCTTACTCTCTCTTGCCCAGGCAGGAGTGCAATGGTGCGATCTCAGCTCACTGCAACCTCCGTCTCCCAGGTTCAAGTGATTCTTCCACCTGGCCTCCCGAGTAGCTGGAATTACAGACACCCCCCATCATGCCCGGCTAATTTTTGTACTTTTGTAGAGACGGGGTTTCACCAAGTTGGCCAGGCTAGTCTTGAACTCCTGACCTCAAGTGAGCCGCCTGCCTCGGCCTCCCAAAGTGCTGGGATTACAGATGTGAGCCACTGTGCCTGGCCTGATTTTTAATTTTTTAATTGCTTTTGTTTGTCTTTGAGATAGGGTCTCACTCTGTAACCACGGCTCACTGCAGCCTCAAACTCCAGCACTCCAGCAATCCTCCTTCCTCAGCCTCCCCAGCAGCCGAGACTACGGCCACAAACCACCATGCCTGGCTAATTATTTATATTTGTTGGTAGAGATGGCTTTTCACTGTGTCTCCCAGGCTGGTCTTGAACTCCTGGGTTCAAGCTGTCCACCTGCTTCAGCCTCCCAAGACGCTGGGATTACAGGCATGAGCCACTGCACCTGGCCTGATACTGTTTTTGTGACTATGATGAGAGTTTTATCTCTCCCCAAACTCCCCGGGACTCAGGTGGGATGGGTGATGGGTACACAGGAGGAAGGACTTCAAACAATCACCCTCCCTTAAAGGCAGGTGGGGGAAGGAATATGAGGGAGGGGCAGGGCCAGGCCAAAGCTTTGAGGTCCGCTGAGAGGGGAGGCAGTTGTTTAGTGTATCTCCTGCCTGATGCAGGGGAGAGGTCCCAGCGGCTGGGACACTGGGAAGTGGGGGAGGGGACAGCTCTTCTCTTCCCCTCCTCCCCCTTTTCCCAGAACCTGGAAATGCCTCTCATTAACTGAATCCTGTCTAATTAAACCAATTGGATGTGCCTGGGGAGAAGGGAAATTGGGTGGGAGGTTAATTGTAACTAAAAATATCTCCCCCACTTCCTGGGAGGAGGAAGCGGCCGCGGGACCTGCGTGTACGGTAGGTGGGCATCGCAGAGCAGGAGGGGCCCCTGGTCCAGGGGCATCCTGGGTCATGGGGGTGAGGACCCAGGGGATAGGCAGGCGGGGCGCGGGGGCTGCGGTCGTTGTGTGTCTGACCCCTGTGTTTCCTCTGGGCCTGTGGACTTGGAATGTGGCGGTCGAGGGCAGTGGTGGAGGGATGTCGGTGTGGCTGGAGCCACCGCCCGTGTGTCCCGTTGCTGAACGTGGTGTGTGTGTCGCTGAGTGGCAGTGTCTGTCACACGTGCCTTGGTATAGGTTGTGTGTCTCTGTGTAGGTTCCTGTCTGTGACCACAAGACTGCACTTGGGTTGGGATTGTGTGAAGAGCTGGTCTCTATCAACTGTGTCTGTGTCCACGGCATCGTTGTGTCGAGATCGCTCTCCTCCTAGGTCCGAACTTACAGTGGGACTTTGGGAGGCCAAGGCGGGCAGATCACCTGAGGTCAGGAGTTCGAGACCAGCCTGGCCAACAAGATGAAACCCCATTTCTACTAAAACTACAAACAATTAGCCAGGTGTGATGGTGGGTGCCTGTAATCCCAGCTACTCGGGAGGCTGAGGCAGGAGAATCGCTTGAACCTGGGAGGCGGAGGTTGCAGTGAGCTAAGATTGCACCACTGCACTCCAGCCTGGGTGACAGAGCAAGAATCGGAAAGCCTGAATCCAATGGGGATAATTGGATCTCAGGGTGGCAGGGAGCAAGTCACCGAAGTTAATCACCAAAGGCAAGGTGGGCGTCGTTACCGCTTGCACAGCAGAGTCCAAGCAGCCATCAGAGTGCTATGACTTGGCCGGCAGTGGCTCATGCCAGTAATCCAAACACATTGGGAGGCCCAGGTGGCAGAATCTCTTAAGGCCAGGAGTTCGAGATTAGCCTGGGCAACATAGTGAGACCTGTCTCTACGAAAAAATTTAAACAATTAGCCAGATGTGGTGGTGCAGGCCTGTGGTCCCAGCTACCGGGGAGGCTGAGGCAGGAGGATCACTTGAGCCCAGGAGGTCGAGGCTGCAGTGAGCTGTGATTGTGCCACTGCACTCCAGCCTGGACAATAGAATGAGACCCTATCTCTAAAGATAATACATTTTTAAAAAGAATTCCAGGAACCCACCCCTAAAACCAGCCCTTCCCCTCCCTCTGCAGAATAAAGGCCCCATCAGAGGGGACATGCTGGGCGTCAGGGTCAGAGGAGGAAGGTCGGAGCTAAGACCTGAAGGATGATGAGCTGTCAGGTGGGTGGAGGGGAGAAGCTCAGGAGACCGGGAAGGGGAAGGCGGAGGTGCACAGGCCCTGACCGGACAGAGGGAGCCGCAGGAGGGAGGCCGGCGTGGTGGAACCTTAGGGGAAGGCAATGATCCTGCCTCCCTCCAGGGGGCGCTGAAGAGCCGTAGATTTATTTCTGTTAACAGTTTTATTGAGAGTTGTATCATACGTAAAATTCACCCATTTAAAGCGTACAGTTCAATGGCTTTTAGTGTATTTATAGGATTGTGCACCTGTCACCACAATCAATTCTAGAATATTTTCAACATCCCCAAAAGAAACTCTGAACGCCCTAACAGTGATTGCTGGCCCCCAGTCCTTGGCAACCACCAATCCCCTTTCTGTCTCCATGGGTTTGCCTATTCTGGACATTTCACGTAAGTGGAATCACGCTACACTGCCCTTTGTGACTGACTTCTTTCAGTAGCATATCTTCCAGCGGCAGCTTTCAGTAGCATGTCTTCCAGCTGTAGTGTCTGTCAGTCATTCCGTTTTTGTGTGTGTGTGTTTTAGTTTTGTTTCTTTTTTAGAGACAGGGTCTTGCTCTGTCCCCCAGGCTGAGTGCAGTGGTGTGATCTCAGCTCACTGCAACCTCGATCACCCAGGCTCAACTGATCCTCCCACCTCAGCCTCTCGAATAGCTAGGACTACAGGCATACGCCACCACGCCCAGATAATTTTTGTATCTTTTGTAGAGATTGGGTCTCACTATATTGTCCAGGCTGGTCTCCATCTCCTGGGCTCAAGCCTCAGCCTCTCAAAGAGCTGGGATTAAAGGCGTGAGTCACCACGCCCAGCCTGTTATTCCTTTTCATTGCCGAATGATATTCCATTGTCCTGGAAGAACTTTGAGCAGAGAAGGGACAGACTCGGGCCAGTGCTTTATCCCGCCAGTGGATTACAGGGCATAGGACGGTTGAATTGTGTCCCGCCAGAGGGTGTGCTAAATTCCTCCTCCCAGCGCCTGGGCATGTGACCTTATTTGGAAAAAAGGTCTTTTCAGATGAGGTCACAGGGTGGGCGCTGGTCCAACATGGCACGTGCCCTTCTACAGAAAGGCACTGCCGGCAGCCTGCCAGAAGCTGGAAGAGGCTGGGGAGACTCCTGGCAGGTTCCCGAGGGAGCTCAGCCCAGCCGACACCTTGACTTCCAATTTCTGGCCCCTAAGAATGTGAGATATCTGTTGTTTCAAGTCACCCAGTCTGCAGGGTTTTGGTACACAGGGAGGCAGAGCGGAGGCGAGAGGGTGACGAGGAGGGGAGGAGCACAGGGAGGGAGGGGCTCATCCAGGGACTGCAGGAAGGTGCATAAAGGATATTGGGGCACAGCAAGGTGGCTCATGCCTGTAATCCCAGCACTTTGGGAGGCTGAGGTGGGAGGGTCACTTGAGGTCAGGAGTTCGAGACCAGCCTGGCCAACATGGTGAAACCCTGTCTCTACTAAAAATGCAAAAATTAGCCAGGCACGGTGGCGGGCATTTATAATCCCAGCTACTCAGGAGGCTGAGGCAGGACAATCATTTGAACCCAGGAGGCAGAGGTTGCAGTGAGCTGAGATGGTGCCACTGCACTCCAGCCTGCATGACAGAGCAAGACTCCATCTAAAAACAAAAAAGATATTGATAAACAGAGCCAGGCATTTTGGAGTTGAGGGTGTCACCAAAATGAGCATGTGTCACCTTCCAGGAATGGTCAGTGTGTGGCTGCTACAGCACCTAGCAGGGGGTAAATGCCAAAACATGGCTGGGCGCGGTGGCTCACACCTGTAATCCCAGCACTTTGGGAGGCAGAGGCAGGAGGATCACGAGGTCAGGAGATCGAGACCATCCTGGCGAACACAGTGAAACCCCGTCTCTACTAAACAATACAAAAAAACTAGCCGGGCGAGGTGGCGGGCGCCTGTAGTCCCAGCTACTCGGGAGGCTGAGACAGGAGAATGGCGTAAACCCGGGAGGCACACGCCTGTAGGTCTCAGCTACTTGGGAGGCTGAGGCACAAGAATTGCTTGAATCTGGGAGGCAGAGGTTGCAGTGAGCCAAGATTGCCCTACTGCACTCCATCCTGGATGACAGTACCAGACTCTGTCTCTAACGACAGTACAAGACTTTGTCTTAAACGCTCACACACACACACACACACAGAGCAGAAAATGGAGGGAGAAAGGACAGGGCCTATGGACAGGGTGCAGCAGGTGACAGAGAAAACCTATATCCATATTTCTGACTTGGGAAGTAGCCCTATTTGTCTCTGATGTCACAGGAGAAGAGTGACTTTCAAATGTTGGTTACTTTTCCTGTTGCCTTAGTGATCACTGTAGCTGATGTTTGCTGAGAACCTTTTATATGCCAATCCCTGCTCTAAGCACGTGGACTAATGCATCAGCTCTCAACAACAATGGATCTTTAACTTCCTTTTGCAAATGATAAAGCAGACATACAAAATGAGGATGACAATTCTCCTTGCCGACTCCCGGCCCATGGGGCTCTCTGTGATTCAGCAATGGTTGGCCCCTGGGGAGGGGAAACTGTGGCCTGGGTACTTGCACTATGTTTGTGCAAGATCTGTATTCTGAAAATTATGAAATATTGCTAAATTAAAGAAGCACCGGCCAGGCGCGGTAGCTCACGCCTGTAATCCCAACACTTTGGGAGGCTGAGGCGGGCAAATCACTTGAAGCCAGGAGTTTGAGACCAGCCTAGCCAACATAGTGAAAACCCGTCTCTACAAAAAAATCCAAAAAAAAAAAAAAATAGCTGGTCGCAGTGGTGCTTCCCTGTAATTCCAGCTACTTTGGAGGCTGCAGCATGAGAATCACTTGAACCCAGGAAGCGGAGATTGCAGTGAGCTGAGATTGAGCCATTGCTCCATCGCACTCCACCCTAGATGACAAAGCGAAAATCTCCTTTTTTTTTTTTTGAGACAGTCTTACTCTGTCACCCAGGCTTGGAGTGCAGTGGCGCGATCTCGGTTCACTATAACCTCTGCTTCCCACGTTCAAGTGATTCTCCTGCCTCAGCCTCCCAAGTAGCTGGGATTACAGGTGCACGCCACCACGCCAGGCTAATTTTTGCTTATTTATTTATTTACTGATTTATTTATTTATTCTGAGACAGAGTCTCACTCTGTCACCCAGGCTGGAGTACAGTAGTGTGATCTCAGCTCACTGTAACCTCTGCCTCCCGGGTTCAAGTGATTCTCCCGCCTCAGCCTCCCAAGTAGCTGGAACTACAGGCACATGCCACCACACTCAGCTAATTTTTTTATTTTTATTTATTTATTTATTTATTTTTGAGACTGAGTCTGGCTCTGTCGCCCAGGCTGGAGTGCAGTGGCCGGATCTCAGCTCACTGCAAGCTCCGCCTCCCGGGTTCACGCCATTCTCCTGCCTCAGCCTCCGGAGTAGCTGGGACCACAGGCGCCCGCCACCTCGCCCGGCTAGTTTTTTGTATTTTTTAGTAGAGACGGGGTTTCACCGTGTTAGCCAGGATGGTCTCGATCTCCTGACCTTGTGATCCGCCCGTCTCAGCCTCCCAAAGTGCTGGGATTACAGGCTTGAGCCACCGTGCCCGGCTAATTTTTTGATTTTTCATAGAGACAGGCTTTCACCACGTTGGCCAGGCTGGTCTTGAACTCCCGACCTCAAGTGATCTGCCTGCCTCAGCCTCCCAAAGTGCTAGGATTACTGGCATGAGCCACCACGCACGGCCTAGTCAACTGATTTTCAGTAAAGGTGTCAAATTAATTCAATGGGGAAATGAATATTCTTTTCAAAAAATGGTTCTAGAACCATTAGACATCCATATGCAGAAAAATGAGCCATGAGCATTAACTCACATCATACACAACGCCTAACTGGAAATGGACCATAGACCTAACAGTTTATATTAAAAATGTAAAATGATGGCCGGGCGCGGTGGCTCAAGCCTGTAATCCCAGCACTTTGGGAGGCCGAGACGGGCGGATCACGAGGTCAGGAGATCGAGACCATCCTGGCTAACCCGGTGAAACCCCGTCTCTACTAAAAAATACAAAAAACTAGCCGGGCGAGGTGGCGGGCGCCTGTAGTCCCAGCTACTCGGGAGGCTGAGGCAGGAGAATGACGTAAACCCGGGAGGCGGAGCTTGCAGTGAACTGAGATCCGGCCACTGCACTCCAGCCTGGGCGACATAGCGAGACTCTGTCTCAAAAAAAAAAAAAAAAAAAAGTAAAATGATTAAACTAGAAGAAGACATAAGAAAAAAACTTCATGATCTTGAGGGTAGGCAAAGATTTGTTAGGTAGAACACAAAAAGTAGAAATGATAAAAGAAAATGATAATTTGAAATTCCACCAAAATACAAAACTTCTCTTGTCCAGGAGCAGCGGCTCACGCCTGTAATCCCAGCAGTTTGGGAGGCCAATGTGGGAGGATCGCTTAAGCCCAGTTCAAGACCAGCCTGGGCAACATGGCAAGACCCCATCTCTACAAAAAAATACAAAAATTAGCCGGGCGTGGTGGCACACGCCTGTAGTTCCAGGCACTTGGGAGACTGATTTGGATCATTTGAGCCCAGGAGGTGGAGGCTGCACTGAGCTGAGATTGCACCACTGCACTCCAGGCCCGGCAATAGAGAGAGACCCTGTCTCAAAAAAAAAAAAAAAAAAAAAAATTGTTGACTGAATCTGTTACTGAAATACCAGGGGTTCAGTCCAGGTCCTGCTGCTGGTCGCACAGAAAGCCAGTCACTAAGATGAGTATTGCCAAGGAAGAAGGCTTTAATCAGATGCGCAGCCAAGGAGAGAGATCAGTCTCAAATCCATCTCCCTGACTAAAACTAGGGGTTTATGTACTTTTTTTCTTTGAGATAGGGTCTTGCTGTGTTGCCCAGGCTGAAGTGCAGTGGCACAATCTCAGCTCACTGCAATCTCCGCCTCCTAACACCAAGTGATCTTCCAACGTCAGCCTCCCGAGCAGCTGGGGCTACAGGCGTGCACCACCACACCTGGCTAATTTTTGTGTTTTTTAATAGAGACAGGGTCTCGCTATGTTTCCCATCCAGTCTTGAACTCCTGGACTCAACTGATCCACCCTTATGGGCCTCCCAAAGTGCTGGAATTACAGGTATGAACCACCATGCCCAGCCTTTTATTTTTTCTGTTTCTAATATGGTGAATCACATTGATTTTCAAATGTTAAATCCACCTTGAATTCCTAGAATGAGCCCCACTTGGCCATGATGCACTGTATTTACACATTGCTGAATATGATGTGCTGAACTTCTATTTAGGGTTTTTGTGTCTATGTTCATAAGGCATATTGGCCTAGAGTTTTCTTTTCTTGCGTTGTCAGAGCCTGGTTTTAGCAACAGGATAATGCTGGCCTCATAACATCAGTCAGGAGGCATCCTCCCCTATGTTGTGGATGAGTGGGTGTGGGCGAGTGTAATTTCCATGTTTGGTAGACGTCACCAATAAGCCCGTCTGAGCCTGTTCTCTTTGTTAATTATGAATTACATTTCCTTAATAGAGTTGTTCTGGTTATCTGTTTCTTCCTGAATGAGCTTTGGGTAGTTTGTGTCTTTCAATAATTTTTTCCATTTCAAATGAGTGGAATTTCTGTGCAGCACGTTGTTTATCGTATTCCCTTCTCCTTTTCATATCTGTAGGACCTACAGGTTGTTCTCCTTCCATTCCTATGCCATGCCTTTTCTTTTTCTCCTGAGTGATTTTATTGTCTTTTCATTTTCTTTTTTTTTAAGAGATGGAGTCTCGCTCTGTTGCCCAGGCTGGAGTGCAGTGGCATGATCTCGGCTCACTGCAAGCTCTACCTCCTGGGTTCTAGCAATTTGCCTGCCTCAGCCTCCCGAGTAGCTGGGATTACAGGCACATGCTGCCACACCTGGCTAATTTTTTGTATTTTAGTAGAGACGGGATTTCACCGTGTTGCCCAGGCTGGTCTCAAACTCCTGAGCTCAGGCAATCCACCTGCCTCGGCCTGAATTTTTTTTTTTTTGAGATGGAGTTTCACTCTTGTTGCCCAGGCTGGAGTGTAGTGGCGTGATCTCAGCTCACTGCAACTTCCACCTCCCAGGTTCAAGCGATTCCCCTGCCTCAGCCTCCTGAGTAGCTGGGATTAAAGGTGCCTGCCACCACGTCCAACTAAGTTTTTGTATTTTTAGTAGAGATAGGGTTTCACTATGTTGGCCAGGCTGGTCTCGAACTCCTGACCTCAGGCGATCCACCTGCCTCAGCCTCCCAAAGTGCTGGGATTACAGGCGTGAGCCACCGCGCCCGGCTCGGCCTGTTCTTTTCTTTTTTATTGGGAATGGGTCTTATGGTGCAGCTTGTGGTCCTACGTGAACACCAGTGCCCCCAGCCCCCTGCACAACTCTCAAAGTGACCCAGGTGGACGGGCAAATTCAGGGTCCCCCTACTTCAAGGGGAAGCAGAGACTGAGGATGGACTTGAGAGAGTGGCTGCGGAGGTGCTAAGAACCTGCACCTGGAACCAGGAGACATGGGAGGTCCCTGCTGGTTCTAATGCCCCTCCTACCCAGGACGCCTCAGGCAGCACCCTGCAGCAGGAAGAAGGAAAGCTAGACCCTGGGGAGGACTAACAGAGCAGCTGCTGGTTTTTGGATGGGTAGGTGCAGCCTTAACAGTGTGTGTCAGCATGTGAGGCTTTATTCACAATCGACGCTCCAGCCCCTCCGCACTGGGACAGGACCACAGGGCTAAACCCAGGCTGGGGGTCCTGCCCCTAGTCCTGGGCTGGAGGGCAGGTAGGCTGCAGGGAGCTGGGCAGGGCTCCTGGCCCGGCTCACACGTGTTGCTTCCGGTGGCGCAGCACCTCTGTGGGTGTGAATAGGAAGTCCCTCCCGCAGGCCTCACAGTGGTAGGGCCTCTGCAGGACAGACGTCTTCTGGAGGGTCTCAGGGGCAGCTTCCTCAGCCCCTAAGGGAGGAAAAGGAGGAAGCTGGGAGGGGGGCTTTCCAGTGCACATGTCTACCCGCACCCAAATGCCAGGCACCCGTGGGGCTCAGGTGCTCTCCTGGCCTTTGGGGAACTAAGTTTTGCCTCCTCCAGGAAGCCTTCCTGGATTAATAAAAATACACAGGCCTTTGGGAGGCCGAGATGGGTGGACCACAAGGTCAGGAGATCGAGATCGTCCTGGCTAACATGGTGAAACCCCGTCTCTACTAAAAAATACAAAAAACTAGCCGGGCGAGGTGGCGGGCGCCTGTAGTCCCAGCTACTCGGGAGGCTGAGGCAGGAGAATGATGTGAACCCGGGAGGCGGAGCTTGCAGTGAGCTGACATCCGGCCACTGCACTCCAGCCTGGGCAACAGAGCCAGACTCCGTCTCAAACAAACAAACAAACAAACAAACATACACAGGCCTGTCTTTACTCTGCATCCCTGCTAGTGAGAGAGACAAAGAGAAAGATATAAGGAGCAACATGGAGACTGAGAGGCAGACAGAGCCAGCCCTGGGGTGGGGGCACATGGTCCCAGTGCTGTCTCCCCCACTGAACCCCAGTGTGTAGCATCCCTGGATGACAACAGGATGGATATGACCAAGGCAGAGACAGCTGCAGGACGGAAAAAGAACAAGAGACATAGCCACAGAGAGCCAGAAACGAAGAGGCAAAGACAGCAACATAGAGACACCACAGGGGACAGGCAGGCAGAAAGAGGTGGCGCTCCAGGCCCTCCCCGCCCTGGGCCGCTGATCTTCAGGTCAAAGCCTGTGTGTGGCACCAGCCAGGGCCAGCAGGTGGAGGTCATCAGTTCTCGGAGCATCTAGCAAGTGCCCGCACACACAGGAGATCATCATGGGATGGACAGACGGCCGGGCAGAGGTGGCCCGGTCCCCACAGTCCCGTGCTTACCTGGGGGCCCATCCTGTGGGGCCTGAGGGCAGGTGTTCTCATGGGCGATGCGCTCCAGGGGCGTGAGGGGCGCATGCAGGCCACAGTGGGGGCAGGTCCAGAAGGTTCGGAGACAGTCACTGTACAGGTCCGTGTCACTCTGCGGCAGGCCAGCTGTCAGGGCTGGGCCCCCACCAAGTGCCACCCACCACCCACTGCCCCCCTGGGACCCTTCCCAGAAGCCCTCAGGGCCATGGGCCCCACGTGGGAATCGTGTCCCTGGACTAAGGCGAAATGAGGCTGTGGGGTCAGGGGTGGGGTCTTCGTGAAATCCCACCTTCAGGGAAGAAGGGTTCATGCTCACCGTGAGGCAGTTGTAGGTGAGGAAGTCGGTGACTGCATAGCCCCCCTTTGTGGGGTGGGGGGACAGGGTGGAGCTGCCAAAGAGGCCAGGAAGATGGGGGGTGGCTGGGATGGTCTGGGGTCCCACATACAGGTTCTGGGCTTCTAGCCCCGTGAGCCGCCGGAGGCTGTAAGGAATCTAAGGAAGGAGAGACAGGAAATCAAGAGAGACAGGCTCAGGGAGATGCCGCCAAAGCACCTGGATCCAGCTGTGCCTGAAGCCCTCCCTCGGGCTTTGCAGTTATGGAAGCCAAGTGCTTAAGCCAATCACAACTTGGCTGCAGACACGCATGACCAGGGGTTTGTCTAGAATATCCTGATAACCCACCCCCATCTAAATTGCCTTCCCCAGACCCCTCTTCTGCCCCTGTCACTGGTGGGACCCCATTCAGACCTTGAGTCTAACCTTTGTCTGGCCGCCTCACCCCTCCTCCTCCTAGCATGTCAGCCTTGGTCCCCTCTCCATGGCTCACTGGGTTCCTGCCCCTTTGTCCTCAAGCCCCTCTACTCCAGGAAATCAGCCTGAATTGCACCCTTCTCCTCACCCCACCCACATGAAGTAGAACCAGGAGCAATTTCTGCTCCCCACCTAAGAGTCGGTGGTTGGTTTCAAGTCTGCTCAGTTCGGTTCTTCCCATCCAAAAGCAGACACCTATGGCTTCCCTCTCACACCTTGTCCGTTCTTGACTGTTAGCAAGGGGGGATCAGCCACGCTTGCAGAACGTGCTTAGTAAACAGGGCAGTAGTGGGTAGCATGGCCTCTGGAACCAGGCTCCTGGGATCAAATCCTGGCTCCACCCAGACCAGTGGAGTGACCTTGGGTGAGTGACTGAACCTCTGTGGCCTGAAAACCCTCAAATGTGCCCAGTGGAGTGAATGGGAAGCCAGGCCTTCCGGAGGCTCAAGCCCAGTGGCGGACACCCCCTCTGGCCATAGGCAGGCACGGGCACCCTGGTGGAAGGTACCTTGGATGCCGTGAACTGCAGGAGTTCCTTGCTCAGGGTGGCCACCTCCTTGGGGCTGACTGGCACATCCTGCTCCTCCTCTTCCAGCCGCCGCTGGGCCTGATGCGCCAGCTGCCGGTCCAGGGCACCTTCCCAGCGGGCACGGAGCCGCAGGGAAGCCGCCAGGAGCCGGACAGCACTTTCACTGTCTGCCAGCTGCAGCTCCAGCCAGCCATCGGCCACCAGGCGGGAGCAGTCACCGTTGGTGTCCAAGGACCGGCTAAAAAGCAGGAGGGACTGGAAGAGAGGGAACGGAAGACAGGGAGTAGGTGTGGGGGCAGGGCGATGTTGGAGACAGGCCCTGCCCGGCTGGGCTCCTGCCCACCCACCCGCCCTCTCTATGCGAGGCATCTACCTACCCACCATCTACCCGCTGTACCAGGCACCCCTGCGGGCGCTGGGGATACGGCATGAAGGCAGCCGCTGAGTCAGGGGAGGGCTGGGGTTGCAGGGTGGCGGGGGGCAGATGGGAGCGTGCTAGGAGAGAGACAGCTGCATTCTCAGGCAGGGTGGCAGAGGGACAGCAGGCACTCAGACAGACATGACATGCAGCGAGAGCCCAGACCCTGAGCACACGCTCCCCTGTGAGGACGGAAGTCAGGGCTGTAATTACCGGTGCTGTGGCTCATTCGATGTTGGAGAAAATTCTCGGGGCTGGGGCCAGGGCAGAGGAAAAGGGCAGGACTGGCCATGCGTGGATGGTTTGGGGGCCGGGGATGGCACAGGAGGGCTCCATATACTGTTCTGCTTGCTTATGTGAATGTGAAGTGTCTCCATCTTCTTTTTGTTATTATTATTTTTATTTATTTATTTGAAATGAGTCTCGCTCTGTCGCCCAGGCTGGAGTGCAGTGGTGCGATCCTGGCTCACTGCAACCCCCACCTTCCAGGTTCAAGCGATTCTCCTGCCTCAGCCTCCCGAGTCGCTGGGATTACAGGCGCCCACCACCACACTCAGCTAATTTTTGTATTTTTAGTAGAGATGGGGTTTCCCCACATTGGCCAGGCTAGTGCCAAACTCCTGGCTTCAACTGATCCACCCACCTCGACCTCCCAAAGTGCTGGGATTAGAGGCATGAGCCACCATGCCTGGCTTATTATTTTTTGAGACAGGGTCTCACTCTTGTCACCTAAGCTGGAGTGCAGTGTCAACAATCACAGCTCACTGCAGCCCCGACCTCCCAGGCTCAAGCGATCCTTCTGCCTCAGCCTCCCAAGTAGCTGGGATTACAGGCGCACACCACCACGCCCAGCTAACTTTTTAAAATTTTTTGTAGAGATAGAGTCTCCCTATGTTGCCTAGGCTGCCCTTTGAACTCCTAGGCTCAAACGATCCTCCCACCTCAGCCTCCCAAAGTGCTGGGATTCTAGGTGTGAGCCGGCCAGATTCTCTCAACAAGCGGTCCAGTGCAGGCAGAGAGCGCAGCGCCTCAGGTAGCAGGTCTGTTCCGCTTCCTGCGGTCCGGCTGGTTGCCAACCCTCTGTCCCTCGGTGCGTGCTGCCTGCTTTCCCATGCTCACACGAGCGCCCGGCATCACCCTTTTGGTTTACCGTCTGCCTTCACCATCCTGTCTGAGCCCCATGAGGGTGGGGTGTGTGGTCGACGTTGACCACAGCTGCACCCCCGGCCCCCAGAACACTAACAGCGCCTGGCCCACCAGGCGGGCTGGAGGGAGGTGTGGACATGCACAGAGGTGACTGAGCTGAGCTGGCTTTCGTGGTGCTGGTGGCAATCACAGTGTCAACGAAACCCTGAGGCTCTGGGAGCCCACAGGTTCCTCTCTTCCCTCCACGTTCTCTGGGACCCACGCTGGGCATTGCTGGTAGTGAGCGGGAGGCAGGAGGGGGCAGCGTGACCCGGGAGCTCTGGTTTGGCCACCTGCTCGCTTTGTGACTTAGACAGGTGACGTGTCCCCACCCCTGCCTGAGCTTCAGTCCCCTCTATAAAGGGAGACCTGCAGGGCTGCGTGAGGACTCCAAGGCCAGGCCTTGGATCACAGAGACACTCGAGGAGCACTCGGGGCAGGGCAGCGGCTGCCGTGGGGCCCATGGTTCTGCTGCCAGCGCCCATGCAAGGGCATCCACGATCTGAGTTCGGCCTCAGCCTCCACCCGGGCCGCGCCCTTCTTCTCCCTCCTGGCGGCCGCCAGCCTTCCTGGCTGGGACCCTGTCCCAGCTCTGCTCAGAAGTTCCCAGGGTCCTGTCTCCCTCGCCTCTCTGGCCTCATCTCTGCACACTCCCCCTTGCCGACTGCACACCAGGCACGTGTCTGCCTCGGAGCCTCCGCGCAGGCCAGTCCACTGCCGGGGACATTCTGCCCGAGATCCACACACTCTCCTCCTTGGGTGTCTACTTGGAGACACCAGGTGGCCTTATCTTATGCCACACCCTGTGTCCACCCTCACCCCCACCCTACTCTCTATTGCCCAGCACCACCTTCCCACAGGTCGCTCAGGGCGTCACTGTGCTACTGCTATCACTGTCCCCTGCCACGGGAGCCTGGGAGGGCAGGGGCTGGCCTTCTTGCCTGGTTCCCTGCTGCGCCCCTGGCACCGTGCCTGGCACCCAGCAGGCACTCGGCAGGTAACTGTTGAGCAACTCCATGAATGAGAGAAAAAGCGGCCACAGCAACGGCCCAAGGCGGACGCCTGCAGCCAGCCCAGGTGCCAGGCGGCCCCTCCAAGCCCACGCGGTGCCCCTACCCACCACCCTGGGCAACGCAGCTCTCATATCTGGGCATGGGGGCAGGGTGGGGCAGAGGCCCACCTGGAGGGCAGGGATGCGGACGCAGTTCACCAGGTATGGCTTGTTGGTCTCCAGCAGGGACACGAAGCTGAGGAGCTGGTGTTTGCTGCTCATCTTGTCCTTGTCGTCTGAAAGGTTGAGGAGGACCACTCAGGCCCACCCTGGCCCACCCAGGCCCATCAGAGGCCCGCCTGTGCCACCCGGTCAATGTACACATTGGTAGAAAGAATATGCTCACAGCATGGCTTCGGTGGCCTGGCCAAATCTGAGGGTGACTCCCAGCAGGCAGCCATGTCTGCAGCGAGACACCCTTCCATGCACACGGGCGCCAGGGGGGCCTCCCCCTGCAGGACCCAGGTGGGAGCTCACAGAGCCCACGGGACAGGCCCCTGACCGGTGTTCACTCCCTGGGCACAGCCACACTGGCTCAGGTTGGCTATCTCCACCATGGGGAGGGTGAGGCCCAGCAGGGGTGAGTCACCCAAGGCTACCCAGGGAGGCCTGGCCCTGGAACCTCCGCTCCTGCGGGCCCCTGTCAATACCAGCCCGGACCGGTGTGGGACGGATCAGGGGGAGCCCCAGCCAGAGGGGCCCAGGAGTTCACGGTATCCCCGCCCTTCACATCCCGGATGGGGGTTCCTTCCACCTGGGCTCACTGTACCTCGGCTGCCATCGCAGCTGCTGGCCTCTGGCTCCTGTGCATGCAGCACCTCGGGGCTGCCAGCAAAGACGCAGGTGGGGTGCAGCACGGCGCCCTGCTTGGCCTGTGTGTGGAAAATCTGTGGAGGACGGAAAGGAAGCACAGGCCCTCCTATCTGCTCTCCTCTGCCCAGGATGCCTCTCCTCCACCCTCTGGCCCAGGTCCCCTCCTCCAGGAAGCCCTCCTTGACTCCTCCAAATCTGGGGCAGGTGCCCCCTGTGGGCTCCTACAGTGTCCTCAGCTCCCCAAGCCCTGCCCACTCTGAGTTGTCTGGGGACAGGTCTGTCCTCCCACTGGGCTGTGAGCCCCATGGGGACAGAACCAGGGTTGTTTCAGTCACCCCGTGGTCCTCCAACAGCTCCTGGGGGCAGGTGGGCAGGGATGAGGACCTCAGGGCACTCAGGACAGGCACTCAGGGTTCGTGTGTTGGAGGACGAAACATAGGATGGGGCAGAACAGGCCCCACCTGGTCTGAGTCCTTTCGGCTGCTGTTGAAGGCGTCGGGGACAGCCAGCTGCGGGTACAGGCCCCGGCCCAGCACCAGCTTCAGCAGAGCCAGCTGCTCGCGGCTCAGGTCCTGGGCTGAGCTGGCAGCGGCCTGCAGCTGCGCCAGGTCATGCCGGAGCTTGAACTTCACATCCTGGGGGGAACATGGGAAGGCAGAGTCTTAGGGGACCTGAGGAGCTGCTACCATGATCCGCAGACCCCCAGGTGCTGCAGATACCTGGGGCCAAGCACCATCCACAGAAACCCGGCTCCTGAAATGAGGACAGGGCCATGGCCCCTGGGAACCCCCAGGAGAGGTCAAGACCCACCTTGGTAAACCCCACCCACCTACCCCCACACCCCACAGCCCATGGCACCCACCTGGATGTCCACGCCATCGCCAGCCCCTGGGGGGTCTGGGCCAGCCCGGTCCTCCTCGCTGGAGCCGCCGTCCTGCTCCTCCTGCAGCCGCAGCACCTTGCGCCTGCGCCCCGCGCCCTCCTCGTGCTGGCGTTTCAGCTGGTGCAGGGCCCGGCGCTCCCGGCGCTGCTGCAGCCGACTGTAGCTGTCCGCCACCTGTGTGGCCTGGGCCCCAGTCATCAGCCCGTGGTCCTCCAACAGCTCCTGGGGGCAGGTGGGCAGGGGTGAGGGCCTCAGAGCAGACTCAGTGGGCTCTGGACTCATATGGAAATGGGGACCCTCCCGGTGGCAGGGCTGCTAGTGCCCAAAGGGGGCTGAATGAGGACGGCCCCTCGCGTGGTGCTGGGCACGGATCGCTGCTCCAGAGGGAGAGCTGTCCTCACTGTCGGTGGAGGGAACACCGGGGCCAGGGGCAGGAGGAGGCAGGCAGGGGTGCCCAGTGCCTTCTCCAAAAGCTGGCTCCAGGCTCTGGTGACTGCCCCACCTGCCCCTCGGGTCTGGGGCAGGGGACATATACTGGATATCCAGATGCCCCTCAAAGAGCCCTGCTTTCCCACACAGCCCTGGTGGGCGTCCTGCACTAGCGCTTCCGAGTGTAGCCCTGGGGCATCTGGGAACTTGGTGGGAATGCCAAGTCCTGGGCCTCATTCCAGAACGACCAAGTGGAGAGTGGAGGGGGCTGGGCGGGGCTGGGCATCTGGACTCAACAGACCCTCCAGCTGACTGTGACCCATAAAATCGGAGACCCCTGCCCTCCCCATGCCCTCCCCGTGTCCACACCTTGTCAACATTCCTCAAGCGACCTGATTTGGTTGGACCCTCTGTTTCCTGCTGAGCCCTGGCCGATGGAGGACACAGGAGATTGTGTGTGCATGTGTGTGTTTGTGTCTGTGTGTTTGCATGTGTGTGTGCAAAGGGCTCACACTTTCCATTAGATTCTCAAAGCATCTGGGGACCAGTGAAGCCTGAACTCTAGCAGCCAGAGACCTCAGGACCGATGCTGAGAGCAGTCAGGGCATCTGTGGTCCCCAACACCAGGACCCCAGAAATTGCACAGGAGGCGTCGGCTGGGTGACTGCCTATTCTGGGCCTCCGCCTGCCCATCTCTAACCAAAGAGAACGGGTTACACCAGGAACTCTTATTCTATCCTCAATCCATGGATACAACCACGGAAAAGGGCCTAACAGCAGGTCTTTCTGCACTCAGATGGAGAACATCCACGGAGTATCCATGAAACAAGCTGAGGAACTGTGTGGGCACAGGAGAAACCCAAATTTTTTTTTTTTTTTTTTTTTTTTTTGCCTAGGCTGGAGTGCAATGGCTCAATCTTGGCTCACCACAACCTCTGCCTCCTGGGTTCAAGCGACTCTCCTGCCTCAGCCTCCCAAGTAGCTGGGATTACAGGCACTCACCACCAAGCCTGGCTGATTTTTGTATTTTTAGCAGAGATGGGGTTTCACCATGTTGTCCAGGATGATCACGAACTCCTGACCTCGTGATCCACCCGCCTCAGCCTCCCAAAGTGCTGGGATTACAGGCGTGAGTCACCACGCCTGCCCGGCAGGTGCTATTTTTATCCTCTCTTTTTTTCTAGGGGAAGCTGAGGCCCAGAGACAAGCAATAACATGCCCGGGGCCACGCTGTCAGAAATGGCAGAGCCAGGTTTGTGGCTGGGGTGTCTGGCTCCAGATGTGCCGGCCCCAACCACAACCATAGGCTGCCTCCAGCACCACGCCCATGCAGCCAGCTCAGCATCCCCGGTCGGGAGGGCGAGCTCTTCCCGAGGATGCTGCATGTCCACTGACTCCGTCCACCCCTCCAGGAAGCCCTCCTGGATTTCTGCTCCCTTTGCCCTGCCCGGCTGCCCCAACACCTGGTCACCGGGTGGTGGGGGAGGTAGGTGCAGGGTGGGACTCTGGTCTGACTGCTCTCCGGGAAGGGGAGGCAGTGCCCTAGAGTGTGCTTGCATGCATCTGCCTGGGCGGCGCCAGCCTTACCCCTCCTCCTGAGCCTCACCTTGAACTGGCGCCGAAGGTTGGCCATCTCGTACAGCCGATGCTCCTCTATGCCCCGGCGGCGGCACCACTTGCGAGAGTTTCTGCTTCGTTCAGATTTTACCTGAGGGGAGGAGCAGATGCCAGGGTGTCAGGGCCCAGCCAGCTCAGGGAGGGAGGGGCTGACCCAGCACCCAGAACCCCAACACAAGCATCCCTTAGGGACACCTGCTCTGCTGCTTCCAGGTCTCAGCCCCAGTGCCCCCTCCTATGGGAAGCCCTCCCAGACTACCCACACACTGGGTTCGACAGCCCTCTGGGCTCTCCCAGCCCCTTGGACTCCCCATTCCAGCCCTCTCTGGGTTGTCACTGTCACATCAGTGGTCTGTCTCCCTGCACTGGGCTGTGAGCCCCGGGAGGGCAGGGCCAGGGTAGTTTTGGCACTGATGGATCCTCAGCACTACGGTACAGGGCCAGCATTAGGGTGGGGACTCAGGGGACATATACTGGATATCCAGATGCCCCCCCCAAGGAGCCTGGACTTTCTCCAGATGGCACAGGTTTTCATCAGTGCTCCAGAAATCTGGGCTCCTCTGTGCCCCGGGCCTGGGCACATGCTGTCTCGAGCCGAGGCCATGGATGGTGGAGACGTGGCCCTCCCCAGGCAGGCCCAGTCGGTGGAGGGCTCAGTGGTCCTCCCAGGGTAGGACATGAGGAGGAGCCACAACCACAGAAGGCCTTGGCCCTGAGCAGGGTGACAGACAGAGGGGCCCCACCACCAGCCTCACCTGCACCCAGGCGTTGAAGACGTTGAAGAGTGTGAAGGGGTCACCCTGGTCGCTCTCCAGCGGCCGCCGTGCTGCCACGCACTCTGGGCTGCTCTGGGCGCTGCGGGTGAAGGGCGACTGGACGCTGAGCGCAGCCGCGATGGTGAGCACAGGCTCCACCAGGCTGAACATGGAGCCCAGGATCAGCATCTTCCCTGGAGCGGAGACACAGGGCTGAGGCTCCTGGGTGCCAGGACAGGCACAGCCCTCACCCCTCGGGGCCCCGGCCCGCCCTTCCGCCTGCCCTCCTGCTCCCACCCCCTCCATCTTGCCCACTATTGGCCTCGTGACCCAGATGGACAGATTCAAACCCACGCGCTGTGCTTTCTGCTCATGAGGCCGTGGGCAAGGGCCTCGGTTTCCCCATCTGTAGGTTGGAGATGGCCAGTGCCTGCCTCCTCGGACACACAGGAGACACTGTCTAAGTGCCGGCTACTCCTGTCACCAAGTTCCCCGCTCTGCTATTTACAACCCACCCCCCAGCACTCTGACGCTTCCCTGGCTTGGTCTTTGCTCTAGGAGCTCATTTGGACCCATTGTGGTGGACGCCTCTCCTCTGCGCTAGAGTGTGACCTGTGAGTGAGTCCCTCTCTGCCCCGGCACAGGCACGCACTGACGACTCCTGTGCCTATCACAGGATGAAGCTGCTTCTGCTACCTTTGTTTAAGTCAAGGTGGAGGTGGAAGAAGAAGAGGGGACAGAAGGCAGGGGAGAGATGGAGAAAGATGGGGCAGGGGCTGGGAGAGGCAGGGAAAGGGGAGGAGGGGCAGAGGGGAGGCCACGGAGAGGAAAAGTGGCAGGAACCATCTCCCAGGGTGGCCGAAGAGCTGGTGACCACTGTCTCCATCTGTGAGTGCTCCACAGCGGACATCTAGACATCCCCTGGTTCTGGGTGCCCAAGCTGATGCTGGACTTCCGGGGACTCCCTTGCCCTCCTGTCCTGTGGCTAGTGGTCTGTGTCATGTGTCTGACCCGCCCCCACTCTTTCCCTTTGCTGACTTTCCGCAGTGCCTGTCACAAAACTGGACTCAAGCAGATCACCTGAGGTCAGGAATTCGAGAGCAGCCTGGCCACCGTGGTGAAAACCCGTCTCTACTAAAAATACAAAAATTATCCAGGCATGATAGTGGGTGCCTGTAATCCCAGCTACTTGGGAGGCTGAGGCAGGAGAAGTGCTTGAACCCAGAAGGTGGAGGATACAGTGAGTAGAGATCGCACCACTGCACTCCAGCCTGGGTGACAGAGTAAAACTCCATCTCAAAAAAAAAAAAAAAAAAAACAAGGCCAGGTGTGGTGGCTCACACCTGTAATCTCAGCACTTTGGGTGGCCGAGGTGGGTGGATCACCTGAGGTCAGGAGTTCGCGACCAGCCTGGCAAACCTGGTGAAACTCTGGCTCTACTAAAAAATACAACAATTAGCTGGGTGTGGTGGCGGGCACCTGTAATCCCAGCCACTTGGGAGGCTGAGGCAAGAGAATCACTTGAACCCTGGAGGCGGAGGTTGCAGTGAGCTGAGATCGTGCCATTACACTCTAGCCTGAGTGACAGAGCAAGACTCCGTCTCAAAAACCAACCAACCAAACAACAACAAAAAAGCTGGCCTCATAAATCAAAGGTGACCCTAAAGTAGGGCTCGGGGCTGTACTGTGCAGGCCCCTGTCTTATTCCAGGATGCCCCAGCTCTGTCACCAGGGACAAGTGGCCCCACCTCGCCGTGCCGCTGCTTCCCCATCTGTAAATGGGGGAACAACAGCATCGGCCTCTCCTCAGGCTGCCAAGAGGCTGGTGTGTTTCACCCAGTGAAGCATTCAGAACTCCACCCGGCACAGAGGACGCCCAGCACAGGCTCATCCGTGCCTCTTGGTTCCCACTGTGACCCTGAGCAGCAGTTCTCTGAGCCTTGTTTTCCCCACAGGGAAAGTGGGGGCACCTGCCCCCAGCCCTCAGGGAGATAATGTGTGTGAGGCACTTAGCATCACCTCCGATCAAAGCCAGGCTTCCCCCAGGCTCTCAGGAGCCTCCTGGGCCCAGCCTGTTTCTCCATCTGCGCACTGGGGACGATCAGAGGCCCTGCCCTCAGCAGGTAAGGATGAAATAATGGAAAGTCCACAGAGCCTTTCTGAACTGGCACACAGCAAGCACTCACAGAACATTCTTCTGCTTCTCAGCTCAGATTCTCTCTGCTCTAGCCCTGTTTCCTTCCAAAACAAAAATGAGGCCAGGCACAGTGGCTCACGCCTGTAATCCCAGCACTTAGGAAGGCCGAGGCTGGCTGATCACTTGAGGTCAGGAGTTCAAGACCAGCCTGGCCAACGTGGTGAAACACCGTTTCTACTAAAAATACAAAAATTAACTGGGTGTGGTGGCACATGCCTGTAATCCCAGCTACTCAGGAGGCTGAGGTGGGAGGATCACTTGAACCCGGAAGGTGGAGGTTGCAGTGAGCCAAGATCACGCCACTGCACTCCAACCTGGAGGGCAGAGTGAGACTCCATCTCAAAACAAATAAATAAAAATAAATCAAACAAAAATGAACCATCTTCTTAGCCCGGGCAGCCCTCCGAGTCCAGCAGATCCAGCCTTCTGCCCACAATGAAGCCCGCTGTGCTGCAAGGATGGGGGACTTTAATGGTGTTAACACACACAGGGGTGGTCCTGCCATGGTGGGCCGCAGGCTACTGGAAATAGAAAGTCTTGAGTCAGGAAAATCGGGCAAGATGAACAAGCCTCAGTCAGTGAACTCCCCAGGAGGGGTGAGCATGACTCAGGAATGAGGGAGAGGAAGAGTTTTGACATCCTTGAGCCCGCAAGAGAGGGGCGCAGGGCAGAGCTGGGGACACGCTGTGCAGAGGAGAGGTGGGAGGGGTCTGAGCTGTGGAAAAGCCAGGACTTCTTTCTGTGTTTGGGGGATCTTGGGTACCCCACCTGCCTGTGCCTCCCAAGGGAGGCCCTGTGATTACCCCAAGTGCCGGGGAATTCAAGCGAGGCAGCCTGTCTTTCCTGTCACTCGCGCCGGGGCACTTTGCGTCACATTCTCTGAAACAGCCTTGCAAGCCAGACACCACAGGCCACCCCCAGCCTCTAGCGGTGGCATCTGCAGCGTCAGCTGAGTGCCTTGAGACACTGATGGCACGCCACAGGATGGCCACAAGAGCGACAGGGTCAGAGGGTCTGCTGGCCCTAAATCCCTCAAGATTAACGCCCTATTCCCGATGACACATAGCATGGGGACGAGGAGCACCACATCTGCTTGTGACTGGCTACTGAAGACCTGAGATCAGGAGGGGCCCGGAACTGAAAATGGTCTCCATCTACCTCTGTGGACCCGGCCTTTCTAGATCCTCACAGAACCGCCAGGTCAGCTGATGAATTTTCTGGCCACCTTCAGTCATGTAGAACCCAGTGCCACTTAAACACTTCCCATCTAATTCAAAGCTCCTCACCTGACCCAGGGCCAGAGGGACAGCTGTTCCCTCCCCTCCTTCAGGCCTCTGCCCAGGTGTCACCATTCAGTGAGGTCTCCCAGGACAGCCGCATAACACTGCTCCCAGCCCCCACGGTGCCCACCGCGCCCTGCATCCACCCGAGCGGACCGGCGGCTGACATTTCGTGTTTCACTCATTTATCTGCCCCTGTCCATCTCCTCCATTACATGTGAACTCTGTGAGGGCAGGAGTTTTGTTTTATTCACTGTCATATCTCTGGCATCTAGAACTGTAGCCATGTGTGGCCAGAGGCGGCCATATTGGACAGTGCAGATGTAGCGTGAGGGCGTTCAGGCAGTGGGAACAGCCAGTGCGGAAGCCCTGTGGGGGGCACATGCCTGCTGCTACGAGAACAGTGAGGAGCCCGGTGTGGCTGCAATGGACTGAGAGGGAGAAGGCGCAGCAGGTGCTCAAAAATTATTTAATGAATGGGCCAGGCGCTGTGACTCAAGCCTATAATCCCAGCACTTTGAGAGGCCGAGGTGGGGCAGATCACTTGAAGTCAGGAGTTCAAGGCCAGCCTGGCCAACATGGTAAAACCTTGTCTCTACTGAAAAAACAAATATTGCCCGGGCACGGTGGCTCACGCCTGTAATCCCAGCACTTTGGGAGGCTGAGGTGGGCAGATCACTTGAGGTCAGGAGTTCGAGACCAGCCTGGCCAACAGGATGAAAGCCCATCTCTACTAAAAACACAAAAATTAGCCAGGCATGGTGGTGTGAGCTGGTAATCTTAGTTACTCAGGAAGCTGAGGCAGGAGAATCGCTTGAACCCAGGAGGTGGCAGTGAGCTGAGATCACACCACTGCACTCCAGCCTAGGCAACAGAGCAAAAACTGTCTCAAAACAAAACAAAACAAAAATTAGCCAGGTATGGTGGCAGGCACCTACAGTCGCAGCTACTCGGGAGACTGGGGCAGGAGAATTGCTTGAATCTAGGAGGCGGAGGCTGCAATGAGCTGGGATCGCACCACTGCACTCCAGCCTGGGCGACAGAGCGAGACACTGTCTCAAAGAAAAAAAAAAATTATATATATATATTTAATGGGCCAGGCATGGTGGCTCAAGCCTGTAATCACAGCACTTTGGGAGGCCAAGGCGGACAGATCACCTGAGGTCAGGAGTTCGAGACCAGCCTGACCAACATAGAGAAACCCCATCTCTACTAAAAATACAAAATTAGCCAGGTGTGGTGGCGCATGCCTGTAATCCCAGCTACTTGGGAGGCTGAGGCAGAAGAATTGCTTGAACTCAAGAGGCGGAGGTTGCGGTGAGCCGGGATGGCACCATTGCACTCCAGCTTGGGTAACAAGAGTAAAACTCAGTCTCAAAAAAAGAAAAAAAAAGTATTTAATGAATGAATGGGACTGTTGGTTAATATCTCCTGCCTTCTCCCTCTCAGTCCATTGCAGCCACACCGGGCTCCTCACTGTTCTCGTAGCAGCAGGCATGTGCCCCCCACAGGGCTTCCGCACTGGCTGTTCCCACTGCCTGAATGCCCTCATGCTACATCTGCACTGTCCAATATGGCCGCCTCTGGCCACACATGGCTACTAAGCAGCTGAACATGGCTGGTCCAAGCCAAGATTTCCAAGACTCTGTATGGTAAAAAATAACATAACATCTTGCAAAAAATGTTTATATTGATTATGTTAAAATTATATTTTAGGTATATTAAGTTAAATCAGCTATTTTATCAAAATGAATCTTACCTGTTTCTTTTTGCTTTTTTTTTTGTTTGTTTTTTTGAGATGGAGTCTTGCTCCGTTGCCCAGGCTGGATTACAATGGCATGGTCTCGGCTCACTGCAACCTCTGCCTCCCAGGTTCAAGCGATTCTCCTGCCTCAGCCTCCCAAGTGGCTGCGATTACAGGCTCACGCCACCACACCCGGCTAATTTTTGTATTTTTAGTAGAGACAGGGTTTCACCATGTTGGCCAGGCTGGTCTCAAACTGCTGACCTCGTGATGCACCCACCTCAGCCTCCCAAAGTACTGGGATTACAGGCGTGAGCCACTGTGCCCAGCCTGTTTTCGCTTTTTTAATGTAGCTACTGGGAAGTTTTAAATTACATACAGGGCTCACATTCTATTTTTATATTTCTTTTCTTTTTTTTTGTAGAAACCAGGGTTTTGCTATTTTGCCCAAGCTGGTCTCAAACTCCTAGGCTTAAGCAATCCACCTGTCTCAGCCTCCCAAAGTGCTGGGATTACAGGTGTGGGCCACTGTGCCGGCCATGTTTCTCTGCTTCTGCTGGCAAGCATGTTCTAGTATTTGCATGGCTCCTAGCCCTCATCTCCGTTTCTCTGCACAGATGTTACCTTCCCCGTGAGGTCTGCCTTATACCTGAGGCCTGTATTAGAAACTGCAACTCCCCATTCCCCAACCCCGTTGTTTCTTCTCTCCAGAACACTATGCACCATCTGATCTACTATACCTTTTCCTTATTGTCCTAACTTATTGCTGGTTTTCTTCACCAAAATGTCAGCTCCCTGAGGCTAGAGATTTGTGTCTGTTCTGTCCACTGCTATATGCCCAGCACCTAGAACAGTGCCTGGCCCAGTGAAGAGTGAATAAATGAACTGGACCCAGGGAAGAAACAGACAGACTTGCCCCCAGGACACTCAGAGAGTTAGCTGTGCCCACACACGCTCCTGGTGCTCTGCGTGATCACGAAGGGGGTGGGTACTCACCAATCACAACGTCCACAGGCAGCTGGGCCAGCAGGGACCCAATGGGCGTGAGGGCCTCTGAGCTGTCTAGGGCCCCCTGGTCCCGGAGGTAGAGGATGGCGGTCTCCAGGCTGGCTGGTGGTGGGGGCTCGATGAAGGGGAAGGTTCGGGGGTCCCCCACGCTCATGCTCTTCATCTAGAATGAGAAGAAAAACCCCTAAGATTGGGAAACACAAGAGCCACTGTGCAGCACAGAGGGGCTCAGGGATCACAAACTCATGACATTTTAAAATTCCCAGTTCGGCGGGCGCAGTGGCTCATGCCTGTAATCCCAACACTTTGGGAGGCCAAGACGAGTGGATCACTTGAGGTCAGGAGTTCGAGACCATCCTGGCCAACATGGTGAAACCCTGTCTCTACTAAAAATACAAAAATTAGTGGTGTTGTGCGCCTGTAATCTCAGCTACTCGGGAGGCTGAGGCAGGAGAATCGCTTGAACCCAGGAGGTGGAGATTGCAGTAAGCCGAGATCGGGCCTCTGCACTGCACTCTAGCCTAGCAACACATCAAGACTTCATCTCAAATTCCCAGTGTCAGCCAGGCACAGTGGCTCACGCCTGCAATCCCAGCACTTTAGGAGGCCACGGCAGGTGGATCACTTGAGGTCAGGAGTTTGAGACCACCCTGGCCAACATGGTGAAACCCTGTCTCTACTAAAAATACAAAAATTAGTTGGGTGTGATGGCGGGCGCCTGTAATCTCAACTACTTGGGAGGCTGAGGCAGAAGAATTGCTTGAACCTGGAGGGCGGAGGTTGCAGTGAGCCGAGATTTCACCACTGCACTCCAGCCTGGGCCACAGAGTGAGATTCCATCTCAAAAATAACATAACATAACATAACATAACATAACATTCCCAATGTCAAGATCCATTGTACAGAGGCAGGCAAGGAGGGCTGCTGTCTCTGTGTCTGTCTCCCTAGCACATCTTCCCCCAGACCCTGACCATGGACGAGAGGCACATGACCTGAGCTGGACCAATCAGAATCCTTCCCTGAGACTGCAGCCAGGAAGAGCATTCCCAGCATCCTCTCTGGTTGTGGCCAGGATGGAAGCCTATCTTATTAACCCAGAACTGCTGTGACTTTTGACTTTGTCCATTGTTTGGAAATGGGCCCATCTACAGCAGATGGAGAAATTCTTGGATTGTTTCTAAGTTAGACATACCGTCTCACGAATGCACAAAATGGTAAGATCCCCCTTTCTGCCTACAATTGTTTCAGTTGTATTTCTCTCACTTGCAACCAAAAGAATCCCAATTAATGCAGTGGCCCAGGCAGGCAGCAGGTGGTGGGAGAATTAAGTGACAGCATATGTTCACCCCGGAGCCTGGCGTGGCATACGTAAGCAAACAGCACCTCTCTGGTGACTGGAAGGAGGAGAGGCTAGCAAGGCGGTTCATGTGATGGCCAGAGAGTGAGAAGGAAGCCCAGAGAGCCCGTTCGCCTGGCTTTGATCCGAGGGCACTAGAAGTTCTGGCGTCCACCTGCAAGCAGCTGCTGCTCCTTCCTCCCTGCTGACCAAGCCTTGATGTTGTCTAGGAGCTCACCCAATACTCATTTAAAAACCTTTAAAGGCCAGGCGCAGGCTCATGCCTGTAATCCCAACACTTTGGAAGGCCAAGGCAGGCAGGTCATCTGAGGTCAGAAGTTCAAGACCAGCCTGGCCAACATGGTAAAACTCCCTCTCTACTAAAAATATAAAAATTAGCTGGGCCTGGTGGCACCCATCTGTGGTCCCAACTACTCAGGAGGCCGAAACAGGAGAACCACTTGAGCCTGGGAGGTGGAGGTTGCAGTGCGCCGAGATCACACCACTGTAATCCAGCCTGGGTGACAGAATGAGACTCAGTCTCAAAAATAAATAAATAAATAACCTTTACATTAGCAGCTCTAATTTAAAGAGGCAGGGGGCAGGGCATGGGTTTTTTTTAATTCTGCAGGTGTTTCTAGTATGCAGCTAGGGCTGAGACACTGCTCTGATCACCTCAGGCAATGCCACAACCCTAGACAATTGCTGGGCATAGGGTGAACATATGTGACCTGCTTCTGCTGACAAGAGAGGATGAGAGACTGGCCAGAGGCTTCTAGAAAATGTTCCCGTGGTCTCAAAAATTAGACCCACAGAGAAGGGCAGTTCCTTGCTTCTGCCTCTGGATGGTAAAGGAGGAGGTGACACCCACTGTGCCTGGGGCCAGTGGCCACTCACGAAGCAGGCTCTGATGCCTGGTGGCCTGGGATGGAGCCCTGACTCTACTACTTGCCAGCTGTGTGACCTGGGGCAATATTTTCTCTCTCTGTGCATCCTTCTTCTGGTCGAAAAATTAAGACAACCTACCCCATGGACTTTGTTTTTTTATGAGACAGGGTCTTGCTCTATCACTCAGGCTGGAGTGCAGTGATGCAATCAAGGCTCACTGCAGCCTCGACCTCCTGGGCTCAAGCGATCCTCCTGCCTCAGCCTGCTGTGTGGGACCACAGGTGTGTGCCACCGCACTGGGCTAATTTTTAAATTTTTTGTAGAGTCAGGGCCTCACCGTGTTGCCTAGGCTGGTCTCGACCTCCTGGCCTCAAGCAATCCTCCTGCCTCAGCCTCCCAAAGTGCTGGGATAACAGGCATGAGCCACTCATTGTTGCTGCGGGAAGTCAGGGACCCCGAACGGAGAGACTGGCTGAAGCCGCGGCAGAAGAACATAAATTGTGAAGGTTTCATGGATATTTATTAGTTCCCCAAATTAATACTTTTATAATTTCTTACGCCTGTCTTTACTGTAATCTCTGAACATAAATTGTGAAGATTTCATGGACACTTATCACTTCCCCAATGAATATCCTTGTGACTTCCTATGCCTGTCTTTACTTACTCTCCTAATCCCGTCATCTTCTTTGTAAGCCGAGGAGGATGAATGTCACCTCAGGATCCTGTGATGATTGTGTCAACTGCACAGATTGTTTGTAGAGCATGTGTATTTGAACAATATGAAATCTGGGCATCTTAAAAAAAGAACAGGATAACAGCGATGTTCAGGGAACAAGAGAGGTAACTGAACTGGCCGCAGGTGAGCCGGATGGAACAGAGCTATATTTCTCCTCTTTCAAAAGCAAATAGGAGAAATATTGCTGAATTCTTTTTCTCAGCAAGGAACATCCCTGAGAAAGAGAATGCGCCCTGAAGGTAGGCTTATAGACGGCCCCTTTTAAGGCGTGCAGTCTTTTATGGTCAAGCCCAAGGGATGAAATAAGCCCCGGTTTCCTGTAGTGCTCCCAGGCTTATTAGGTGGAGGAAAATTCCCGCCTAATAAATTTTGGTCAGACAGGTTGTCTGCTCTCAAACCCTGTTTCCTGATAAGATGTTATCAATGACAATGCGTGCCCAAAACTTCATTAGCAATTTTAATTTTGCCCCATCCTGTGGTCCTGTGATGTTACCCTGCCTCCATTTGCCTTGTGATATTTTATTACCTTGTTAAGTATGTGATCTCTGTGACCCACACCCTATTCGTGCACTCCCGCCCCTTTTGAAAATCGCTAATACAAACTTGCTGGTTTTACAGCTCGGGGAACATCACGGATCCTGCTGACATGTGATGTCTCCCCCGGACACCCAGCTTTAAATTTCTCTCTCTTGTGCTCTTTCCCTTTACTTCTCAACCCAGCCGAGACACTTAGGAAATAGAAAAGAACCCACATTAAACATCAGGAGCGGGTTCTCCCGATAATTGTGCCTGGCAGCACCAGTATTTTTTTAAAAAAAATATGAAATCAAACAGAATAGAAAATAGTGTGCACCTCCTGCAGGAAGGCCACTGGTTTGTGCTACACCTGCACGTGAGCCTGTGGTAGACACCATCAGCTGCTCCCAACTTTCCTTTTCCTTTCGTTCCTGAGCACAAGGACTACACTTCCCAGCCTCCTTCATGGCTGGGCGTGGCCACAAGACTGAGGATGGACAGGGAGTGGTGAGGGCAAGGCAAGTGCGCCATTTGCAGGCTCGACCCACAAACCCTCCTGTACTCACTTCCCACGCCCTTGACCCTTTGGCTGGCTGGACACACATGCAGGAAAAGCCCCTGGGGAAATGATAGAGCCACAAGAGGGAAGGAGCCTGGGTCCATGAATAAAGAAAATTGCCTGCCAAGCTGGAAACCACCATTCCACTGTTGGCCATTCGTGACGTTGTGTATTTGTCATGGCAGTCTAACCTATGCTAAATTAACAAACGAGGTACAAATCATGACATAAAATGTATTGAGAAACCCTGGTTTTAAAAGCCCTTTCCTGCTAGGTTTCCTGTTACAGCTGAAAGCATTCTGATTGAGTCACTGGTTCTTCCTTTGACCCTATAGAAAAATTTTTTTTTTTTTGAGATGGAGTCTTGTTCTATTGCCCAGGCTGGAGTGCAGTGGCGCGATCTCGGCTCACCGCAACCTCCACCTTCTGGGTTCAAGCAATTCTTCTCCCTCAGCCTCCCAAGTAGCCAGGATTACAGGTGCGCACCACCACACCCGGCTAATTTTTTGTATTTTTAGTAGAGACTGGTTTCACCATGTTGGTCATGCTTGTCTCAAACTCCTGACATCAAGTGATCCACCTGCCTTGGCCTCCCAAAGTGCTGGGATTACAGGTGTGAGCCACCATGCCCAGTTGACCCTGTGGATTTAAGGAACAATTCTCCCCTCAACAAGGGTTTTGACATTCCCCTCAGTGGCTTGGCTAGCCCTATCCTTCCTGGCCCTGACACTCTGGAATTGGTCCTGTGTAAATGCTTCCTGGCTGGCCAGGCACAATGGCTCACACCTATAATCCCACTACTTTAGAAGGACAAGGTGGGAAGATCACTTGAGCTCAGGAGTATGAGACCAGCCTGGGCAACATAGCAAGACCTGATCTCTACTAAAAATTTAAAAGGTTAGGCTGAGCACAGTGGCTGACGCCTAGAATCCCAGCACTTTGGGAGGCCAAGGCAGGTGGATCACGAGGTCAGGAGAGTGAGACCATCCTGGCTAACACGGTGAAACCCTGTCTCTACTGAAAAAAAAAAAAAAAAAATTAGCTGGGCATGGTGGTGCGTGCCTGTAGTCCCAGCCACTTGGGAGGCTGAGGCAGAAGAATCACTTGAACCTGTGAGGCAGAGGTTGCAGTGAGCCAAGATCGCGCCACTGCACTCCAGCCTGGGCGACAGAGGAAGACTCCGTCTCCAAAATAAATAAATAAATAAATAAATAAAATTTTACAAGTTAGCCAGGCATGGTGGTATGTGCCTATGGTCCCAGCTACTTAGGACGTGGAGGTAGGAGAATCATTTGAGCCTGTAAGATGGAGGCTGCAGTGAGCCGTGATCACACCACTGCACTCTAGCCTGAGTGACAGAGCGAGACCCTATCTCAAAATAAAATAAAATAAAATAAAATTTAAAAGGCCTCCCAGGTTCCTCCCTGTGCCAGCAGTCAGCATATAGTCCCGTTTCTGCCCGTGCCTCACCTGCAGCACCAACGAGTCCAGGGCCACCCTCCGAATTTCCGGGACTGGGTAGGGGGCGAAGGCATCATAGTCCGATTCGGCATAGAGGCGGAAGCAGACGCCGGGACCCGTGCGGCCTGCCCGGCCCTTCCGCTGCTCTGCACTGGCCTGACTGATCCAGAACTCCTGCAGCCGCTGCAGCTTGGCCTGCGGGTCGTAGCTCATCTCCTTCACCTTCCCTGGATGGGAGCAATGAGGAAAGGGAGTCTGTGTGTGGCAGCCACGTGCGGCCGGCCACTCGCCAACACCCTCACTCCTTTATTCTGTTAATGATAACCGAGGGCTTATTCTGAGTCCAACTCTGACATTTTATTTATTCTTTCATTTCCTCACTTACACATCTTTTTTTTTTTTTTTTTTTTGAGACAGGATCTCATTGTCTCCCAGACTGGAGTGCAGTGGTTCAATTACAGCTCACTGCAGCCTCAACCTCCCAGGCTCAAGTGATGATCCTCCTAGCTCAGCCTCCGAATAGCTGGGACTAAAGGGGCATGCCACCATGCCCAGCTAATTTTTTGTAGAGATGGGGTTTCACAGGCTGATCTCACACTCCTGGGCTCAAGCAATCTGCCTCCCTTAGCCTCCCACAGTGATGGGGTTACAGGCATGGGCCACCGCACCCAGCCTTTCACTCACACATCTTTTCTTTTTTTTTTGTTGTTGAGACAGAGTCTCCCTGTGTCGCCCAGACTGGAGTGCAGTGGCCGGATCTCAGCTCACTGCAAGCTCTGCCTCCCGGGTTCACGCCATTCTCCTGCCTCAGCCTCCCGAGTAGCTGGGACTACAGGCGTCCGCCACCTCGCCCGGCTAGTTTTTTGTATTTTTTAGTAGAGACGGGGTTTCACCGTGTTAGCCAGGATGGTCTCGATCTCCTGACCTTGTGATCCGCCCGTCTCGGCCTCCCAAAGTGCTGGGATTACAGGCTTGAGCCACCGTGCCCGGCCCACTCACACATCTTTTCATTTATTTTCCCAAGCCTTTGTTTCTTCAGAGGTTCATTTATCCAATCAATACTTATTAAGCACCTACTATGTACCAGGCACTGCAGTAGGCACTAGGGGAAAAGCAATGAGCTAAACAAAGGCCCTAGTTTCACAGGACTGAACAGAGCACTGTATTTCCTCCAGTAGCAGAACAACCTTTCTTCACATTTCTTTTTTTTTTTTTGAGACGGAGTTTTGCTCTTATTGCCCAAGCTGGAGTGCAATGGCGCAATCTCGCTCACTCCGCCTCCCAAGTTCAAGTGATTCTCCTGCCTCAGCCTCCCAAGTAGCTGGGATTACAGGAACCCACCACCACGCCCAGGTCATTTTTGTATTTTTAGTAGAGACGGGGTTTCACCATGTTGGCCAGGCTGGTCTCGAACTCCTGACTTCAGGTGATCCACCTGCCTCGGCCTCCCAAAGTGCTGGGATTACAGGCATGAGCCACCGCACCTGGCAGGCACTATTTTTAAAATTTCTCTCTCTCTCTTTTTTTTCAAAACAGGGTCTCGCTCTGTTGCCCAGGCTTGAGTGCAGTGGCACAATCACGGCTCACTGCAGCCTCGACTTCCTGGGCTCAGGTGATTCTCCCACATCAGTTTCCTGAGCAGCTGGGACTACAAGCATGCACCACTAAGTCTGGCTAATTTTTGTATTTTTAGTAGAGACGGGGTTTCACCATGTTGGCCAGGTTGGTCTCAAACTCCTAACCTCAAGTGATCTGCCTGCCTTGGCCTCCCAAAGTGCTGGGATTTATAGGCGTGAGCCACTGCGCCCGGCCTAAAATGTCTTAATGGCACATGAAATTATGAACCATTTTACCATCAATGGCATCCCAGAGTCAATACGACCAGGTAGCTGCTAACACTTATTGAGTGATGGCTCTGTGCCAGGCACTAAGGCACCCAAGGGTGTTAAGTCATTTAATCCTCATAACCTGAGGGAGGGCATGTCACTGTCATTTTACAGATAAGCCAACCGATGCATGAAGTGTCAGTGACATGAACGCAGCCACTCACCCAGCCCTGAACCCGGCCGGGCAGGCTCCAGTGTCTCCAAACACGATGCTATGCTGACCTTCCAGCGAACATTCAGGTCAGGAAGACAGAAAGTGAACAAACACAGCAGCACATATAAAACAGAATGCTGGACCAGGCGCAGTGGTTCATGCCTGTAATCCCAGCACTTTGGGAGGCCGAGGCAGGCAAATCACTTGAGGTCAAGAGATCGAGACCAGCCTGGCCAACATGGTGAAACCCTGTCTCTACTAAAAATACAAAAATTAGCCAGGCGTGGTGATGCACGTCCGTAAACCCAGCTACTTGGGAGGCTGAAGCAGGAGAATCGCTTGAACTTGGGAGGCAGAGATTGCAATGAGCCAAGATCGCATCACTGCACTCCGGTCTGGCAACAGAGCGAGACTCCGTCTCAAAAAAAAAACAAAAACAAATTGAATGCCAACCCCCCTCATAAGAGAAGCAACACTGGATGGAGAAGGGGGAGGGGATATATCTTAGAGTGGACAGGATGGGCCTCTCTGACGGGGGGACCTGTATGCAGGCCCTGAAATGAGGTGAGGGCCTCAGCTGTGTGAATACCTGGAGAAAGACAGTTCTCAGCAGAGAGAACAGTAAGTGCAGAGGCCCCAGGGGAGAAGCAGGCTTGGGAGGCGTGAGAAAAATTAAGATGCTGCCACTGGTCCACGGCCCCACATGTCATCTTCCAGCATCCCAATTCCGGAAATCCAAAATCTGAAATGCTCAAAACTCTGAAATGTTTTCAGCGCTAACATGACCCTCCAATAAAATGCTCACTGGAGGATTTCAGAGTTTTTGATTTGACATGCTCAAATAATAAAATAGATACAAATATTCCAAATTCCAAAAAACCCGAAATTCCAAACACTTCTGGTCGCAAGCATTTTGGACATGGGAAAGTCAACTGTACTCCCACTTCAAGCTGGTGCGTCCCTCCCACACGTGTACACCTCCGGACCCCACGCTCCTATCTAAGTCCTTGCGGGTGGCGGGTAGGGGCTTGTGGTGGTCTTTACCAGAATCTACTACAAAGCGGATCCCATCAATGGTGACTGAGGTCTCAGCGATGTTGGTGGAGAGGATGCATTTCCGGACTCCAGGTGGCGCCACATCAAATACCTGGGGGAAAGGGAGGGGGTGGTGTCAAGAACTAACCCAGCCCCGACGAACCTACGTGTCCAATTTCCCGTCCACCCCCATGTCAGCAGCTTCCCTGGAACCCTTTCCTCCTCCAGAGACCTCCCTCTCGGAGACAGCTCACCATCCACCCCATCACCTGGGCCATCCTGGGCTCCCCCCCATCCTCAGACGGAGGCAGTCTTGCTCTGTCACCCAGGCTGGAGTGTAGTGGCATGATCTCAGCTCACTGCAACTCCACCTCCTGGGTTCATGCAATTCACTTGCCTCAGCCTCCGGAGCAGATGGGATTACAGGCATGTGCCACCATGCCTGGCTAATTTTTGTATTTTAAGGAGAGATGGGGTTTCACCACGTTGGCCAGGCTGGTCTTGAACTCCTGACCTCAGGTGATCCACCCGCCTAGGCCTCCCAATGTGCTGGGATTACAGGCATGAACCACCACACCCACCACCCGATCTGAACATCTTGAACTTTTTTTTTTTTTGAGACAGGGTCTCACTCTTTGGCCTACACTGGAGTGCAGTGGCATGATCACAGCTCACTGCAGCCTTGACCTCCCGAGCTCATGTGATCCTCCCGCATCAGCCTCCTAAGTAGCTGGGATTATAGGCACATGCCACCATGCCCAGCTAGTTTTCTTTTGTTTTGTAGAGACAAGGTCTCACTATGTTGCCTAGGATGGTCTCTAACTCCTGAGCTCGGGTGATCCTCCTGCCTCAGCTTTCTGTGCTGGCATTATATGCGTGAGCCACCGCACCAGGCCATCTTGAACTTTTCTTGAAATCCTTCCCTCCTCCCACTGCCCGGCCCCTGCCCTGGTCCAGGCCTCTCCTCACCCACTCTAATCCTGCTCTAGCTTCCCCTCAGATCTCTGGGCTGTGGACTCACATGGCAGCCAAAGGGATCTGCTGAAGCACAAACTGGCACTGCCCCTGCTGGGGGCCGAGGTGGGAGGATCGCTTGAGCTCAGGAGTTTGAAACCAGCCTGGGCAACACAGTGAGACCTCTTTGCTACTAAAATTTAAAAAAAAATTAACGAAGGCCAGGCACGGTGGCTCACACCTGTAATCTCAGCACTTTGGGAGGCTGAGGCAGGCAGATCACTTGAGGTCAGGAGTTCAAGACCAGCCTGGCCAACATGGCAAAACCCTGTCTCTACTCAACATACAAAAGATAAGCCGGACATGGTGGTGTGCACCTGTAGTCCCAGCTACTCGGGAGGCTGAGGCAGGAGAATCGCTTGAACCCGGGAGGCGGAGGTTGCAATGAGCCACAATCATGCCACTGCACTCCAGCCTGGGTGACAGAGTGAGACTCTGTCTAAAAAAAAAAAAAAAAGAAAAAATTAACGGAGTATAGTGACACACACCTATAGTTGCTACTTGGGGGACTAAGGAGAGGGGATCACTTGAGCCCAAGAAGTCAAGGCTGCAGTGAGCCCCAATTATGCCACTGCACTCCAGCCTGGACAACAGAGCAAGACCCTGTTTCAAAAAATAATAATAATTGTTTTGGAACACAGACTCACCCACTCAATTTATGGCTGCTTTCATGCTGCAACAGTGGGGCTGAGTAGCTGTGACAGACAGACAGCCCATGGTCCATAGCTCTGACAATATCGACTCTGATCCTTTCTAGAAAGTTTGCCGACCTCTGGTTTAGAGCATGGGCTCCAGGGCCAAACTACCTGGGTTCGCAGCCTGGCTCTGCCACAAGGTGGCTACGACTTTGCACCAGTGCAGCCCGCGAGCCCTGCGTCTGTGGAGTTACACAAGTCCTGTGCGCAGCCACCCCTGACTCATGCAGACCCCTCGCCTGCCCTACTTGGGCTTCCTGTGATACCTTGTCCTGGTCGGCCACAGACAGGGCGCTGTGCAGGGGCAGCACCACCCAGCGCTGGGTGTGGCTGGCATAGGTCTGGACGGCCTCCAGCACGGTGCTGATCTCCGCCATGCCGCTGAGGAAGACGAGGAGGTCACCCCGCTCCTCAGGTGGGTACTTGTGGTCAATGGACTCCAGTACCCTCAGGAAAGGCCGTGGGTCCAGCTTCTCTGACTTGGACGTGGTCGGCTCCGCCTCCTGTGGCTGGTACACAACCTGAGAGGAGACAGCCCCAGGTAGAAGCACACCCTGTCCCTCCAGCTCAGAGCAATGGGCTGGGGAGGCTGCAGGCTGACGGGGGAGACCCAGTTGACGGAGAAGACACAGTGCAACAGGTACAGGCTGGTGGGCAACTCTGTTCCATGTGGTCATTCAGGGATCCAGGCTCCTCCTTTCTCATTAGTCTACCATCTCACTGGGCAGGATTTCTCAAAGTCAGCAAGATTGACATTGCAGTCTGGACAATTCCTTGCTGTGGGGGCTGTCCTGTGCATTGTAGGATATTTAGCAGCATCCCTGGCCCCTACCCACTAGATGCTAGTAGTCTTCTCCTCTGGTTGTGACTATTAAAAATGTCTCCAGATATTGCCACACCTTCGCTGGGGGGCAAAACCACCCCTAATTGAGAAACAGGTGATAGACAGCACACTGCAGTTACATAATTTCTGAAGGATGTAATAAAAAGACAAAGTAACAAAGCAACTGCAAGGCTTGTGGGGTGCTGGTAATGTCTGACTTTTCTAAACCTGGGTGCTAGCTACGTAGATGTATTTAACTGGGCCGGGCGCGGTGGCTCAAGCCTGTAATCCCAGTACTTTGGGAGGCCGAGACGGGAGGATCACAAGGTCAGTAGATCGAGACCATCCTGGCTAACACAGTGAAACCCCGTCTCTACTAAAACATGCAAAAAAACTAGCCGGGTGGGTTGGCGGGCGCCTGTAGTCCCAGCTACTCGGGAGGCTGAGGCAGGAGAATGGCGTAAACCCGGGAGGCGGAGCTTGCAGTGAGCTGAGATCCGGCCACTGCACTCCAGCCTGGGCAACAGAGCAAGACTCCGTCTCAAAAAAAAAAAAAAAAAAAAAAAAGATGTATTTAACTGGGGAAAACTAATTGAGCTATATATTTACAATGCATGCATTCTCTTGTGTTTAGAGTAGCTTCAACAAGAAAAAAATTCTAGGTGATGGAACCAGGATGAAAACCCTAGAAATCAGGTTGGTTGGATGACCAGGAGAGGACCTGAGCCTGAGCCAGGTTGGCTGGCTGATTTCCAGGCATAGTTGGCTCACACCTGTAATCCTAGCTCTTTGGGAGGCCAAGACGGGAGGATTGCTTGATCTCAGGCAGACAACATAGCAACACCTCGTCTCTACTAAAAAAAAAAAACCAAAACCCTAGAAAACATTTCTCAGGAAGCAGCCTCATTCTTTTTTTTTTTTTTTTTGAGACAGGGTCTCGCTCTGTCACCCAAGCTGGAGTACAGTGGCATGATCTCGGCTCACTGCAGCCTCCACCTCCCAGGTTCAAGCAATTCTCCCACCTCAGCCTCCTGAGTAGCTGGGATAACAGGGGTGCACCACCACTGAAGCTAATTTTTGCATTTTTAGTAGAGACAAGGTTTTACCATGTTGGCCAGGCTGGTCTCGAACTCCTGACCTCAGGTGATCCACCTGCCTCGGCCTCCCAAAGAGCTGGGATTATAGACATGAGCCACCACACCCGGCTGGCACTCTCTCTCTCTTTTCTTTTTTTTTTTTTTTTTTTGAGATGGGTCTTGCTCTCTTCCCAGGGTAGAGTGCAGTGGCATGATCTCAGCTCACTGCAACCTCCGCCTCCAGGCTCAAGCAATTCTCCTGCCTCAGCCTCCCAAGTAGCTAGGATTACAGGCACACGCCACCGTGCCCAGCTAATTTTTGTATTTTTAGTAGAGATAGGATTTCACCATGTTGGCCACGATGGTCTTGAGCTCTTGACCTCATGATCTTTCTGCCTCAGCCTCCCAAAGTGCTGGGATTATAGGCACGAGCCACCATGCCCGGCCCATTCTTTCTTTTTTTAAGGCTGCTTAGAAGGCAAATTGATGGGCATTTGGAACCAGAAATCACAAGAGACAATGAAGTTCTTCCTGTAAGTCTTGACTACACAGACAAGGATAATTCACTAAGACAGTGTTTCTCAATTAGGGGTGGTTTTGCACCCCAGGGAACATGTGGCAATATCTGGAGACATTTTTAATAGTCACAACCAGAGAAGACTACTAGCATCTAGTGGGTAGGGGCCAGGGATGTTGCTAAATATCCTATGATGCACAGGACAGCCCCCACGACAAGGAATTATCCTTGACTGAAATGTCAATCTTGCTGACTTTGAGAAATCCTGCCCAGTGAGATGGTAGACTAATGGGAAAGGAGGAGCCTGGATCCCTGAATGACCACATGGAACAGGGTTGACCACCAGTCTGGATCAGTCGCACTGTTATCTAAGAGAAATAAACTTCTCTTATTTGAGACTTTACATTTTTGTTTTGTTTTTTGTTTTTTGTTTTTTGAGACAGAGTCTTGCTGTGTCATCCAAGCTGGAATGCAGTGGTGCGATCTCGGCTCACTGCAAGCTCTGCCCCCTGGGTTCAAGCGATTCTCCTGCCTCAGCCTCCCAAGTAGCTGGGATTACAGGCACCCGCCACCATGCCTGGCTAATTTTGGTTTTGTATTTTTAGTAGAAACGGAGTTTCACGGTGTTAGCCAGGATGGTCTCGATCTCCTCACCTCATGATCTGCCCGCCTTGGCCTCCCAAAGTGCTGAGATTACAAGCATGGGCCACTGCGCCCAGCCATTTTTGGGTCTTCTTCTAACAGCTTTTACTCTAATAAGCACTTAGCACTCTAACCAGGTCATTATGAATGCTCAGAAAATAGTAGCTTTAAAAAAAGAGAACATCTTTAAATAAAAGAGATGGGAGATACAGCCGCAGAGAGAAGAGGCATGTCCAGGTTTGGACAGAGACCAGGTTAGAGGTCTGGGGATGGAGGAGGAGGGGGAAGTACTCACTGTGATGGGGAACAGCCTTCCGGGCACCTGTACCACGGGGGCATTGCTGAAATAGCTGGAGAAGAGCGAGATGTTGATGGTGGCCGACATGAGGATGACCTTGAGGTCAGGCCGCTTGGGCAACAGGCGCCGGAGGACACCCAGGAGGAAATCATTGTGGAGATGCCGCTCATGGACTTCATCCACAATCAGGACCTCGTACTGGGGCAGGCTGGGCTCCCGCTGGATTTGTCGCAGAAGCAGCCCCACCGTCAGGAACACAATCTTGGTGGCCGCCGAACGCGTGCTCTCAAAGCGGATCTGGTAGCCGACCTGGGGTGGGATGAAGAAAGGTGTGGTGAGGAGAGGACCCTGAGCCTGCGTATCAGCCCCTGGCCCTGCCCAAATTGAAAATCTAAGGAGGCCAGGTGCAGTGGCTCACGCCTGTAATCCCAGCACTTTGGGAGGCCGAGGCGGGCGGATCACCTAAGGTCAGGAGTTCGAGATCAGCCTGACTAACACAGAGAAACCCCATCTCTACTAAAACTACAAACAAAATTAGCTGGGCGTGGTGGCGCATGCCTGTAATCCCAGCTACTTGGGAGGCTGAGGCAGGAGAATCGCTTGAATCCGGGAGGCGGAGGTTGCAGTGAGCAAAGATCGCACCATTGCACTCCAGCCTTGGGCAACAAGAGTGAAACTGCATCTCAAAAAAAAAAAAAAAAAGAAAGAAAAAAGAAAATCTAAGCAAATGCCATGCCTAGCCATCAGACTCTGGAGTCCAACAGCTTGGGTTGGAATCCTACCTCTGCCACTTAGTGCCACAGACCTTGGGCAGGCAATGCCATCCCTTATAGTTTTCCCCCAGATGCTGCAAGAATGCCATGTGACAATGCACAGAAAGTATCTAGCACCATACCCCATGTATATATAATGTTTACTATAATACAAATAACCTTCTCTTGAGTCCCTACTATGTGCCAGGACATTATGTGCCACTCTAAGTGCTTTATGTATATCAACCCATTTCATCCTTATGACCACCATGACACAGAAGGACTATTATTGGCCTTCCAAGATGGCAGTTTGCATTGCGGTGATTGCCAGGAATTATCTTCGCAGCTGGGCGAAGTGGCTCATGCCTGTGATCCCAACACTTTGGGAGGCCGCGGTGGGTGGATCACCTGAGGTCAGGAGTTTGAGACCAGCCTAACCAACGTGGCGAAACCCCGTCTCTACTAAAATTACAAAAATTAGCTGGGTAGGGTGGTGGGTGCCTGTAATCCCAGCTACTCAGGAGGCTGAGGCAGGAGAACTGCTCAAACCCGGGAGGAGGAGGTTGCAGTGAGCTGAGATCGTTCCACTGCACTCCAGCCTGGGCGACAGAGCGAGAATCTGTCTCAAAAAAAAAAGTGACGAGCCTTTAGGACGTTTCCCATTGTTTTGCCATTAAAGTGCTACACTGGTAATGCTAGCTCCTTTGTCATATAGACCACGGACAAGCCAATCTGTGGATAAAGTTCTAGAAGAATCATTACTGGGTCCAAGGGTAAGTGCTTTATTTTTTTTTTTGAGATGGAGTCTCGCTCTGTGGCCCAGGCTGGAGTGCAATGGTGCGATCTCGGCTCACTGCAAGCTCCGCCTCCCGGGTTTACGCCATTCTCCTGCCTCAGCCTCCTGAGTAGCTGGGACTACAGGCACCCGCCACCACGCCTGGCTAACTTTTTTTGTATTTTTTAGTAGAGACAGGGTTTCACCATGTTAGCCAGGACGGTCTTGATCTCCTGACCTCATGATCCGCCTGCCTCGGCCTCCCAAAGTGCTGGGATTACAGGCGTGAGCCAACATGCCCGGCCAAGTACTTCATTTTTATTGATACTGCCATATGGACAAGCAACCTATTCCCCTAAGGTCGCCCTGGAAAAATCGGAAATCTGGTGCGTCCCACTCACCTGTGAGCCATACTGACTAAGGCTCTCAAAGCCTACACGCTTGGCCAGTGAGATGCAGGCGATCCGCCGGGGCTGGGTACACGCCACGTGACTGAAGCCAGCAGTCAGCAGGTACTGGGGCACCTGAGTGGACTTGCCACAGCCGGTGTCACCGGCCACTACCACCACCTGGTGCTCCTTCAGTGTCTGCAGGATGCGGTTCCCATACTGGGCGATGGGGAGCGCTGCCCGCTCACGCTGCAGCTTGGCCAGACGCCCAAACGCCTGCTTCTGGCCAAAGTCCAGATAGTGCAACAGGGCCCGGCGGAACTCAGACACTCTCTCCGCAGGCAAGTGCCTGCCCAGCCCCTGAGAGCCCCGTGTGTCAGGGCCAAGAACAGAGAGGTTGATGCGGTAACGTGGGTCATAAGCGCGAGGCAGGTCGGCCAGCGCTGGGATGCTGTGCTTGGGCTGTCCAGCGTCTTTCTCCTCCTTCCTGGAGGTCTTGAGATTCTGGAATCTCTGCAGGCGCTCAAAGAAGGTCCAAAACTTCTGACATTCCTCAGAACCCTGACGGATGTAATCCTCCTCACGGAAGAAGGCATCTTCCAAGAGGCGACGTGTCTCTGGACAATTCCAGTCCCATTTCTCCAAGGCCTCTTCCTCGCTGGGAGCCCAGTGGTGGTCTCGGCGATCCCTGCCCTCTCTTGTTCTAGGAGGAGGCATGTTACTAATCCACAATGGGGGTCTCAGTTCTGATCACCCAAAACAAATATTCTCATCCATTCCCAACCTGCAACAATTTAAGAGGCCAGTGCCTTAAATTGCAACAGAGAACTACTTTATCTTCAAAGAGCTAATTTTTCCTCCTAGTCACGGCACAGGACCACCACAGATGATAAAGTGGTCAGGGGACTGCTTGAGCTGATGACACAAAGGGTACCTCATGATACCTGCAGTGATCTCTGGGATGGACACAAGTTCATTCTGGGTTTTCAGGCCCTGGATTCTTAGGAGAGAGAACAGAAGACATTCATTCACTTTTGGGAACAGTGCCTTCTTTTTTTTTTTTTTTTTTTTGAGGCAGGGTCTCACTGTTTCCCAGGCTGGAGTGCAGTGCCGCAATCATGGCTCACCGCAGCCTCGACCTCCTGGACTCAAGCGATCCTCCTGCCTCAGCCTCCCAGCTAATTTTTTACTGTTTGTAGAGATGAGGTCTCACCATGTTGCCCAGGTTGCTATCAAACTTCTGGGCTCAAGCAATTCCCCCACCTCAGCCTCCCAAAGTGTTGGGATTACTGCTGTGAGCCACCACGCCCAGCCCATTTTTAGAAACATTTCTAACAGCCTATTTCTCAAGCACTGAACCAGGAAAAGGAGGTAATGAATACGACCACCAGAGTCCTCACAGATGGCCATGATCACATCATCTCTCATGTGACACACACGTCATCAGACTGTGACAATCCAGTGATGGGCACTGTGATAACAGAACCCTAGGGAGCTGTGGGACACCAAAGGAGCTTCCTCCACCTTCCCATGCTTGGGAATCGTGGAAGGATCCTGGGAGGAGGGAATGTTTGACCTGACACCTAAAGGAGAGATGTAGGTCACACGGCCAACCAACAGCAGAATCTTGTCTCAAAAGGCAGTAACAGGAGAGAGGTGTGATGTAATGAAAAGAATAAGGCAAGGGTTCTTCACCCGGGGTCCAGTGAGATTCAGAACATTGAGATAAAAGGCAAAATTTTGCAAGTGTTATATATTATTTTTGCCTGCCTGGCACAACCCCTTACTTCTTTTCTGAGGATAGTATCCATCTTCCTTTGGAGAACAGCCCTTCCTCGATTCTACATGGTTCAAGGGTCTTTAAGTCAAAGAACCACTATTGGGTAGGCAAGTGACAAAGACCTGGCCAATCATGGTACTCTACTCCCCCTCTAACCAATGATTGGTCTGAGAAGTGGACACATGATGGAAGAAGGGCCAATCAGGGCCCTTTTGTGGAATTTACACTCGGTTGCTAGGACAGAAAAGCTCTCATTTTATCCATTATAATCAGGCAAGTTTGATATAAGCCTGGAGCTGTTTGTAGTAGCTCTGAAACATGACAGAGTCTTTCCTAAAAATCTATCCTAGAGAAATAACTAGATACAGGCACAAGGATATCACGGTGCATCACAGGGAGAGGGTGAAAGAGGAAGAGGGAGAGGAAGAGAAGCTTGGCAACATCATTTAGGTCTTGAAGCTTAGTTTCCTTCAACCCCCCACTTCTCAGCTACACAAGAAAATGCCTTTTTGCTTACAGTTAAGAGTCTTTTGTTTTTGTTTTGAGATGGAGTCTTGCTCTGCCACCTAGGCTGGAGTGCAGTGGTGTGATCTTGGCTCACTGCAACCTCCACCTCCCGGGTTCAAGCAGTTCTTGTGCCTCAGCCTCCCAAGTAGCTGGGATTACAGGCGTGTGCCACCATGCCCAGCTAATTTTTTGTATTTAGTAGAGACAGGGTTTCACCATCTTGGCCAGGCTGGTCTCAAACTCCTGACCTCAAGTGATTCACCCACCTCAGCCTCCCAAAGTGCTGGGATTACAGGCGTGAGCCACTGTGCCCAGCTCCCTGGGCAAATTAACCTGAACTAACTTCAGGCAGTTTTCATCATGTATAAAACAGAGATAATATCCTCTCAAAACTTTACAACATTTAACCATCAATCTTGGTAGAGAGAAGCTAAGTAGTTAAATAGTAACTAGAAACAGAAAACAGAAAACTAACAAGCAGAAAACAGCAAGAGGAAGTGGGGCAAAATCTGGAAACAAAATTAGACTCAAAAGGCCACAGTTCCCTATCATAATGGTGCTAACAATGCTTCCACCTCTTCTTGTGTTTTCCTGTTCTAGGAGGGAAGCAAGTTGAGGGCTTGGAGTGTTACTGTGACTCCGGGTCAGTGATTCTTCGAAAATGAGAGCGTTCCGGCCGGACGCGGTGGCTCACAACTGTAATCCCAGCACTTTGGGAGGCAGAGGCGGGCGGATCATGAGGTCAGGAGATCGGGACCATCCTGGCTAACATGGTGAAACCCCGTCTCTACTAAAAATACAAAAAAATTAGCCGGGCGTGGTGGCGGGCACCTGTAGTCCCAGCTACTCAGGAGGCTGAGGCAGGAGAATGGCATGAACCCGGGAGGCGGAGCTTGCAGTGAGCCGAGATCACGCCACTGCATTCCAGCCTGGGCGACAGAGCGAGACTCTGACTCAAGAAACAAAAAAATGAAAAGAATATGAGAGTGTTCCTCTGAGGCTACAAACTGCCTATGCATGCTGAGCCCCACTGACAGCATCCCATGCCTCTCAAGCTGTCTATCTTTTTCAGCTTCTAGGTTGTCTGCATCTTCTAGTTTCTGTGTAACTGTGTCTCTGACCATCTTTTGGTCTTTTGGCTCATGGCCTTTAGTGGGTTTGTTTCCCCCTCTGTCCCCTCCATCTCTCTCCATTCCATCTTCAGGCCTCTCTTTTTCAGTCTGTCTTGTTCATCACCCTCATCTCTCTTCCCTGTCCTGTTCTGGTCTCATCTCTCTTCATTTATCTGAGTCATTTCGTAGTCTGATTTTCTCTGTAATCCAGCTCTTCCTTTCTCCATCTCTCTTCAGTTCTCCATTTGACTTTCTCCATCTTTCTCATTTAAAAAAAAGCTTTTTCAGGCCGGGCACGGTGGCTCATGCCTGTAATCCCAGCACTTTGGGAGGCCGAGGCAGGCAGATCACCTGAGGTCGGGAGTGCGAGATCAGCCTGACCAACGCGGAAAAACCCCATCTCTACTAAAAATACAAGATTAGCCGGGCGTGGTGGCACATGCCTGCAATCCCAGCTATTTGGGAGGCTGAGGCAGGAGACTTGCTTGAACCTAGGAGGCGGGGGTTGCGGTGAGCTAAGATCACGCCATTGCACTCCAGCCTGGGCAACAAGAGTGAAACTCCAAACTCCATCTCAAAAAAATTAAAATGTTTCATTTTTGTTTTTTTCGAAACAGGGTTTCACTCTTTCACCCAGCCTGGAGTGCAGTGGCGCAGTCACAGCGTACTGCAGCCTTGACCTCCCAAGCTCGAGCGATCCTCTCACCAAGGCCTCCCAAAGTGCTGGGGTGACAGGCGTGAGTCACCGCGCCCTCTTTCTCATGTTGTTTTAATCTTTTTTTCCTCCCTTGTGTCCTTCCAGTGTTCACTCTCCATCACCTTCTCTATTTCCCCATTTAATACTTTATCTCCTAATATCAGAAGCTTTAATAATAGCTCATGCTTGCTTACTGCTTACTCACGTTAACACACAGACCTATTCCTATCTGTATGATTTATTCCTACCCCACACCTATGTACATACACACACACACACTTTTCTCACGACTGTAAGGCACTATGATCACCCCCTATTTTACTGAGCAATAGAGAGGCTAAGTGAGTAGCCAAGTGTCAGATGAGGAACTCAAATCTAGGGGTTCGGGCTCCACTCCCTCACTTTTCCATTTCTCAGCATCATTCTCCATTACCTCCAGTTTTTGTGGGGTTCTCCCTACTTCACTGTCTCCACCCTTCCATATCTCTCGGTGTCCCACATGATTCAGTGTATCGTTTCTCCATCTAATTCCCTTTTTTCTGTTTCTAGCGTCCACGATCAGTTTCCGACTTTCCCCTCCACTGCCCAAGTTTAAGGGCGACCACGCCTCTCGGCCTCGTGGTCTGAGCCTCTGGCTGGAACCTATTGCAACTCTCGCCCAAGCTCTCTAGTTTTCAGCTTCCCTCCTCTCCCAACACCCTCGTCTTTCAGTCCCTCAGTTTCTCGAGGCTTCTTTTCGTGCCTCCGTTTCTTTCCGTCTCTGGCCTGTCACCCAGGTTCTCCCAGAGACGCTCAGGTGCCATCTCCGTCCGCGTCTGCCGGCCCTTCGGCTGCCTGCTACATTTCTCCTCATCTCGAGATTTCCCTTGCCCCTGGGCTCGCACCCCAAATTACCCCCGACCGGCCCAACTCCGGCAGCCATCGCTGCCACCACTGCCACCACCCGGTGTACCCGCCCCGCCCTCCTCACTTACTACAAGCCGCGAACGCCTTAACTTCCGGTTCCAAGAGCCCCAGTCTTGCGCCTGCGCACACCGCCATCTCGGTCTGACCCCGCCCCGCCACCACAGAGGAGCCAGTCGGAAGCTCTGGGCTGCCCAAGACCCATCCTGCGCCTGTGCACAGCACGCTTTCGCCCCGCCTCGCTTGGGGCGGAGCCGCTAGAGATTGCGCCCTCTAGAGGCCAGTAGAGGCGTTGCGGTACAGACTTGCAGGCACGTCCTCCCCGACCCCTCCCTCTCCTCCCCAGGCATAGCCACGTGCACCCAAGCCCCGGGCCCAGGCACTTTTTTTTTTTTTTTTTTTTTTTTTTTTTTTTGAGACGGAGTCTTGCTCTGTCGCCCAGGCTGGGGTGCAGTGGCCGGATCTCAGCTCGCTGCAAGCTCCACCTCCCGGGTTTACGCCATTCTCCTGCCTCAGCCTCCTGAGTAGCTGGGACTACAGGCGCCCGCCACCTCGCCCAGCTAGTTTTTTGTATTTTTTAGTAGAGATGGGGTTTCACCGTGTTAGCCAGGATGGTCTCGATCTCCTGACCTCGTGATCCACCCGTCTCGGCCTCCCAAAGTGCTGGGATTACAGGCTTGAGCCACCGCGCCCGGCCGGCACTTTTTTTTTTGAAACGGTGTCTCGCTGTGTCTCCCGGAGTGCAGTGGCGTCATCTCAGCTCACTGCAACCTCCGCCTCCCAAGTTCAAACCATTCTCCTGCCTCAGCCTCCCGAGTAGCTGGGATTACAGGTGCACACCACTACACCCGGCTGATTTTTGTTTTTTTTTTTTTTTTTTTTTGAGACGGAGTCTCGCAGTGTCTCCCAGGCTGGAGTGCAGTGGCGTGATCTCGGCTCACTGCAAGCTCCGCCTCCTGGGTTCACGCCATTCTCCCGCCTCAGCCTCCCAAGTAGCTGAGACTACAGGCGCCCGCCACCACGCCCGGCTAGTTTTTTGTATTTTTAGTAGAGACGGGGTTTCACCATGTTAGCCAGGATGGTCTCGATCTCCTGACCTTGTGATCCACCCGCCTCGGCCTCCCAAAGTGCTGAGATTACAGGCTTGAGCCACCGCGCCCGGCCGATTTTTGTATTTTTAATAGAGACAAGGTTTCACCATTTGGGCCAGGCTGGTCTCCAACTCCTGACCTCAAGTGATCCTCCCGCCTTGGCCTCCCAGAGCACTGGGATTACAAATGTGAGGCATCACACTCAGCCTTACCTCTTTTCTTTCTACAACCCCATTTTCTGTTACCTTTCCCTGCAATAAACTCAATCACATACATGCAGGAAGGCCCCCACATATAGAAACTATCTCATTAGCCAGGAATGCACCCTCTCTTTTATTAAGTGAAAGAAGAAACTGGGCTGGGCACGGTGCCTCACGCCTGTAATCCCAACACTTTGAGAGGCCGGGGCGAGTGGATCACCTGGGGTCAGGAGTTCCAGACCAGCCTGGGCAACATGGCCAACCCCTGTCTCTACAAAAAAATACAGGCTGGGCGCGGTGGCTCAAGCCTGTAATCCCAGCACTTTGGGAGGCCGAGACGGGAGGATCACGAGGTCGGGAGATCGAGACCATCCTGGCTAACACAGTGAAACTCCATCTCTACTAAAAAATACAAAAAAAACTAGCCGGGCGAGGTGGCGGGCGCCTGTAGTCCCAGCTATGCGGGAGGCTGAGGCAGGAGAATGGCGTAAACCCGGGAAGCGGAGCTTGCAGTGAGCCGAGATCGTGCCACTGCACTCCAGCCTGGGTGACAGAGCGAGACTCCGTCTCAAAAAAAAAAAAAAAATACAACAATTAGTCTGATATGGCAGTGTGTGCCTGTAGTCCGAGCTACTCAAGAGGCTGAGGTGGGAAGATCGATTGAACCCAGGAGGTTGAGAGACTGAGGTTGCAGTGAGCCATGATGGTACCACTGCACTCCAACCTGGGTGACAGAGCCAGACTGTCTCAAAGAAAAGAAAAAAGTTTTATGTCTTTTTTTTTTTTTTTTTTTTTTGAGACAGAATCTTGCTCTGTCACCCAGGCTGGGGTGCAGTGGCCGGATCTCAGCTCACTGCAAGCTCTGCCTCCCGGGTTTAGACCATTCTCCTGCCTCAGCCTCCCAAGTAGCTGGGACTACAGGCGCCCGCCACCTCGCCCGGCTAGTTTTTTGTATTTTTTAGTAGAGACGGGGTTTCACCGTGTTAGCCAGGATGGTCTCGATCTCCTGACCTCGTGATCCGCCCGTCTCGGCCTCCCAAAGTGCTGGGATTACAGGCTTGAGCCACCGCACCCGGCCTTTATGTCTTAAAAAAAAGAAGGACTCTAAAGTTTTTGGCCTGAGCATTTGGAAATACAAAGTCACTGTCTACTACCATCAGGAAGACATGGGAGAGAGGCTAGAGAGAAAATCCAAAGTTCTGTTTTTAGCATATTGTTTGAGTTACGCATTGGACATCAACTGGGGATGTCAAGTGGAAAGTTGGATATAATTATCAAGCCTTTGGAAAACAACTTAGAGATAGAGAAGCCAATTCATACATTATTATCAAAAGAAGAAGAATAAATGGACTAAGCATTCTGCTTACAATTTCCAAACAAGGTCGAGTGTGGTGGCCCACGCCTGTAATCCCAGCACTTTGGAAGGCTGAGGCAGGTGGATCACCTGAGGTCAGGAGTTTGAGACCAGCCTGGTCAACATGATGAAACCCCGTCTCTACTAAAAATATAAAAAATTAGCCAGGCATGATGGCGGACACCTGTAATCCCAGCTTCTCGGGAGGCTGAGGCAGGAGAATCGCTTGAACCCAGGAGGCGGAGGTTGCAGTGAGCCAATATCACATCATTACACTCCAGCCTGGGCAACAAGGAGAAACTCCGTCTCAAATAAATAAATAAATAAATAATCCAAACAATAACTATAATTTTTAAAAAAGGAAAATTGGAAGAAATGAACAACATATGTGAAATCAAGAAGAAAGCCACAGTCTATCAATAACAGGGTTGAATAGCAAGCTTGAGTCTAGTTCTTAGAGAAATTACTAATAACTTGGTTCTTTGAAAACTTAAGGAAACCAATATTTCTATGGTAAAAAAAAAAAAAAACAGCAGAAATAAACAAACCTTAGAACAAAAAAAGGGAAGTTATAACAAAAGAGATGGCTTTTAATAGTCAAAGGGATTTTATGTAACATTGCACAGACATACATTTGAAAACTCCCATGAAATGTATTCTAGTTCAAAAAAGAAAGGCTAATGATCTACAAAATGAAAACATCTCAAAAACTACAAAAGATATTTTGTAAAAGTTATCAAAGAACGCTCCTAAGTGGCACCTGGTCCCAATAGATTAATGGGAAGATTTTGCAAACTTTAAGCCCCAAAGTGGAGTTTTAGCTCACGAGGATTCTTGGCTTTGCCCAGAAAAGAATTCAAAGGCAAGCACGGGCAAGGTAGAGAAAAACAGCTTGCTTGCCTTCCTTCCTTCCTTCCTTCCTTCCTTCCTTCCTTCCTTCCCTCCTTCCTTCCCTCCTTCCTTCCCTCCTTCCCTCCTTCCTTCCCTCCTTCCTTCCCTCCTTCCTTCCTTCCTTCCTTCCTTCCTTCCTTCCTTCCTTCCTTCCTTCCTTCCTTCCCTCCCTCCCTCCCTCCCTCCTTCCCTCCTTCCTTCCTTCCTTCCTTCCTTCCTTCCTTCCTTCCTTCCTTCCTCCCTTCCTCCCTTCCTCCCTTCCTCCCTTCCTCCCTTCCTCCCTCCCTTCCTTCCCTTCCTTCCCTTCCTCCCTTCCTCCCTTCTCTTTCTCTTTCTCTTTCTCTCTTTCTTTCTTTGACGGCGTCTCGCTCTGTCGCCCAGGCTGGAGTGCAGTGGTGTGATCTCGGCTGGCTCACTGCAAGCTCCGCCTCCTGGGTTCACACCATTCTCCTGCCTCAACCTCCCAAGTAGCTGGGACTACAGGCACCCGCCACCACTCCCGGTTAATTGTTTGTAGTTTTAGTAGAAATGGGATTTCATCTTGTTGGCCAGGCTGGTCTCGAACTCCTGACCTCAGGTGATCTGCCCGCCTTGGCCTCCCAAAGTGCAGGGATTACAGGCGAGAGCCACCGTGCCCACCCTAATTTTTGTATTTTTAAAAGAGCCAGGGTTTCACCATGTTGGTCAGGTTGGTCTTGAACTCCTGACCTCAGGTGATCCACCCATTTCGGCCTCCCAAAGTCCCACTGTAAGTTCGGACCTAGGAGGAGAGCGATCTCGACACAACGATGCCGTGGACACAGACACAGTTGATAGAGACCAGCTCTTCACACAATCCCAACCCAAGTGCAGTCTTGTGGTCACAGACAGGAACCTACACAGAGACACACAACCTATACCAAGGCACGTGTGACAGACACTGCCACTCAGCGACACACACACCACATTCAGCAACGGGACACACGGGCGGTGGCTCCAGCCACACCGACATCCCTCCACCACTGCCCTCGACCGCCACATTCCAAGTCCACAGGCCCAGAGGAAACACAGGGGTCAGACACAGAACGACCGCAGCCCCCGCGCCCCGCCTGCCTATCCCCTGGGTCCTCACTCCCATGACCCAGGATGCCCCTGGACCAGGGGCCCCTCCTGCTCTGCGATGCCCACCTACCTTGCACGCAGGTCCCGCAGCCGCTTCCTCCTCCCAGGAAGTGGGGGAGATATTTTTAGTTACAATTAACCTCCCACCCAATTGCCCTTCTCCCCAGGCACATCCAATTGGTTTAATTAGACAGGATTCAGTTAATGAGAGGCATTTCCAGGTTCTGGGAAAAGGGGGAGGAGGGGAAGAGAAGAGCTGTCCCCTCCCCCACTTTCCAGTGTCCCAGCCGCTGGGACCTCTCCCCTGCATCAGGCAGGAGATACACTAAACAACTGCCTCCCCTCTCAGCGGACCTCAAAGCTTTGGCCTGGCCCTGCCCCTCCCTCATATTCCTTCCCTCACCTGCCTTTAAGGGAGGGTGATTGTTTGAAGTCCTTCCTCCTGTGTACCCATCACCCATCCCACCTGAGTCCCGGGGAGTTTGGGGAGAGATAAAACTCTCATCATAGTCACAAAAACAGTATCAGGCCAGGTGCAGTGGCTCATGCCTGTAATCCCAGCGTCTTGGGAGGCTGAAGCAGGTGGACAGCTTGAACCCAGGAGTTCAAGACCAGCCTGGGAGACACAGCGAACAGCCATCTCTACCAACAAATATAAATAATTAGCCAGGCATGGTGGTTTGTGGCCGTAGTCTCGGCTGCTGGGGAGGCTGAGGAAGGAGGATTGCTGGAGTGCTGGAGTTTGAGGCTGCAGTGAGCCGTGGTTACAGAGTGAGACCCTATCTCAAAGACAAACAAAAGCGATTAAAAAATTAAAAATCAGGCCAGGCACAGTGGCTCACATCTGTAATCCCAGCACTTTGGGAGGCCGAGGCAGGCGGCTCACTTGAGGTCAGGAGTTCAAGACTAGCCTGGCCAACTTGGTGAAACCCCGTCTCTACAAAAGTACAAAAATTAGCCGGGCATGATGGGGGGTGTCTGTAATTCCAGCTACTCGGGAGGCCAGGTGGAAGAATCACTTGAACCTGGGAGACGGAGGTTGCAGTGAGCTGAGATCGCACCATTGCACTCCTGCCTGGGCAAGAGAGAATAAGACTCCATCTCAAAAAAAAAAAAAGAGAGAGGCTGGAAGCACGGTGGTTAGTGCCCAGGCCCTGGAGCCAGGCTGCCTGGGTTCAAATGGAGCCCAGCCCCACAATCTCCAGCTGTGTGACCTTGGATGAGCCGCTTCACCTCTCTGGTCCTACTTCCTCGTCTGGGAAATGGGGACCGTGATGGCACCCACCTCCCGGGGCTGCCATAGGGTTCAACAGATTCTCAGGTATATGGTTCCTAGAACAGAGCCCGGGACACGGCCCTCACTGAAGGGCTCCATAAGGTCATAAAAGTGGCAGCCCATGCTCTCATCCTGTGCCTGTTCTGCTTTTTGTGACACTTGTCCTTTTCTTCCTTTTTTGAGACGAGTCTCGCTCTGTCACCCAGGCTGGAGTGCCATGGCATGACCTCAGCTCACTGCAACCTCCGCCTTTCAGGTTCAAGGGATTCTCTTGCCTCAGCCTCCCAAGTAGCTGGGATTACAGGCATGCGCCACCACGCCCGGCTAATTTTTATATTTCAGTAGAGACGGGGTTTCACCATATTACCCAGGCTGGTCTCAAACACCTGTCCTCAAGTAATCTGCCCGCCTCAGCCTCCCAAAATGCTGGGATCACAGGTGTGAGCCATCACTCCTGGCATATCCTGAGATTTTGTTCATTCACTCTTCTGCTCAGCAGATACTTTCTTTCTTTCTTTTTTATTTGGGACGGAATCTCGCTCTGTCACCCAGGCTGGAGTGCAGTGGCACGATCTCAGCTCACTGCAATCTCTACCACCTCCCAGCCTGATTCGCCTGCCTCAGCCTCCTGAGTAGGTGGGATTACAGGCAGGCGCCATCCCACCCAGCTAATTTTTTGTATTTTAGTAGAGACGGGGTTTCACCATGTTGGCCAAGCTGGTCTCGAACTCCTGACCTCAGGTGATCTGCCCGCCTTGGCCTCCCAAAGTACTGGGATTCCAGGCATGAGCCAGCGCGCCTGGCTGAGTGTGGCATATCTTCTGTGCGTCCTTCATGTGTGTGTGTTTCGGAGTGTGTGTGCGTGTGCATATTTGCATGTGTGTCTGTTCATAGCAACGTGTGTGTCTCTGTGCGAATCTCTCCATCGTGGCTCGCCCCGAAGGGGCTCCAGGGGTCCCTCAAAAACCCACACACGTGCCCCTTGGGCCTTGAACACAGAGCAGCAGTGTACATGGTGGGGGGTGCCCGAGAGACTCAACGGTCCAAGGATGGCTCTAAGGAGAGGGTGGCAGAGGGGGAGCTTGAATGGCAGAGGGGCTGAGGGGCACTTGGGAGAGGGGACTGGAGGGCAGCGAGCCAGGACGAAGCAGCCTGGGTCTGCGGGAGAGAGGTCACCTGGACTCTGAAGGAGAAGGGAGGGGGAGGCCCCAAAGATGCGGGTTTCCAGTGGGGAAGGGGACAGAGAGAGAAAGAATGGCCGGGCGCGGTGGCTCAACACCTGTAATCCCGGCACTTTGGGAAGTGGAGGCGGGTGGATCACCTGAGGTCAGGAGTTCAAGACCAGCCAGGCCAACATGGTGAAACCCCGTCTCTACTAAAAATACAAAAATTAACCGGGCGTGGTAGCGCATGCCTGTAATCCCAGCTACTCAGGAGGCTGAGGCAGGAGAATCGCTTGAACCCAGGAGGCGGAGGTTGCAGTGAGCTGAGATCCCACCACTGTACTCCAGCCTGGTGTGGGCAAGAAAGTGAGACTCCCTCTCAAAAAAAAAAAAAAGGTACCAGAGGGAGAGAGACAGAGCCAAACAGGGGAGCGACCCACACTCTGCCTTGGTGGTCCCTCTCTCTGGGGGCTGGAGGGGACAGAGGTCTGCAAAGCTGAGAACCCCAAGGGACTCACACTGGTTTCTGAGCCTGTTTTCCTAGTCACAAAGGATAGCCTCTGCTTCTGATAGGCGCTGACACACGGGGCACAGTTCCCCATGTGCTCCTCAAAATACCTCCACCATCAGCACAATCATCCTATAAGACAGGCACAGCCGCTCTCCCCGTTCTCCAGATGTGGAAACTGGGGTCCACACAGGTGAAGTCATGTTGCGTTCCAGAGGCGAGATTTGAACCCATGTCCGTCCGGAAGCCTTGGAAGTGAGGCTGTCCATGCCTAACCTGCTCATTTCCCATGGGACAGAGGACGTGATCGGAGAGCCACAGCTGGTAAAGTGACACACGCGTGGCCCTGAGTCTTCATTCTCCCCTGCACGCACATGTCTCGCAGGCATTTTGCAGTTCCCTCTAGTCAAGAGGTGGAGTCTAGGCCGGGCCTGGTGGCTCTTGTTTGTAATTCCAGCACTCTGGGAGGCTCCCAAGTAGCTGAAACCGCAGGCGTGCACCACCATGCCCAGGCAATGTGTTTGCTTGTTTTGTACAGATGGGGTCTTGCTATGTTGCCCAGGCTGGTCTTGAACTCCTGGCCTTAAGTGATCCACTCGCCTTGGCCTCCCAAAGGGTTGGGATTACAGGCGTGAGCCATCGCGCTTGCACCCGGCCAATCAGTATCCTTATTCGTGACTTATGAGCTTCAAATTGGTAAGAATTTGAAATATTGGAATAGACACAAGAACTCCAGTTGGTGGCTCTGTGTTTTTAAGACTTTATCATTAAAAAAAGAAGAAATTAGAGAAGGGAGGTGGGGGGACAGGAGGGTGAAGGAATCTCTCCAAAATGTCGGATCCGGGCGACCCTCCTTCCCTGACTGCCCAGCCACCCCGTCCCTTCTCTGTCCCAGCGGCGAGGCCCTAGCCGCCATCTTCTGGCAAGGCCCAGGAGCCCAGCTCAGGTCCCAGGCAGAGGTGAAGGCAGAAGTGGGGCTCAGGGCCTGGAGGCCTTGCCGGTGTCCTTGAGAGCCTCTTGGGTGGGCACTCATGTCCCAGCAGGGCCCTAGGGAGGTAGGCGTTGAGCGGAGGGGCCTTTGGAGGTGGGGTCCTGAAGCTGGAGGACCAGGCGGGAACCAGAACCAGGTGTGAGGCTGGGGGTCACAGCTGGAGGCTGGGTCTCTCGAGAGGGGAGGAGACGCCAAGTCAGGAGCGGGAGGGGGCCTTGCCCCATCCCAGCCCATCTGTGCATCCCTCATCAGCCCCAACGTGAGGGGGACACAGAGTGGCTGGCAGGGAATGGCGCGGGCATGTGCGAGGGCCACAGAGAGAAGAGACGCAGTGATGCGAAAGAGGGAGACAGAGAATCAGAGTGGAGGTTTGGGAGGGAGACCTACAGACTGAGACAGAGAACAAAGAGAGAGACAGGCAGAGTGGGACAGAGAGAGACCTGGAAGGAATCAGAGAGAATGACATGGGAAGAGAGAGAAGGAGTCATACGGAAATAGACAAAACAGAGAGAGAGAGAGAGAGAGAGAGAGAGGAGGCCAGGTGCGGTGGCTCATGCATGTAACCCCAGCACCTTGGGAGGCAGAGGCAGGAGGATTGCTTGAGCCCAGGAGTTCGAGACCAGCCTGGGGAACACCCAGGATGGTCTCGATCTCTTGACCTTGTGATCTGCCCACCTTGACCTCCCAAATTGCTGGGATTATAGGGGTGAGCCACCGCACCCGGCCTCCTTTTTTTTTTTGAGAGGGAGTCTCGCTCTGTCGCCTGGGCTGGACTGCAGTGGTATGATCTGGGTTCACTGCAACCTCCGCCTTACAGGTTCCAGCGATTCTCCTGCCTCAGCCTCCCAAGTAGCTGGGACTATAGGTATGCACCACCACACCCGGCTAATTTTTGTAATTTTAGTAGGGATGGGGATTCACCATGTTGGCCGGGCTAGTCTCGAACTCCTGACTTCATGGATCCGCCCACCTGGCCCTCCCCAAGTTCTGGGATTATAGGCGTGAGCCACCACGCTGGGTTGAAAACAGCTTTATTGAAGCAGCAGTGTTACACCTCTGTGACTGCTCCTGCACAGCAGGGATACCCCATAGGCCATGTGCTGAGACTAACTGCTCAGGGCAGTTCTGTAGTTATAGTTATACATTTCTTTTTAGACAAAGTCTTGCTCTGTGGCCCAGGCTGCAATGGCGTGATCTGAGCTCACTGCATCCTCTGCCTCCGGGGTTAAAGTGATTCTCCTGCCTCAGCCTCCCAAGCAGCTGGGATTACAGGCATCCGCCACCACGCCCGGCTAATTTTTATATTTTCGGTAGAGACGGGGTTTCACCATGTTGGCCAGGCTGCTCTCAAACTCCTGACCTCGGGTGATCTACCTGCCTTGGCCTCCCAAAGTGCTGGGATTACAGGCATGAGCCACTGCGCCCGGCCTAGACCTATTTTTAACTACATAGAGATTAAGGGGCAGATTATGCAGAAATATCTAGGGAAGGGGTAGTAACTTCCGGGTCGTGGGGTCACTGCCATGGAAAGGGGAAGTAACTCCTGGGTGTTGCCATGGCAATGGCAGACTGACATGGCACACTAGTAGGCGTGTCATAGAAAGTTGTTTCGGGCTGGGCGTGGTGGCCCACACCTGTAATCCCAGCGCTTTGGGAAGCCGAGGTTCACAGATCACCTGAGTCAGGAGTTCGACCAGCAGGAGAATCGCTTGAACCCCGAAGGTGGAGGTTGCAGTGAGCCGAGATCATGTCACTGCACTCCAGCCTGGGTAACAGAGCAAGACTCCTTCTCAAAAAAAAAAAAAAAAGTTGCTTCGGCCTCCTCCCTGTTTTAGTTAGTCCTCAATTTGGTCTAATGTTTGAGCCCCACCTCCAGAGTTGAGTCCCACCTCCTACCTCAAAGGAGGTGTATAAATTGTTCCACAACAAATTTTATTTTACAAGACAGCCTTGGTCTTAATTCAGGCATGAGAATTCTGAGTAAAATACTAAGTAACAAAATATGTGATACCAATGCTTTCTAATTGAACTCCTCTCTACCCTGAATCCAATAGATCCTAATAGTTAGGCAGGAATATCATCACCCCTCTTCAGCCTGAAGAAGTTACAGAAGATGGATCTTCCTCCCTCTACAACCCTTAGGATTAAAGCTTCTCTTATAAAAGGGAGTAGGGGGGCCGGGCGCAGTGGCTCACGCGTGTCATCCCAGCACTTTGGGAGGCCGAGGCGGGCGGATCACGAGGTCAGATCGAGACCATCCTGGCTAACACGGTGAAACCCCGTCTCTACCAAAAAATACAAAAAATTAGCCAGGCATGGTGGCGGGCACCTGTACTCCCAGCTACTCGTGAGACTGAGGCAGGAGAATGGCATGAACCTGGGAGGCGGAGAGAGCTTGCAGTGAACCGTGATGGTGCCACTGCACTCCAGCCTGGGTGACAGAGTGAGACTCCGTCTCAAAAAATAAAATAAAATAAAATAAAAATAATAAAAATAAAAGGGAGGAGGGAAATGTCAGACGCATGTGAACCAGAATGATTCCATCTTGAATAGGAGCTGGGTGAAATAAGGCTGAGGCCTACTGGGCTGCATTCCCAGGAGGTTAAGCATTCTAAGTCACAGGATAAGGCCAGAAACGGTGGCTCACGGCTGTATTCCTGGCACTTTGGGAGACTGAGGTGGGTGGATTACCTGAGGTCAGGAGTTCGACACCAGCCTGGCCAACATGGTGAAACCCTGTCTCTACTAAAAATACAAAAATTAGCCAGGCGTGGTGGCTGTGCCTGTAATCCCAGCTACTCGGGAGGCTGAGCCATAAGAATTGCTTGAACCTGGGAGGTGGAGGTTGCAGTCACCTGAGATCATGCCACTGCAATCCAGCCTGGGTGACAGAGCCAGACTTCATCTCAAAAAAATAATAATAGGCCAGGCATGATGGCTCACGCCTGTAATCCCAGCACTTTGGGAGGCTGAGACAGGCGGATCACGAGGTCAGGAGATCGAGACCATCCTGGCTAACACAGTGAAACTCTGTCTCTGCTAAAAAAAAAAAAAAAAAAAAAAAAAAAAAAAAAAAAAAAATTAGCCGGGCGTGGTGGCAGGTACCTGTAGTCTCAACTATTCGGGAGGCTGAGGCAGGAGAATGGCATGAACCCAGGAGGTGCAGCTTGCAGTGAGCCGAGATTGTGCCACTGCACTCCAGCCTGGGCGACAGAGAGAGACTCCGTCTGAAAAAAATAAAAAATAATAATAAAATAAAAAATTTAAAAATTAGTCCAGTTGTTACCCTTGGGGAATTTACAGTTTAGCTGGGACCTTGTATTCCAGAGACTCAGAGAAAGGAAGAGCCCATTCTCTCTGGAAGGAGTATAAATCAGGGAGGGCTTCCTGGAGGAAGTGACATTTGAGGGAGGCCTTGAAGGAAATTATTGATGATGAAGAGCAGGAGTGTCGGAGTCAAGTAAAACTGGGATCAAATTCCAGCTGTCCGGTGTTCTTGCTGTGTGATCTTGGGTAAATGACCTCTCCTCCCTGGACCTCAGCTTATAAAATGAAGCATGCCACCCTATCTCCCTGGGCTGTTGTGAGAATGACCTTAAAGGAGAAACTATGTGTAAAGTGCTGTTCTGGAGTAATGACTGCAGACACAGGTACCACTATTATGTTATTTAATTATTTATTTATTTAGCAGCAGGGTCTCACTCCGTCACCTAGGCTAGAGTGCAGTGATGCAATCATGGCTCACTTCAGCCTCAACCTTGCAGGCTCAAGCAATCCTCCCATCTCAGCCTCCCTAGTAGCTGGCACTACAGGCATGTGCACCAAACCAGGCTAATTTTCTTTTTTTTATTTTGTAGAGATGGCGTCTTGCTCTGTTGCCCAGGCCAGTCTCCAACTTCTGGGCTCAAGGGATCCTCTCGACTGGGCCTCCCAAAGTGGTGGGATTACAGGCATGAGCCACCGTGCCTGGCCTACTATGTAATTTAAGAGATCTGAGCAGGTAGAGTTCAAGAGTAAATTCTAGAGAGTATTTTGTAACAGAAATCTCTTTTATGATGGCAGTGTTCTATAGCTGTGCTGTTGAATATGGCAGTCACCAGCCATATGTGGCTACTGAGTGCTTGAACTATGGTCAGTGTGCCCGAGGAACTGAATTTGAAACGAAAATTTATTCTTTCTTTCGAGATGGAGTCTCACTCTGACATCCAGGCTGGAGTGCAGCAGTGCGATCTAAGCTCTCTGCAAACTCCACTTCCCGGGCTCAAGCAATCTACCTGCTTCAAGGAGGATTGAAACAGAAGGATTCAAGCAACTCCCTCCTCAGTAGCTGGGACTGCAGGCACGCCCCACCATGCCTGGCTAGTTTTTGTATTTTTTATAGAGATGGGGTCTTGCTATGTTGCCCAGGCTGCTCTCAAACTCCTGGGCTCATGCAATCCTCCTGCCTCGGCCTCCCAAAGTGCTGAGATTATAGGCGTGAGCCACCACGCCTGGCCAATTGATTCTAATTTGAATAGCCACAGATGGTTCTTGATTGTTGAACTGCACATCATAGATCAGAAGGACATTCCAGTCAGTGGCACAGCTTCAGGAAAGATGCAGAAGCAAGAAAATAATATAGTCCAAAGGGTGTGTGTTAGCTTCCCACGGCTGCTGTAAAAAACACCCCAAACATAGTGACTTAAAACAATACAAATGTATTTTCTTAAAGGTCTGCAGATCAGAGTTCTGAAAGTGTCAGCAGGTCTGCGTTCCTTCTGAGAGCTTCAGAGAAAATCAGTTTTCTTGTCTGTTTCAGCTTCTGGAAGCTGCCTGCATTTCTTGGCACCCCCTCACGTCACTATGACATCTGCTTCCGTTGTCACATCTCCTGTGACTGACCCTGACCCTCCTGCCTCCCTCTTAAAAGGACCCTTGTGACTCCATTGAGTCCACCCAGACAATCCAGGATAACCACCCCTTCTCAAGATCCTTAATCTCATCTGCAAAGTCCCTTTTGCCATGGAAGGTCACCTGTTCACAGATTCAGAGGATTCAGATGTGGACACCATTGGGGGTCATGATTCTATCTGCTGTAAGGTCTGAGAAGCCAGAGAGGAAGTGTGTCCGTGGTGGAGACAAGCCTTGAATGCCGAGCTAAGGAGCCTGGACTTGGCCTTTCCTTCAGAATAGATCCATGACCTGTCAGCCCCTCACCACCTCGACTCTGTTACCCTGATCCAAACCACTATCACCTCCTGCTTGGACCATTGCAGTAGCCTCCTCTCTGGGATCTTCACTGCCCCCACACCATACTCTCATCTCCACCAGCAACCAGAGGGATCCTGCTAAAATCTTTTGGCCGGGTGCAGTGGCTCACGCCTGTCATCCCAGCACTTTGGGAGGCTGAGACAGGCGGATCACGAGGTCAGGAGATCGAGACCATCCTGGCTAACAAGGTGAAACCCAGTCTCTATTCAAAATTAAAAAATTAGCTGGGCATGGTGGCAGGCACCTGTAATCCCAGCTACTCAGGAGGCTGAGGCAGGAGAATGGCGCAAACTCAGGAAGTGGAGCTTGCAGTGAGCCGAGATTGTGCCACTGCACTCCAGCCTGGGCGACAGAGCGAGACTCTGTCTCAAAAAAATAAATAAATAAAATCTTTTAATTTTTTTTTTTTTTTTTTGAGACGGAGTCTCGCTCTGTCACCCAGGCTGGAGTGCAGGGGCTCAATCTTGGCTTACTGCCACCTCTGCCTCCCGGGTTCAAAACAAGTCTCCTGCCTCAGCCTCTCAAGTAGCTGGGACTATAGGCATATGCCACCACGCCCGGCTAATTTTTGTATTTTTAGTAGAGATGGGGTTTCACCATATTGCCCAGGCTGGTCTTGAACTCCTGACCTCAAGTGATCCACCTGCCTCAGCCTCTCAAAGCGCTGGGATTACAGGCATGAGCCACCGCAAATGGCCCTGTATATCTTTGTTTAAAGTCTGTCTTCCTCCACTAGAATATCAGCTCCCTGAGGGCAGGATTTGTGTCTGTTTTGGTCACTACTATATCTCCAGTGTCTAAAAAGGCCTTGCACATAGCAGGTGCATAATGGGTATCTGTTGAATGAAGGAATAAAATGAAGACATTAGTGAGCTCCTGGATCCAGCTATGCCTGAAGCCAGCCTTGTGAAATGGGATAGGAAGATACACATCCACAGTGTCTCTCCAGCCTACACCTCCATCTCCGAGACCAGTTCATGGCTGGTGGATTTCTTGCTGTCCACACTTTCTTCCCTGCCCTGGGACTCCCTCAGGGCCCAGTGACAGGCAGCTGGCAGTGACCGGCGGAGTTGAGCCCTCCCGAAATACAGGAAAAGCATGGGATTGAGGCAGCTGTGAGCAAGGGCAAGGCCCACGACGAGGGGTTCAGCCCGCAGGGCCCTGGCCAGGAGTGCGGAGTTCGGGGCTGCCACAGTGAGCACCAGCCCCAACAGGTGGTAGGGCGTCCAGCAGACAAAAAACCCCACCACAATGGCCATGCCCAGTGGCCAGCGGTGTCGAGCTGCCCAGCACAGGAGGGCACCGTGGCAGCTGGCCACGACCACCAGGGGCCCCAGGAAGCCAAAAAGAAACCGGACGGCGGTCACTGCGTTCTCGGTGCTGGAGGAGCCACCGTAGTCCACCACACACTGCAGCCGGGCGGGGAAGTGCTCCTGGTGCAGCCGGCGGTAGATGGCGGAGGGCATGGTGAGCAGCAAGGCCAGCGTCCAGGCTGCCCCGCAGGCCACCTGCACCCCGCACGCCCGCTGAACCTTCGACCACCAGGCAGGCCCGAGAGCCAGAAAGCAGAGGTCGGCACTGAGAGCTGCCAGGAGCAGGACGCTGGCATACATGGTCAGCAGGATGACGGAGGGCAGCACCCGACAGCCCACTTCCCCATATGGCCAGTGGCCCCCATGGGCAATGGGCACTGCCAGGATGGGCAGAGACAAACAGCACAGCAAATCCGCCACGGCCAGGTGGAGCAACCAGGTGGCACCCACCCTCCGGCGGGCCTCCTTCCCAGCCACCCAGGCCACCATGGCATTGCCCGGCACCCCCACCAGGAAGATGGCAGCATACAGCGGGAGCGGGGCCATGCGCAGCGTGTCGGTGGCCAGGCAGGCGCCATCCAGGCAGTCCACAGGGAGGTCCAAGAGGTCGCTGTAATCCCCATACTCGTAGCTGATAGAATCGTTCCCCATTCAGGCTCCTGGTGTCTGGGCAGGGAAGAAAGACAATGAAAACTCAGAGGAGGAAACTCCATGGCCCTGGAGATCTAGGGTGTCCATCAGCCCGGCCCACCAGCACCTTGCAAACTGGAATACTGTGTCATAAGAACTCCCGTGCTTTAGAATATTGGAATTCTAGGCTGAGTGTGGTGGCTCACACCTGTAATCTTAACACTTTGGGAGGCCAAGAAGCGCAGATCACTTGAGGCCAGGAGTTCAAGACCAGGCCAACATGCCGAAATGCCATCTCTACTAAAAATACAAAAATTAGCTGGGTGTGGTGGTGTGTGCCTGTAATCCCAGCTACTTGGGAGGTTGAAAATTTCTTGAACCCAGAAGATGCAGGTGGCAGTGGGCTGAGATCACACCACTGCACTCCAGCCTGGGAGACGGAGTGAGACTTCGTCTCAAAAAAAGAAAAAAATGGAATTCCAGAACTTAGTGTTGTTAGAAGTAGCTCGGTGGCATCTTGGAATTCTAGAATATTGCAATGCTAAAACCCTAGTACGTTGGAATATTGGGGCTGGGCACGGTGGTTCAGGCCTGTAATCTCAACAGTTGGAGAGGCCAAGGTGGGAAGATCGCTTGAGGTCAGGAGTTCTAGACGAGCCCGGGCAACATCGAGAGACCCCATCTCTACAAAAACTTTTTAAAACATAGGCAGGCACGGTCATGTGTGCCTGTAATCCCAGCTACTGAAAAGGCTGAAGTGGGAGAATCACTTGAGCCCAGGAGACTGAGTGAGCTTGATCGTACACCTGCACTCCGGCCCGGATGACAGAGTGAGACTGTGTCTCAAAAAAGAAAAAAAAAAATCAGAAAAAAAGAAAGAAATGAGCAAAATCCAAAATCCACAGTATTTTAGAAGATGATAAATACTGTGGGAAAAGTATCACACAGGGAAGCTGGCTATGTTGGAGTTTTACAGGCATAGTCAGGGAAGGCTTCTCTGAGAAGGTGATATTTGTATAAAAATCTGAAGGAAAGGTGGGAGAGATGCATGGAGATCTGGGGGGAGAGTGTTTCAGGCATCGAGAACAGCCAGTGCAAAGGCCCTGAGGTGGGAACATGACAGTCACGTCTGAGAACAGCAAGGAGGCCAGTGTGGCTGGAGTGGAATCTGCCAGCGGGAGAGGGCTGGAGGCAATAGCCGAGTCATCAGGAGCCAGGCACAGTGGCTCATGCCAGTAATCACGGGACTTTGGGAGGCCAAGGTGGGCGGATCACCTAAGGTCAGGAGTTTGAGACCAGCCTGGCCAACATGGTGAAACCCCATCTCTACTAAAAATACAAAAATAGCCTGGAGTGGTGGCAGGCGCCTATAATCCCAGCTACTCAGGAGGCTGAGGCAGGAGGGATCACTGGAACCAGGGAGGCAGAGGTTACTGTGAACTGAAATCATGCCACTACACTCCAGCCTGGGCAACAGAGCAAGATTCCATCTCAAAACAAAAACAAAAACCAGTTATCAGGGGCCGTGGCGTGTAGGGCCACGTGGGCAACGCAAGGACGTCATCATTTATTCCAAATGAGACAGGTGCTGTAGGAGGGTGCTGAGCAGAGACGCGACACAATCTATCATAGCAATAATTTTTTTCTTTTTGAGACAGAGTTTCGCTCTGTCACCCGGGCTGGAGTGTGGTGGCATGATCTTGGCTCACTGCAACCTCCGCCTCCCAGGTTCAAGCAATTCTCCTGCCTCAGCCTCCCAAGTAGCTGGGATTACAGGTACCTGCCACCACGCCTGGCTAATTTTTGTATTTTTAGTGGAGAAGGGGTTTCACCATGTTAGCCAGGCTGGTGTCGAACTCCTGACCTCAGGTGATCCGCCCACCTCGGCCTCCCAAAGTGTTGGGATCACAGGCATGAGCCACCATGTCCGGCCACAATAATATTATTATTACTATTTTTTGAGACGGGGTCTGGTTCTGTAGCCTGGACTGGACTGCAGTGGCACTATCTTGGCTCACTGCAGCCTCCACCTCATGGGCTCAAACAACCCTCCACCTCAGCCTCCGAAGTAGCTAGGACTACAGATGCACACCATCATGCCTGATTAATTTTTTTTTTTTTTTGGAGGTCATCTGGTTCCACCTCTTGAATTCTGGGGCACAAGCAACCTGCCTTGCCTCAGCCTCTCAAACTGCTGGGATTACAGGCGTGACTGCCACTGTGCCTGACAATAATAATAATAATAAAAGTATTATTATTATTAGAAGCCATCATTTATTGAACACTTTGTGTTTTGTGCCAAACTTTTTTTTTTAGGGACAGATCTTGCTCTGTCACTCAGGCTGGAATGCAATGGCACTATCATGGCTTACTGCAGCCTCGAACTCCTGGACTCAAGTGGTCCTCCCACCTCAGCCTCCTGAGTACGTGGGACTACAGGTGTGCACCACCGCACCTGGCAAATTTATATATATATATATATAAAATATAATATATTATAATAATATTATATATATTATAATAAAATATATATATATTTATTTTTTATTATTTTTTTTGAGACGGAGTCTTAAAAGGCTGGAGTGCAGTGGCGCGATCTCGGCTCACTGCAAGCTCCGCCTCCTGGGTTTAAACCATTCTCCTGTCTCAGCTTCCTGAGTAGCTGGGACTACAGGCGCCCGCCACCTCGCCTGGCTAGTTTTTTGTATTTTTAGTAGAGACAGGGTTTCACCGTGTTATATTTTTTAGAGACAGGGTCTCACTCTCTTGCCAAGGCTGGAGTGCAGTGGTGCAGTCACGGCTCACTGCAGCCTCAAACTCCTGTGCTCAAGCGACCCTCCCACCTCTGCCTCCTGAGTAGCTGGGACTACAGGCAGTGGCCACCACGCAGCTTTAAACACTGTGTCACTGAAACCTTATTTTTTTTTATTATTTTATTTTATTTTTTATTTATTTATTTTTTTTGAGACGGAGTCTCGCTCTGTCGCCCAGGCTGGAGTGCAGTGGCGCGATCTCGGCTCACTGCAAGCTCCGCCTCCCGGGTTCACGCCATTCTCCTGCCTCAGCCTCCCGAGTAGCTGGGACTACAGGCGCCCACAACTGCGCCCGGCTAATTTTTTGTATTTTTAGTAGAGACGGGGTTTCACCGTGGTCTCGATCTCCTGACCTTGTGATCCGCCCGCCTCGGCTTCCCAAAGTGCTGGGATTACAGGCGTGAGCCACCACGCCCGGCCTTATTTTATTTTACTGAGACGGAGTCTCACTCTGATGCCCAGGCTGGAGTGCAGGGGCGCTACCTCAGCTCACTGCAATCTCTGCCTCCTGAGTTCAAGCAACACTCCTGCCACAGCCTCCCGAGTAGCTGGGATTAGAGGCGTGCACCACCATGTCTGGGGCTAATTTTTTATATTTTTAGTAGAGATGGGGTTTCACCATGTTGGCCAGGCTGGTTTGGAATTCCTGACCTCAAGTGGTCTGCCTGCCACGGCCTCCGAAAGTGCTAGGATTACAGGCCTGAGCCACCGTGCCCAGCCTCACTAAAACCTTATAATAACTGTCTGAATTTGACACTACTGTTATATTTATTCTACAGACAAGGCACAGCAAAGTTAAATAACTTACTTAAGATCACTCAGCTAAATAGGTAAAATTTTTTTTTTGAGACAGAGTCTCGCTCTGTTGTCCAGGCTGGAGTGCAGTGACACAATCTCGACTCACTGCAACCTCCACCTCCCGGGTTCAAGCGATTCTCCCGCCTCAGCCTCCTGAGTAGCTGGGACTACAGGCACCCACCACCACGCCCAGTTAATTTGTGTATTTTTATTTATTTATTTATTTATTTTTTTTTTTTGAGACGGAGTCTCGCTCTGTCGCCCAGGCTGGAGTGCAGTGGCCGGATCTCAGCTCACTGCAAGCTCCACCTCCCGGGTTTACGCCATTCTCCTGCCTCAGCCTCCCGAGTAGCTGGGACTACAGGCGCCCGCCACCTCGCCCGGCTAAGTTTTCGTATTTTTTAGTAGAGATGGGGTTTCACCGTGTCAGCCAGGATGGTCTCGATCTCCTGACCTCGTGATCCGCCCGTCTCGGCCTCCCAAAGTGCTGGGATTACAGGCTTGAGCCACCGCGCCCGGCCGTGTATTTTTAATAGAGACGGGGTTTACCATATTGGCCAGGCTGGTCTCGAACTCCTGACCTTGTAATCCGCCCACTTCAGCCTCCCAAAGTGCTGGGATTGCAGGCGTGAGCCACCGCGCCCGGCCCCTAAGTAGATAAATTTCAAAGTGTGTTAGTCCCTGCTGCAGAACCCCATGCCCTAGAATATTACCATCTCCAAATCTCAGGCTCTGGAGAGCTGGCAGGCAGTACGGCAAGTGGCCCCGAGCAGCCAGGGGTTCCGTGATTGTGGGTGTCAGTTGCAGCTGGCTGTGTCTATTTCCTCATCGGGAAAACAAGAGTCATGGAGGAGAACCTACCTCTCTGGTTTTGGGAGTCCTTGAGGAGTTAAGATGTGTCTAGCACGTGGCACACAGGCTCAGGTAGACGAAGCTTGGGTAGCACAGGACCCAGGCAGGAGTCCCCACCACCCCATCCCCACAATGTCAGTGTGACCCGGCCGTGCGGCTCTCTGCTGACTATTATGGGTTGGGTGGCACTGCCCAGCACTCCAGCTGGTGTTGAGGCAACAGGAAGGACAGAGAGGAAGTTAGGGCACTCCCCTCCTCCATGCCAGGTAGCAGTGAAGAGGCCAGGCCACTTGGTGTATGTATCTGGAGTCTGGCATTCCACTTTCATATTATTTTTATCCCTAGAGGAAAAGGTGTGCAGAATTTAGCCAGGTGCAGTGGCTCACACCTGTAATCCCAGTACATTGGGAGGCTGAGGAGGAAGGATCGCTTGAGGCCAAGAGTTCAAGACCAGCCTAGGCAACACAGTGAGACCCTCTGTCTCTACAAAAAATTTAAAAATTAGCCAGGCATAGTGATTCATGCCGGCAATCCCAACCTTTTTGAAGATTGGGGTGGAGGATCATCTGAGGCCAGGAGTTCGAGGCTGCAGTTAGCCATGATCGCACCACTGTACTCCAGCCTGAGCAACAGAGTGAGACCCCGTCCCTTGAAAAAAAGAAAGAGGCCAGGCGCAGTGGCTAGCGCCTGTCATCCCAGCACTTTGGGAGGCCGAGGCAGGCGGATCACGAGGTCGGGAGATCGAGACCATCCTGGCTAACACAGTGAAACCCTATCTCTACTAAAAAATACAAAAAAATTAGCTGGGCATGGTGGCGGGCGCCTGTAGTCCCAGCTACACGGGAGGCTGATTCAGGAGAATGGCGTGAACCCAGGAGGTGGAGCTTGCAGTGAGCTGAGATCTTGCCACTGCACTCCAGCCTGGGCAACAGAGAAAGACTCTGTCAAAGAAAGAAAGAAAGAAAGAGAGAGAGAGAGAGACAAAGAAAAACATTTACAAACTGAACCCCCCCCGCCCGGTTGGGCACAGTGGCTCACACCTGTAATCCCAGCACTTTGGGAGGCTGAGGCGGGCAGATCACTTGAAGCCAGGAGTTGGAGACCAGCCTGGGCAACATGGTGAAACCTGATCTCTACTAAAAATACAAAAATCAGCCAGGCGTGGTGGTGGGCGCCTGTAATCCCTGCTACTAGGGAGACTGAGGCAGGAAAATCACTGGAACCCAGGAGGCGGAGATTGCAGTGAGCCAAGATCCCACCACTGCACTCCAACCGGGGCGATAAGAGTGAGACGCCGTCTCAAAAAACCAACAAACAACAACAAAAACCCTCCAATTCCTACCAGCTGTGTGGCCTTGGGCAAGTTACCTAACCTATCTGTGCCTTAGTAAAATGGAAATAATAATATACCTGCCTTGGGGGGTGTGGTAAGAATTCAGCGAGTTAGAAACGTAGAACTGAGTGTACGGCGCTGGTTTTCAGTGGGTGTCATACGCATGCTAGCTGCTGTTATCACTGTCCACACGCATCCTCTCACCCCACAAAGACTCCACCCTTCCTGGACCCTGTTTATTACAATCTGGGGAACTTTCTGTGCATCGTAATTTGTCCAACTGTAAGCCCAAAACAATGGTATCGCAGATGGCATTTCCTTTGTAACGTTTTAACCAGAAATGGGAGCTTTCAACACACATTGTTCCATTGCTTCATCTTTTCACTTAACGTGCCAGATATCTGTCTTCCTATCTGTACAGATATCAACCCCATTCATCCCCAAAGCATCAAAAACAGTCCACTGTCTGCCCAAGTCATGCTTATTAACTAAAGGCCATTCAATAACAATGATAAGGAGAATAATGAGAAACAGGGCCAGGTGCAGAAGCTCACACCTGTAATCCTAAAACTTTGGGAGTCCTAGGCAGACGGATCACTTGAGGTCAGGAGTTCGAGACCAGCCTGGGAAACATGGTGAAATCCCATCTCTACTAAAAAAAAAAAAAAAAAATTAGCTGCACGTGATGGCAAGTACCTGTAATCTCAGCTAGTCAGGAGGTCAAGGCAGGAGAATCCCTTGAACCTGGGCGGTGGAGGTTGCAGTGAGCTGAGATCACACCACTGCACTCCAGCCTGGGCGACAGAGTGAGACTCTATCTCAAAAAAAAAAAAAAAATTGGATTTGGTTTAGATGATTTTGTCTTGCTGTTGGGTAATGTAAGTGTTCTGAACACATTTGAGGTAGGCTGTGCCCGTGAGGTCAAGGCTGCAGTGAGCCAAGATCGTGCCACTGCACTCCAGCCTGGACAACAGAGTGAGACCCTGTCTCAAAAGAAAAAAAACAAAAACGTAGGCTATGATGTTCGGTAGGCTAGGTGTATTAAATCGAATTTGATTTAGGATATTTTAAACTTACGATGGGGTTTTTGTTTTGTTTCATTTTGTTTGTGTTTTTGTCTTGTTCAGTCACCCAAGCTGAGTTCAATGGTTCAATCTCGGCTCACTGCAGCCTCTACCTCCTAGGCTCAAGTGATCCTCCTGCCTCAGCCTCTGGAGTAACTGTGACTATGGGTGCACGCCATCACGCCCAGTTAATTTTTTATTTTTTGTAGAGACAGCTTTCACTATGTTGCCCAGGCTGATCTCAAACTCCTGGGCTCAAGCAATCCTCCCACCTCAGCCTCCCAAAAGTGCTGCCATTACAGGTGTGAGCCACTGTGCTCAGCCTTACGATGGGTTGATAGAGATGGGACCCCATCGTTAAGTCAAAGAGCATCTGTACTTATATCTAGATTCTAAAGCATAGGTACCCTTCTTAATATTTCATAATAATTAAAATAGTAGATGGCTTTTATTGAGCACCTATGATCTACAAAATATAACCCTTATCACAAACTCTTGAGGTCAGTATCATCATCCTCATTTCACAGAACATCAGCTCCTTCTGGCCTTAGGTGCCACTGTGTCCTTGGCATCTGGGACAGAACCTGGCACACAGCACAGGCACGGTCGATATTTGGTAAGTGAAAGAATAAAAGAGTAAACAGAGGCACAGAGAAACTAAGTGGTCACTTAGGTTTCTTTTGTTGTGATTGCAAGCATCCTCATGTGTGCCTCTTGGTGCACGCCTGTCTGTGCATCCAGTCGTGCTGGATCCTCTGCTCTGGAAAACTCTGGAGTAGAATCAAAGAAAGCTGGCCGGGCACAGTGGCTCACACCTGTAATCCCGGCACTTTGGGAGGCCGAGGCGGGTGGATCACGAGGTCAGGAGATCGAGACCATCCTGGTTAACACAGTGAAACCCCGTCTCTACTAAAAATACAAAAAATTAGCCGGGCGCAGCGGCGGGCGCCTATAGTCCCAGCTACTCGGGAGGCTGAGGCAGGAGAATGACCTGAACCCAGGAGGCGGAGCTTGCAGTGAGCCGAGACGGCGCCACTGCACTCCAGCCTGGGTGACAGAGCGAGATGCTCAGAAAAAAAAAAAGGCTGAACGTTCTTCCTTCCTGAACATCCATCTTCTAGGATTCCTCCCTCACGACCCGGTGATCAGCCTCCTTCCCAGAAAAGCACACATATGCTCACCAGAACACACGTGCCAGAATGTTCACAGCAGCCCGAGATGAGAAACCGTCAAATAGCCACTCACAGCAGAACGGATAAACACATCATAGGGTGTTCACCCTGTGGAATATTCTACATGGTGAGAATGAACAAACACCACGCAAGAATGTGGACAGATTTTGTGATAGAACATTGAGGGGGCTAGGCACGGCGATTCATGTCTGTAATCCCAGCACTTTGGGAGTCCGATGTGGGAGGATCACCTGAGGTCAGGAGTTCGAGAGCAGCCTCTCCAACATGGTGAAATCTCGTCTCTACTAAAAATACAAAAAACAATTACGGCCAGGTGCAGTGGCTTACGCCTGTAATCCCAGCACTTCGGGAGGCCGAGATTGGTGGATCACCTGAGGTCAAAAGTTGGAGACCAGCCTGTCCAACATGGTGGAACCCGTCTCTACTAAAAATACATAAATTCGTTAGGTGTGGTGGCGTGCACCTGTAATCCCAACTACTCAGCAGGCTGTGGCAGGAGAATCACTTGAACCTGGGAGCTGGAGGTTGCCATGAGCCAAGATCGCGCCACCGCACTCCAGCCTGGGCGACAGAGCAAGACCCTGTCAAAGGAAAGAAAGAGAAAAGGAAAGAACGAGAAAAGAATTGGAATCGCTGAGTGAAAGGGCTTGCTCGCTACGCATGCTACAGTTTGGTGGATTTGCCGGAAGCTGCAGGAATTCCTGCAGGTTTGAGAGAGGCTGTTTCCCTTACACCTGTGTGTGAAAAACCATTTGGGCCGGGCATGGTGACTCACGCCTGTAATCCCAGCACTTTGGGAGGCCAAGGCGGGCGGATCACCTGAGGCCGAGAGTTCAAGACCAGCCTGACTAACATGGAGAAACCCCATCTCTACTAAAAATACAAAATTAGCTGAGCGTGGTGGCGCGCACTTGTAATCCCAGCTGAGACAAGAGAATTGCTTGAACTGGGGAGGTGGAGGTTGTGATGAGCTGAGATGGCACCATTGCACTCCAGCCTGCGCAACAAGAGTAAAACCCCGTCTCCAAAAATAAAAAAAACGTTTAGCTCCTTTGATAAGAGCTTTGCTGCTGGGCTGCCCAAGTTAATTCCAAGAGCCCAGGACTCTGACGTGCATTCCAGTGTGGCCATAATGAGACAGCACTTCTCCAACTCTAGTTCTGCTTCCCAGATTCTGAAAGTAACGATTCCAGGAAGCCAGGATCATGCAATCTCTCTCCCTCCTTCCCGCCCTTGTTGCCTCCATCCTTACCGTCTCTTCCAAGAGGGTCCCCACGTGAGTCAAACGCCACTTGGGAGCGCAATCTGGGCCCACAGCCAGGACCCAGGAGGTCTGGGGTCTCTCCCTGCCGTGTCTGGCAGCTGGTAGAGTCCTGGAAATCCGTCCTGTTTGCCAGAAGCTCCTGCCGGATGCTTCTGAGCACTGCCACCTCACCGGTCCCAGTAAATCTTTATAAGCAGTACAAACTAGGAGTGGCCTCGTCTCACTCTCAGGGTGTGTTTGTCCTGTCTTCTTCCCATGACTCAGAACACAAAATTACGGGGCGGCTGGCAGGGCTAGAGAGGGCTCGTGGGTGGAGGGCTGATCCCAAGTCCCCAACCCTAGTCTGGAAGTCCCAGCTTCCCGGAAGCCAGACCTGCACGCGGTTTGCTCTTCAACCCCTTAGAGTTCTTGGCCTGGATTTCGTTTTCCCCACAACATGCCAGCTGCCCCCAGCCACCTCCAGGCCTCTCTTACTGTGCTCAACCCCTCCCGCCTGCAGCCTCAGGACAGACAAACGTCCCTCCATCCTCCTTGGCTCTGAGGAAAGCAGCCTGGGGTCACATTCTCCACAGAAAGACCGCTGCAGCTGAGCGCAGGGCCCACGGCCTCAGTGGTAGAAAAAGCACAAACAGCTCCTTTCTTGAGCCTCGATTTTCCATCTGTAACGTGGGAAGATGTTGTTGGCCATAGTGACACCTTACTTTTTTATTTTTTTGAGACGGAGTCTCGCTCTGTGACCCAGGCTGAAGTGCAGTGGCTGGATCACGGCTCACTGCAAGCTCCGCCTCCCGGGTTTACGCCATTCTCCTGCCTCAGCCTCCCAAGTAGCTGGGACTACAGGCACCCGCCACCTCGCCCGGCTAGTTTTTTGTATTTTTTTAGTAGAGACGGGGTTTCACCGGGTTAGCCAGGATGGTCTCGATCTCCTGACCTCGTGATCCGCCCGTCTCGGCCTCCCATAGTGCTGGGATTACAGGCTTGAGCCACCGCGCCCGGCCCGACACTTTACTTTTTTTTAGAGATGGAGTCTTGCTCTGTCGCTCAGACTGGAGTGCAGTGACAACATTATGACTCACCGCAGCCTCAAACTCCTAGGCTCAAGTGATCCTCCTACCTCAGCCTCCTGAGTAGCTAGGACTACAGACATGCACCAAACATGCCTGGCTAATTTTTAAAAATTTTTTGTAGAGTTGGGGTCTTGCTGCATTGCCCAGCCTCAAGCCATCCTCACACTTCGACCTCCCAAAGGGCTGGGATTACAGGAGTGAGTCAACATGCCCAGCCATCATAGCAATTCTTTTTTTTTTTTTTTTTTTTTTGAGACAGAGTCTCGCTCTGTCGTCCAGGCTGGAGTGCAGTGGCCAGATCTCAGCTCACTGCAAGCTCCGCCTCCCAGGTGTACGCCATTCTCCTGCCTCAACCTCCCTAGTAGCTGGGACTACAGGCGCCCGCCACCTCGCCCGGCTAGGTTTTTTTTTGTATTTTTTAGTAGAGACGGGGTTTCACCGTGTTAGCCAGGATGGTCTCGATCTCCTGACCTCGTGATCTGCCCGTCTCGGCCTCCCAAAGTGCTGGGATTACAGGCTTGAGCCACTGCGCCCGGCCCCCATAGCAATTCTTTTGTTTGTTTGTTTGTTTGTTTGTTTGTGACAGAGTTTCGCTCTCTTTGCCCAGGCTGGAGTGCAATGGCGCGATCTCGGCTCACCGCAACCTCCGCCTCCCGGGTTCAAGCGATTCTCCTGCCTCAGCCTCCCGAGTAGCTGGGATTACAGGCATGTGCCACCACCCCGGCTAATTTTGTATTTTTAGTAGAGACGGGGGTTTCTCCATGTTGGTCAGGCTGGTCTTGAACTCCCGACCTCAGGTGATCCACCTGCCTCGGCCTCCCAAAGTGCTGGGATTACAAGCGTGAGCCACCGCGCCCGGCCCCATAGCAATTCTTAACCTCTCCCAGCATACCACCGTGACTGAGAACAAGGACTCAAGGGCCAGAATGATAAGATTCATATTCCAGGTCCACATACCCTCATCAAAGTTCAGGGCCTCAGCCCCTCTGAACCTCAACTTCCTCATCTGTGCAGTGGATGGTTGCTATGAGCATTTGATAAATTTAAAACGCACAGAGCTGGCTAGGTGTGGTAGCTCACGTCTGTAATTCCAGCACTTTGGGAAGCCGAGGCAGGTGGATCACTTGAAGTCAAGTGTTCAAGACCAGCCTGGCCAACATGGCAGAACACCATCTCTACTGAAAATATAAAAATTAGCCAGGCGTGGTGGCGCATGCCTGTAGTCCCAGCTACTCAGGAGGCTGAGGCAGGAGAATCATTTGAACCCAGGAGGCGGAGGTTCCAGTGAGCCGAGATCTTGCCACTGCTCTCCAGCCTGGGTGACAGAGTGAGACTCTGTCTCAAAAACAAAAAAACAAAAAAAACCAGAACAGTACCTGGCACATAGTATACGCTAGGTTCATGCAACAGCAACAAGACTGTAGTAGGAATTCTCAAAGTACACATACCATGCAGGCTTAGCAAGAGGAAGTGGCTCCAACCCCTACTTTGGAAACTCTTTATTCAGCAGTTCTTTCTGTTCGTGCTTTTTTCTGTGCATGCTTTAGGGATTCAAGGGAAATATTTACACACTTCTTTTGTTATTGTTTTAGAGAATGAAATAACTTTCCTAGAGGAAGTTGTTCGTGAGACAAGAGACTGGGACTCACTGTTTGACCCAGGGCGTCCTCCACTCTGTTTCCCCATCTAGGTGACCCTGTGTTGGCCGACCCTCACCCCGGACCCTCAGAGAGACAAACATCCCCCAAGTCCCCTCCCCTCCTCTTCTGTCCTGGGAGGCCAACATGAGGCCCCCTCCTCTCCCATATCCTGCCAGCCCCAGTCTCCTGCGGGAACCTGCCTTGGCCGGAAGAAGACATTAAGAGGAAAGAAACCGAGGTGCAACCTTCCCTTTATCAGCTCAAACTTTCTTTAATCTCAAAAGTTTGCAATGGTCTGTTCCTCAGATACTTCATCTTGATAAACTCCTGATCCGGCCACAAAGGTTCTCAACATACCTTTCTTAGGATTCCAGCCTGGCAGGATGGCTCACGCCTGTAATCTCTGCACTTTGGGAGGCCGAGGTGTGAGGACTGCTTGAGGCTAGGATTTTGAGACCAGCCTGGCCAACACAGTGAGATGCTGTCTCTGGACAGAGTCTTGCCTGAGATGGAGTCTCGCTCTGTTGCCCAGGCTGGAGTGCAGTGGCGTGATCTTGGCTCACTGCAAGCTCCGCCTCCCGGGTTCAGGCCATTCTCCTGCCTCAGCCTCCTGAGTAGTTGGGACTACAGGCGCCTGCAACCACGCCCAGCTAATTTTTTTGTATTTTTAGTAGAGACAGGATTTCACCGTGTTAGCCAGGATGGTCTCAACCTCTTGGCCTTGTGATCCGCCTGCCTCGGCCTCCCAAAGTGCTGGGATTACAGGCGTGAGCCACCGTGCTCGGCCCCAGGTAATATTTTAAAAAACTTTTTGTAGAGATGGGGTCTGTCTCTGTTGCCTAGTCTGGTCTCCAATTCCTGGGCTCAAGCAATCCTCCTACCTTGGCCTTCCAAAGTGCTGTGATTACACGTGCGAGCCACAGCACCTGGCCCTCCAGAATTTGTTTTAATTAGCCAGGCGTGTTGGAGCAAGCCTGTAGTCCCTGCTACTCTGGAGGCTGAAGTGGGAGGTGGAGGCTGAGGAGGGAGGATCGCTTGAGCTCAGGAGGTCAAGGCTGCAGTGAACTATGAATGCACCACTGCACTCCAGCTTGGGTGACAGAGAGAGACCCTGGCTCTAAAAAATAATTTAAAATTTAAACAAAAATTGCCAGGCATGGTGGCTGACACCTGTAATCCCAGAACTTTGGGAGGCCAAGGTGGGCAGATCCTGAGGTCGGGATTTCAAGACCAGCCTGACCAATATGGAGAAACACAGTCTCTACTAAAAATACAAAATTAGGTGGGATGGTGGCACATGCCTGTAATCCCAGCTACTCGGGAGGCTGAGGCAGGAGAATGGCATGAACCTGGGAGGCAGAGTTTGCAGTGAGTGGAGATCGTGCCATTGCACTCCAGCCTGGGCAACAAGCGCCAAACTCCGCCTCAAAAATTTTTTTTTCTTTTTTTATTGAGACGGAGTCTCGCTCTGTCGCCCAGGCTGGAGTGCAATGACACGATCTCCACTCACTGCAAACTCCGCCTCCCAGGTTCATGCCATTCTCCCGCCTCAGCCTCCCAAGTAGCTGGGACTACAGGCGCCGCCACCACGCCCGGCTAATTTTTGTATTTTTAGTAGAGATGGGGTTTCACCGTGTTAGCCAGGATGGTCTCAATCTCCTGACCTTGTGATCTGCCCCTCTCAGCCTCCCAAAATGCTGGGATTACAAGCGTGAGCCACCGCGCCCAGCCAAAAAGAATTTTTTTTAAGTGTCTTAGATTTGAGGCTGGGCACAGTGGCTCACTTCTGTAATCCCAGCACTTTGGGAGGCCAAGGCCAGTGGATCACCTGAGGTCAGGAGTTCCAGATCCACCAGGCCAACTTTGTGAAACCCCATCTCTACTGAAAATACAAAAAAAAAAAAAAATTAGTCAGGCTTGGTGGGACGCACCTGTAATCCCAGCTACTCAGGAGGCTGAGGCAGGAGAATTGCTTGAACCTGGGAGGCGGAGGTTGCAGTGAGCCAAGATCACGCCACTGCACTCCAGCCTGGGCAACAGAGCGAGACTCCATTTCATAAAACCAAAAACAAAACAAAAGTCTTAGATTTGGGAAGGCAAAGATTTTCTGGTGTCCCTGGAGCTGAGGGCTGTTACTTATGGGTCTGGGGGTTGCTATGGGACAAGAACAGGGTCTCTACAGGTCTCAGAAGGCAAGAGGGGGGCCAGCATGTATGTGGAGGGGAGTGGAGGGGCATTCTCTGTCAGCCACCCTGTAAAAAGCCGAGCACCACCCCCTCAACTCACCAGCCATTTCCTCCTGGGAGAAACTTTGAATGAGAACATCCTACAAGGATTTTTTTTTTGTTTCTTTTTTTTTTTTTTCTTTTTTTCCTTTGGAGACAGAGTCTTGCTATGTCGCCCAGGCTCAAGTGCAGTGGCGAGATCTCGGCTCACTATAACCTCCGCCCAGGTTCAAGCAATTCTCCAGGCTTGGCCTCCCAAGTACCTGGGATTACAGGCGCCCGCCACCACACCCAGCTAATTTTTGTATTTTTAGTAGAAATGGGGTTTCATCATGGTGGCCACTGTTGTTTCGAACTTCTGACCTCAAATAATCCACCTGCCTCAGCCTCCCAAAGTGCTGGGATTACAGGTATTAGCCACCACAACCAAGCATCCTAAAAGGTTCTTAAGTCAATCCATATGAAATTGTCATTTTTCTAGGTCAAAAAATGTTGAATTTCTCTTTTTTTCTTTCTTTCATTTTTTTTTTTTCAAAACAGACAGGGGTCTCGCTATATTGCCCAAGCTGGTCTCGAACTCCTGGCCTCAAACAGTCCTCCCACTTTGGCCTCCAAAAGTGCTGAGATTACAGGCATGAGCTACCATGTCAGGCCAAAAGGTCAAATTTCAGCAAATCTCTAGAGTTGGAATGTACATGAGAGGTCGCCAGGGGTTGAAGGGGTAAAGAATGGGGAGTGACTGCTTAATGGGTACAGGGTTTCCTTTTGGGGTGATGAGAATGTTCTGGAACAAGATAGCGGTGATGGATGTACAACACTGCAAATGCATGAAATGCCACTAATGGTAAATTTTATGTTATGTGCATTTTACTACAATTTTTGTTTTACTCATTTTCTTTTCTTTTTTTTTTTTTTGAGACAGAGTCTCGCTTTGTCACCAGGCTGGAGTGCAGTGGCTCCATCTTGGCTCACTGCAGCCTCCGCCTCCTGGGTTCAAGTGAACCTCCTGGGTTCTTGCCTCAGCCTCCCGAGTAGCTGGGACTACAGGCACGCACCACTATGCCCAGCTAATTTTGTATTTTTAGTAGACACGGGGTTTCACCATGTTGACCAGGATGATCTCGATCTCTTGACCTAGTGATCTGCCCGCCTCAGATCACTCTGTCACCCAGGCTGGAATGCAGTGGTGTGATCTCAGCTCACTGCAGCCTCTGCCTCCCCGGCTCAAGTTATCCTCCTGCCTCAGCCTCCCAAGTACCTGGGACTACAGGTACGTGTCACCACACCTGGCTGATTTTTTTTTTTTTTTGTAGAGACAGGGTCTCACTATGTTGCTCAGGCTGGTCTCGAATTCTTGGGTTCACGTGATCCTCCCACCTCAGCCTCTCAAAGTGTTGGGATTACAGACGAGCCACTGTGCCATGGCACCACAATTTTTCAAAAGCAACAAATAAATAAATTGTTGCACACACCTGCCACCCCAAATTAGACTAAATTTTGGCAATTTCGTAGCGTTCAAACTAATGGAATTACAGGGCGTGACAGGATGAGTGACTAATGGAGAGGACCATAGACTTTTTCTCTTTTGAACAATGTAATATTAAACAATATATATGTGATATTTGATGCATAGGAGAGAATGTCTTAACGTATATGAGAGTCATAAAACATAATCACAGCCGGGCATGGTGACTCACACTGTAATCCCAACACTTTAGAAGGCTGGGGCGGGCGGATCACAAGGTCAAGAGATCGAGACCATCCTGGCGAACATGGTGAAACCCGGGGTCTACTAAAAATACAAAATTAGCTGGGCCTGGGGCAGTCGCCTGTAATCCCAGCTACTCAGGAGGCTGAGGCAGGAGGATCACTTGAACCCAGGAGATAGAGGTTGCAGTGAGCCGAGATGGTGCCATTGCACTCCAGCTGGGTGACAAGAGCAAAACTCTGTCTCAAAAAAAAAAAAAAATTAGCCAGGCATGGTGGCAGGTGCCCATAATCCTAGCTACTCAGGTGGCTGAGGCAGGAGAATTGCTTGAACCCAGGAGGCGGAGGCTGCAGTGAGCCAAGATCTCACCACTGCACTCCAGCCTGAGTGACAGAGCAAGACTTCATCTCAAAACCAATCAAGCAATCAAAGACTCTGGAGACTAGAATATCGGAATCACAGACTCTTAAAATATTGGAATCATAGACTGTTGAATCCAACAGATCCTACAATGTGAGTCACAGTCTGTTTGAATCACAGGATCCTAGAATGTCACACCAGAACCTCGGAGGGTTAGAAGTACAGCTCCAACAGTTAGATGTTCGAATTCTGTAGACGCTGTATACATTAGTCAAGGAAGTCCAGCCCTGAGCAGTCCAACAGTGCAGCCACCAGCCACGAGAGACTACGGACCACTTGAAATGTCCTCGGGTCCGAGATAAGAAGTGCTGTGAGTGTAAAATATACACCAGATTTTGAAAACACAGTACCACAAAAAAAAAAAAAGTATATGAAGTCTCAAGAATCTGTTTCTATTGAACACATATTAAAATGATACTCTCTTAAATATATTGTGGTAAATAAAACGTATTACCAAAATTAATTTTACCTGATTCTTTTTGTTTCTTTTTGTCTGTTGCTTGCCTGCGGGAAAATATGAATATCATTCTATTTCTTTTTTTTTTTTTTTTTTTGAGACAGGGTCTTACTCTGTCACCCAGGCTGGAGTGCAGTGGTGCAATCCCTTGGCTCACTACAGCCTCAGTCTCTCCTGAGCTCAAACAATTCTCCCGCCTGAGCCTCTTGAGTAGTTGGGACTACAGGTGCACACCTGCACACCCACCTATTTCTTTTTTTTTTTGAGACGGAGTCTCGCTCTGTCGCCCAGGCTGGAGTGCTGTGGCCGGATCTCAGCTCACTGCAAGCTCCACCTCCCGGGTTTACGCCATTCTCCTGCCTCAGCCTCCCGAGTAGCTGGGACTACAGACGCCCGCCACCTCGCCCGGCTAGTTTTTTATATATTTTTTTAGTAGAGACGGGGTTTCACCATGTTAGCCAGGATGGTCTCGATCTCCTGACCTCGTGATCCACCCATCTCGGCCTCCCAAAGTGCTGGGATTACAGGCTTGAGCCACCGCGCCCGGCACACCCACCTATTTCTTTTGTTTTTAATTTTTGTAGAGACAGGGTCTCACTATGTTGCCCAGGCTGGTCTTTAACTCCTAGGCTCAAGTGATCCTCCTGCCTCCTGGTTCACAGTCTATTTCTTTCTCTTTTATTTTATTTATTTGTTTAGAGACTGAGTCTTGCTCTGTCACCCAGGCTGGAGTGCAGTGGTACGATCCCAGTTCACCACAACTTCCGCCTCCCAGGTTCAAGTAATTCCCCTGCCTCAGCCTCCCGAGTAGCTGAGACTACAGTCATGCACCACCACGCCCGGCTAGTTTTTGTATTTTTAGTAGAGACGAGGTTTTGCCATGTTGGCCATGCTGGTCTTGAACTCCTGACCTCAGGTGATCCACCCACCTTGGCCTCCCAAAGCCCTGGGATTACAGGTGTGATCCACTGTGCCCGGCCACTAACGGTCTATTTCTATGGGACTGTGCTCATATAGACAAATGCCCTCCTGGCTCTGAGAGGTGTGAGGTTCAGGAAGGTCACGTGGCAAAGATAAGGAGGAGGAGGCTTTGGTCTCAGGGCTTGGAGGCACCCTGGTCTGCAGAGTAGACATGTGAATAAGATCCCAGGGATGCAGGGAGCGGGGGTGGGTGCAGGAAAGGGGATACAGCCTGACTCAGCCAAGCCCATCATCCACTTCCCTTTCCTACCACTTCCCCTTCAGAACTTGCTGACCCAGCAGATTCCCCAAGCTGCAGATCTGGCAATTGTCTGCCCCTTCAGCCCACTTCCGTCCTGGGCAAGGCTGGTCAACACCAGATGGGGGCTGCCTTGGAAAGGCTACCTGGATCCCACTCCTCTCCAATTGTATCTAGAAGACCACTGTGGGGCCCAGCTCTTGGGACACTATCTCCTTCCCAAATCAGGGTGGGGAGAAAATACCGACTGCCTGCAACTTCCGAAGTCAGGAAAGCTACAGGATGACTGGGAATAGAGATAGAACTTAGGGGTTGTGGAGGCAGAGGAGGAAGTCAGGGAGGTCTTCCTGGAGGAGGCAGCCCCTGAAGGAAGGTAGAATAGAGGCAGAGATGGTCTGGGAAAAACAGAATGAGCAGCCAGGAAATCAGGGAAGGGGCAAGGCAGAGAGCCAACTGGGAGAGGATGGAGGGCATGGGCCAGGCAGGGCATGGGTTGGGAAGGAGGTAGCATCCGGGATGGGCCCCAGGCTCAGGCCTGGGTGACTGGGAGGACCGTGGGGTTGTCTCTGGAGTCGGGAGGGAAGGGGAAGAAGAGGTTCCGGGGAGACTGCGGAGGTCAGTCTGGCTGTGGCAAGTGGGTGGGGAGGCCAGGTGTGGAAAGAGAGAGGCTGAAGGTATTGGGTGAAGCTGCAGGAGTGAGCGCACCCAGTGAGTTGGACACACAGCTGAGGAACGCCAACGTCGAAGAGGAAAAAACTCTGCAAGGGACGCAGAGAAGGGTCCAGCAGAGAGGCAGAGGGAAACTGTCTAGGTCAGGGGCAGCCATGGAAGAGACCCGAGCAGGCAGGAGGAGGCCAGGAGCCCAGGAGGTTGATGTTGTCTTCTTGGGGAGGGAGCTGCCAGGAGCCCACCCCCAAGAGCTGAAGGCGGCTGGGGCTCAGGTCCTTCCCCATTACCTCAATGCCCAGGGAATCTGCACGAATGAGCACAAGTTCTAGAGTGGATCTTGTCCCAGGTACCAACATCTCCTCTCAAGCAGGCACAGACGCCACTCACAGCCGCTTCTGCAAGCTCAAGAGACTGCAGCATCTGTCCGTCGAGACACTCAGGCAATTTTTTGTTTGTTTGTTTGTTTGGAGACAGGGTCTTGCTCTGTCACCCAAGCTGGAGTGCAGTGGTGCAATCACAACTCACTGCAGCCTCAAACTCCTGTGTTCAAGTGATCCTCCAGCCTCGACCTCCCGAGTAGCTGGGACCACAGGCACCACCACCACACTGGCTAATTTTTTTTTTTTTTTTTTTTTTTTTTTTTTTTTGAGACGGAGTCTAGCTCTGTCGCCCGGGCTGCAGTGCAGTGGCCGGATCTCAGCTCACTGCAAGGTCCTCCTTTCGGGTTCACGCCATTCTCCTGCCTCAGCCTCCCGAGTAGCTGGGACTACAGGCGCCCGCCACTTCGCCCGGCTAGTTTTTTGTATTTTTTAGTAGAGACGGGGTTTCACCGTGTTAGCCAGGATGGTCTCGATCTCCTGACCTCGTGATCCGCCTGTCTCGGCCTCCCAAAGTGCTGGGATTACAGGCTTGAGCCACCGCACCTGGCCCACACTGGCTAATTTTTTAATTAAAAAAAATTTTTTTTTTTTGAGAGAGTCTCACTCTGTCACCCAGGCTAGAGTGCCGTGGCACTATCATGGCTCACTGCAACCTCTGCCTCCCGGGTTCAAGTGATTCTCATGCCTTAGCCTCCTGAGTACCTGGGATTACAGATGTGCATCATCACCTCCGGCTAATTTTTGTATTTTTAGTAGAGATGGGTTTTCACCATGTTGGCCAAGCTGATTTCAAACTCCTGGCTTCGTGATCTGCCCAGCTCAGCCTCCCAAGGTGCTGGGATTACAAGCATGAGCCACCACACTCGTACTAATTTTTTTGAAGATGGGATCTCACTATTTTGCCCAGGCTGGCCTCCCAAAGTGCTGGGATTACAGACGTAAGCCACCACCTCATTGTTCTTAATATAACATATGATTGTATTATATTATTAAGTATTTCATCTATTTCTTTTTACTTATTTAATATGGCTACTAGAAAACAAAGATATACATGTGGCTCACATCATATTTCTGTTGGACAACATTGGGTCTATACACTATTTCTAAATTTAATTTTTTCTTTTTTCTTTTTTTTGAGACAGAGTCTCACTCTAGGCTGGAGTGCAATGGCATGATCTTGGCTCACTGCAACCTCCACCTCCCGGGTTCAAGCAATTCTCCTGCCTCAGCCTCCCAAGTAGCTGGGATTACATACAGGTGTGCACCAACACACCAGCTAATTTTGGTACTTTTAGTAGAGATGGGGTTTCACCATGTTGGCAGGCTGGTCTCAAACTCCTGACCTCAAGTGATCTGCCTGCCTCGGCCTCCCAAAGTGCTGGGATTACAGGCACGAGCCACCACACCTGGCTAGTCTGCATGCTATTTCTAGATAATCCATGGCTTCTCACTACAAAATCAAAGCAGAAATATTGCGACATGGTTTTGCTGTCTCCCCACCCAAATCTCAACTTGAATTGTATCTCTCAGAATTCCCATGTGTTGTGGGTCGGGGTCTGGTCTTTCCCTTGCTATTCTTGTGATAGTTAATAAGTCTCACAAGATCTGATGGGTTTCACAGGGGTTTCCACTTTTGCTTCTTCCTCTTCTTCTCTTGCCACCGCCATGTAAGTAGTGCCTTTGCCTCCTGCCATGACTGTGAGACCTCCCCAGCCATGTGGAACTGTAAATCCAATTAAATCTCTTTTTCTTCCCAGTCTTGGGTATGTCTTTATCAGCAGTGTGCAAATGGACTAATACCTACTGCAAAGTCAATTATTCATTAGAAATAACACAAGATTTCAATATTCATTATTTTTATTTTCATCATTAAAGTCATGCATACTATTTTTTTAAAAAAGCTCAAAATAGATTACATACCATATGATTACATTGTATAACATTCTTGAAATGACAACATTATAGAACTGGAGAAATGGAGAGTGGATTCCTGATCGCCAGGGTTTAGGGAAAAGGCTGGAGTGTGGGGGTGGAGGAGGTAGGCATCCTGGGGATCCTCGTGGTGATGGGAATGTCCCATATCTTCACTGTGTCAATGTCAATATCCTGGTTATGAGACTACACTGTAGTTTTGCAAGATGTTGCCATTGGGGGAGGCTGGGTGAAGGGTACACAAGATCCCTCTGCATCATTACTTACAACTGTGTTGAGTTTGCAATGATCTCAAAATAGAAAGTATAATTTAAAAACAAAGTAAAAACAAAACTGTAGGCTTTTTAGGTGTTTTTGTTTTTGTTTTTGCTTTTGAGACAGTCTCCCTCTGTCGCCCAGGCTGGAGTGCAATGGAGTGATCGTGGCTCACTGCAACCTCTGCCTCCAAGGTTCAAGCAATTCTCCCACCTCAGCCTCCCAAGTAGCTGGGATTACAGGCACCCACTACCACGCCTGGTTAATTTTTTCTATTTTTAGTACAGACGGGGTTTCACCGTGCTGGCCAGGCTGGTCTGGAACTCCTGACCTCAGGTGATCCACCAGCCTCAGCCTCCCAAAGTTCTGGGATTACAGGCGTGAGCCACTGCTCTCAGCCTAATTTTCTTTTTTAAATCAACTCACTTACAAGAGCTTAGATAACTCCATGGACTTCTGTTTTATCCCAAAGAACTTTTAAGATTCCAGTTACATTTTTTCCAACTCACCATAAAATAAATACGTTTTTTTAAAGCTAGAATCTTTCTATTTGTCTGTATTCTGAGTTCCCTGTTCACACCTATTGCTATATGGAAATACCCCAGATACGTGGGTTTCTGTTTGTTTTACAAAAGCCTGGGATGGAAAGACGGTGTGTGGGGTGGGGGCTGGGGGGGCTTCCTAGAAGGAAGCGTTCACCTTGCAAATGAGGAAGGATGAGAAGAGTTCCGCTGGAAGAGGAGAGGCAAGTCTGGGAAAGACAGGCGACATGGAGGAGAGTTAGTTAGCTAAGGTAACGCCATCCCACTAAGAGCAGAGTGAAAACAAGTGGAAGGAGAGTGGCCGGGAAGGAAGGAGACATCGCGCCACAGTGGCCCATGAGGCTATCGCCTACACTGCCTGGGTTTTCTCGGTCATAGTGTCCACTGTGGAGCGCGTGAATGATTTGCTCTCCCTAATCACGGACTCTTCAGTCAACACGTTCCGGAGGAGGCTGGGGAGGGATTTCCGCAGTCGGCCCTGGAAGCCCTGGCCAGCCACTACGTAGATGACGGGGTTGATGCAGCAGTTGATGTAGGCAAAGGAGATACTCAGGGAGTCCAGCTTCTTCAGCTGCAGGTATGTGGGTGACGACGGGTGCAGGAAGGACATCATTGTCCCCGTCACCTGGTAGGGCAACCAGAAGATAAAGAAACTGGCCACCACCGCCACCACCACCTTGAGTGTCTTGGTGGACCTCGTGGCCCTGCGGCTCCACGTCCGGAGCAGGAGGAAGGTGTAACAGATCATGAGTGTGAGTAGGGGCCACAGGAAGCCCAGGACCAGCCGGACAATGGCCACAGCTCGCTCCCGCCGTGTGTCGTTGTTGTAGTCCACGCCACACAACACCTTTGGTGAATACTCCTCCTGCCGGACCGCCCGGTACAGGAAGGAGGGTATGGTCAGCAGCAGGGCTAAACCCCAAGCCACGGCACAGGCTATCCAGGCCAAGCCGGCCCCTCGGAAGTTCTGGCACCAGATGGGGTTAAACACCAGCAGAAAGCGGTCGGCACTGATGGTGGCCAGGAGCAGGATGCTGGCGTACATGTTGAGTAGGATAAGGGAGGGCAGGATGCGGCAGGCGGTCCCGCCAAAGGGCCAGTGGTGATGCTGCACAATGGACGTGAACAAGATGGGCAGCGCCAGGCAGGAGAGGAAGTCAGCTACCGCCAAGTTGAGGAACCAGATGGCATTGATGGTCCGCTTGACCTCGAATGCCGTCACCCAGACCACCAGGGCATTGCCCAGCACTCCCACCAGGAAGACGACTGCAAAGACGACCAAGGCCAGGATGTCTGGAACACGCAGCGTGTTAGAAGTTTTATCCACAGGGGTGTCGGAGTCCAGGACATTCTTGCCATCATAGTGCTCATAATCAAGGGTGGTACTACTGAAGGGGTCCTAAGGGGAATTGGAGAGAGCAGAGAGGATGAGTCTGCAGACACATGCTCGGGGAGGGGGCATCCTGGCCCAGACATGTGGCTTTTCCCCTGTGTGGCTTTTTCTTCCTAGGAAATGGGGATGCTGAGGGCTGAGAGTCAGCCAGGGTGTCATACCACTTACTAAAATATTAAGGCAGATGTGGTGGCTCACGCCTGTAATCCCAGCACTTTGGGAGGCCGAGGCGGGCAGACTGCTTGAGCCCAGGAGTTCAAGAATAGCCTGGGCAACATGGCAAAAATCCGTCTCTACTGAAAATACAAAAATTAGCCGGATGTGGTTGCACTTGCCTGTCGTCCCAGCTACTCCGGAGGCTGAGGTGGGAAGATCACCTGAGCCCAGGAGGCAGAGGTTGCAATGAGCTGAGATCACACCATTGCACTCCAGCCTGGGTGACAGAGTGAGACCCTGCCTCAAAAAAAAAAAAAAAAAAAAAAAATTGAAATGATTCCATGCTGGTTGGGCCCCTTGCCAGCCTGCCACTCTCCCCTCAGTCCCATCCTGTGAAGCCCCTGGACTTCCCCACTTCCCCACAATCTAGAAACCTAATGGTTAAAGTCTAGCCCTACTGCAAGGCTGTAGCCACTACCCATTCAGACTGGTCAGTGAAGGACACACCGCTTGTTATTAATTTTTTTTTTGGAGACAGAGTCTCACTTTATTGGCCAGGCTGGAGTGCAGTGGCATGACCTCGGCTCACTGCAACCTCTGCCTCTTGGGTTTGAGCGATTCTCCTGCCTCAGCCTTCTGAGTAGCTGGGATTACAGGTGCCCACCAACATGCCTGGCTAATTTTTGTATTTTTAGTAGAGACGGGGTTTCACCATGTTGGCCAGGCTGGTCTCGAACTCCTGACCTCAGGTGACCCACCCGCCTCAGCCTCCCAAAGTGCCGGGATTATAGGCATGAGCCACTGTGCCTGGCCATTCCCATAGTTTGAACCAAGAAGAAAAAGTTTATAAAGCTTAGCAAAAGAACGCAAGACCACAAAACACCCATGACTACATAAAGCCCCACGTTGCCTAATCTGATTGCATGCTCTTGTCACACTGTGAACCTGGGTGAACCCGCCCAGCTGAGAGTTCGAGGCATCTGTAGATTGGAAAACAAGGTTCCTTGTTGGGAAAAGGGCTTGTGGGGTGCCTGTATAAACTGGTCATAAAAATAGAATGTTGGGGACCAGCCTCTACATTTCCTGTTGTGCAATAATGCGGTGTGCTAAAACAAACAAATGAAAGCAGATGGTCTTTAGTTAAAATTTGGATTTTTTTTCTCACCATGGACTTTTTTGCATTAATTTTGATTCTTTAAAAGACTGTATGGGGCTGGGTGCGGTGGCGCACGCCTGTAATCCCAGCACTTTGGGAGGCCAAGGTGGGCGGATCACGAGGTCAAGAGATCAAGACCAGCTTGGCCAACATGGTGAAACCCCGTCTCTCCTAAAAATATAAAAATTAGCCGGGCATGGTGGCGGGCACCTGCAGTCCCAGCTACTACTCGGGAGGCTGAGGCAGGAGAATTGCTTGAACCCAAGAGGTGGAGGTTGCAGTGAGCTGAGATTGTGCTACTGCACTCCAGCCTAGCAACAGAGCGAGACTGTCCAAAAAAAAAAGATTGCATAAAAACACTATTTTAAAAAACTTTTTAGAGACAGAGTCTCTGTCACCCAGGCTGGAGTACAAGTGGTGTGATCATGACTCACTGCAGCCTCAATCTCCGAGTCTCGAGCAACCTTCTCGCCTCAGCCTCCCAAGTAGCTGTGACTACAGGCACACACCATGCCTGGCTTATTTTTTTAATTTTTAGTAGAGATGGGGTCTTGCTATGTTGCCAGGGTTGGTCTCAAACTCCTGGCCTCAAACAATTCACCTGCTTCAGCCTCCCAAAGTGCTAGGATTACAAGTATGAGTCTATGCGAATGCTTTTGACTTGGGCTCCAGTAGTCCAGTAGTGGTGGGCTCAGAATGGCACTCAGGTTAGCAGCACTGGATTTGGAGTCAGTCCTCTAGGGTTCAGATCCTGACTGCCCTATGTGAAGCCTGTGTGACCCTCTGCACGTTCATCTACTGCTCTTCGCCTCCCTTTTTATCCTCCCATAGAGAGCCGAGTAGCCCATCTGGTCTTTTTTTTTTTTTTTTTGAGACTGAGTTTTGCTCTTGTTGCCCAGGCTGGAGTGCAGTGGTGCGATCTCTGCTCACCGCAAACTCCGCCTCCTGGGTTCAAGCGATTCTCCTGCCTCAGCCTCCTGAGTAGCTGGGATTACAGGCATGCACCACCATGTCCATGTCCGGCTAATTTTGTATTTTTAGTAGAGACGGGGTTTCTCCATGTTGGTCAGGCTGGTCTCGAACTCCCAACCTCAGATGATCCACCTGCCTTGGCCTCCCAAAGTGCTGGGATTACAGGCATGAGCCACCATGCCCAGCCAGCAGCCCATCTGTTCTAACTGATATAATTTCAAAACCCAAAGCCATTAGGAGGAGTTATCCATTTCTTTTTTTTTTTTTTTTTTTTTTTTTTTTTTTTGAGACAGAGTCTCACTCTGTCACCAGGCTGGAGTGCAGTGGAGGGATCTTGGATCTCTGCCTCCTGGGTTCAAGCGATTCTCCTGCCTCAATCTCCTGAGTAGCTGCAATTACAGGCAATGTGCCACCACGCCCAGCTTATTTTTGTATTTTTTAGTAGAGACAGAGTTTCACTTTGTTGGTCAGGCGGTCTCAAACTCCTGACCTTGTGATCTGCCCACCTTGGCCTCCCAAAGTGCTGGGATTACAGGCAAGACCCACCACACCCGGCCAGGAGTTATCAATTTCAAGTAGATTTTGCTGATTTTTTTTTTTTTTTTTTTTTTTTTTGAGACGGAGTCTCGCTGTGTCTCCCAGGCTGGAGTGCAGTGGCGTGATCTCAGCTCACTGCAAGCTCCACCTCCCGGGTTCACGCCATTCTCCCACCTCAGCCTCCCAAGTAGCTGGAACTACAGGCGCCCGCCACCACGCCCGGCTAGTTTTTTGTATTTTTAGTAGAGACGGGGTTTCACCATGTTAGCCAGGATAGTCTCGATCTCCTGACCTCGTGATCCACCCGCCTCAGCCTCCCAAAGTGCTGGGATTACAGGCTTGAGCCACTGCGCCCGGCCGATTTTGCTGATTTTTTAGGTGTGCTGTTATTTCACCTGTTCCTTTCTCCCTTGGTTTTGCTGTAAAGTGGTAGTTTGAGATCTAGAACTTCGATTAGATTTAGGTACAATTTTTTTCTTTTTTTGGCAAAAAGTACTTCATAGATGGTTCTGTGTCTTTTCTGCTGCCTCACCTCAGTGGCACTGAATCTCCGATTGCCTCTCTTCTTGGGGCACTAAGACTGATTGTAGGATCATGGTGCCAACCCTGAACAAAATGTTTGGGGGCAGCAAGAGGAAGATACAAACAGGAATAAGAAATAGATTTTTTTGCCAAGCATTGTGGCTCATGCCTGTGATCCCAGCTCTTTGGAGGCCAAGGTGGGAGGATTGCTTGAGCCCAGGAGTTAGAGACCAGCCTGGGCAACATAGCAAGACCCTGTCTCTACCAAAAAAAAAAAAAGTAGCCAGGTATGGTGGTGTACTCCTGTGTACTTGGTGTACTTGGAAGGGTGAGGCAGGAGGATCACGAGGCAGGAGGATCACTAGAGCCTAGGAGGTCAAGGCTGCAGTGAGCTATGATCACACCACTGCACTCCAGCCTGGGCAACATAGTGAGACCCTCTCTCACAAAAATAACAATAATATCACAGGTAAATGTGACTATTTGGGACCAGTGATGCAGGGTAGAAGAATTTACCAAGACAGTTGTAGGTAAAGAAAAGCAGATTTATTAGAGAAAGTAGGAAAATATGTTGTAAGAGTGCAATGGGCAGGTCAGCAACAGAGGAGCTAACTGCAAAGAGACGAAGGCTCGCTAGCGATTTTATATGCTGGTGCTTGTGCTGTGTGCGAAAAGGGCTTTGTGAAGTTCCAGTAACACCAAGGTTGCAGTGAGCTAACTTGCATTTTTCTATTAGCTGAGTGTCTGGCGGTAGCTGGACGCAGGAAAATTGGGAGTTATTTGCACAGGAGAGCTGTGTGTCCTAAATCATGAAGAGAGGCAGATGTATAGTTTATCTCCTTCCTCTTATTGCTTTCCCTCGGTCCTGCCACCTGACTCCTTTTCCCTAATTAGGACTCCACAAAAAACACTCCAGCAAAAGGAGTAACTAGAGGGAGAGAGAGGAGGAGAGGGAAGGAGGAAGGAAAGAAGGGAAGAGGAAGAAAGAGAGAAGAGAGAGAGGAGGGAATGAAGGAGGGAAGGAGGAGGAAATGAGGAAGGGAAGAAGGGTGAAAGGAAGAAAGGCAGGAAGAAAGAAAAGAAACAAAGGAGGGAGGAGGAAATTAGGGAGGAAGAAAGCAGAGAGGGAGAGAGGGACAGAGGGAGGAAGGAGGGCAGGGCTATAGATGACTAAGAATGGCAGTGGTGGATTTGTAGGGGTGTGGTGGTGTGCACCTCTAATCCCAGCTACTCGGGAGGCTGAGGCAGAATTGCTTGAACCCAGGAGGCAGAGGTTGCAGTGAGCCGAGATAGCCCCATTGCACTCCAGCCTGAGCAACAGAGTGAGACTCCATCTAAAAAAAAAAAAAAGGTCCTGATCACTTCTTCCTAGACAGAGCTGCAGGAAGCTGTCATGCACCCAAGAAAGAAAGGCTGCAGTCCATGGCAGCTGGACTAGAGAAAGCCTTGTAGGCAAAATCTGTGCCCAGAGCCATCAGACACTGCAGTAAAGCACCCATCAAGGCACTGAGTGGTCATACGAAAGCAGCCAGTACTTACTGAGCACCTGCTATACGTGCCACATGGAATTTGTTCTTTCGATCCTGACCACAACCTACAAGGAGGTTCTCTTAATATGCTCATTTCAGGCGAGGTGTGGTGGCTCATGCCTGTAACCCCAGCACTTTAGGAGACTGAGGTGGGCAAATCACCTGAGGTCAGGGGTTCGAGACCAGCCTGGCCAAGACAGAGTCTCGATCTGTCGCCAGGCTGGAGTGCAGTGGCACAATCTCAGGTCACTGCAACCTCTGCCTCCCAGGTTCAAGTGAATCTCCTGCCTCAGCCTCCTGAGTAACTGGGACTAAAGGCGCCCACCACCATGCCCTACTAATTTTTGTATTTTTAGTAGAGACAGGGTTTCACCATGTTAGTTAGGCTGGTCTCGAACTCCTGACATCGTGATCCACCCACCTTGGCCTCCCAAAGTGCTGGGATTACAGGCGTGAGCCACCGCACCCAGCCTGGTTTTTACACTTTTAAAATATTCACCTTAAAGATTAAATAAGATGAAAAATGCCTAAGCACCTAGCACAGCATCTGACACAGAGAAGGGGACAAGTGGCAGCCATTGGTATTATTATTTGTCAATACTTCGATTATTGAAGAGCTCAGATCCACATCTCTGAATCTTTTTTTTTTTTTTTTTTTTGAGACTGGGTCTCACTCTGCTACCCAGGCTATAGCTCAGGGGTGCAACCTCGGCTCACTGCAGCCTTGACTTCTCAGGCTCAGGTGATCCTCCTGCCTCAGCCTCCCAGGCAGCTGGGACTACAGGTGCATACTACTGTGCCCAGCTAATTTTTAATTTTCTGTAAAGAGGAGGATCTCACTGTGCTGCCCAGGCTGGTCTCAAACTCCTGGGTTCAAGCAATCCTCCTGCCTTGGTCTCCCAAAGTGCTGAGATTACAGGCCCAGCTCCCTTTTTATATTTCCTTTTTCTCTCTTTTTTTTTTTTTTTTTTGAGATGGGGTCTTGATCTGTCACCCAGGCTTGTGTGCAGTGGTGCAATCATGGATCACTGTCACCCCAACCCCTCTGGCTCAAGCAATCCTCCTGCCTCAGCCTCTCGAGTAGCTAGGACTACAGTTGTGCACTACCACACCCAGCTAATTTTTTTTTTTTTTTTTTTTTTTTTTTTTTTTTTTTTTTGTAGAGTTGGGGTCTCACTTTGTTGCACAGGATGGTCTCAAACTCCTGACTTCAAGCAACTCTCCAGGCTTGAACTCCCAAAGTGCTGAGATTACAGATGTAAAAGTCACCATGCCTGGATAGTCCTTCTTTCTTTATTTCTAGTTCCCTAACATTGTACCCGCCCAAGGTTAACCAGGCTGTAGGCAGTGGGCATTTGCTGGTGGAATCACCCCCATGAGTAAATGATTGAAAGCTAAGATGTCACTTTCTGATAATGAGTGAAGGAAAAAGGGGTTGTTTAGGCACGTGGTGGAATATTACTCAGCCATGAAAAGGAAGTGCTGACACATGCTACAATGTGGATGAATCTTGAAAACACGATGCTAAGTGAAAGAAGCCATTCAAAAAAGGCCACTAAAAATATACAAATTAGCCAGCATGTTGGCGCACCCCTGTAATCCCAGCTACTCCAGAGGCTGACGCAGGAGAATCACTTGAACCTGGGAGGCGGAGGTTGCAGTAAGCTGAGATCGTGCCACTGCACTCCGGCCTTGACTGAGAAAGACTTCTGTCTCAAAAAAAAAAAAAAAAAAAATGATAGAAAGATGGATGGATATGAATGAATGAATGGATGGATGGATAGATAGATAATGAATGGGCGAATGAGTGGATGCATGGATGATGGATAGATAGATGACTGATAGACAATGGATAGATAGAGATATGATTGGGAGATAGAGGATGGATAAGTAGATAGACAATGGGCTGGGCGTGGTGGCTCATGCCTGTAACCACTTGAGGTCAGAAGATCAAGACCAGCCTGGCCAACATAGCAAAACCCCATCTCCACTAAAAGTACCAAAAAATTAGCTGGGCGTGGTGGTGTGTGCCTGTAGTCCCAGCTACTTGGGAGGCTGAGGCAGGAGAATCCCTTGAACCTGGAAGGTGGAGGTTGCAGTGAGTCAAGATTACTCCACTGCACTCCAGCCTGGACAACAGAGCAAGACTCTGTCTCAAAAAAAAAATAGCTAGATAATAGATGGATGGATGGATGGATGGATGGATGGATGGATGGATGGATGGATAATGGAGAGATAGATATAGTAAATTGGGAGAGCCTGGGTAAAATGTATATGTATATGAGCCTGTTCCATTCTTGTCATTTTTCTGTAAGTTTGAAAATGTTTCCAAATAGAAGGTTAACATTGTTTAAAATATTTTCATTGGTAAACAGCCCCTGCCCTCAGCCACCCACCTCTTCTATTGCCCACTCCCAGCACCCTAAGTTCCTGTTTCCTACCCTGGGACACCCCCACTCCAGGTCCCAACACTCATGTCACTAAACAGTTAATGCTAGGTGCAGCAGGAGGCCCTAGACCCTGCCCAGGGGTCCTCTGCACTTTAGCATGTTGTTAAAGATTTTGAATGCCCCCCTTGGCTGTGATGCATGAAGGTAACTTTTGCGTCTGCTGGTTTCGCATGCTCCCAGCAACCCTTGACTACAGAATGACTCAGACCCTCCTAAGGGAAGCCTCCTCACCCTCTGCTCTGACATTGCCTTGTCACTCCCTCGTCAGCTGACAAAGCTCGTTTCCTGCCATGAGCTCGCTCAGTCCTTTCCTCTGGTTGACTTCAGAAAGGCAGAAAAAATATGCTGATTCCAACATCCTGTGGTTTCCAGGATCTTTAGACACAAATGGCTTGCAAAGTTTTGCCACTGCGTCACCACTCCAAATACTGGAAATAACTGAAGTGTCCAGCAAGAGGGGACTGGCTAAATTAATGATGGTACATCTAGGCAACGGAATACTACACAGCTATCAAAAAGAATGGAAAAGTTGGCCAGGTGCAGTGGCTCAGGCCTGTAATCCCAGCACTTTTGGGAGGCTGAAGCAGGAGGATTTATTGAGCCCAGGAGTTCAAGATCAGCCTGGGTAACCTAGCAAGACCCTATCCCTACAAAAAAGAAAAAAAAACAAACAAAAAGAATGAGGAAGTTGTTTATATAATGATGTGGAAAGACCTCCAACATCTGGGGTGAGGCCAGATGCGGTGACTCACTCCTGTAATCCCAGCACTTTGGGAGACCAAGGAGGGCGGATCACTTGAGGTCAGGAGTTCAAGACCAGCCTGACCAACATAGGGAAACGCCGTCTCTACTAAAAATACAAAAGTTAGCTGGGTGTGATGGCAAGCACCTGTAATTCTAGCTACTCAGGAGACCAAGGCAGGAAAATCACTTGAACCCGGGAGGCAGAGGTTGTAGTGAGCTGAGATTGCACCACTGCACTCCATCCTGGGCGACAGAGCGAGACTCCATCTCTAAAAAATAAAATAAGCTGGACACAGTAGCTCACTCCTGTAATCCCAGCAATTTGGGAGGCCCAGGCGGGTGGATCACCTGAGGTCAGCAGCTCAAGACCAGCCTGACCAACATGGTAAAACCCTGTCTCTACTAAAAAATACAAAAATTAGCCAGGAGTGGTGACGTGCATCTGTAGTCCCAGCTATCTGGGATGCTGAGGCAGAAGAATCGCTGGAACTCGGGAGGTGGAGGCTACAGGGAGCCGAGATCGCTTCACTACACTCCAGCCTGGGCAACAAGAGCGAAATTCCATCTCAAAAATAAAATAAAATGAAATCGTGAAAAATAAATGTAGATCAGCTGCATTGTGGCACGTGGCCCACATATTGGGCAGTGCAGGTCCAGGGCTACTCTGGGGGTTCTAATTGCCTAGCACTATTCCAGGTGCTTCCCAAGTGTTGGCTCAGTAATTTCCTAATCACAGTGTGTATCTATGTCACAACAGCACGAAGGGCAAGGTACTATTATTGTTCCTAAATTCACGTGCGCATTAGAAGAAGGACCCTTGTCTGTTGCATGGAGAAAGGGGCAGAAAGCAGAAGCCGGGAGGAAGAGGAAACTGGAACTGTCCAGGTGACGTGAGGCATGACGGTGGCTTAGACAAGGGTGCTGGCAGCATGATGTAAACAATCAGATGAGAACACGGTGAAGGAGAAGGTGCAGTACTTACAAGAATAGCCATAATCATTGCCAAGCTGTCCTGAGCCTTTCTCGTGTATTATCTCATTTAACCCACAAAGCAACCCTAGGAGACTTGTTGCAATAGCAACACTCATTTTCCAGATGAGAAAAATGAGGCTACAGAGAAATGAAGAGACCTCTCCAAGTCTTCTCAGTTAGCAAGAACAGAGACAGGAGAGAAACTCCTGAGAGCTGAGCTCCAAAACCCTCTTTTTTTTTTTTTTTTTTTTTTTTAGGCGGAGTCTCAAAATCCGTTTCTGCATAGCAGAAGCGAAAGGTCAGCATGGCTGGCCGGCGGCCAAGATGGGACTGGAAGGTCTGTAGATACTGAGTTAAAGAATGTGGCTGGAAGCCAGGCGCGGTGGCTCACGCCTGTAATCTCAGCACTTTGGGAGATCGAGGCAGGTGGATCATGGGGTCAGGAGTTTGAGACCAGCCTGGCCAACATGATGAAACCCTGTCTCTATTAAAATAATAAAATACAAAAATTAGCCGTGTGTGGTGGCGCGCACCTGTAATACCAGCTACTTGGGAGGCTGAGGCAGGAGAATCACCAGAATCCAGGAGGCGGAGGTGCAGTGAGCCAAGATCACACCACTGCCCTCCAGCCTGGGTGACAGAGCGAGACTCCGTCTCAAAACAAAACAAAGGCCGGGCGCGGTGGCTCAAGCCTGTAATCCCAGCACTTTGGGAGGCCGAGACGGGCGGATCACAAGGTCAGGAGATCGAGACCATCCTGGCTAACACGGTGAAACCCCGTCTCTACTAAAAAATACAAAAACTAGCCGGGCAAGGTGGCGGACGCCTGTAGTCCCAGCTACTCGGGAGGCTGAGGCAGGAGAATGGCGTGAACCCGGGAGGCGGAGCTTGCAGTGAGCTGAGATCCGGCCACTGCACTCCAGTCTGGGCGACAAAGCGAGACTCTGTCTCAACAACAACAAAAAAAAAACAGACCAAATATTGGAATTCAAACTAAATTTCCATTGAAGGGGATGAAACCTCCTATTAGCACATTACTCAGCTGAATAAAAGAAAGAAAGAAGCACCAGGCTGGGCAACATAGCAAGACCCCATCACTACAAAAAAGTTTAAATCTAGCTGGGCGTGGTGGCATGCACCTGTAGTCCCACCTAGTCAGGAGGCTGAGGTGGGAGACCTCAGTAGACCCTGTCTAGAAAAAAGAAAAAAAGGAGGAGGAGGAGGCAACTCCCTTGAACTACATGGGAATGAAGTACCTTCCTCAAGTTTGCTTGAGGGGAAATTAATGAATGCCTTAATACAATGCCTGGTATGCAGTAAGCACTCAATAAATGCCAGTTAATAATACTATATGTCATTCATGAAAAAAAGTCAGATGTAGAGTACTGTACAAAACATACTGCTATTTATAAGGCTGGGAAAGGATAGAAATGTCACCCACATTGAGTGCCAGCTGTATACCAGACACTATTACAAGAACTTTTCATGCATTCACTCAGTCAATTCTCTCATCTAGTCTATGATGTAGGTTCTAGTATTATCCTCACTTTAAAGATAAGGAGGCCGGGCGCGGTGGCTCAAGCCTGTAATCCCAGCACTTTGGGAGGCCGAGACGGGTGGATCACGAGGTCAGGAGATCGAGACCATCCTGGCTAACACGGTGAAACCCCGTCTCTACTAAAAAATACAAAAACTAGCCGGGCGAGGTGGCAGACGCCTGTAGTCCCAGCTACTCGGGAGGCTGAGGCAGGAGAATGGCGTGAACCCGGGAGGCGGAGCTTGCAGTGAGCTGAGATCCGGCCATTGCACTCCAGTCTGGGCGACAGAGCGAGACTCCGTCTCAAAAAAAAAAAAAAAAAGATAAGGAGAGGGTGGCCAGGCATGGTGGCTCATGACTGTAATCCCAGCACTTTCAGAAGCCGAGGCAGGAAGATTGCTTGAGGCCAGGAGTTTGAGACTGGCCTGGCCAGCAGGGTGAAACCCTGTCTCTACTAAAAATACAAAAATATAAAAATAAAAATACGAAAATCAGCCAGGCGTGGTGGCGGGCACCTGTAGTCCCAGCTACCTGGGAGGCTGAAGCAGGAGAATCACTTGAACCCAGGAGGTGGAGGTTGCAGTGAGCTGAGATCACACCACTGCACTCCAGCCTGGGCAACAGAGCAAGACACTGTCTTGAAAAAACAAAAAGATAAGGAGAGGACAGATCTCTGCAGCTATTTCACAGTAGAGACAGAAGCTGAGATCGGTTTTGGGGTTCCCTGCATCACGCTAGTCCTTACTTTGTTCCCTAAGCATCTGTGCTCTCAGACATCTGTAAACTGTTTCTGGAAGGATCCACCACAAACTGGCATCCTGTGGTTGCCTCTGGGTAGGGGAGGGGGCAATGAAAAGGAGTCAGAGGGCCAGGCACAGTGGCTCACACCTGTAATCCCAGCACTTTGGGAGACCAAGGTGGGTGGATCACCTGAGGTCAGGAGTTCAAGACCAGCCTGGCCAATACGGTGAAACTCCGTCTCTACTAAAAAGACAAAAAACCACCCAGGCGTGGTGGCGCATGCCTGTAATCCCAGCTACTTGGGAGGTTGAGGCAGGAGAATTGCTTGAACCCAGGAGGCGGAGGTTGCGGTGAGCCAAGATCGTGCCATTGCACTCCAGCCTGGGTGACAAGAGTAAAACTCCGTCTCAAAAAAAAAAAGAAAAGAAAAGAAAAGGAGTCAGAGGCTCTGGGGTAGGCAGGGAGAATGAGTTTTCTTTTTTTTCTGTTAGTTTTTTGAGACGGAGTCTCACTCTATTGCCAGACTGGAGTGCAGTGGCGCAATCTCAGCTCACTGCAACCTCCGCCTCCTGGGTTCAAGCGTTTGTCATGTCTCAGCCTCCCAAGTAGCTGGGACTACAGGCGCCCACTAACACGCCCAGCTAATTTTTGTATTTTTAGTAGAGACGGAGTTTCACCATGTTGGCTAGGATGGTTTCAATCTCCTGACCTCGTGATCCGCCTGCCTTGGCCTCCCAAAGTGCTGGGATTACAGGCATGAGCCACCGCATCCGGCTGAGAATGAGTTTTTACCAAGTGTCCTTTGGTACTTTGTAATATGTTTTGGAAAGAAAAAAGAAGAAGCAGAGAGTGCCATTTGCCCTGGTCTGATCTCAAGGGTGGAATGCAGGAATGAAGCAACATGAGTCCCCTCCCTAGTCCATCCAAATTGTCTTCCGTTTCCTCTTTGACACGGATGAAGCAAGGCAATGCCTGTGTTACAGCAGGTGCTGAGTCGCAGCTCTGCTGGCTCAGTGCCCAGGACGCCGGATGCAGGGATGACGGGGACCTTCACCTAGCCTGGGCTGCGTTCCTTCTGACACTCGCAGAATCTGTGGCATAACCTCATTCTGCCACCAACCACGGAGGGTCCCCGGCCATCTCTGCTCCTGCCTGGGCCTCGGTTTCCCTATCTCTATCATGTAGAACATCTGAAACGACCGGGTGCAATGGCCTCACGCCAGTAATCCCAGAGCTTTGGGAGGCCAAGGTGGGAGGATGGCTTGAGGCCAGGAGCTCGAGACCAGCCCTGACAACATAGCCAAGAACCCATCTCTACAAGAATAAAAAATTTTAAAATTAGCCGGACATAGTGGTGCATGCCTGTGGTCCCAGGTACTCAGAAGGCTAAAGTGGGAGGATCACTTGAGCCCGAGTTCAAGATTGCAGTGAGCTATGACGGTGCCACTGCACTCCAGCCTGGGCAACCATGCAAGATCCCAAGTCAAAAAAGAAAAGAACATCTATCTGCAAGAGCTTGTGAGTAACTTTACTATTCCTCCAAACTGGTTCTTTCCAGCCTCCCAACATTTTCTCTACCATTCCTACTGCCTGGAAGGCCTTCTCTAGATCTTTTCACTTGTGGAATTCTTTTTTTAAAAAAATACAGACAGGGTGTCACTATGTTGGCCAGGCTGGTCTTCAACTCCCGGCCTCAAGCAATCCTCCCACCTTGGCACAATCCCCAATGTGCTGTGATTACGGCGTGAGCCACCGTGCTCGGCTGCTTGTGGAATTCTTAGTCATCTTATGAGACCCAACTCAAGGGTCCCCTCCCCTGGGGAGTTTTCTCGGACCCCAGCCCCATGAGGTTGCTGTGGCTCCCACAACTTGACGATCTTATTCCCATGGCCACATCCCAGTCCTGGAGTGTTAGAGCCTGGGATGTGGGAGAGAGCGAAGGTGGGAGGTGGAAGACAGGGAGACAGAAGGAAAGGGAGAGACAGAGTCGATGGTGACAGTTGGGGAGAGAAAGGACCCAGGGGAGCAGAGATGGGAGGGACCCTGGGCAAAGCTTCCTGCTCCCATTCCCCTTCGAGACTCACCATGTTCTGGTCTCCTGGGCTCCCCGAGGATCGAAGGTCCCTCCTGCCCAAGGGCTGTGGTTTTTAAAGCCCCAAGGGAAGATGCAGGGAGGAAATGACCATCTTTCTCTCTGAGGCTCTCATTGGTCTGCACACTGGGCACTGCAGCCAGAGCTCCCTCTGCGGGGCACACACCCAGGGGACTCTAACCACCTCCTCCCAGGCAGAGAACGGGGGCCAGTGCTCGGAAAACCGAGGAAGTTCCTTTGTAGGCTCGGCCCCTCTTCTGGCCTTGGTTTCCCTAGTTGGGGCCCTCTCTCTCTCTCTCTCTCTCTGTCTCTCTGTCTCTCTCTCTCTCTCTCTTTGAGATGGAGTCTTGCTTGTTGCCCAGGCTAGAGGGCAGTGATACGATCTCAGCTCACTGCAACCTCTGCCTACCAGGTTCAAGCGATTCTCCTGCCTCAGCCTCCCGAGTAGCTGGGATTACAGGCCTGTGTCACCACCCCCGGCTAATTTTTTGTATTTTTAGTAAAAATGGGGTTTCACCATGTTGGCCAGGTTGGACTCGAACTCCTGAGCTCAGGCAATCACCCACCTCAACCTCCCAAAGTGCTAGAATTACCAGTGTGAGCCACCGCGCCCGGCCTGGAGCCATCTATCTCTTTCCTTCGAAGGCCCCAGCCTGTAATCCCAGCTACTCGGGAGGCTGAGGCAGGAGAATTGCTTGAACCTAGGAGGCAGAGGTTGCAGTGAGCCGAGATGATGCCATTGCACTCCAGCCTGGGCAACAGAGCAAGACTCTGTCTCAACAACAACAAAAAAAACCATCGTGACCAGCCTGGCCAACATGGTGAAACCTCATCTCTACTAAAAATACAAAAATTAGCCAGGAGTGGTGGCAGGTGCCTGTAATCTCAGCTACTCGGGAGGCTGAGGCAGGAGAATTGCTGGAACCTGGGAGGCAGAGATTGCAGTGAGCGGAGATCGCACCATTGCACTCCAGCCCAGGCTGACAACACCAAGACTCAATCTCAAAAAAAAGAAAAGGAAAGAAAAAAAAAGAAAAAGAAAAAATCTTCCTTCTAGGGTTACGAAGTTGGCAATAGAAGATGGCACTATCCACCCCACACACCGCCCACGCACTCCACAAGCCACACTAGCCACACAAGCCACAACCACCTCCGTCTTGGAAATGGGGTCCACACTTCATCCTCTCCAGCTTCATTGTGGGTTCTCTAAGACCGTGGTCCCCAACCTTTTTGGCACCAAGGACCGGTTTTGTGGAAGACAATTTTTCTACAGGCCAGAGGTTGTGGGGGCTGATTTTGGAATGATTCAAGTGTATTACATTCGTGGGGTACTTTATTTCTATTATTGTTACATTGTAATACATAATGAAATAATTATACAATTCACCATAATGTAGAATCAGTGGAATCCCTGAGCTTGTTTTCCTGTAACTAGATGGTCCCATCTGGGGGTGATGGGAGACAGTGACAGATCATCAGGCATTAGATTCTCACAGGGAGCGTGCAACCCAGATCCCTCGAATGCGCTGTTGACAACAGGGTTCACGCTCTTATGAGGATCTAATTCTGTCACTGATCTGACAGGAGGCGGGGCTCAGAGGGGAGGCGGGGCTCAGAGGGTAACACGAGCGAAGGGGTACGGCTGGGGCACGATTGTATTTACAGATGAAGCTTCGCTTACTCACCTGCCACTCACCTCCTGCTATGCCGCATGGTTCCTAGCAGGCCATGGACTAGTACAGGTCTGCAGCCCAGGGGTGGGGGACCCCTGCTCTAAAATACTTCCTAGAGCCTGGGGCAAGGAAGGAGCCTAGATTACCTTCCTGTGGCTGCTGTAACCAATTAGCACAAAATGTGGGCTTAACACCAGGGCCAGGTGCAGTGGCTCATGCCTGCAATCCCAGCACTTTGGGAGGCTGAGGCAGGCAGCTCATTGAGGTCAGGAGTTCGAGACCAGCCTGGCCAACATGGCAAAACCCATCTCTACTAAAAATACAGAAATTACCTGGGTGTGGTGGTTCATGCCTGTAGTCCCAGCTACTCAGGAGGCTGAGGAACAAGGAATTGCTTGAACCCAGGAGGTGGAGGTTGCAGTGAGCCAAGATGGCAACACTGCACTCCAGCCTGGGCTACAGTGCAAGACTCCATCTCAGGGGGAAGAAAAAAAAAAAAAAAAAAAAAAAAAGGCCAGACAATTATTTTGGCATGGTTCTGCAGGCCAGAAGTCCAAAATCAAGATGTCAGCACTCCCTCCAGAGATTCCAGGGCAGAATCTGTTCCTTGCCTCTCCCAGGTTCAGGGGGCTCCTGGCATTCCTTGGCTTGTGACTGCACCCTGCCCATCCCTGCCTCTGTGGTCCCATCACCTCCTCCTCTACCATATGTCTCAAATTTCTATCTTCCTCATATAAGGACTCTTGTGATTCCAGTGAGCCCATCCAGACCCAATCCAGGATAATCACTTCCCCATCTAAAGATCTTTAACTTAATTTCATCCGCAAAGTCCCTTTTGCCATGGAAGGTCACCTGTTCACAGATTCAGAGGATTAAGATGTGGACACCATCGGGGATCATCATTTTATCTGCTACAGGGTCTGAGAAGCCAGAGAGGAAGTGTGTCCTGTGGTGGAGAGAAGCCTTGAATGCCGAGCTAAGGAGCCTGGACTTGGCCTTTCCTTCAAAATAGATCCATGACCTGTCAGCCCCTCACCACCTCGACTCTGTTACCCTGATCCAAATCACTATCACCTACTGCTTGGACCATTACAGTAGCCTCCTCTCTGGGATCTTCACTGCCCGCCCTCCGTAGTCTCATCTCCATCAGCAACCAGAGGGCGCCTATTAAAATCTAAGTCAGATCAGAGCACTCCTCTGCTCAGAATAGGGTTTCCTGATTTAGCACACACACCCACACAAACAAACATAAACACACTACAGATTGCCCAGTTAACTTTAAATTTCAGGGTTGGGCCTGGTGGTTCATACCTGTAATCCCAGGGCATTGGGACACCGAGGAAGGATCACTTGAGGCCAGGAATTTGAGACCAGCCTGGGCAACACAGTGAGATCCCATCTCAACAAAATAAATTAAAAATTAGCTGGGCATGGTGGCACGTGCCTGTGGTCCCAGCTACCTGGGAGGCTGAGGCAGGAGGATCGCTTCAGCCCAGGAGATCAAGACTGCAGTGAGTTAAGATCACAAAAAAAATTTTTTTCATATTTTATCTGGGAATCTTGTATTTTATCTGGTAACCACAGCTCACAGCCCTCCTGTGGAGCCTACGGCACAATGAGTGTGATTGTTATGATAATTACAGGAACACACTCAGTTTTTTTTTCCCATGTCCTTTTGCGACTACAAAACACCACCCACAACTTTCTCCCACAGTATTTTTCTGCAGCAAACTTCAATTTTTAAAAATCTGGTTTTTGGCTGGGTGCGGTCCTCATGCCTGTAATCCCAGCACTTTGGGAGGCCGAGGCAAGCAGATCATGAGTTCAAGAGATTGAGACTATCCTGGCTAACATGGTGAAACCCCATCTCTACTAAAAATACAAAAATTAGCTGAACGTGGTGGCAGGCGCCTGTAGTCCCAACTACTCAGGAGGCTGAGGCAGGAGAATTGCTTGAACCCAGGAGGCGGAGGTTGCAGTGAGCCGAGATCGCGCCACTGCACTCCAGCCTGGGCGACAGAGCGAGACTCCGTCTCAAAATTTGAGTGCAGTCTTAAAACTGGAGTGCAGTGGCGCGATCTCGGCTCACTGCAAGCTCCACCTCCCGGGTTCACGCCATTCTCCCGCCTCAGCCTCCGAGTAGCTGGGACTACAGGCGCCCGCCACCACGCCCGGCTAGTTTTTTGTATTTTTAGTAGAGACGGGGTTTCACCATGTTAGCCAGGATGGTCTCGATCTCCTGACCTCGTGATCCACCCGCCTCGGCCTCCCAAAGTGCTGGGATTACAGGCTTGAGCCACCGCGCCCGGCCCTGATTTTCTTTTAATTGCAAAGGAAATGGATGCTCATTGTAAATATTTAAACAATCCAGAAATATACTCCTCCCAACTCCAAAAAAAAGAAAAAAGGAAAGAAAAATACCAATGAAAAGTCCCATTCCTGTCACCCTTCTGAATTCAGCTGGGAATTCACCTAGACTTTTACAAAGGCGGAGTTTGTGTTTGGCGATGGACATGCAGGTGCACGATGTTCAGCAAGTTTTAGTTCTGCTAATTGAAGCCATGTGAGCGGTCTGCCTTACTCACCCAGGATTTCGAAGGTCGGTTTGTGGCGATTTGGAGCATTATAGGAATGCCGTGTTGTTCTGGCCCTGACCTCCAGGGGGCGCGGGAGCGGGGAGGCTCAGGAAGCCAGGTCACAGGAACTTGACTTTTAGGATTTTGGATCGAAGTTGCCTCCTCAACCGTAAATCATGGGTTCTTAACGTTTTTAGGTCCGGGACCGTTGATAAAGCTGTCCTTGATAAAACATCCCCTCAAGAAAAAAAAAATTTTAACTTTTATTTTAATGGAATGTCAAATGAAAAAAGTTGCAAGAATAGTAAAAGCAGCCGGGCACATTGGCTCCCGCCTGCAGTCTCAGCACTTTGAGAGGCCGAGGCGGGAAGATCACTTGAGGTCAGGAGTTCGAGACCAGCTTGACCAACATTGAGAAACCCCGTCTTTAATAAATATACAAAAAATTAGCTGGGAATGGTGGCGGGGCGCCTGTAGTCCCAGCTACTCGGGAGGCTGAGGCAGGAGAATCGCTTGAACCCAGGAGGAAGAGGTTGCAATGAACCGAGATCATGCCACTGTGCTCCAGCCTGGGTGACAAAGTGAGACTCTGTCTCAAAAAAACAAAAAAACAAAAAAAAAAAGAAAGAAAGAAAAAGAAAGAAATCGGGGCCAGAAGCAACAACTCATGCCTGTAATCCCAGCATTTTGGGAAGCCACGGTGGGAAGATCACCGGAGTCCAGGAGTTCCAGACCTAGGTAACATAGTGAAACCCCCGTCTCTACAAAACACAAAAAATTATCCAAGTGTGGTGGAGCACACCTATAGTCCTAGCTACTTAGGAGGCAGAGGCAAGAGGATCACCTGACCCCAGGAGGTCGAGGCTGCAGTGACCTATGATTGTGCCACTGCACTGCAGCCTGGACAATAGAGCAAGACCCTGTCTCAAAAAAAAAAAAAAAAAAAAGACAGAGGCCGGGCACGGTGGCTCACACCTGTAATCCCAGCACTTTGGGAGGCTAAAGCGGGTGGATCACCTGAAGGTCAGGAGTTCAAGACCAGCCTGGCCAACATGGTGAAACCCCATCTGTACTAAGAATATAAAAAATTAGCCGGGCATGGTGATGGGCACCTGTAATCCCAGTGACTTGGGAGGCTGAGGCAGCAGAATCACTTGAACTCGGGAGGTGGAGGTTGCAGTAAGCCGAGATCGTGCCATTGCACTCCAGCCTTGAGTGACAAGGGCGAAACTTCGTCATATACACAGAAAAAAAGACAGAAAGAAATTGGCTCATGCAATTGTGGGGGCTGGTAAACCCTAGAAAAATAATACAGGCGTATATATCTATGTCTGTTTAAGTTTTTTCTGGAATCATTTGAGAGTACTTTGGAAACATCATGCTCCTTTACCATAAATTCGTCACTATGTATCTCTTATATTGCGGTTATGACAGGATATTCTCTGACATAACCACAATATATTTATCAAAATAAGGAACTATGCCAGATACCACACTATCCTCAGCCTTCACTGAAATTTCGTCAGTCGTTCCAATAACAGTTGTTTTTTTTTTTTTTTTTGAGACAGAGTCTTAATTTGTCGCCCAGGCTGGGGTCCAGTGGCATAATCTCAGCTCACTACAACCTCTGCCACTCAAGTTCAAGAGTTTCTACTGACTCAGTCTCCCAAGTAGCTGGGATTATAGGTGCCCACCACCACACCTGGCTACGTTTTGTATTTTTAGTAGAGATGGGGATTTGCCATGTCGGCCAGGCTGGTCTTGAACTCCTGACCTCAGGTGATCCTCCTGCCTCAGCCTCCCAAGGTGCTAGGATTACAGGTGTGAGCCACCATGCTGGGCCCCAATAATGTACTTTATCACTTTGTTTTTCTGGATAATGTTTTGGTTTTGGTTTTATTATTTTTTGTAGAGTCGGGGGTCTATGCTGCCCAGGCTTGTCTTGAGCTCCTGGGCTCAAGTAATCCTCTCACCTCAGCCTCTCAAAGTGCTGGGATTGCAGGCAAGAGCCACTGCACCTGCTGTCAATAATGTTTTTGTAAATAAATTTTAAAACACTTTGTTCTGTTTTAACAGCATAAGAAATCCTTTAGCTGGGTGTGGTGGATCATGCCTGTAATCCCAGCACTTTGGGAGGCCAAGGAGAGAGGATTGCTTGAGGCCAGGAGTTCAAGACCAGCCTGGGCAACATGAAGAAACCCCATCTCTACAAAAAATACAAAAATTAGCCAGGTGTAGTGGTGCACACCTGTGGTCCCGGCTACTCTGGAGGCTGAGGTGGGAGGATCACCTGAGCCTGGGAGATTGAGGCTGCAGTGAGCTATGATCACACCACTGTCTATGATCACCCAGCCTGGGTGACAGAGAGAGACCCGGTCTCAAAAAAGAAAAGAAGAAGGCCGGACATGGTGGCTCATGCCTGTAATCCCAGCACTTTGGGAGGCCGAGGCAGGCAGACCACGAGGTCAGCACTTCGAGACCAGCCTGGCCAACATGGTGAAACACCATCTCAGCGGGATGGGAGAGCATTAGGAGATATACCTAATGTACACAATGAGTTAATGGGGGCAGCACACCAATGTGGCACATGTATACATATGTAACAAACCTGCACGTTGTGCACATGTACCCCTAGAACTTAAAGTATAATAAAAAAGAAAAAAAATGAATTTAGCAAGGTTTTGAATTTAAAAAAAAAAAAGAAAGAAACCCCATCTCTACTAAAAATACAAATAAGCCAGGAGTAGTGGCAGGTGCCTGTAATCCCAGCTACTTGGGAGGCTGAGGCAGGAAAATCTTGTGAACCCGGGAGGCGGGGGTTGCAGTAGTGAGCCGAGACCGCGCCATTGCACTCCAGCTTGGGTGATAGAGTGAGACTCCGTCTCAAAAAAAAAAAAAAAAAAAAAGAAGAAATCTGTTGTTAGTTTCAAATTTGCTTACTCAATCACCTCCCTAATGGTGAAATTTTAGGTGGTTTCCAATATTTTGGGTTATAACATAGTGAGCACCTTTGTACATATATTCTCATATGCATGTACAAGTATTTATAGATGACTCTCTAGAAATGAGATTGCAGGACACAGTGTGTACGCACCATTTTTTATGTTGGCAACCTTTTTTTTTTTTGAGACGGAGTGTCGCTCTTGTTGCCCAGGCTGGAGTGCAATGGCGCAATCTCAGCTCACAGCAACCTCCGCCTCCTGGGTTCAAGCTATTCTCCTGCCTCAGCCTCCCGAGTAGCTAGGATTACAGGCATGTGCCACCACGCCAGTTTAATTTTGTATTTTTAGTAGAGACGGGGTTTCTCCATGTTGGTCAGGTCAGGCTGGTCTCAAACTCCCGGCCTCAGATGACCTGCCCACCTCGGCCTCCCAAAGCGCTGGGATTACAGGCGTGAGCCACCACGCCCGGCCTGTGTCGGTAACTTTTGTGCTGGTGTCTCTTCATCCTCTTCAAGATCCAGACCAGCAATGCCCATTATGGCAGCCACCAGCCGCATCTGACCAGTGAGTGCTTGAAATACAGTGAGTCCATATTAACATGGGCCGTGAAAATGACACACACACTGGATTTCAAAGACTTAGTACCAAAAAAATAGATTGTAAAAGATGTCGATAAGGCCAGGAATGGCTGCTCACGTCTGTAATCCCAGCACTTTGGGAGGCTGAGGTGGGCAGATCACCTGAGGTCAGGAGTTCCAGAGCAGCCTGGTCAACATGGTGAAACCCGTCTCTACTAAAAATACAAAAATTAGTCGGGCATGGTTGCGGGCATCTGTAATCCCAGCTGCTTGGGAGGCTGAGCCACGAGAATTGCTTGAACCCAGGAGGCGAAGGTTGCGGTGAGCCAAGATCGCACCATTTCATTCCAACGTAGGCAACAGAGCAAGATTCCAACTCGGAAAAAAAAGAAAAAATTCAAGAACACACAAAACGAGACTTCAATGTTATAAGCCAGGAAAGAAATAATTTTTGAGGGGTAAAAACTGGAAGGGGGGCTCTGGATGCTAGAAAAAGTCTTTTTCTTGATCGGAGTGTTGGTTACACAGGGATATTCAGCTGTAAACATTCTTTAAGCTTATTATTGGTGAACTCTTCTGCTGTATTTTTACATATCAATAGAAGTCCTTTTTTTAAGCCGGGTGCAGTGGCTCACGCCTGTAATTCCAGCACTTTCAGAGGCCTAGGCGGGTGGATCACCTGAGGCCAGGAGTTCGAGACTAGCCTGGCCAACATGGTGAAACCCCATCTCTACTAAAAATACAAAAATTAACCGGGTGTGGTGGTGGCGCATGCGCCTGTAATCCCAGCTACTCAGAAGGCTGAGGCAGGAGGATTGGTTGAATCTGGGTGGCGGAGGCTGCAGTGAGCCATGATCGTGCCAATGCGCTCCACTCTGGGTGACAGAGTGAGACTCCATCAAAAAAAAAAAGAAAGAAAGAAAAGAAAAGAGACCAGACACGGTGGCTGACGCCTGTAATCCCAGCACTTTGGAAGGCTGAGGCGGGAGGAACACCTAAGGTTGGGAGTTCACAACCAGCCTGACCACCATGGAGAAACCCTGTCTTTACTAAATATACAAAATTAGTTGGGCCTGGTGGCACGTGCCTGTAATCCCAGGTACTCGGGAGGCTGAGGCAGGATAATCGCTTGAACCAGGAAGGCAGAGGTTGCAGTGAGCTGAGATCGCACCACTGCACTCCAGCCTGGGCAACAGGAGCGAAACTTTGTATCCAAAAAAAAAAGAAAGAAAAGGAAACAGAGGGCCGGGCGCGGTGGCTCAAGCCTGTAATCCCAGCACTTTGGGAGGCCGAGACGGGCGGATCACGAGGTCAGGAGATCGAGACCATCCTGGCTAACCCGGTGAAACCCCGTCTCTACTAAAAAATACAAAAAAACTAGCCGGGCGAGGTGGCGGGCGCCTGTAGTCCCAGCTACTCGGGAGGCTGAGGCAGGAGAATGGCGGGAACCCGGGAGGCGGAGCTTGCAGTGAGCTGAGTTCCGGCCACTGCACTCCAGCCTGGGCGACAGAGCGAGACTCCGTCTCAAAAAAAAAAAAAAAAAAAAAAAAAAAAAGAAAAGAAAACAGAAAAGACAAGACGAAAAGGAGGGAAGGAGGGAGGGAGGGAGGGAGGGAGGGGCGGACGGACGGAAGGAAGGAAGGAAGGAAGGAAGGAAGGAAGGAAGGAGAAAGAAATAGAAAGAGAGACAGAGAGAGGGAGGGAGGGAGGGAGGGAAGAAGGAAGGAAGGAAGGAGAAAGAAATAGAGACAGAGGGAGGGAGGGAAGAAGGAAGGAAGGAAGGAAAAAGAAAGAAGGAAAGAAGGAAAGAGAAAGAAAGAAAAAGAAAAAGAAAGAAAGAAAAAAGAAAAAGAAAGAGAGAGAAAGAAAGGAAGGAAGGAAGGAGAGAAAGAAAGAAAAAAAAGAAAAAAGGAAGGAAGGAAGGAAAGAAAAGAGAGAGAGAAAGAAAAGAATCATGGCCGAAGGGGACATGGAGCATGTTATTTTGCATTCACAAACCCATCGCACCAGGCAATGCCAACCCCCATCAGGAGGGATGGACTGAGCAGGCAGCTGCAGTTACCACATCCCAAAGAGAAGCAGCTATGCCCAGCCACCAGCCTGCCAGCGGCCACAGGAAGCCCAGAACCAGCCACACTGGGCTGGTTGACCACCACTCACCACCCTCCCCTCCCCTGGCATGCAGGTTCCTTACCTGTAGCCAGAGTGGCTTTTGAGGCAGGATGTGGTGGGTCCATCATGGGCAATGCTTGTGCCCATGCAGTTATCCGACCCTGGCCTGACCAACTTACCAGAAACTCTAGCCCCAGGGGGTTCTGAGTAAGGCCCAGAGGCTGCAATAAGCACCAGTGGAGGGACACAGGCAGGAGGAAGCTGGAGGTGCGCCAAGCCGAGGGCGTCTCAAAGGCGGGCAGAAAACATCAGCACCAGCAATAATAATAAAAACAGGGCTGGGTGGCCGGGCGCGGCGGCTCACGCCTGTAATCCCAGCACTTTGGGAGGCGAGGCAGGCAGATCACGGGGTCAGAAGTTCTAGACCAGCCTGGCCAACATGTTGAAACCCCATCTCTATCAAAAATACACAAATGACCGGATGCGTTGGCTCACGCTTGTAATCCCAGCACTTTGGGAGGCGAGGCAGGCAGATCAGGAGGTCAGGAGTTCAAGACCAGCCTGGCCAACATGGTAAAACCCCATCTCTACTGAAAATACAAAAATTAGCCTGATGTGGCGGTGGGCGCCTGTAATCCCAGCTACTCGGGAGGCTGAGGCAGGAGAATCGCTTGAACCTGGGAGGCGGAGGTTGCAGTGAACCAAGATCGCACCACTGCACTCCAGCCTGGGCGACAGAGCAAGACTGTGTCTCAAAAAAAATAAATAAATAAAATACACAAATTAGCCAGGCACAGTGTCGCGCGCCTGTAATCCCAGCTACTGGGGAGGCTGAGGCAGGAGAATCACTTGAGCCCAGGAGGTTGCAATGAGCTGAGATCTTGCCATTGCACTCCAGCCTGAGCGAACAAAGTGAAACTCCATCCAATAATAATAATAATAATTTTAAAATAATAGTAATAATAATAGTGATTGCTTAGGACCAGGGGCTCTTCTAAGCCTTCATAACCACCAAAGCAGGTGGAGATAAGAGATGCAAGCTCACAGAATGCATAATGGAGGCCAGGCATGGTAGCTCATGCCTGTAATCCCAGCACTTTGGGAGGCTGAGGTGGGAGGATCACTGAGCCCAGGAGTTCGAGACCAGCCGGGCCAACATAGCATGACCCCATCTCTAAAAAAAAAAATTGTTTTTAATTAGCCAGGCACGGTAGCACACACCTGTAGTCCCAGCTACTCAGGAGGCCGAGGTGGAAGAATCACTTGAACCCAGGAGTTATCCACCCGGCTACAGTGAGCTGTGATTGTGCCACTGCACTTCAGCCTGGGCAACACAGTAAGACCGTGTCTCTAAAACAACTAAAAAATATATATACAGGCCGGGCGCGGTGGCTCAAGCCTGTAATCCCAGCACTTTGGGAGGCCGAGACGGGTGGATCACGAGGTCAGGAGATCGAGACCATCCTGGTGAACACAGTGAAACCCTGTCTCTACTAAAACTACAAAAAACTAGCCGGGCTAGGTGGCGGGCGCCTGTAGTCCCAGCTACTCGGGAGGCTGAGGCAGGAGAATGGCGTGAACCCGGGAGGCGGAGCTTGCAGTGAGCTGAGATCAGGTCACTGCACTCCAGCCTGGGCGACAGAGCGAGACTCCGTCTCAAAAAAAAAAAAAAAAAAAAAAAATATATATATATATATATATATATATATACACAGAATGGAAGCTGGTATTATTATTACATTGAAAATTCTAAGGCCGGGCATGGTGGCTCATGCCTTGTAATCCCAGCACTTTGGGAGGCCGAGGTAGGCGGATCACGAGGTCAGGAGATCAAGACCATCCTGGCTAACATGGTGAAACCCCATCTCTACTAAAAATACAAAAAAATTAGCGGGATGTAGTGGTGGGCGCCTGTAGTCCTAGCTACTTGGGAGGCTGAGGTAGGAGAATGGCATGAACCTGGGAGGCGGAGCTTGCAGTGAGCTGAAATCACGCCACTGCACTCCAGCCTGGGTGACAGAGCGAGACTCCATCTCGAAAAAAAGAAAAGAAAATTCTAGAAGTCTCTAATTCTAAAGTTGTAAGTGTTTAAGAGTGCAATTCTAGTCGAATGTTGGTTACCTGAGGCTGAGAATGGAAGGTGGGAGGGAGACATAAAAAGAAATGGGTTAATGGGTACAAAAATAGAGTTAGAACCAGATGCAGGGACTCACATCTATAATCTCAGGACTTTGAAGGCCGAGGTGGGAGGATTGCTTGAGGCCTTGAGTTTGAGACCAGCCTGGCCAACATGGTGAAACCCTGTCTCGATTAAAAATATAAAAATTGGCCAGGTGCAGTGGCTCACACCTGTAATCCCAGCACTTTGGGAGGCCAAGGCAGGCGGATCACGAGGTCAGGAGATCGAGACTATCCCGGCTAATACGGTGAAACCCTGTCTCTACTAAAAATACAAAAAAATTAGCCGGGCATGGTGGCGGAATCCCAGCTACTCAGGAGACTTAGGCAGGAGAATGGCGTGAACCCGGGAGGTGGAGCTTGCAGTGAGCCGAGATCGCGCCACTGTACTCCAGCCTGGGCAACAGAGCTAGACTTCGCCTCAAAAAAAAAAAAAAAAAAAAATTAGCCAGATGTGGTGGCACATGCTTGTACTCCCAACACTTTGGGAGGCTGAAGTGGGCGGATCAGTTGAGGTCAGGCGTTTGAGACCAGCCTGGCCAACATGGTGAAACTAAAAATACAAAAATTAGCTGGGCGTGATGGCGGGTGCCTGTAATCCCAGCTACTTGGGAGGTTAAGGCAGGAGAATCTCTTGAACCCAGGAGTTGGAGGCTACAGTGAGCAGAGATTGCACCACTGCACTGCAGCCTGGGTGACAGAGCGAGACCCTGTCTCAAAAAAAATAAAATAAATAAAATAATGCAGATGCTAACCTGAGCTGGGTTGAGGAACAGGGAAAATGGGTCCCAGTGGGGAGTCCCCTTCAGTTACCCAACTTTAAGGCCACAGCCCCCTCACTACCAAAGTGTGTTTCTCTGATCCGCAGCATCAAGCTTCCTGGACATGTTAGAAATGCAAGATCTTGGTGGGGCATGGTGGCTCACGCCTGTAATCCAGCACTTTGGGAGGCCGAGGCAGGTAGACTGCCTGAGGCCAGGAGTTCGAGACCAGCCTGACCAACGTGGTGAAACCCTGTCTCTATGAAAAATACAAAAAATCAGCTGGGTGTGGTGGTGGGCGCCTGTGATCCCATCTACTCTGGAGGCTGAGAAAGGAGAATTGCTTGAACCCAGGAGGTGAAGGTTGCAGTAAGCTGCGATCACACCATTGCTCTCCAGCCTGGGTGACAGAGTGAGACTCGGTCAAAAAAAAAAAAAAAGAAAGAAAGAAAGAGGGGGAGAGAGAGAGAGAGAGAGAGGAAGGAAGGAAGGAAGGAAGGAAGGAAGGAAGGAAGGAAGGAAGGAAGGAAGGAAGGGAGGTAGGGAGGGAAGGAAATGCAAGAGCTGAGGTCCTGCTCCAGCCCCGCTGAATTAGAATCCGCATTTTAACAAGACCCCCAGGTGATTCCTGGTCACCTTTAAGGTATAAGAAGCGCTGAATGCGTACGTCACCCAGAGACACTGGGCGGTTCCCTTCCTGCTCTCACCATGTAGATGGCGCCCCCTTGTGGAGATTTTATTGAGACACGGTTTGGCTCTACCGCCCTGGCTGGAGTGCAGCGGCGCAATTTCAGCTAACTGCAGGATCGAACTTCAGTCCTGGAGCAATCCTCCCACTTCAGCCTACCGAGTAGATGGGACTACAGGCACGCGCCACCATGCCCGGCTAATTTTTTTTTATTATTGGAGAGATGGGGGGGTGGTCTCGCTATATTGCCCAAGCTGGTCTTGAACTGCTGGCCTCAGCGATCCTCCTGCCTCAGCCTCCCAAAGCACTGGGATTGCAGTCATAAGCCACTGCATCCAGCCAGCCCTCTTCCTTTATAGCAGGGGGTCTATCTCTCTTGTTGGATTTGATCGTCGGTGCATGAATTTGTAATCAGCTGAAAATCTGAAACCATGGCAGAGATGTTTTATTGGAAATAAGCAATTTGTATTATTCTCTTTTTTTTTTTTTTTCTTAAGACAGAGTCTCGCTCTGTCACCCAGGCTGGAGTGCAGTGGCACAATCTCAGCTTACTGCAGCCTCTGCCTCCCGGGTTCAAGCGATTCTCCTGCCTCAGCCTCCTGAATAGCTGGGTTTACAGGCATGCGCCACCATGCCCAGCTAATTTTTGTATTTTTAGTAGAGATGGGGTTTCGCCATGTTGCCCAGGGGTGGTCTAGAACTCCTGACCTCAAGTGATCCGCCTGCCTTAGCCTCCCAAAGTGCTAAGATTACAGTCATGAGCCATTGCACCTGGCAATTTTCTCCATTTTAATATGCCCTCCAAGAAGTTAGGTCTTGTGGGGAAAAAGTTACATATGAAAATACATCATCATCTACAGAAGAGTGGCAGATTTGCTTGGGTTCCACAAAAGCAGATTCTGAGACAATGACTTGGGTGATGGCAATTTATTTGGGAGGTGATCCCAGGAAGCAGGAGTGAGTTAGAGAGAACCAAGCCAGAAACAAGGCCTGGCATGGTGGCTCACACCTGTAATCCTAGCACTTTGGGAGGCCAAGGCAGGCAGATCACCTGAGGCCAGGAGCTTGAGAACAGCCTGACCAACATGGTCTCAAAAAAAAAAAAAAAAGCAAGCAAGCAATGAGAGAAAAGCCAGTAAGCGCCTGCTGCTCAGCGGGTCTCAGCTGGGGATCCTCTGAGAAACCAAGCAGAAAATACCTCGGAATCTTCCCACCGAAGGATGAGGAGCGGCCAGCGCGGTGGCTCAAGCCTGTGATCCCAGCACTTTGGGAGGCCAAGACGGGGGAGGAATGCCTGAGGCCAGGAGTTCAAGATGAGTCTGGGCAACATAGCGAGACCCCATCTCTCAAAAAAAATTTTTTTTGTTATTAACTAGCCAGACACTGGGCTTGTGCCTGTAGTTCCAGCTATTCGGAAGGCTGAGGAAGAAGGATCGTGGGTCGGGCACAATGGCTCACACCTGTAATCCCAGCACTTTGGGAAGCCGAGGCAGGCAGATCCCTTGAGGTCAGGAGTTCAAGACTAGCCTGGCAAAACCATGAAACCTGGTCTCTACTACTAATACAAAGAAATTAGCTGAGCCTGGTGGCACACACCTGTAATCCCAGCTACTCAGAAGGTTCAGGAAGGGGATTGCTTGAACCTGGGAGACGGAGGCTGCAATGAGCCAAGATCTCACCACTGCACTCTTAAAAAAAAAAAAGAAAAAGAGGCCAGGGCAGTGGCTCACGCCTGTAATCCGAACACTTTGGGAGGCCGAGGCAGGAGGATCACAAGGTCAGGAGATCAAGACCATCCTGGCCAACATGGTGAAAGCCTGTCTCTACTAAAAATACAAAACTTAGCTGGGCATAGTGGTGCACGCCTGTAGTCCCAGCTACTCGAGAGGCTGAGGCAAGAAAATCGCTTGAACCCGGGAGTCAGAGGTTGCTGTGAGCCAAGATCACGCCACTGCACTCCAGCCTGGTGACAGAGCAAGACTCCGTCTCAAAAAAAAAAAAAAAAAGGAGGAGGATCTCTTGAGCTCAGGAGATCGAGGCTGCAGTAAGCTATGATCACACCACTGCACTACAGCCTGGGTTACAGAGTGAGACCATGTCTCTAAAAAATAAAAAATAGAATTTAAATTTTTTTTTGAATGTAGGCTGGCCAATTGGACTTCATCAAAATGAAAAGCTTTTGCCTTTTTTTTTTTTTTTTTTTTTGAGATGAAGTTTCGCTCTTGTTGCCCAGGCTGGAGTGCAGTGGCACAAGCTGGGCTCACTGCAACTTCCGCCTCCCAGGTTCAAGCGATTCTCCTGCCTCAGCCTCCCGAGTAGCTGGGATTCAGCCCTGAGCCACCATGCCCGGCTAATTTTTTGTATTTTTAGTAGAGATGGGTTTTCACCATGGTGGCCAGGCTGATCTCAAACTCCTGACCTCAGGTGATCCACCTGCCCCGGCCTCCCAAAGTGCTGGGATTACAGGTGTGAGCCACCGCATCCGGCCAGCTTTTGCCATTATTATAAAGGCAATTTAAAAATAAAGAAAATAAAAATGAAGGAGGAGGTGGCTGGGGCGTTGATGCAGCAAACTCACCAGGTCTTCAGGGCAGAGCTGCCCAGGGGCGTTACAAAGGACGACATTACACATCCCCACACTTTCAGGGTGCACCTGGGGTCCAAGTAGGTTCCATGGTGCCAGAGAAAACAGAAAGGAGAGCGCCAGGCGTGGTGGCTCATACCTGTAATCCCAGCACTTTGGGAGACCAAGGCGGGCAGATCACTTGAGGACAGCAGTTTGAGACCACCCTGGGCAACATGGTGAAACCCCGTCTCTACTAAAAATACAAAAATTAGCCGGGCGTGGTGGCACGAGGCTGTAGTCCCACCTACTCAAGAGACTGAGACAGAAGAATTGCCTGAACCCAGGAGCCAGAGGTTGCAGTGAGCCGAGATTGCACCACTGTACTCCAGACTGAGTGACAGAGCTAGACCCTGTCTCAAGAAAAAAAAAAGAAAAGAAAAGAAATTGGTTTCTCTACCTCTAAATTAATGCTCAAAAAAAAAACCCTCAAAATTATCAGTTTTGTTTTTTGGATTTTTCTGTGAGTTTGTTTGGTTGCTGGTGGTGGTGGTGGTGGTGGTGGTGGTGGTGGTGGTTGCTGGTGGTGGTGGTGGTGGTGGTTGCTGGTGGTGGTGGTGGTGGTTGCTGGTGGTGGTGGTGGTGGTGGTGGTGGTGGTTGCTGGTGGTGGTGGTGGTGGTGGTGGTTGCTGGTGGTGGTGGTGGTGGTGGTGGTGGTTGCTGGTGGTGGTGGTGGTGGTGGTGGTGGTGGTGGTGGTTGCTGGTGGTGGTGGTGGTGGTGGTTGCTGGTGGTGGTGGTGGTGGTGGTGGTGGTGGTGGTGGTGGTGGTTGCTGGTGGTGGTGGTGGTGGTGGTTGCTGGTGGTGGTGGTGGTGGTGGTGGTGGTGGTTGCTGGTGGTGGTGGTGGTTGCTGGTGGTGGTGGTGGTTGCTGGTGGTGGTTGCTGGTGGTGGTGGTGGTGGTGGTGGTGGTTGCTGGTGGTTGCTGGTGGTGGTGGTGGTTGCTGGTGGTGGTGGTGGTGGTGGTTGCTGGTGGTGGTTGCTGGTGTTGGTGGTGGTGGTGGTGGTGGTGGTGGTGGTTGCTGGTGGTGGTGGTTGCTGGTGGTGGTGGTGGTGGTGGTGGTGGTTGCTGGTGGTGGTGGTGGTGGTGGTTGCTGGTGGTTGCTGGTGGTGGTGGTGGTGGTGGTGATGGTTGCTGGTGGTTGCTGGTGGTGGTGGTGGTGGTGGTGGTGGTGGTGGTGGTGGTTGCTGGTGGTGGTGGTGGTGGTGGTGGTGGTGGTTGCTGGTGGTGGTGGTGGTTGCTGGTGGTGGTGGTGGTGGTGGTGGTGGTTGCTGGTGGTGGTGGTGGTGGTGGTGGTGGTGGTTGCTGGTGGTGGTGGTGGTGGTGGTGGTGGTTGCTGGTGGTTGCTGGTGGTGGTGGTGGTGGTGGTGGTGGTGGTGGTGGTGGTGGTTGCTGGTGGTGGTGGTGGTGGTGGTGGTGGTGGTGGTGGTGGTGGTGGTTGCTGGTGGTGGTGGTGGTGGTGGTGGTGGTGGTGGTGGTGGTGGTGGTTGCTGGTGGTGGTGGTGGTGGTGGTGGTGGTGGTGGTGGTAGAGACAAGATTTCACCATGCTGCCCAGGCTGGTCTTAAACTCCTGGGCTCAAGCAATCTGCCCGCCTTGGCCTTCCTAAGTGTTGGGATTACAGGCGTGAGCCACCGCGCCTGGCCATAAACTATCATAGTTTTAAGAAGCAGTGAATTGTTACCTTTTCTGAAGCATATAATTGCCAGCACACCCAGGAGGCCCAAATATCTCAGTTGGGCTTGAAAGAAACTATCCCCAATGAAGTAGAGCTAATAAGGCATGTAAACTATGCATAACAAATATCCTCAGAGAAATTACGGAGGATAATGGCAAGTTGAAGCGAGAAGAGGAGGTTATGAAGCAGAACCTAACTGGAGATGAGGGATATGAAAAACTCAATTATTGAAATAATTATGTGTTGGATGGTGTATCAGATGGCAGAATAGACAGAGCTTTAAAAATGAATAAATTAGGCCAGGTTTGGTGGCTCATGCCTGTAATTCCAGCACTTTAGGAGGCTGAGACGGGAGGATCGCTTGAGCCCAAGAGCTCAAAATTAGCCTGGGCAACATGGCAAAAGCCCATCTCTATAAAAAATCAAAAAAATAGCTGGATGTGGTGGTGCACATCACACAGTAGTTGGTACCTGTAGTACCAACTACTGGGGAGGCTGAGGTGGGAAGATTGTTTGAGCCCAGGAGGTCGAGGCTGCAGTGAGCTATGTTCACATCACTGCACTTCAGCCTGAGTGACAGAGTGAGACCTTGTCTCAAAAAAAAAGAGTGGACAAGATGAGAATACTATTCCAGAAGCATCTGTAAGGGACAGAGAGAGGGAAACTAAGGAAAAAGTTAAGATACGTAACTTTTAAGTAGGCCAGGCACAGTGGCTCACGCCTGTAATCCCAGTGCTCTGGGAGGCCGAGACGGGTGGATCACCTGAGGTCAGGAGTTTGAGACCAGCCTGGCCAACATAGTGAAACCCCATCTCTACTAAAACTACAAAAAATTAGCCAGGCATTGTGGTGGGCGCCTGTAATCCCAGCTACTTGGGAGGCTGAGGCACAAGAATCACTTGAGTCTGGGAGGCAGATATTGCAGTGAGCCGAGATCACGCGACTGCACTCCAGCCTGGGCGTCAGAGCAAGACTCTGTCTCATAAGAGAATAATAATAATTCTCTAGATTACTAGTCAGAGACTCTTGTTCTCTTCCCTTACTTTTTCCCAAACAGAGTCTCTCTGTGCTGAGATGCCTGGAGTTAGGTGAGGAGTGACACAAGCTCCTCTGTGGCCACCACCTCTAGGACTGCACTGGGTCAGACCTGAAGCCAGCACGGCACCGGGTCTCACCCAAGGCCCGCTGTACCCACGGCTTGGCAACCGCCTATGTTCACTCCAGGCTCTCTTCAAGGCAGTGGACTCCCCTCTGGTCCAGGGCAGGTCCAGAAATGCTGTCCAAGAGCCATGGCCTGCAACTGGGGACCTCAAGAGTGTTCTTGGGGCTCTACCCCACTGCGGCCAGGCTGACAGCTAAGCTGCGAGACGGAATCACATTTACTTTTTTTTGAGACAGAGTCTCGCTCTGTCACCCAGGCTGGAGTGCAGTGGTGTGATCTCAGCTCACTGCAAGTTCCACCTCCCAGGTTCACACCATTCTCCTGCCTCAGCCTCCCAAGTAGCTGGGACTACAGGCGCCCACCACCATGTCCAGCTAATTTTTTGTATTTTTAGTAGAGACGGGGTTTCACCGTGTTAGCCAGGATGCTCTTGATCTCCTGACCTCATGATCTGCCCACCTCGGCCTCTCAAAGCGCTGGGATTACAGGCATGAGCCACCGCACAGCCTTTTTTTTTTTTTTTTTTTTTTGAGACGTTGTCTCGCTCTGTTGCCCTGGCTGGAGAGCAGTGGCACAATCTCAGCTCAATGCAACCTCCACCTCCCAGATTCAAGCGATTCTCCTGCCTCAGCCTCCCGAGTAGCTGGGATTACAGGCACCCGCCACCACACCTGGCTAATTTTTATATTTTTAGTAGAGACGGGGTTTTGCCATGTTGGCCAGGCTGGTCTTGAACTCCTGACCTCAGATGATCCACCCGCCTCAGCCTCCCAAAGTGCTGGGATTACAGTCGTGAGCCACCGCACCCAGCCTTCCCTTTTCTTTTCTTTTTCTTTTTTTTCTTTTTTTTTTTTTTTTTTTTGAGACAGAGTCTTACTCTGTCATCCAGGCTGGAGCGCAATGGCGTGAACTGGACTCATTGCAGCCTCTGCCTCCCAGGTTCAAGCGATTCTCCTGCCTCAGCCTCCCGAGTAGCTGGAATTACAGGCGCCCTCCCACCCCCACCACGCCCGGCTAATTTTTGTATTTTTAATGGAGACAGGATTTCACCGTGTTGGCCAGGCTGGTCTCAAACTCCTGACCTCAGGTGATCCACTTGATCCCAAAGTGCTGGGATTACAGGCGTGAGCCACAGCGCCTGGCCTCTCTGCTTTTCTCTGCTTTCTCAAGCAGGAGTCTCTCCCATGTAGCCACCACAGCTGGGAATGTGCCAGGTTCCATCTGAAGCCATCACGTTTGAGTCTCACCCAAGGCCCACAGCGCGTACCACCTGGCCTGGCCACTGCTGCCGATTATTCAGGGCCCAAGGGCTCTTTAGTCAGCAGGTGATGAACCTGCCAGGACTGGGTCCTTACCTTCAACACAGCATCTTCCCTTCCCCATCACGGTGTGTTTGAAACGTCCTCCAGCAGCTGGGGCCCGGAATGGGAGTCCTGCTATTCTGCCCAGTGCCCTATCCTACTGAGGTAGGAGGCGGGGCTTGTACACGGGACCAAACTGACGACTGGCTGAAACAGGTCTAGGGCAGAAGCAGCTTTCCATAAGACACGCCCACCAGCGTGCCATATCAGTTTACCATTGCCATGGCAACACTCAGAAGTTAGCACAGCTTTCCATGGCAATGACCTGGTGACTGGAAGTTACCACCCTCCTCCTAAATGTTTGCATAAACTGCCCCTTGATTTGCATATAATTTAAAGTGGGTATGAATATGACAGCAGTGCTGCCTCTGAGCTGCTCCTCTGGGCACTATGGCCTATGGAGTAGCCCCGCTCTGCAAGGGGCAGTCCCTGTATTGTGGCTGTGCACTGAGGCTTCAGTAAAAGTTGCTATGTAACACCACTGAGCCAGACACAGTGGCTCACACCTGTAATCCCAGCACCTTGGGAGCCCAAGGTGGGTGGATCACTTGAAGCCAGGAATTCAAGACCAGCCAGCAATACGGTAAAACTCCACCTCTACAAAACACTAGCCAGACATGGTGGCACATGCCTGTAATCCCAGCTACTTGGGAGGCTGAGGCACAAGAATCACTTGAACCCGGGAAGTGGAAGATGCAGTGAGCAGAGATCACGCCACTGCACTCCAGCCTGGGTGACAGAGCAAGACTCCGTCTCAAAAAAGAAAAAAGAAGGCCAGGCGCGGTGGCTCACGCCTGTAATCCCAGCACTTTGGGAGGTCGAGGCGGGTGGATCACAAGGTCAGGAGATCGAGACCATCCTGACTAACATGGTGAAACCCCGTCTCTACTAAAAATACAAAAAATTAGCCAGGCGTGGCGGTGGGCACCTGTAGTCCCAGCTACTCGGGAGGCTGAGGCAAGAGAATGGCGTGAACCTAGGAGGCGGAGCTTACAGTGAGTCGAAATCGCGCCACTGCACTCCAGCCCGGGCGACAGAGCGAGACTGTCTCAAAAACAAAAAAAAAAAAAAGAAAAGAAAAAAAAATAACACCACTGGCTCACCCTTGAATTCTTACAGGGTAATGTCAAGAACCCTCCTAGGCTAAGCCGACATTGAGACTGCAGACACACACCACCGAGCCCACCTAATTTTTTAAAACTTTTTCTCTTATAGAGATAGGGTCTTGCTATGTTGTCTAGGCTGGTTTCAAATTACTGGACTCACAATATCCTCCCACCTCGGCCTTCCAAAGTGCTGGGATTACAGGCATCAACCACCTTGCCCAGCCATAAACACTCTTCTTTATGGCTGGGCTTGGGGGGGGGGTCTATTTGTTACAGCAGCTTATCTCATGCTAACCAATACCTGCTACTATGCATAACACATATAACACTCCCGGCCTCATCCTTCATGGCCCCTCCCAATTCTTCCCCAGACCTTCTCCCATAGTAGAGCTAACAGCTGACAGGTGGCCTTCCCACCTATCACTTTTTACTTTATTTGCATGTTTTTTGTTTTTTGGGTTTTTTTGACACAGAGTCTTGCTCTGTTGCCCAGGATGGAGTGCAGTGGTGCCATATCGGCTCACTGCAGCCTCTGCCTCCCGGGTTCAAGCGATTCTCCTGCCTCAGCCTCCCAAGTAGCTGGGACTGCAGGCACGTGCCACCACACCGGGCTAATTTCTTGTATTTCTGGTAGAGACGGGGTTTCACCATGTCCACTCATGAGCCACCGCACCCAGTCGCACGTGTTTTTTTATACCATCAGTATTATTCAGTGTAGGGAGGGTGTGCTGTTGCCAGGGCAACTGAAAGTGACAAATGCCCAGTATAGCCTTAAAGGAAAAACTCAATTTCAATCACAACTTTAGGACCAGGGTAACAAATTACCATGACAGATGGACAATCTGAATAAAAGGCTTCTCATTGAAGGTTTGTTCATGCAGCACAACCACAATTTCTGAATCTTTGGAGACTTACAAGATCCTTTACTGGTCTGACACTTCAGAGACAGCTTCCTTTTAATAAAAAAGCAGGACTGGGTGCGGTGGCTCACGCCTGCAATCCCAGCACTTTGGGAGGCCGAGGCAGGAGGATCACCTGACTTCGGGAGTTCCAGGCCTGCCTAACCAACATGGAGAAACCCCATCTCTATTAAAAATACAAAAAATTAGCCGGGCGTGGTGGCAGGCAACTGTAATCCCAGCTACTCAGGAGGCTGAGGCAGAAGAATCGCTTGAACCCAGGAGGCAGAGGTTGCAGTGAACCAAAATCATGCCATTGCACTCCAGCCTGGGCGACAGAGTGAGACTTCATTTAAAAAAAAAAATTATCAGAGCTCTACAATGCTGTCATCATGTCCTCCAAACTCCAGGGAAAACATGCCAAGTTTTCTAGAACTTTCTCTCACTTGGTTTGAGATGGGAAGAATTTCCAAACAATTTTTTTTTTTTTTTTTTGAGATGGAGTCTTACTCTGTTTCCCAGGCTGGAGTGCAGTGGTGCGATCTCGGCTCACTGCAACCTCCGCCTCCCGGATTCAACTGATTCTCCCGGATTCAACTGATTCTCCTGCCTCAGCCTCCCAAGTAGCTGGGATTTCAGGCGCTTGCCACCACACCCAGGTAATTTTTGTATTTTTAATAGAGACAGGGTTTTGCCATCTTGGCCAGGCTGGTCTCAAACTCCTGACCTCAGGTGATATGCCCACCTTGGCCTCTCAAAGTGATAGGATTACAGGCGTGAGCCAACACACCTGGCCAAAAATATTCTTTATTAACAAAACACAAATTTGGTTAAAAGAAGTACACGTGGGGTCTTACTATTTTGGTCACGCTGGTCTCAAACTCCTAGGCTCAAGCCATCCTCCCACTTCCACCTTCCAAAGTGCTGGGATTACAGGCAAGAGCCACAACTTCCAGCCCAAAGAAATCTTGATAATATTTATATAGGCTGGTTATATATATATATATATAGAGAGAGAGAGAGAGAGAAGTTGGCTAAAGGTCAAAAAATATTTCGAGGCCAGACCTTTGAAGAAGTCATATCCAGATTGTTTATTTATTTATTCTATCTTTTTTTTTTTTTTTTTTTTTTTTTAGATGGAGTTTTGCTTTTGTTACCCAGGCTGGAGTGCAATGGCATGATCTTGGCTCACTGCAACATCTGCCTCCCAGGTTCAAGCGATTCCCTTCCCTCAGCCTCCTGAGTAGCGGGATTACAGGTGCCCGCCACCATGCTCAGCTAATTTTTGTATTTTTAGTAGAGACGGGGTTCGCCACGATACTTGGAAGGCGGGGCCTTTTGGAATTAGTGCCTTTTTGTTGTTGTTGTTGTTTTTGGTTTTTGAGACTATTGCTCAGGCTGGAGTGCAGTGGCGCGATCTCCGCTAACGGCAACCTCCACCTCCTGGGTTCAAGCAATTCAAGAGAGTAGTAGGGCAAAGAGGCAAAAGGGGGCTGAACTTGCTCTTTATAATAGTATTCATCTCACCTAGGTGTGGTGGCTCACACCTGCAATCCCAGCACTTTGGGACAGGTGGATGGCTTCAGTCTAAGAATTCAAGACCAGCCCGGGCAACACAGCAAGACCCCCATCTTTACTAAATATTTTAAAAATTAGCCAGACATAGTGATGCATGCCTGTGGTCCCAGCTACTTGGGAGGCTGAAATGGGAGGATCGCTTGAGCCCAGGAGTTCAAGGCTGCAGTGAACCATGATCAGGCCACTGCACTCCAGCCTGGGCAATAGGGCAAGACCGTGTTTTAAAAATGAATGAAAGAGTCTTGAGACCAGTAAGTTTGAGGATGGCTGCTCTATGTACAGCTGAGGTAAGTAAGGCAATGACTAAACTACACACACACACACACACACACACACACACACACACACACACACACACACACACACACACACACACACACACACACTTCTCCACCTCTCATCCCCACACTTCTACCTCCCACATCTCTGCAAGTGTCTGCAAACTCCCAGCAACTAAATGCAAAAATACAGATTAGTTTCCTCTGCTCAAAGCAGACAGGCGGCCTCTAGTGGACATAAAAGGTATTGCTTGACAGCACAATATTTGATGATTTTGTGGAGTCCGCTGAAATTCTAATTGCGGAGGGCAAGATGTCGCCTGAAATGAGAACTTTCTTTCAATACATAAATTTTTTTTTTTTTTTTTTTTTTGAGACGGAGTCTTGCTCTGTCACCCAGGCTGGAGTGCAGTGGCCGGATCTCAGCTCACTGCAAGCTCCGCCTCCCGGGTTCACGCCCTTCTCCTGCCTCAGCCTCCCGAGTAGCTGGGACTACAGGCGCCCGCCACCTCACCCGGCTAGTTTTTTGTATTTTTTAGTAGAGACGGGGTTTCACCGTGTTAACCAGGATGGTCTCGATCTCCCGACCTCATGATCCGCCCGTCTCGGCCTCCCAAAGTGCTGGGATTACAGGCTTGAGCCACCGTGCCCGGCCTCAATATATAAATTTTAAACCCTGCACCATGCTTCTTCTCATGCACGTTCTCACACACGCACACACACACACAGACCCATAGTCACACTCAACGTACAATCACACACAGACTCAACTAGACTAAACATGCATGATACTTTTTTTTTTTTGACACAGGATCTTGCTCTGCCGCCGCCCAGGCTGGAGTGCAGCGGTGCTATTATAGTTCACTGCAGTCTTGACCTCCTAGGCTCAAGAGATCCTCCTGCTTCAGCGTCGGAGAGTAGCTGGGACCACAGGTGCACGCCACCGCACCCCGCTAATCTTTTAATGTTTTGTAGAAATGGGGTCTTGCTGTGTTGCCCAGACTGGTCTTGAACTCGAGCTGAAGCAATCCTCTCACCTTGGCTTCCCAAAGTGCTGCGATTAGAGGAGCAAACACACTTTTATTTTATTTATTTATTTTTTTTTGAGACGGAGTCTCGCTCTGTCGCCCAGGCTGGAGTGCAGTGGCTGGATCTCAGCTCACTGCAAGCTCCGCCTCCCAGGTTTATGCCATTCTCCTGCCTCAGCCTCCCGAGTAGCTGGGACTACAGGCGCCCGCCAGCTCGCCCGGCTAGTTTTTTTGTATTTTGTAGTAGAGACGGGGTTTCACCGTGTTAGCCAGGATGGTCTCGATCTCCTGACCTCGTGATCCGCCCGTCTCGGCCTCCCAAAGTGCTGGGATTACAGGCTTGAGCCACCGCGCCCGGCCAGTTTTTTGTATTTTTTAGTAGAGACGGGGTTTCACTGTGTTAGCCAGGATGGTCTCGATCTCCTGACCTCGTGATCCACACGTCTCGGCCTCCCAAAGTGCTGGGATTACAAACACACTTTTATACACCCAATCACACACACACTGAAACAATCAAACACACACATTCACACACTCACACAGACTCACGCATGCACACTCAGACTGTCACACAAAAACACGCCCTCACACACAGACACACTCATCCAAGCGATCACAAACACACACATTCGCATAACCACACAATGCTAAAAATAGCATGTCATTGACAATGGGAACTTACTAAATGAACGTCATTCTCTACTTTTAAAAAATTGTAACAGAGAGTTAGTTTTTTCCCTGAGCCATTAAATAAACGTTGAGCAAATAATTAAGATGAATCTAGGTTTGGCAGCGGGCCAAATTACAGGTCCACAAGCCCTTAGCAGAAGTCCTTGGGGACAGATGAGTTGCAGAACTCAGAATTGTTCCAATTTTAGAAAGGCAATTTTGAGCGAATACCATACATTATGTAACACTCTCAGAGGCCTGATGCAGGCGCCCCCTTCTCTTCCACCAGATGTGGTAATATTTTTGCAGCAAAAAATGTGAATATTCAGGGCTGGGCATGGTGGGCGCGGTGGCTCACGCCTGTGATCTCAGCACTTTGGGAGGCCGAGGCAGGTGGATCACCTGAAGTCAGGAGTTCGAGACCAGCCTGGCCAACATGGCGAGACCCCAAATCTACTAAAAACACAAAAATTAGCTGGGCGTGGTGGTGCACACCTGTAATCCCAGCTACTTGGGAGGCTGAGACAGGAGAATCGCTTGAACCAGGAGGTGGAGGTTGCAGTGAACTGAGATCACACCACTGCACTCCAGCCTGGGTAACAGAGCAAGACTCCGTCTTGGAAAAAAAAAAATTCCATTGTATGGATAGGCTACATTTTGCACATTTTGTTTATCCATTCATTTGTTGATGGACATTAGGGTTGCTTCACCTTCTGGCTATTGCGAATAGTGCTGCTATGAACATGCATGTACAGTGTTTTGTTTGAACTTTTTTTTTTCTTTTTTTGGGAAGAGACTCACTCTGTTACCTAGGCTGGAGTTCAGTGATGCAATCACAGCTCACTGCAGCTTCCAACTCCTGGGCTCAAACAATCCTCCTGCCTCAGCCTCCCAAGGAGCTGAGACTACAGGTGTGCACCACCACGCCTGGCTAACTTTTTAATTTTTTGTGGAGACGGGATCTCCCTATGTTGTCCAGGCTGGTTTTGAATTCCAGGACTCAAGTGATCCTCCTGTCTTGGCCTCCCAAAGTGTAAGAGATTACAGGCGTGAGTTACCATGCCCCGCCTGACAACCTGTGTTTAATTTATGGAGGAACCACCAAACAAAATCTGTATGTGTGTGTGTGTATGTATATGTGTGTGTGTGTGTGTATATATCTTGACCTCATGATCCACCCGCCTCAGCCTCCCAAAGTGCTGGGTTTACAGGAGTGAGCCACTGCTCATGAGGCCCTGATCAAGCTGCCTGTCGTCTCTTGCCTCACCTCCTCCTCTTGCTCTCCCCCACTCCCTCTTGCTTCAGCCACTCTGGCCTCTTTGCTGTTCCTTGAACAAGCCAGGCACACCATCCTCAAGGCTTTTGCACTTACTGTTCCCTCAGCCGCCAGAGACCTGCCAGCCTCGTCCTCACCTGCCTTGGACTTCTACCCAGTAACCAGCCCCTCCAGCATCCCCATCACCCTTACGCTGCTTTCACTCAAAGTTATTAATGACTTTTCTTGTCTTTGTCCCCACTAATATGTAGTTTCATTAAGAGCAGGAATTTTTTTTTTTTTTTTTTTTTTTGAGACAGTCTCACTCTGTCACCCAGGCTGGAGTGCAGTGGTGCAATCTCGGCTCACTGCAACCTCCCCATCCTGGATTCAAGCAATTCTCCTGCCTGAGCCTCCCAAGTAGGTGTGGCGCCCACCACCACACCCAGCTAATTTTTGTATTTAGTAGAGACGGGGTTTCACCATGTTGGCCAGGCTGGTCTGGAACTCCTGACTTCAGGTGATCCGCCCTCCTAGGTCTCTCAAAGTGCTGGGATTACAGGCGTGAGCCACCTCGCCCGGCCATTAGTCGTATTTCTTGTCTGTGTCCCCACTAATATTCGGTTCCATTGAGAGCAGGAATTTTTTTGAGACAGGGTCTTGCTCTCTTGCCCAGGCTGGAGTGCGGTGGTGCAGTCACAGGTCAGTGCAACCTTGACCTCCCAGGAAGCAATTCTCTCACCTCAGCCTCCTGAGTAGCTGGGAGTACAAGGCATGCACCATCATGCCCGGCTAATTTTTGTATTTTTTGTAGAGACAGGATCTCACTATGTTGTCCAGGATGGTCTGAAACTCATGACCTCAAGTGATCCTCCTGCTTTGGCCTCTCAAAGTGCTGGGGTTACAGGCATGAGCCACCATGCCCAGCCGAGAGCAGGAATTTTTGCCTGTTTTACTCACTCCTGGGTCTCCAGTGTTTAAAATAAGCTTTGGCACACAGCAGATGTTCGAAAAATAATTGTGGGTTTCGGGGGGGTTTTTTTTTAGTTTTTTAGAGACAGGGTCTTGATGTTTCCCAGGCTGGAGTGCAGCAGTGCAACCATAGCTCACTGTAGCCTCGACCTGCTGGACTCAAGCAATCCTCTCCTCTCAGTCTCCTGAGTGGTTGGGATTACAGGTATGCACCACCACACCCAGCTAATTTCTTAATTTTTTGTCGAGATGACGTCTTGCTGTGTTACACAGGCTGGTCTCTAACTTCTGGCCTCAAGTGATCCTTCGGCTTTGGCCTCCCAAAATGCTGGGATTACAGGCAAGAACCACTGTGCCCGGCCTCAAAAAATATTTGTTAAAAGATTAAACAATGGAGATCAAAAGAGAAACAGGAGGAGAAAAGGAAGAGATAAAGGGAAGGAGACAGGGGACACTGCGACTAGGGAACAGGAAGCTGTGGGGCACGGGGGCAGGGGAAGGGGACCAAGGTGGAAGAACGTGTTGGGGTGAGATAAGTGTGGAGGAGAGAAGAAAGAAAATAAGCTGGGGCTGGGCACAGCGGCTCACGCCTGTAATCCCAGCACTTTGGGAGGCTGAGGCGGACAGCTCACTCGAGGTCAGGAGTTCAAGACCAGCCTGGCCAACCTGGTGAAACCCTCTCTCTACTAAAAATACAAAAATCAGCCAGGCGTGGTGGTGCGTGCCTGTAATCCCAGCACCACTGCATTCCAGCCTGGGTGACAGAGCAAGACTCCATCTCCAAAAAAAAAAGAAAAGAAGAGAGAGAACGAGCTGGGGACAGAGAGCAATAGGGAGGCGACAGAATGAGTCAGAGAGATACAGAGTGGGAGAGAGAAACAATACCAAGAAACACCAGAGAGACACACAGGACACAGAAAGATTGATATGCAGAGAGACAAACACAGAAAGAGAAAAGAGCCAGGACACACAGAAACAAGGAAATGAAAGAGTAGGAAAAAAATGGGGCTGGGAGAAGAGAGATGAAAACCAAAGAGAGGGGGGCCAGTGGGAACCGAAATGGAGAGACTCCCCCTCAAACTCACCATTTGCTGGTGGCCAGGGCTTTGGACTGACTTGCTATCCCCAGAGGATCCCAGCTGGGGCTTTTAAACTCTGAGGGACAGAAGTGGTGGAGACAGAGAACATGTGACATCATTCTCAGGGCTTGAGATCACCAGTTTATTTATTCCTCAGAGCAAGTCTACGAAGCAAGTACCATTAGCATCTTCATTCTACAGAACTACACAGGCAGGGCCAGGCACGGTGGCTCACGTCTATAATCTCAGGGCTTTGGGAAGCCAAGGCAGGAATATCACTTAAGCCCAGGAGTTCAAGACCACCCTGGCTAACAGTGTGAGACCCCATTTCTATTAAAAAAAAAAAAAAAGTTTTAAAAATTCAAATAAACTTTAAGGCTGAGCGCAGTGGCTCACACCTGTAATCCCAACACTTAGGGAGGCCAAAGTGGGCGAATCACCTTAGGTCAGGAGTTTGAGACCAGCCTGACCAAGATGACAAAACCTCATCTCTACTAAAAACACAAAAATTAGCCAGGTGGGGTGGCAGGCACCTGTAATCCCAGTTACTCGGGAGGCTGAGGCAGAAGAATCACTTGAACCCGGGAGGAAGAGGTTGCAGTGAGCAGAGATCATGCCACTGCACTCCAGCCTGGGCAACAGAGCAAGACTTCATCTCAAAAAATTTATATAAACAAACTTTAAAAAAAAAATAAACAGAAGCCAGGCGCGGTGGCTCACGCCTGTAATCCCAGAATTTTGGGAGGCCCAGGCGGGCGAATCACAAGGTCAGGAGTTTGAGACTAGCCTGGCCAACATGGTGAAACTCCGTCTCAACTAAAAAGTACAAAAATTAGCCAGGCATGGTGGCAGGGGCCTTATTTCCAGCTACTCGCAGGGCAGAGGCAGGAGAACTGTTTGAACCCGGGAGGTGGAAGTTGCAGTGAGCAGAGATCGAGCCATTGCACTCAAGTGTGGGGGACAAGAGTGAGACTTCTCTCAAAATAAAAATAAAAATAAAATAATAAAAAATAAAAATACAAAAAAAAATAGCTGGGTGTGGTAGCAGGCACCTGTAATCCCAGCTACTCAGGAGGCTGAGGCAGGAGAATCACTTGAACCTGGAAGGTGGAGATTGCAGTGAGCCGAGATCATGCCACTGCACTCCAGCCTAGGTAACAGTGCAAGACTCCATATCAAAAAAGAAAAGAGAAGAAACACAGAAGTCGAGTGACCTGCCCAAAGTCACACAGTTTGTAATGAGAAGAGCTGGAATTTGTACCCGAATAGTCCTGCCCCAGTCAGTGCCCCTATCTCCTATGCTGACTATAAAGAAGTGCTGGCGGCCGGGCGCGGTGGCTCAAGCCTGTAATCCCAGCACTTTGGGAGGCTGAGACGGGAGGATCACGAGGTCAGGAGATCGAGACCATCCTGGCTAACAAGGTGAAACCCCGTCTCTACTAAAGAAAAAAAATACAAAAAACTAGCGGGACGAGGTGGCGGGCGCCTGTAGTCCTAGCTACTCGGGAGGCTGAGGCAGGAGAATGGCATAAACCCGGGAGGTGGAGCTTGCAGTGAGCTGAGATTGGGCCACTGCACTCCAGCCTGGGCGACAGAGCGAGACTCCGTCTCAAAAAAAAAAAAAAATAGTGCTGGCTTCCTGGATTCCCCTTCTGTCCACAGACACGCTCTGGGGAGTGGTGGTGGGGTAAGAGGAGGTGAGCAGAGCAGCGGACCTTCCTAAGGAACCACCTCCACAGATCTCCAGGAGCCACAATGTGAGAGAAAAGGCTCCGCTTCACTCTCCTGGGAAGGCCTCCAGCTCAAGCCGGGAGGCTGGAAAGGGACCAGTTTCTTGCATGTCAGATCCCAGGCCCTGCCCAGACCCAGGCCTCAGTCTTCCAGGATGGAATATGGCCTCCCCACCTCGGACTCCTTGCCCAGAAGCTAGACCTCAGTTTCCTGGTCTAGGTTTCCTAGCAGCGCCACAGGCCAGAGAGGCTGCACCAGTCTTCCAAGGCAGCACAGCGCTTTGGTGATTGGCTCTGAGATTTCCAGACAGGTTGAGAAGCAACATTACCACCGCCGCCATCCACTCCCATCTCTCTGACCCCAGGAAGTGGGCCAGCATCGTTCCCTCTCGGCAGCCAACTGAGATCCCTGAGTTATTTAGCCTCTGTCCCTGACATGATAATTACACCAACAGCAATTCCCAGAACCTCAGCTATTGTCCTAAATCACCCCACTCCTCCTCTTGTCTCCTGTGCTGTAACACGAGGGCAGACACTCTGCTTCTCTCCAGAGACATCTGTCCTTTGCTCCAAGCACACAAAAAACTGGGAAGCCCTTCCCACAAAGGCCCTGCTGCTGCTAAGCTTCTTCTCCCTACTCCAACCAAAAAGAGAAGAGCGCCTTAAGGAAGGAGAACAGCCCACCCGGGACAAGAGAGACAAAGGCCACACCCAGGAAGGTCTTCCCCACACAAACTTGGGAGGGGAGGCATCTCTGCAGACAACAGGACAGACACAGCACGAGGCAGCTGAGGCTGTGGTTTATTGCAGATGGACAGATTCAGGGAGGTGAGAAGGCAGATGGGCCGTGGGCTCTGTGCTCAGCATCCCACAGCAGGAGGAGCAGGAGACAGAGCTCAGGATGGGATCTTCCTGATGGTGGAGGACCCGGTCTGACCACAGAGGAGCTGCAAGAGGCAAGGCCCCGAGCCGACACCCCCTGGGCCCCCATTCCGCGGGATGACAGCTCCAGAGACGCTGGGCAATGTCACTAGGAAGGAGGCCGGACCCATCCGGAGACGGTGCATCCTCGGCGTGGAGCACAGAGCTCTTGCGGGCTGGCGATGCGGGTTGGGGTGGAAGGGAGAGTTACCCAGGTCCTCGACCCTCCGCGGCCTCTGGCGTCTCTCTGGCTGTCTGGTGGCTCAGGCGGCGGCCAGGGTCGCTGTAGCGGCGGCGGCGGCGGCTCAGCGGCAGCTGGAGCTGGGATCGGGGCCCGCCGGGGACTCCCAGGAGGCAGGAGACGGAGGCAGCGGCGGGCGCCGGGACAGGCGGGGCGCCCGGGCGGGAGGCACACGGAGGGGACGGCGCGCTGGGCTGCGGGCCGGCGGGCGCCGCGGGGGACCGCGTGGGTACCCAGATGAGACCGTAGTACACAGCGAGCAGCACGGCAGCCAGCGAGACGCAGAGGAAGTAGGCACAGACTGGGGCCAAGCGCAGCCAACGCCCCCGTGGGCCCTCGCTCAGCCCCGCGCCGCCGGGGCTCTCGGCGCCGCCGCCCACGCAGCTGGTCCCCCGCATCCCCGCAGCCCACTCCGCTCCGCGCCGCGGCCCGCACAGGCCCCGCCCCCAACCCGCAGGACCGCCCCGCGCTCTAAATCGCCCGCCTCCGACCCCGCCCCCGCCAGGCATGGTCACGCCCACACACGGCTCCGCAGCCTAGGCCCACCCCCTCCAGCCTCCGCCCAACCACCTAACGGCGGAGGTGTTAGCCCCGCCCCCTCGCTCAAGCCCCGCCCCCGCGTTTAGCTCCATCACCTCTATCACCGGCTGCTTCTGCCACAACCCGGTTCTCTTCCCAGACCCAGACTTCATCCAGCCCAGGCGTCTACCCCGCCTCGGAGCCCGCCCCCTCGTCCCGCTCAAGCCCTGCCTGGAGCCCTACGCCGCCCTCTGCCGCAGCCAGTATCTCTCGCTGACTGTCGGACTGTCTACTCCAGCGCTCAAGCCCCGCGCGCTACCCTCTGGCTCCCACAGTCTAGGCCGGAGTCCCTGCTCTCCTCCTCCGCCGGCTCCCGCGCGGCAACCCGACCACGCCCCCGCGGATGGCCCCGCCCCATGACCGGGGCAAGATCCATACCCGCGCGCGCCCACCCCGCCCCCCGCCTAACTCCGCTTGTCGGAATTCCGGCCCCGCCGCTGCGGGACCCGCCGCCTCCAGCACACGCTCAGCCCCCTTCCCTGGCCGCTCAGCACAACCTCAGGCCCCGAGGTTCCACTCCGCCCCTGACCGCAATCGCGCCCCTTGTCCCAGCTCCTCCCCCACCGTCTTCTCTCTAGAGCCAAGGGGTCCAGACTAGGCTCTGGGGAAGAGAGAAGACAGCCTGGAAATCCAGTTAAACCCCTCCTGACGCCCCCTCCCCATCAAGGCGGGGAAGCTTCAGTCCCCTCCCAGCAGCGTCTTCAGGAATTCGGGGAGGCCTGCGGGAGGGGGGGGAGGGAAGACGGATCAGAAGAGTGAAGGAAGACTCCTTCCTCCCGCCTCTTCCAACACGGAAAAGCCCGCCAAGCACAGCGACCCAGACTGCCCCCTCCAGAAACACAGTTCAAGGGTGAGCGGAAGCACTGCGTTTAATAGGACAAGGCTGGTGCCCGAGTCATTCAAGCCCTTCGGAAGAGTCACCGGCTATCTGCCAGGCCTCGGATGCAATCCTGGAGGCGGGAGATTCGACCCGAGCCGCCCAGGGCCTCCATGGGAGGCTAACGCGGAAGCGCCCCAGCCGTCCCGGTACCGCGACGTCCCCCGTTGGTGGGGCCTGCACCGACTACTGCCCTGGCCCCGCCCGGCTCGCAGACCCTGGCTCCTCCCCCCTTACATTTAACCCTCTCCTGGCTGGAGTGTGGCAGAAGCAGAGGACAGAGGAGCGAGGCGATGGGAGGTTAGTGCAGAGCGCGGAGGCCGCGGTCCGGCGGGCGCGGTCAGCGAGCGGCCCCCGGCGGCGGAGGGGCCGCCACCACCTTGCAGAAACGCACCCTCTGGAAGTCGGTGATCTCCGCCGTCTCCTGGCCCTCGGGGCCCGCCTCTGAGGAGAGAAGGGGCTGAGTCAGCGGAGGGAATTAGTCTTCCTACCTTCCCCCCGGCCCAGGACCACTCCCCTGCCTAGCCACGCCCCTTCCCCGTTCGAGCCCCTGCCACAGCCGGCTTGGCGCTAACCGGTTTACACAGCCTAGACTAATCCTCTCAGCGGACCCACGCAGCAGCAAACACCCCCAGCAACATAACCCTGTTTACAATCGGGGAAACGCGGGTGTGGTGCGCTCTGTCTCCCGACCAACACGTGGCCCAAGACAGAGCGCCTAGGCCCCCGCACCACCCACCGCTGCAACCTGTCCTCTCCCACCCCCGCCCCATCTCACGGCCTTCACCAACCTCCACCAAGCCAGTCCTAGAGGACCCGCCCTCCCCTTTCCTTCGCCACCGCCTGCTATTCTAACCAGTCCTTCCTCGGCTCTGCACCCCAAATCCTAATCCCACTCTGCGGGGAGGGGAGGCCATCTGAGATTCGAAATCTTACTCCTACGAAGTGTAGGTGGAGAGGGGCTCGGCCTCTTGCTCACACTTCGTCGGTCCCAAAATGCTGATGGGGTCCGCATCTCTAATTTGCCCCACTAGGTTGCACCTCAAAACTCTAATCCCAGCCACAGTGAAATCCAGTTTTCTGCCCTTGCACATCTTTTTGGTCTTTTGGAGCCAGTTCAAATTTCGAAGTCCACCTTTAGCTCCTGCCCTAGTACACCAACCCCCCCGCTTTTTTTTTTTTTTTCCGAGACGGAGTCTCGCTCTGTCACCCAGGTGGGAGTACAGTGGAGCGATCTCTGCTCACTGCAGCTTCCACCTCCCAGGTTCAAGCGAGCCTCCTGCCTCCCAAGTAGCTGGGATTACAGGCGCATGCCACCACACCCGGCTAATTTTTTTTATTTTAGTAAAGACGGGGTTTCACCTTCTTGGCCAGACTGGTCTGGAACTCCTGACCTCAAGTGATCTGCCCACTTCAGCCTCCCTAAATGCTGGGATTACAGGCATGAGCCAAGGTGTCCGACCACACCCCATTACTCTTAAACCAGTGCTTTCCAAAACCCCTGAGCTCGACTCCAAAATTCTAATCCTTTCCTTACCCCCAACTTCAACCTCCACCCACATACCCAATTCCTATTGGCTTGGCCCATAAAGTTGCCCCTTTGCCCCACCCCTGCCACCCAGCTCCAGTCCCCAATCCCTATCCCAGCTCACCCTTTTCACCTCACCTCTATGGTCCAACTGCTACCTACACACACTCACCCCACTCCCCCAAGCCCTCTGCCCCTCAGCCCCACAGAAAGCAGCAGCAGCAGCCTCCACCCCCTGCCCCATGCACTCCCCCACCTGGAGTTGCCTCAGACCCTTCCTCTTCAGCTTTCTGGGTTCCTGGGAGGCTGGGCCCACTCTCCAGGGAGGCAGGGGCTGACTGGCCACCTCCTAGGGAAGGGGAGGCCCGGTCAAGCCCCCTTTCCCTCCTGACATCTCCCTACCCCAAGAGAGAAGGCCCAGGGGGAGTTGAAGGGGGTTCAAGGACACACCTGGGGGAATGTCATTTGAGGATGTGAATTCTTTATTGGGGAGGGGGCTCGAAGGGCTGGGGCAGGCTCTGGGAGGAGGCATTCCAGAGAAGAGCATGACCGTACAGAAGAGCATGGGCTGACCCCCAACCAACAGCCACCATGGCTATAGGACACACTGGGTCCCAGGGCCCAGCCCCCAAGGGTCCCCCATCAGCCACACCCCTCCAGGGCACGCGCACTTGTGCACACACACACACACACAGAGCCAGCTTCATGCAGTCTCAAAAGGCCAGGCCTCACCCAGAGAGAGGGCGCCAGCCGGGTGGGTGGTCCGGGGAGAATTCAGCTCCACCTCTTCACCCCAATCGGACACGGACTGGTGGCCGCTGGGTGGTGAGAAAGGGCTGGAAGGCGTGCCAGGGGCCTGGGGCTCCGGCGGGGGCTCCTCTGGACTGAAGGGGACTCCGTGGGCCTGCTCACTACAGGGGCTCCCAGTGGGGGCGGCCTCTGGGGCTTGGTGGTCTTGGGCTGGTTCTTCCTCCTCATCACCTTCTTCCACCTCGATTGCCTCCTCCTCCTCGTCGTCCTCACTTATGTCCTCCCATTCTTCATCCTCTTCCCCCTCGTTCTCTTCCCCCTTGTCTTCGGGAGGCTGGTGGGCAGGAGCTGGGATCTTGGGTAGCTTTGGGGACATAGGCAAGTCAGGGCAAGGCGCAGGCCCTGAGCCCCCACCCCAGGCCCATGCCCTGAACCGTGGCCCAGCCTCACCTGCGTGGATGTCTCCACAAGGGAAGTGGGCTGTGGAGCCTCAGGGGCTGGGGATGCTGCCCCCTCTTTTGTCTCCCAGCGGTCATCATGGTCACTAGAGGGAACAGAGGGAAGGGGTGATGCCTGGGTGGAGAGTAGATAGGAGGAAGGGCTTCCTGCTTCCACCCTCCCTAGGGAGGAGCTGCCCAGAGCACCTGGCATGTTGGAGCACTGAGGGAATGGCAGATGTGTGTCCCCAGGTGTCAAAGACAGAGAGCAGGGCAGGTGGCAGGAGAGGAGATGGGTAAGGGCAGAAAGGGGACAGATGAGGGTAAAACCAAGAGCCAGATCCCAAGCCCCTCAAACCACAGACCTGCGAGATAGGGCCAAGACAAAGACAGGGACAGACAGATGTACCCACACCTTCACAGCAAGCCAAAGAAGAGGACGCCCTGTGGAGAGCCCTGGGGGTATGCAAACCCACAGAAGGGATGCCCCACCTGTAGGCCCGGGGTGCTGCCTTGGCCTGAGGCCGACTGCTCTTTCTCCTCCTGCGGCTGCTGGCCTCAGCTTTGCGCTGGGACAGGAACTCCCCAAACGTAGGGGGCTTCGGGGGCCGGGCCCAGGCCTGGTCATCTGCAACAGAACCCAGGTATCATCGGAAAGGGAAGGCGTGGCACACACCACCCGACTCCCAGACCGAGCCTCGGCTCATCCAAGGGCACCCACTCACCATAGCGGTGGGATGGTTCATGGGCAGGGACTGGGCCATCCTTGAACCTGGGGAAAGATAACGGATGAGCGGGCAGCTGGGGGAACACGGTAACAAGAGGATCAAGAAGATAGGAGAGGTCAGGGTCAGAAATCAGATCAGTGACAGATGGTCAACCAGACAGGGGTCACTAGAAGTAGGACAGGGCTGGGCATGGTGGCTCAAGCCTGTAATCCCAGTACTCTGGGAGGCTGAGGCAGACAGATCCCTTAAGCCCAGGAGTTGAAACCAGCCTGGTGAACATGGCGAAGCCCCACCTCTACAAAAAATACAAAAAGTAGCTGGGCGTGGTAGCGCACGCCTGTAATCCCAGCTACTAGGGAGGCTGAGGAGGGAGGATTGCTTAAGCCTGGGAGGTCAAGGCTGCAGTGAGCCATGATCAAGCCACTGTACTTCAGCCTGGGTGTCAGAGGGAGACCCCATCTCAAAAAAAAAATAGGACTGGCCGGGCGCGGTGGCTCAAGCCTGTAATCCCAACACTTTGGGAGGCTGAGACGGGCGGATCATGAGGTCAGGAGATCGAGACCATCCTGGCTAACACGGTGAAACCCCGTCTCTACTAAAAAATAACAAAAAACTAGCCGGGCGAGGTGGCGGGCGCCTGTAGTCCCAGCTACTCGGAGGCTGAGGCGGGAGAATGGCGTGAACCCGGGAGGCGGAGCTTGCAGTGAGCTGAGATCCGGCCACTGCACTCCAGCCTGGGCGACAGAGCGAAACTCCGTCTCAAAAAAAAAAAAAAAATTGGACCAGGTGATGGGTGATGGGTGAGAGACAAATTTGACAGCATAGTGACAAATACAAAAAGATTCAGAATGTGGGCGCCAAAACAAAAATTTGGGGGAATCACCACAGACCCTTGCCCAAGTACATGACCCCCAACTGACTGACTTTTCCCACTAGTCTCGCTCGCCTCTCCAGCTAAGCAGGCTCTTCCACCACACCTAGCTCCTGCCTTAGGGCCTTAGCGCCTGCTCCTGGAACGTTCTTCCCACATTTTTCACTGGCTCACTCCCTCACCTCCTTTCAGGGCTCCGCTCAGAGGCCTTCCTGAACCCCCAGCTAAGACAATATTAGGGTCGGGCGCGGTGGCTCACACCTGTAATCCCAACACTTTGGGAGGCCAGATGGGTGGATCACCTGAGACCAGGAGTTTGAGACCAGGGTGAAACCCCATGTCTACTAAAAATACAAAAATTAGGCCAGGCGCAGGTGGCTCACGCCTGTAATCCCAGCACTTTGGGAGGCCGAGGCGGGCGGATCATGAGGTCAGGAGATTGAGATCATCCTGGCTAACACGGTGAAACCCCGTCGCTAGTAAAAATACAAAAAATTAGCCAAGCGTGGTGGCGGACGCCTGTAGTCCCAGCTATTCGGGAGGCTGAGGCAGGAGAATGGCATGAACCTGAGGCAGAGCTTGCAGTGAGGCGAGATCACACCACTGCACTCTAGCCTGGGCGACATAGCAAGACTCTGTCTCAAAAAAAAAAAAAAAAAATTAGCCGGGCATGGTGGCGGGCACCTGTAATCTCAACTACTCCAGAAGCTGAGTCAGGAGAATTACTTGAACCCAGGAGGTGGATGTTGCAGTGAGCTGAGATCACACCACTGCACTCTAGCCTGGGCAACACAGCAAGACTCAGTCTCAAAAAAAAAGAAAATAATAATATTATTATTATTACACAGATTATCTAAGTCTAAAATTCTAATCTCCACCCTGGCTGCTTACTCTGCTTCATTGTCCTTCCGGGCCTGACATTAGACCTCTGAATTACCCACCTTGCCCACTACATTCTTAGTTCCACAAAGGCAGAAATGTTTTGTTTGCTGCTGTATCACCTAGAACCTTCTATGACATAGGGGGGACTCAAATATATGCTGATGAAAGCAAGACACCATGCATTTTTTTTTTTTTTAGAGATAGGGTCTTGCTCTGTGGTCCAGGCTGGAGTACAGTGGCATCATAACGGCTCACTGCAAATCTCCTGGGTTCAAGCAGTCCTCCAGCCTCGGCCTCCTAACGTGCTGGGATTATGGGGATTATAAACGTGAGCCACTGCGCCTGGCCCACACACACATTTTTTTTTTTTTTTTTGAGACAGAGTCTCGCTGTTTCACCCAGGCTGGAGTGCAGTAGCGTGATCTTGGTTCACTGCAAGCTCTGCCTCCCGGGTTCACACCATTCTCCTGCCTCAGCCTCCCGAGTAGCTGGGACTACAGGCGCCCGCCACCACACCTGACTAATTTTTTGTATTTTTAGTAGAGACAGGGTATTACCATGTTAGCCAGGATGGTCTCCATCTCCTGACCTCGTTCGTGATCTGCCCGCCTTGGCCTCCCAAAGTCCTGGGATTACAGGCGTGAGCCACTGCGTCCCGCCATTTTTTGAATTTCTGGTAGAGACGGGGTTTCACCGTGTTGGCCAGGATGGTCTTGATCTCCTGACCTCATGATCCACCCGCCTCGGCCTCCCAAAGTGCTGGGATTACAGACATGAGCCACTGCACCCAGCCCACACACATATTATTAATCAGACTTGTTGCAAACTGTTTTTGGGACACACAAGAAAAACAAATACTTTCTCACTGTGAACACTGAGAACATCTCCCCAAAAGTCCAGCTGCCTCCTCCTTAGGAAGATCAGCTATAGTATCTGAGCAAAATATTTCTCACACTTGCACAGGCTTAGCTCACAATCCACAACAGAATGCTTCCCGACCACCGGGCAGACAAAATCCTTCTCCTTAGCCAAAGCCAAAACACAAGTTATAGGTGAATGAAAACTTTCAACACAGGAAAGAATGGGGGATGAGGTAAAACCTAAAGTTGCTGATCTTTAAATACTGCCATTTATTGGCTCTTCCTGAACCTTCTCCTTCTTGGCTATGGAAGTTGCTCCCCATGACGACAATGTGATGAGGGCTTTAAGTCTGACTGAATCGGGGGACAGAGTCAAACTCGAGGTTAACAATGCCACTGGGGTAAGGTGGTGGTGCCGGGCGCGGTGGCTCACACCTGTAATCTCAGCACTTTGGGAGATTCAGGTGGGCAAATCATGAGGTCAGGAGTTCAAGACCAGCCAGGCCAACATGGTGAAACCCTGTCTCTACCAAAAATACAAAAATTAGTTGGATGTGGTAGCAGGCACCTGTAATCCCAGCTACACGGGAGGCTGAGGCAGGAGAATCGCTTGAACCCAGGAGGCAGAGGTTGCAGTGAGCCGAGATCACATCACTATACTCCAGCCCAAGCAACACTGCGAGACTCCATCTCCAAAGGAAAAAAAAAAGAAGAAGGTGGTGATGGTGGGGCATGGAAAGACATTCAGGAATCTGTGTTGGTGGGGACAGGTCAGAGGCTGGCGGGAGGATGCAAAGGTCTAATCGCTGTTAAACAGCCTTCACACCCTCCCTGCATTGGAACTGACGTCCCTGCAGCCACCGGTGTTCTTATCCACTGGAGTGGGCAGAGCTTACTTCCCCGCCCCAGTGAGATGGAGTGTGCTGGCAAAAACGACTGGCACATGTGCCCGCTTGTGCATCTGCCCATGTCAGGGCAAGCGCTCTCCAGGCAGCTGCTGCCCTCAGCCTGGACAGCAGAATGAACACCCTGGCACAGAATGAGTTCACCCTGCCGCAAGGAGCCAAGCCCAGTGGGACCCACAGCTTAGCATCCAGCCTGGATCAGATGAGCCCAGCACACCCGTGCATACAGAAGAAATCCTCTCACCCCAGCTGCTCAGGAGGCTAAGGCAGGAGAATTGCTTGAACCCAGGAGGCAGAGGTTTCAGTGAGCTGAGATCGCGCCACTGCACTCCATCCAGACTGGGTGGCAGAGCAAGACTCTGTCTCCAGAAAAAAAAAAAAAAGAAAACTAGAAGTGCTCTCACGTGCTGCTGAGCTCCGGCAGCTGGTCCACAGCATCTCAGGATATAGCAGTCACTCACTCATACACAGCAGGAGAAACCAGAGAGAGGCACAGGACTTAGAAGTCAGGGCCAAGGTCAAGGTGCCACACAGGGAGGGCAGTAGGGAGGAGACTCACATCCCATCAGTCTTCTCGGCGTCCCACTCGCGCCGCCACTGGCCAGTGGGTTTGCGGTGCCTCTGCAGCCGCTCCTGGTCGATCTTCTCCCTCTCCTGCTTCCAGCGCAGGTACTCCGACCGCTCCCGGCCCGTCATGGACAACGTCATGTCTCCAGCACTGCCCAGGCCAGCTCGGCGGCCCTGCCCCCCAGCCCAGGGGGAGTCAGGGCGCTGTCCCACACCCCACCCCACCCCTAAGCCCCAGGGCACATCCACTTGCTCAAGGTCACACAGGAAAGCAGTGACAAGGCAGAAATCACAACCAAGTAGGCTCAGGTGGCACCTCCTCAGAGAGGCCCTCTCAGATCTGTAGCATCCCTCTGTCCCCTCAGCTGCTGGATTTTTCTCCACAACACTTGGGAGGACCTCACATCTTGCTATATTTTCATTCACTCAGCTCCCACCAATAGAAACCTCATCAAGGAAGGGGCTCTGCCTCAAAACTCTTATCCCGCTGGGCGTGGTGGCTCACGCCTGTAATCCCAGCACTTTGGAAAGCTGAGGGGGGCGGATCACAAGGTCAGGAGATTAAGACCATCCTGGCTAACATGGTGAAACCCTCTCTCTACTAAAAATACAAAAAATTAGCCAGGCGTGCGGCTACTCCCAGCTACTCAGGAGGCTGAGGCAGGAGAATGGTGTGAACCCAGGAGGCGGAGCTTGCAGTGAGCCAAGATGGCGCCACTGCACTCCAGCCTGGGTGACAGAGCAAGACTCCGTCTCCAAAAAACAAAAAAAATACTGTTAGTAACAAGAAAACCCTCAAACATACCACAAAGCTGTAACAACTAGAGCAGCGTGGTACTGACAGAAGAACCAACAGACAAACAATTTGGGGGTGGACCACCAAGTGCAAGGACACTGCCCCTCCCTCCTCTTCTAGGTCAGGTCCCCACCCCTCACACAGCACCTGCCACATGGTAGGTGCCTCATAAATGCTGATGTCATTAACAATGAGGGAATATTTGCCTTAGCAGGAAACAAAACATACCACAAATCCTTAATAATTAAAATCCTGGCCAAGCATGGTGGCTCACACCTTTAATCCCAGCATTTTGGGAGGCCGAGGCAGGTAGATTACTTGAGGTCAGGAGTTGCCAAGACCAGCCTGGCCAACATGGTGAAACCCCATCTCTACTGAAAATATGAAAAAATTAGCCAGGCATGGTGGTGCTCGCCTATAATCTCAGCTACTTGGAAGGCTAAGTCAGAAGAATTGCTTCAACCCGGGAGGTAAAGGTTGCAGTGAGCCGAGATGGCGCCACTGCACTCCAGAATGGGTGACAAAGCAAGACTCGTCTCAATGAAAAAAAAAGTCCTGTGCTACGGCACAAAAAAGGAGACGCCCCATGGCCCTGATCTGTCTGGTTCCTGCTGCTCAGTCCCCATCATAGCCCTGACAGCCCCGGGGCGTCCTCACTCCCAGCACCCACCTGCCGCTCGTGCTCAAGGCCACAGCGCACCCGCTCAAAGTCAGGGCCACCCCAGTTGCGGCCATGCCGGCGGCTGTCCTCCCGGCGGTCCCTCTCAGATTCCTCCAGGGGCCCGCTGCGTCGCCGGGGATCATCCAGGAAGTTCCGCACCGGGTTGGGTTCAAGCACCCCTTCCTGCAGGCAGCGGAGCAGGGGATTGACGCCGGCTCCCCACAGCCCAGGCAGCTGGGCCCCGCCACGGGGACACCCGCACCACTGACCCGCTGGTTGCGCTCGTACTCGGCAATCTTCTCCATCTCCTCGTTCATCTTCTCAATGTTCTGTCTGCGCCGCTCCTCCCACTCCTGGGGGGATAAAGATAGGGATACCCAGCTTCAGGGAGAACTATTAGGCCGCCCGTGCAGGAGAGGGGCTGCCCAGCAGGCCTGAGGCTCCTCTCCTCGGACTGGTCTGCTGGTGTCTGAGCATTTGCTCTTAGCATGCTCCGTGCTCAAGGTCAGTAGTGAACTAATGAGGCTGGTTGGTCAGGCCTAGTCTATGCAAACAACACAGTATATACTGCACTGGCTTTCCTATTGCGGGGGTCTGGAATTTCAGTACATACTAGACGGAGGGAGCCTGCGTTCAAAACCAGCCTCCAGGCTGACATGGTGGCTTAAACCTCTAATCCAAGCACGTTGGGAGGCCAAGGCAGAAGGATTGCTTGAGTCCAGGAGTTCAAGGCCAGACTAGGCAACAGAGCAAGACCCTGTCTCTACAAAAAATTTCAAACGTGGCCGGGGGTGGTGGCTCACGCCTGTAATACCAGGACTTTGGGAGGCCCAGGCAGGTGGATCACAAGGTCAGGAGATTGAGACCATCCTGGCTAACACAGTGAAACCTCGTCTCTACTAAAAATACAAAAAAAAAAAAAAAAAAAAAAAAGAAGACGGGCGTGGTGGCAGGCGCCTGTAGTCCCAGCTACTTGGGAGGCTGAGGCAGGAGAATGGCATGAACCCAGGAGGCGGAACTTGCAGTGAGCCAAGATCATGCCACTGCACTCCAGCATAGGCAACAGAGCGAGACTCCGTCTCAAACACAAAAAAGCAGGAACCTGGGTCCCTGAGTGACATCATGGAGCGGGGCCTCGCCCCCTGGACCACCCACCTCCCTGCAGGGCTCAGCATACAAGAGAGAAATAAACTCCTACTCTACTTAGGTCGTGAGATTTTTGGCGTCTTTCTGTGACAGCAGCTTGGCATGCCCAATTTAAGTCTAATTCTTTTTTTTTTTTTTTTTTTTTTTTTTTGAGACAGAATTTCACTCTTGTTGTCCAGGCTGGAGTACAATGGTGTGATCTCAGCTCACTGCAACCTCCGCCTCCCAGGTTCAAGCACTTCTCCTGCCTCAGCCTCCTGAGTAGCTGAGATAACAGGCGTGTGCCACCATGCCTGGCTCATTTTTTGTATTTTTAGTAGAGACAGGGTTTCACCATGTTGGCCAGGCTGGTCTCGAACTCCTGACTTCAGGTGATCTGCCCACCTTGGCCTCCTGCAGTGTTGAGATTACAGGCGTGAGCCACCGCACCCAGCTTTTTTTTTTTCTGATATGGAGTCTCACTCTGTCACCCAGACTGGAGTGCAGTGGCACCATCTCAGCTCACCGTGACCTCCGCCTCCCAGGTTCAAGTGATCCTCCTGCCTCAACCTCCCAAGTAGCTGGGATGACAAGTGCCCACCACCACGCCCGGCTAATTTTTGAATCTTCTTATTCCCGTGTAAATGCCAGAACCAGAAGCTCACAGGGGAAGTGAGCTGCCCAAGGACAGGTAACTCACAGAACCAGGTTCAACCCATGTCTATGGTGGGCTGTCCGCCACTCAGCTAGACCGCCTCACACCCCGCTGACCTGCACGTCATGGGTAAGTGAGGCAGTTACAGTAAGATCACTGCTCCCCACAAACAAAGCCGGGGACCAACACAAACACAGAAACAGAATGCCACACAGAACCTGTGCCCACAAGCACACCAAACAGAGACAGCCCACCAGACACACACACAGAGCCTGTGCCCACAAGCACACCAGATAGAGACAGCCCACCAGACACACACACTGTGCCAGAAAGGCAGGAGAGGTGGGGACAGAGGATGAGCGGGCAAGCATGCACCAGAAAGCCAGAAAAAGGGAAACAAAGAGCGAGCGACAGAGGATACACAGCACTAGGTGTTGCAGGAGAGGGAGGGAAGGAAGGCGAGGAGGAATGAGAAGAGGGGGAACACGGGCAGGAGAGAAAGAGACAAGGAGTAACATGCGAGCTCTGGGCGTGAGGAGAGAGGGAAGGAACAGGAGGAAGTAGAAGAGGGAGAGCAGGAGGAGGAGGAGGTGGTAAAGGAAGAGAGAAACAGAGCCAGATGCAGAGGCTCGGAGAGAGATGCCGAAAGATGGATATACAGGACAACTGTGCATTTGAGAGGAGGAACAGACAGAAACAGACAACAGAGAACCTCAGCCAGGGCTCCAAGTGCTGCCTAGCTCCTACCTTAGATTTACGGTCAGAGATTGAGGTGTCTCCAGCTCCAGAGAGGTGAGGGGAACCCCGGCCACGGCCCCTCCGGCCACGGCCCCCACCTCCTCCTCCTCGAGGCTGCTCCCCAGGACTGCCCTCCCAGCTGCGCGATGCTCGGCCCATGCCAGCCCGGCCTCCCTGCTGTGGAGGAGTCCGGCCCCCCTTGCTGGCCCCTGGGGGCCGATGGGTCCCAGGAGACCTCCGGGAAGGACCCAGGTTCTTCTCCTGGAAGAGGGGAGATGGGGAAAATACAGTCACTGGGGCAGGCAGGCATGCGGCCAGGATGGAGGCCACCCACTGGTGCAGGACAGCTGGGGGCTCCTGGGTCCCAGGCCTCAACCCTCTGCCCCTCCCCATCCCCACGATCCCTAACCCCAGTGATGAGCTCACCGACTCCACTGCCATGTTCTCCTTCTCCACTGAGCGGCCCTTTCGGGGAGCTGTGACCGCAACTCCCTCAAGTTCAGCTTTCTTACGGTCTTCCTCAATCTCCTAGGAACAGACACCCGGGGCAGGGAAGCGTCAGGTGCCCTGACCGCCAGACAGCCTCCCACAGACCCCTGATCTCCGACTAAGTCTGGCCCCAGCCCAGGCCTCTCTCCTGGGCTCTGGACAAGGCGGCCACTCATATCCCTCAAACCCCATCACGTTGCTGCCCCACTCAAAACGCTCCTGTGGTGCCCATCTCTGAGTAACAGCCTCCCCCACATCCTGTGGGGCCCATGGGGTCTGGCCTTGGTACCTCCCTGACCTGTCTCTCACCCTCTGCCCCGCGATCACTCTGGCTTCCCTGCTATTCCCCGAACACATCCAGCTCAAACCTGCCTCGGGGGCTTTGCACCAGCGGCTCCCTCTGCCAGGAACACTTTTCCCAGAGATCTTCCAACCCCTCACCTCCTGCAGGTCTCTGCTCCAATGCTGCCTTCTGGTGAGGCTTTCCCTGAGCACCCTATGGAAACCAGCTCCCTGCCACCCTCTCTGATCTCATCCCATTTGCACCCAGCACCGTGTGCGTCTTGCTCACTGTCTGCTTCCTCCACTACAGCAGAATCTGCCTGGGGACAGGAATGTCGGTCCGCTTTCAGTGATGTATGTCACTGACATGTATCCCAAGTCTAGAACGTTGCCTGGCCCACAAGGGAAATTCAATATGCCTTTTATAAAATGAATGACTTCATGAAGAATGAATAAATGAAACCCATGCCTCCCCCCAGATCCCATCTCAGGGACAGCCACACCACCTACTCAGCAGCCTTGTCCTAAATCCTCCCTCTTCCTCCCCCTGCCCCCAACTGCTCTTTAGTAACTGAGTTCCTCTCAACAGCCCTGCCCTGAGCCAGGTACCTCCTCTCCTACTAGGGTTCCAGCCCCAACTTCCTCCTCGGTCACTGGGCTCCAGTGTCACCTCCTCCCAGCCACCACCACACAGCGCCCAGAGGCGTCTTCCTAAAGAACTATTCTGACGGGTCCCACCCCTGCTCAAGGCTCTCCTTGGTTCCCCAGCGCCCTCAGGACAAAGTTCAAACTCAGCCTGGTGGCATTCAGGGCCCCGCACAGCCTAGTCCCTGCTGACCTGCCCAGGTCAATTCTCTCCTAACCAACCCTCCAACTTGAAGCTCCAAGCTCTCTCTCGCTTCCAACATTTGCACAAACTGTTCTCTCTGCCTGAAACATGTTCCCCTCTCCTTCTCAACTGGTTATTGTCTACTCACCACTCAAGCCTCAAAGTCCACTCCTCCAGGAAACCCTTCCTGATATCCCCAAGGCTGGGCAGGAGCCTCCTCCAGACTCCCACAGACCCCTGGATTTCCTGATTCCAGACTTGTCCACTCTGGGACATCCCTGACTAGATGGTGGACCCTGGAGGGGTAGGCCTGGGTCTGTCTCAATCACAGCTGTATCCCCAGCACCACTCAGCACCGGGGCTGGTACGGTAAAGATCTTGGGGAATACTTGTGAACAAATGAATGAATGAATGAATGAATGGAATGAAAGAAGGGATGTCAGGCTAAGGCCTTTGGCTTTTATCCTGACAGTGATGGGGAGCCATGAAAAGGTTTTAAGGGAGAGGTGAGAAAAACTCACTGCGGGGAAGAGAGGGGATGGGGTCTCCCAGGGCGGGGCTAGGGCACCTGGTAGCGCCGGATGAGGGCCTCATTCTTCCGCCGAAGAGCCTCGATCCTCTTGTCCAACTCAGCATCCTTCTCCTCCTTTGATTTCAAATCGAGTGTGGCTGCCTGAGACCGGGAGGCAGTTGAGGGATGGAAGGAAAAACCTCCATCCATACCAGGGATTTTCCCCTGGGGTCTGAGAGTCTGCCCCTCTGGATCCCATCCTCCCAAGCCCCCTTCCCCAAAACAGATTCTAGAGACCCACTTTCAGCCTCACCATTTCGCTGGCTCGGTGGGGTCAAGGTCCCAGCAAACCTCCCCTGCAGAATCTAGACACAGCACTGAGGGTTCCTGGGGGCAGAGGAAAAAGAAGGACTAAGGCCAATGGCCCCCCAATCTACTTCGTCCTCTGACATAGTGGGGGCTCCTCGTAGCCATACACAAAAAAAACCTGTACCGCAAGAGAATTCTAGCCCTCACTCTCCCTCCCTTCAACTGCCAGCTCTACCTTCTCCATAGAAATTAAGATGGGCCAGGTGTGGTGGCTCACGCCTGTAATCCCAGCACTTTGGGAGGCCGAGATGGGCGGATCACAAGGTCAGGAGATCGAGACTATCCTAGATAACACGGTGAAACGCCATCTCTACTAAAAATACAAAAATTAGCCGGGTGTGGTGGCGGGCGCCTGTAGTCCCAGCTACAGGCTGAGGCAGCAGAATGGCGTGAACCCGGGAAAGCAGAGCTTGCAGTGAGCCGAGATCGCGCCACTGCACTCCAGCCTGGGCAACAGAGCAAGACTCCGTCCCAAAAAAAAAAAACAAAAAGAAAGAAATTAAGACTCAGCCCTTTCATGATCTTTGTGGACTCACCCAGTTCCCATGTAAACAATCTAGTGAAACCCACCTTGGGGATATTCTGGCCCCCACCCACTACTTAAGTATCCAACACTGCTCTCCTCCAAACGCAGATTCTAGTCCAGCCTGCATACCCTGTGGTATGAGTGCTAGCCCGGTTCCCTATCGAGAGTTCCAACTACAACCCCTCCAACCAGCCTGCACAAGAAAGTTCCAGACCCACCTCCCTGTGCTCATCCTGGTGCCTCTCATATTCAGGCGAATATTCTAGCTCCGCCAGGTAAGGTTCAGAAACATTCCTAATCCCACGCTCAAAGAAAGTCTGAACCCCACTCTTATTGGCTGCCCAAGTTTTCAGAGAACACGCCAAGCCCACACCTTCCCCAGGGACTTCCTAGTCCCGGTCTTCAGCACCCTAAGGAAACTCAACAGCCTCCCGCCTTCCCCGAAAGGATTCTGTACACAGGCCCAGAACTCACTGGCGAGTCTTCCTGGAACTGGCCTTTTGCCCCACTGAATACTCCACCAGCCCCAACCAACAAGGACAAAAATACCCAGGCCCGCCCCAGATTTTCTGTGCAAAGCTCCAGCCTCAATCCAGCTGGGAATGCCAGGGCCACTTCCCCGACATCCTGGAAACCGCTCTAGCCCCGCCCCAACCCATGGGCCATTAATCTAGCCCCCCTCCCGACTTTCTCCCAGGCAACAGCCCAGACCCGCCCCTCCCATCTCTTATTATTATTATTCCATCCCCGCCTCCGGCCTTCCCAGTCAACCCTCCGGCCCCGCCTCCGATTGGCCTGGCCAACTTCCTGGACACGCCCCCTGACTCCCTCCCACACCTCGTTACGTCAGCATCTGGCCCCACCCGTGGCTTCCCCGTCAACGCTCTGGCCGCGCCCGTGGCTCAGACGAAACTTTCTGGCTCCACCCCCAGCATTCCCCTCCAGCTCCCTGGCCCCGCCCCCTGGCTCACCACTATAAAGTGGCCCCGCCCCCGGCACGCGTCAGCCTCTGGGTCCGCCCCCAACGTCCCGGCCAACAATCTGGACCCACTTCCAGTCAGGCAAAACTTTCTGGCCCCGCCCACAGCGCGTCCGCCGGGCATCGGAGCCCCGCCACACAGCTGTCCAAGCAACATATGGCCCCGCCCACAGCCCAGCCACAACTTTTAGGCCCCGCCCACAGCCGCCGGCCCAGGCTCGGGCCCCGCCCCGCCTCGGCCCTAACCACCCCCCCCAACGGCCCGCCGCGCCAGCGCCCCTCCAGCTTCCCATGTGGGCGTCCTGTCCCCGCCCCCCGCAGAGTACTCCGACCCCGCCCCCGCCGGCGGCTCCCCACCCCGCCCACGCCTGTTCGCGCTCCCCGCCACGTGGAGCTTCAGGCCCCGCCTTCTCTGGGCGCGCTCCCGGCCCCCTCCCCCCGGTCACCTGTCCCGGAGACCCCGCGGCGTCCGCGACTCCAGCTCCGTCGGCCTCTGCGTCCGCAGCTCCCGGGCCACGCGCGTCACTTCCTGCCCGCACCACGTGAGGCAGAGAAATAAAGAGGGTCACTTCCGGCCCTGTGGGACCGTTTCCGGGAGCCTTAAAGGGGCCGCGTCTCCGCAGTGGAGGTGGGATCGGGGCCACCTGGCCCCCCGGGTGTTTTGGAAGCTCATCCAATTTCCTTCTGCCTGAATTACCAACTTCCAGGAAAAGGAGACACCGTCCTCACTCCCTGGCCTCTACCTCTTTCTTCAAGCTGTTTCCGCCTCCAGCCCCTTATTCCTGGTTTCTGTCAGTAGATGCCAAGCATTGGGCACTGACGCCTGGAAGGCTGACCTGGTTCGAGCCCCTCGTGCCAATGAAACCTAAGAGTTCGCTTTAGAAGCTTCAGATGTTCAACCGGCGGGGGGCGGCTCACACTTCTAATCCCAGAACCTTGGGAGGCCGAGGCGGGCGGATCACCTGAGGTCAGAAGTTCGAGATCAGCCTGGCCAACATTGTGAAATCCCATCTCTACAAAAAAATTAGCCGGTTGTGGTGGCGCGCGCCTGTAACCCCAGCAACTTGGGAGGCTAAAGCAGGAGAATCGCTTGAACCGGGGAGGCAGAGGTTGCCGTGAGCCGAGATCATGCCACCGCACCCAGCCTAGACGACAGAGCGTACTCCTTCTCAAAAATAAATGTAAATGCCGGCCGGGATGGCTCACGCTTGTAAGCCCAGCACTTTGGGAGGCCGAGGAGGGCGGATCACTTGAGGCCAGGAGTTCGAGACCATCCAGGCCAACATGGTGAAACCCCGTCTCTACTAAATATACAAAAAAATTAGCCGGGCATGGTGGCGGGTGCCTGTAGTCTCAGCTACTCAGTATGCTGAGGCAGGAGAATGGCGTGAACCTGGGAGGCGGAGCTTGCAGTGAGCCGAGATCGCACCACTGCATTCTAGCTTGGACGACGGAGAGAGACTCCATCTCAAAAAAAAAAAATACAAAAATTAGCTAGGCTTGGTGGCGGGCACCTGTAATTCCAGCTACTTGGGAGGCTGGGGCTAGAGAATCGCTTGAACCTGGGAGGCAGAGGTTGCAGTGAGCCGAGATTGCACCACCACACTGCAGCCTGGGCGACCAAGGAGATTCCGTCTCAAAATGAAATAAAATAGGCTGGGCTCCCTGGCTCACACCTGTAATCCCAGCACTTTGGGAGTCTGAGGCGGGTGGATCACCTGAGGTCAGGAGTTTGAGACCAGCCTGACCAACGTGGTGAAACCCTGTCTCTACTAAAAAATACAAAAATTAGCCAGGCATGGTGGCAGGCACCTGTAACGCCTGTAATCCCACGTACAGGCTGAAGCAGGAGAATCGCTTAAACCCGGCAAGCAGAGGTTGCAGTGAGCTGAGATCGTGCCATTGCACTCCAGCCTGGGCGACAAAGCAAGTCTCCGTCTCAAAAAACTAAATAAAATAAAATAACTGGCTGGGCACAGTGGCTCACGCCTGTAATCCCAGCACTTTGGGAGGCTGAGGCGGGTGGATCACAAGGTCAGGAGTTTGAGACCAGCCTGGCTAACATAGTGAAACCCGTCTCTACTAAAAATACAAAAATTAGCTGGACGTAGCGGCAGATGCCTGTAATCCCAGCTCCTTGGGAGGCTAAGACAGAGAATTGCTTGAACCGGGGAGGCAGAGGTTGCAGTGAGGCAAGATCGCACCACTGCACTCCAGCCTGGGCGACAGAGTGAGACTCTGTATCGAAAATAAATAAATAAATAAAATCATAAAATATAAAATAAAATAAACGTTCAACTGATAGAATCAGTCGTTCATTCTCCCAAATCAGCATTGACTGCCAGGCTGTGTACTGGGGGGGAAAGGTTGGAGGGGGAACTGAGATGATGAACAAAGCTGACCCCATCCTTGTCCTCCTGAGGGAAGACACAAGTAAATGGGAAATAGCAGCACCTGTGGGAGATGCCTGGCAAGAGAGGCAGGAGAGGCCCAAGGGTGAGAGGCTGCCTGAGCAGGCCCAAGGATACAACCTATGCAAAGGCCCTGTGGTGAATGAGCTGGGTGCATTCCCAAAACTACAAGATACTCAAAGTAACAATAGCTGAATAGCTGCAAAGTCCAGGAGTTTACGGCATTAACCAAAATTTTAGACATAATAAAGCTATTGTGACAAGCCAACCAGGCACTGAGGCTCACGCCTGTAACCCTTGCTCCTTGGAAGGCTGAGGCAGGAGAATCACTTGAACCTGGGAAATGGAGGTTGCAGTGGGCCAAGGTTGCGCCATTGCACTCCAGCCTGGGCAACAAAATCGAAACTCTGTCTCAGAATAAATACATAAATACATAAAAAAGCTATTGTGACAGATGATGATGAATGCTATAGAATACCCTCAGAGAAGGTGAATGACCGTTATAAGTGAACAGACCAGATTCCCTGCAGTGCTAGTAATTTTATTTTGTGATTTAAGAGATGGAAAGTGGAAGTACCTGGTAATTGCTTACCACTTATATGGCTACTGTTTACAGCCTTTCAGAGATACCAATGAAACTTAATCCTCTTATAATTGTCCAAATAGCAATCTATGCATGTAACAAAATTCACTTGCAGGCCGGTGCAGTGACTTGTGCCTGTAATCCCAGAACTTTGGGAGGCCAAGGTAGGCAGATCACTTTAGCTCAGGAATTCAAGACCAGCCTGGGCAACATAGTGAGACCCAGTCTCCACCAAAAAAATTTAAAAGTAGGCCAAATACAGTGGCTCATGCCTGTAATTCCAATAATTCGGGAGGCAGAAGTGGGAGGATCATTTAAGGCCAGGAGCTAGCTCGCGACCAGCCTGGCCAACATAGTGAGACCCCCACCTCTGTGTGTGTGTGTGTGTGTGTGTGTGTATTTTTTTTCTTTTCTTTTTCTTTTCTCTTTTTTTTTTGAGACAGCTTTTGCTCTTTTTGCCCAGGCCAGAGTGCAATGGCACAATCTCGGCTCACTGCAATCTCTGCCTCCCAGGTTGAAGCAATTCTCTGCCTCAGCCTCCCGAGTAGCTGGGATTACAGGCATGTGCCACCATGCCTGGCTAGTTTTTTTGTATTTTTAGGAGAGACAGGGTTTCACCATTTTGACCAGGCTTGTCTTGAACTCCTGACCTCGTGATCCACCCGCCTCGGCCTCCCAAAGTGCTGGGATTACAGGCGTGAGCCACTATGCCCTGCTGATTGTTTTCAACACGTGAACTTCGACAGACACATTCAAACCATGGCAACTGTTCCGACAGAAAGAGGCTGCCCAGAGCACCCTAGGCAGAGCTGAGTTGATGGAGCCTGAGCATTGTGTGTGTCACCGCTGCTGCCCTCTCCAGCCACATCACTCTCTTTTGTGCATCCTCACACTCCATGTTCTTAGCCACTGGTTCTCCATGGAGGTAATTTTGCCCCCTAAAGGACGTTTCACAATGACTAGGAACATTTCTGGTTGTCACAGGAGAGGGTCCTCTTGCCATCTAGTGGGCAGAGGCCAGGGCTGCTCCTGAACATCTTCCAGTGCCCAGGCCAGTCCCCAAGATAAAGACTCAGCCTCGGCCAGGCATCGTGGCTCATGCCTGTAATCCCAGGACTTTGGGAGGCCAAGGCAGGAGGATCACCTGAGGTCAGGAATTCAAGACCAGCCTGGCCAACGTGGTGAAATCCTGTCTCTACTAAAACTACACACACAAAAAAATAAATTAGCCAGCCGTGGTGGTGTGCGCCTGTAAACCCAGCTACTTGGGAGGCTGAGGCAGGAGAATCATTTGAACCCAGGAGGCAGAGGCTTCAGTGAGCTGAGATCACATCATTGCACTCCAGCCAGGGGGACAGAACAAGACTCCATCTCAAAAAAAAAAAAAAAAAAAAATTATCCAAGAGTGTCAGTACATGCCTGTAGTCCCAGCTACTCGGGAGGCTGAGGCAGAAGAATCGCTTGACCCTGACAGGCAGAGGTTGCAGTGAGTTGAGATCCTGCCACTGCACTTTAGCCTGGGTGACACAGCGACACCCTGTCTCAAAAAAATAAGTAAGTACACACACACACACACACACACAAATTAATCGGGCATGGCCGGGTGCGGTGGCTCACACCTGTAATCCCAGCACTTTGGGAGGCCAAGGTGGGTTAATCACCTGAGGTCAGGAGTTCATGACCAGCCTGGCCAACATGGTGAAACCCCGTCTCTACTAAAAATGTAAAAAAAAATTAGCTGGGTGTGGTGGCAGGCACTTGTAGTTCCAGCTACTAGGGATGCTGAAGCAGGAGAATTGCGTGAACCAGGAGGTGGAGATTTCAGTGAGCTGAGATCGCACCACTGCACTCCAGCCTGGGTGACAGAGCGAGACTCCGTCTCAAGAGAAAAAAAAAAAAAAAAAACTAGCCGGCCACGGTGGTTGGATGCCTGTAGTCCCAGCTACTCAGGAGGCTGAGGCAGAAGAATTGCTTGAACCCAGGAGGCGGAGGTTGCAGTGAACCAACACAATGCCACTGCACTCCAGCCTCGGCGACAGAGTGAGATTCTGGCTCAAAATTAAAAAACAAAAAACAAACAAACAAAAATTAGCCAGGCGTGGTGGTGCATGCCTGTGATCCCAGCTACTCAGGAGGCTGAGGCAGGAGAATCGCTTGAACTCAGGAGGCAGAGGTTGCAGTGAGCCGAGATCGCACCACTGCATTCTAGCCTGGGCGACAGAGTGAGACTCCGTCTCAAAAAAAAGAAAAAAAAAGTAAATAAATAACTAAAGTCAGCATATGTTAAAAAGTAATAATAATAAAACAAAATAAAATTAGCCAGACATGGTGGCACATGGTCCTAGCTACTCAGGAGGCTGAGGCAGAAGGATTGCTTGAGCCCAGGAGGTCAAGATTGCAGTGAATTATGATCCAGCCTTTATACAGTGAAATACTCTGCAACAGTGAAAGTGACCAATCAGCAGGGAGCAGTGGTGCACCACTACTGGGGAGGCCAAGGTGGGAGGATCACTAGAGGCCAGAAGTTCAACGCCAGACTGGGCAACAACAAAGTGAGACCCCTGTCTTGAAAGGAAAGAAGGAAGGAAGGAAGGAAGGAAGGAAGGAAGGAAGGAAGGAAGGAAGGAAGGAAGGAAGGAAGGAAGGAAAGAAGGAAGGAAGGAGGGAGGGAGGGAGGGAGGGAGGGAAGGAGGGAGGGAGGGAGGTCAGTCATGGCTGGGCACAGTGGCTCACGCCTGTAATCCCAGCACTTTGGGCAGCTGAGGCAGGTGGGTCACCTAAGGTAGGGAATTTGAGACCAGGCTGGCCAACATGGTGAAACCCCGTCTCTACTAAAAATACAAAAATTAGCCGGGCCTGGTGGCATTGGGGCTGTAATCCCAGCTACTCGGGAGGCTGGGTCTCAAGAATCACTTGAACTCGGGAAGCAGAGGTTGCAAGGAGCCAAGATCGCACCACTGCCACTCCAGCCTGGGCAACAGAGCCAGGCTCTGTGGAGAAGCAGGGGTGGGGGATGAGGGGAAGAAAGAAAGAAAGAAAAAAAAGTAAAAGTAAACAAGAACATGAATGAATCTTGCAAACATTAGGCTGCATAACAAAAGTCATACAGACACCAAAGAGAACGTATTTCATGGTCCATTTATATGAAATTCTAGAACAAGCAAAACTAATCTCTGGTGTTAGAATTCAGGATAATGATTATCCTGAGGATGATTAGGGTAAGCAGGATCAGGAAATGGGGCTAAGAACTTTCTGTTTCTCCACCTAGGTGCTGGTTGCATGGAGTTCTGCACTTAAGAGTTTGGGAGGGGCTGGGCGCGGTGGCTGACTCCTGTAATCCCAGAACTTTGGGAGGACAAGGAGGGTAGATCACTTGAGCCCAGAAGTTGGTGACCAGCCTGGGGCATAAGAGTGAGACCCCTCCCATCCCCATCTCTATTAAAAAAAAAAAAAAAAAAAAAGGCCGGGCGCAGTGGCTCATGCCTGTAATCCCAGCACTTTGGGAGGCCGAGGAGGACGGATCATGAGGTCAGGAGATCGAGACCATCCTTGCTAACACGGTGAAACCCCGTCTCTACTAAAAAATACAAAAAAAACTGGCCGGGCGAGGTGGCGGGCGCCTGTAGTCCCAGCTACTCAGGAGGCTGAGGCAGGAGAATGGCGGGAACCCGGGAGGCGGAGCTTGCAGTGAACTGAGATCCGGCCACTGCACTTCAGCCTGGGCGACAGAACGAGACTCCGTCTCAAAAAAAAAAAGAAAAAAAAAAAAAAGGTCTGGTTAGGCCCCAGTGAGACTAATGAAATCACCAATGCCAACTCTCCTCAGCAGATCCGAAAGCTGATCAAAGATGGGCTGATCATCCGCAAGCCTGTGACGGTCCATTCCCGGGCACGATGCCGGAAAAATACCTTGGCCCGCCGGAAGGGGAGGCACATGGGCATAGGTAAGCGGAAGGGTACAGCCAATGCCCGAATGCCAGAGAAGGTCACGTGGATGAGGAGAATGAGGATTCTGCGCCTGCTGCTCAGAAGATACCATGAGTCTAAGAAGATTGATCGCCACATGTATCACAGCCTGTACCTGAAGGTGAAGGGGAATGTGTTCAAAAACAAGCGTATTCTCATGGAACACATCCACAAGCTGAAGGCAGACAAGGCCCGCAAGAAGCTCCTGGCTGACCAGGCTGAGGCCCGCAGGTCTAAGACCAAGGAAGCACGCAAGCGCCGTGAAGAGCACCTCCAGGCCAAGAAGGAGGAGATTATCAAGACTTTGTCCAAGGAGGAAGAGACCAAGAAATAAAAGCTCCCCCTTTGTCTGTACATACTGGCCTCCGTGATTACATAGATCAGCCATGAAAATAAAACAAGCCTTTAAAAAAAAAAAAAAAAAATAGCCGGGCTGGTGGCATGCGCCTGTAATCCCAGCTACTCGGGAGGCTGAGGCAGGAGAATTGCTGAAACCGGGAGGCAGACGTTGCAGGGAGCAGAGATCGCACTCCAGCCTGGGGGACAGAGCCAGACTCTGTCTCAGGAAAAAAAAAAAAAAAAAAGGGCCAGGTGCGGTGGCTCACGCATGTAATCCCAGCACATTGGGAGGCCGAAGCGGATGGATCACGACGTCAAGAGTTCAAGACCACCCTGGCCAAGATGGTGAACCCCGTCTCTAGTAAAAATACAAAAAAATTAGCCGGGCATGGTGGTGGGGGCCTGTCATCCCAACTACTCAGGAGGCTGAGGCAGAGAATTGAACTTGGGAGGCGGAGGTTGCAGTGAGCCGAGATCACACCACTGTACTCCAGCCTGGGTGACAAAGCGAGACTCCGTCTCAAAAAAAAAAAAAAAAAAAGAAAAAGAAAAAAGAGTTTGAGAGCTTCAGGAGTTCAAGGCTGCAATGAGCTCTGATCACGCCAGCCTGAGCAACGAGGGAGACCTTGTTTCTAAAAAAAAAAAAAGGATTTGGGAGCTTTAGAGAATAGAGAAGTATGTAACTTATGCTACAGCTTAAACAATGGTCTCAATAAATCAAAAAATAAATTTTACAAGTTCAACAATAATCATAAAAAATACTTTGTGTTTATTTGTGGAATGGAGTTAAATGCTACCATTAGTACGACCTGGCTAAGGGCGGACTTGAAGGTCTCCCAGGAAATTTGATAATCACACCGGCGGACACGTTTCCCACTCTCCACCAGGGGGCGGTGCGGCGCACTCCCCGCCGCTTGAGACAAACGGGCATGCATATTAATTCAACAAACCTGAAACCATGAGAACCTACTTTGTGTGGGGCCTCCTTCTAGTTTCCCGATCTGTGAAATGGGAATTAGAATGTCCCTGCCGCCATGGAGCTCACTTTCTCCAGAAGACAGACAACAAACAGCTAAACGAAGGAATAGGTAGAGACCAGGCGAGGCGGTTCACGCCTGTAGTCCCAGCACTTCGGGAGGCTGAGGCCAGAAGATCGCTTGAGGCCAGGAATTCGAGACGAGACCAGGTAACATAATGAGACCCCCCATCTCTACAAAAAAATTTAAAATTAGCCAGGCGTGATGGTGTGCACCTGTGCTCCCAGGTACTTGGGAGGCTGGGGAAGGAGGATCCTTTGAGCCCAGAAGTTGGACACCTGGGCAACATAGTAAGACCCCCTCTCTAAAAAATAATAATAAAATAAAATTTAAAAAAAAATTTTAAAAAGGCCTGGAGTGGTAGCCCACGCCTGTAATCCTAGCACTCTGGAAGGCTGATCACTTACAGCTAGGAATTCGAGACCAGCCTGAGTGATATGGTGAGACACTGTCTCTACTAAAAATACAAAAATTAGGCTGGGTGCGGTGGCTCACGCCTGTAATCCCAGCACTTTGGGAGGCTGAGGAGGGCGGATCACGAGGTCAGGAGATCGAGACCATCCTGGCTAATGCAGTGAAACCCCGTCTCTACTAAAAATACAAAAACAAAATTAGCTGGGCGTGGTGGCGGGTGCCTGTAGTCCCAACTACTCGGGAGGCTGAGGCAGGAGAATGGCATGAACCCGAGAGGCAGAGCTTGTAGTGAGCCAAGATCGCGCCACTGCACTCCAGGCTGGGCGACAGAGCAAGACTCCGTCTCAAAAAAAAAGAAAGAAAAAATTAGCAGGGCATGGTGGCACACACCTGTGGTCCCAGCTACTCAGGAGGCTGAGGTGGGAGGATCACTCGAGCCCAAGAGGTTGAGACTACAGTGAGTTGTGATGACATGACTGCCCCAGCTTGGGCAACAGAGCAAGACACTGTCTTAAAAAAAATAAGGCCATGTATAGTGTCTCATGCATATAATCCCAGCACTTTAGGGGATGGAGGCAGGAGGATCACCTGAGCCCAGGAGTTATAGACCAGCCTGGGCACCATAGGGAGACCTCATCTCTACAAAATAATATAAAATTAACTGGCCATGGTGGTAGAAGGTAGTCCCAGCTATTCAGGAGGGAGGCTGAGGTGGGAGGATTGCTTAGGTCTGGGAGGTGGAGGCTGCAGTGAGCCATGTTCACACCACTGCACTCTAGACTAGGTGACAGAGTGAGACCCTGTCAAAAAAAAAAAAAAAAAAAAAGAACAGGCGCGGTGGCTCAGGCCTGTAATCCCAGCACTTTGGGAGGCCAAGGTGGGTGGATCATGAGGTCAGGAGTTTGAGACCAGCCTGACCAACATGGTGAAACCCCATCTCTACTAAAAATACAAAAATTAGTGGGGCTTGGTGGTGTGTGCCTGTAATCCCAGTACTCAAGAGGCTGAGGCAGGAGAATTGCTTGAACTCAGGAGGCAGAGGTTGCACTGAGCTGAGATCATGCCACTGTACTCCAGCCTGGGCGACAGAGCAAGACTCTGTCTCAAACAAACAAAATATATATATATATATATATATATATATATATATATATATATATATATATATATATATATATATCTTGAATCCTACTACAGCTCTCATCTCCACTTCCTGGATCTATGGATGGTCATAAGGATGTAACCAGGTCATGCATGTAAAGCTCTGAATTGGCACAGAGCCTAGCACACAGTAGGTGAACTGACAGAGCTGCCATGATGATGATGATGATGACAATTGGTCTCTCAGATCCTTCATCCTTCCGGCTGCCCCCCTAAACTCCTCTCTGTCCCTGACATCCACATCCACTACTTCAGCCAATCCCACCAGCTCGCTCTTTCTTCTTTCTTTCTCTTTTCTTTTCCTTTCCTTTCCCTTTCCCTTTTCCTTTCCCTTTCCCTCTTTCTCTCTCTTTCTTTTTCTTTCTTTCCTCTCTCTTTCCCTCCCTTCCTTCCTTCCTTTCCTTTCTTCCTTCCTTCCCTTTCTTCCTTCTCTCCTTCCTTCCTTCCTTCCTTCCTTTCCTTTCCTTCCTTCCTTCCTTCCTTCCTTTCCTTCCTTCCTTCCTTCCTTGACAGTGTCTCGTTCTGTTGCCTAGGTTGGAGTGCAATGGCATGATCTTGGCTCACTGCAACCTCCACCTTCCAGGTTCAAGCCTTTCTCCTTCCTCAGCCTCCCGAGTAGCTGGAATTACAGGCATGCACCACCACACCCAGCTACTTTTTGTATTTTTGGTAGAGATGGGGTTTCACCATATTGGCCAGGCTGGCCTCAAACTCCTGGCCGCAAATGATCCTCCTGCATCGGCCTCCCAAAGTGCTGGAATTACAGATGTGAGCCACCATGCCCAGCTGCAAATAGCACTTTTTCAAAGACATCATCCCTCAACACTCCTGACGGCCCTTCCCTGCTTCCTTTTTCTACTTGAAGTTTCACTTTGTATTGTAACTATTTCTTGAATGTCTATCTGCCACAGACCAGAGTGTCCCTCCCATGAAGGCAGGATTTGTATCTGTTTTGCTCACAGCTGCATCCCCATGCCTACAACTGCACCAGTGCCTGGCACAGGGGAGACACTCAGTTGTAATTGCTGAGTGAGTGGATATAAGAATAAATGGGGCCAGGCATGGTGGCTCACGCCTATAATCCCAGCACTTTGGGAGGCCGAGGCGGGTGGATCACAAGGTCAAGAGATCGACACCATCCTGGCCAACATGGTGAAACCCCGTCTCTACTACAAATACAAAAATTAGCCGGGCATGGTGGCGGGCGGCTGTAGTCCCAGCTACTCAGGAGGCTGAGGCAGGAGAATGGCTTGAACCCGGGAGGCGGAGGTTGCAGTGAGCCGAGATCCCACCACTGCAGTCCAGCCTGAGCGACAGGGCGAGACTCCGTTTCGATAGATAGATAGATAGATAGATAGATAGATAGATAGATATAGATATAGATATAGATATAGATATAGATATAGATATAGATGTATGTATATTCCATCTCCCCTGGTGGTTGTGAGGATGAATTGGGTTTGGATTTGCAGGCTTCCTGAGGTAGCGACATCGTCGATGCAAAGGTGGGCTTTTTGCGCGGCGCCTGTGCTTCCGCCTTCTGCCGCTCGGGGGCAGCAGGCGCCCGGCGGATTCGCCCGCGCGGCCGCACCGGGAAAGGAGCGGGGGCAAGTCCTCAGGAGGAAGCTGATGAAATCCTGGCCAACTCGCAGTGAGCTCATCCCGCCCGGGCGCCTCCGGAAGCCACGGGGCCGCCCGGCCTCCGCCTGGCCCGAGCGATAAAGCTCTTGTGCCGAACCAGGGCGGAAAGTCCTTCCTGAAGTCTGCCCTGCGTGGGGCCTGCTGCCAGAAGCCTGGGCCGGAGGGGAGGGGAGAGGACAAAGTAGCGAATGGTCCCCTGGCTGTCTTAGAAGGATGAAAAGTGAATTCTGAGCCTGGCTGTGGGAGTAAGAAAAAGGGCATTGGGGCCGGGCGCGGTGGCTCAAGCCTGTAATCCCAGCACTTTGGGAGGCCGAGACGGGCGGATCACGAGTTCAGGAGATCGAGACCATCCTGGCTAACACGGTGAAACCCCGTCTCTACTAAAATACAAAAAAAAAATTAGCCGGGCGAGGTGGCGGGCGCCTGTACTCCCAGCTACTCGGGAGGCTGAGGCAGGAGAATGGCGTAAACCCGGGAGGCGGGGCTTGCAGTAAGCTGAGATCCAGCCACTGCACTCCAGCCTGGGCAACAGAGCCAGACTCCGTCTCAAAAAAAAAAAAAAAAAAAAGAAAAAGAAAAAGGGCATTGGGGGAGGGAGAGCGGGGCGGAAGAGACAGAGACAAGAGATGGGAGAGACGACGGGAAGAAGAGGCAAAGGTGGGGAGACTGAGGCAGAGGAGGAAGAGAGAGAGACAGAATCAAGGAGGGACAGCTGAGAAAGTCAGATGGAGCAACAGAGACAGGGAGAGACAGAGATGGCAGAGAGGAGAGACAGAGATAGGGAGAGACAAAGATGGAGGAGACAGGGAGCTACAGAGGTGGCAGAGACAGTGATGGGGAGAGACAGAGATGGCGGAGACAGAGATGGAAACAGTGGTGGCGGAGACAGAGATGGGGAGAGACAGAGATGGCGGAGACAGAGATGGGGAGAGACAGTGGTGGCGGAGACAGAGACAGGGAGAAATGAGACAGAGTCGGGAAGAGACAGAAGTGGCAGAGACAGAGACGGGGAGAGACAGATGGCGGAGACAGAGACGGGGAGAGACAGCAGTGGTGGAGACAGATGGGAGAGACAGATGGAAGAAACAGAGGTGGGACACGGGAGACAGAGACAAAGGCAGAAAGAGATCTACAGGGAGACAGAGACAGGAGAGAGAAACACGGGAAAGAGAGAGACGGAGAGACCCCGGAGTGGCAGAGATGGGGGAGTCAGGAGCGACGCAGAGGTGAGGCAGATGGAGTCAAAGTAGGGGTTCAGAGGTGCCGAGCTGGAGGTAGGGGAGACGGGGCGAGGGGGCCGGGGAGGGGCATTCGGGGCGGGCCTGCGAGATCCGGGTGGGACGGGGCGGGGCGCGCCCCTCCCCTCCCCGCCCTCCCAGCCCCCAGCCCGGAGCCCCGCGGCGGCGGCGCGGGCCGAGTCTCCAAGTTACCAAGTTACCGCAGGATTCGGGAGCTTCTCACTGGCGCGGCCGCGGCCAATCAGAGAGCAGCGCCGCTGTTCTCGGGCAGGAGGCCTGGAGACACGCGCACCTTCCCCCGACACCCAGCGAAGCGCGCTGACACACAATCGCATCGGCGCGCTCACACACACACACCGTCCCAGAGACAAACAACGTCGCACCCCGCACATACACAATCACAGTGACACACACAGCGAAAGACACACGTCTCAGGAACACACAGACACACAGCATCACACAGACACACAAAATCGCAGTGACAGCCGGGCACGGTGGCTCATGCCTGTAATCCCAGCATTTTGGGAGGCCGAGGCAGGGGGATCACTTGAGGTCGGGAGTTCGAGACCAGCCTAACCAACGTGGTGAAGCCCCGTCTCTACTAAAAATACGAAATTAGCTGGGCGTGGTGGTATGCACCTGTAGTCCCAGCTACTTGGGAGTCTGAGGCAGGAGATTCGCTTGAACCCGGGAGGTGGAGGTTGCAATGAGCCAAGATCACTGCCACTGCACTCCAACTTGGACAACAATAGCAAAACTCCGTCTCAAAAAACAAAAAACCTCAGTGACACAGACAGTCCCAGGACACATAGCACTCCCCAGACCCACAACCACAGGTCCACACAGTGCTGCCCAGGCACATGCAATCTCCATGAGTTATGCACAGTCCCTTGAACACACAACATCACCCTGAAACACAGTATCAGTGACATACAATCAATGCAGTGACACTCATAATCCCACAACAAATTGGTCCCAACACACTCACTAGATCACAGTGATACAATCGCAACAGTGACACATTCAATCACAGTGAGACACAATATTGCACACACACAATCTATTAGACACATACACAGTTCCATGGACACACAACATCACACAACCAAAATGACACACAACCACAGTGACACACAGCATTTCACAGGCACATACTGTCGGTGATACACAGTCCCACAGACATGCTTTTCAGACAAAATCACAATGTGACACACACCCACAATCCCACCACGCACCACATTGTCCAGGCACACACAATAACAGTAGGATGTATGCACATCTTCCCCCGACACCCAGCACAGCACATGGTCACACACTGTCACAGTGACACAATCACAGTCCCACCACCCACAACACAAGTACCACTGACACACTCAGTGGCACACAATCCCACATACACACAGCATTGTATACATGTGCACACCATCACCACGACATACACACACAACCCCAGTGACACAGCATTACACAAACACATCCAACCACGACAACAGGACAGTACAGTGTGACATAGCACCTTCACAAATCTTCCTCCTAACACAACATCACTCTGACACACATACAATCCCAGCATGACAGAGACACAATCACATGGGCACACACATCTCACTGCCAGACCAGCGTGCTGCACAGAACCACACACATCACACCATCATGATCACACACAGCACACCAGAACATCACACAATTGTACACTGACACACAATCACATTGTCACAGCAGCCCATGACATGTAGCATTGTGACAAATGTAGCATGCTGACACACACCATCACACTGACACACAATCCATCAAGTGACACACAATAGCACACACTGACACAACCACCACCATAATGTGTGAACCCCCGACACAACAGCACACTAACATAGACCTACAGAGGACTCCAGCACACACACAGTCACACAAACACCCAACCCGCCCATCCCTGCCCTTGCCCCAGGAAGCTGTGTTAGATGTGGGACGGTGGGGGAGGGATGCGCTGTGTGTGTGTGTGTGTGTGTGTGCGTGTGCGTGTGTGTGTGCGCCAGCGCGGGCTGTGCCTCCCCCTCCCAGCCCTTCCCCGGGGGCGGGGCCGTGCGGCAGCCGCTGTTACCGGGTAAACTTCCCCGCCCCCCCCAGCGCGGCCATTAGTCAACTCCCCCCCCCAGGATGATGTCATCGCCTCATTCTGGAGGCTGAGTAATCCTCAACTCCGCCCCGCCAGGTACCAGGGTAGGGGCGGGCCGCACCTGGGCTCACCAAGTCTGGAGCTGGGATCTGGAGCTGCAGGCGGCGCTGCCTTAGGTCTCCCGGGGAGGGAGGGGACTGAGGAATTGGGCCTCTCTGAAGTGGCCCAGCCATGCACGTTAGGGTCTCTCGAGACTGGGGGCTCCCAGTCCGGATCCACGGGGCCAAGTAAAGGTGCTGCAGGGCTGGATCTTCCAGACCTGGGGGTCTGGGACTGGGGAGGGCCCCCTAACCTCTCCACTACCCCCTCGTCCCCAGCTACACCACTGTGAGGGGCTGGGTCGCTTGACCAAGTGTCTGGGGAATCTGAGACCCGGGGCTTGGACTTCTGGGGTCCTTGGCACTATGAGGCCTGGGACCCTGGCGCAGGGTGGGGGGTCGGTGCCAACAGGTAAGGAGAGCGACTCTGAAGTCCGATGCCCACGTCCTGGGAGATCAACCACCTGGACTCCGGGGAAAAGGGCTCATAGGGGTGGGAAGTGGGCAGGTCTGCACCCTGGGGCTGGGCAGGTGGTCCCACCTAGGTAAATTGGATGCCTGAGGGTCTGGTGACTGTTAGGGGCAGGAGTGTCTCCCATCATCAGTGTGGTGAGGGCCAAGATGCCCAGGAGCTCTGTGACATCTTAGGGTCGGGAGCCCAAAGGCCTGAGTCCGCGTTTCTTGTGGAAGTGGGATGTTTAGCCCTAGTTTTCCTGGGATCAGACATGGCTGTGTCCCCTTCTGGGGGGACCCTCAGTTTTTGTGTCCCGGAGCTGGGACATCTGCATCTCCTAAGAGGAGGGGGTTCATATCCTTGTTTTCACAGGTTCAGGCATGCCTGCGTCCTTTGGGGGTGCAGTGACACCCCTATTTTTATAGGGTCAGGACGCCTGGGTTCGATTCTGGAAGGGAACTTCAGCCACTATGTTCAAGAGCCACCATACCTAATCCTGTTTTGCGGGGTGGGGCGGGGGAACAACCAGTCCCTGTCTTCATGGAGTCAGGGTGCTCAGGTCTCCTTGTGGGAGGAGGGCCCTTGGTGTCTGTTTGCACAAGGCCAACTCCAGGTTGCCATTCTGGGAGTAGGAACAGAATGCGCAACCCCGTTTCCAACCCATCCCAACTGCCCATCCTCACCCGAGAGTGCGGGGCAGGGGAGCAGGGAGGTGGATGGTGCACAGCCCGGGTATCACCCAGCCGGTCGCAGGTTTGCAGGCCGCGCGCCCGGCAGCTCCCCGGGGCCCGGCTCCCCGCCCCCCGTGCCGAGGGCTCCCCCAGATCCGGGCGGACGCGGCGGTGGCCAATGAGCTCGCTCGCCGTCTCCGGGAGCTGGGCCGGCTCTGCCCGCCTGGCATTGGGCACGCGGTGGGCAGCGGCGGGCGGGGCCTAGGGGGTCCTCGCGCCTGGTTGGGCCAGGCTTGTTGCTGGGTAACGGGGCGGCGAGTTTCCCCTGGCAACGGCGGCGGGTACCGCTCACTGGCTGGCCGGGAAGGAGGGGGGGCGCGGGCGCAGGCAGGCCCCGCAGACCCCAGCAACAGCGCGCGGCCCCCGCCCCGCCGGGAAGCGGTAACCTTCACACGCGCGCCGGCCGCTCGGACCCTGCGGACGCCCGCGCCCCCGCCCAGCCCCCACCCGGCCCCGGTCCAGCCTCCGGGCCTGCAGGGTCGGCCACACCGAGGGGACCCGGGAGACCCCCTCCCCACCGCGGAAAGCCAGGACTCAGACCCTGCAGTGAAAAGTTAAGTCCTTCCCAACTCCCTCTCCCCAGGCTGCGAAATCTGCTTCCCCAGAATGGCAGACAAGATCTTGGAGATGAGACGGTTTTAGGTCTGCAGTCAACCAGCTCTATTTTGTCTCACCAGCACTTCACATCCGGCTTACTACCTCCGGGCACTATTCTAAGTATGTTACAAATACGAACTCATTTCATCTTCACAATATTTTTGGTCCTGCCTGTGCCGATCCCTTTTGGACAGAGAGGGAAACTGAGGCACAGAGCAGGGAAGCTGCTTGCTCAAGGTCATAATTTGAACCCATGTCGGGTTCAAATGACTCCAGCGCCCGGGCACGTTATCGTTCCTCTGTGCTGTGAGCCCGTGGGAGAGGCATTAACGTTCAAAATAAGAAACTTCACAGTCAAGAAAACACACTCGTGGCCGCCCTGTGGGCCACCAGTTTGAGACCACGGCCTCACCATGAGCATCTGTGCAAATAGACACCAGCTGTCTTCCTCCCAGAAGGAGACCTGGGCATCCTGACCCCATGAACACAGGGACTGGTCGTCTCTACCCAAACTGGATTCAGGCATCATGGTTTTTGAACATAGGGCTGATGATCCTTCCCAGAAGAGAATGCAGGCATCCTGGCCCCATAAAAATAGGGGTCCTGGGCCGGGTTCAGTGGCTCAGGCCTGGAATCCCAGCACTTCGGGAGGCCTAGGCAGTTGGATCACCTGGGGTCAGGAGTTCGAGACCAGCCTGGCCAACATGGCAAAACCCTGTCTCTATTAAAAATACAAAAATTATCCAAGCGTGGTGGTGCATGCCTGTAGTCCCAGCTACTCAGGAGGCTGAGGCAGGAGAATTACTTGAACCTGGGAGGCGGAGGTTGCAAGTGAGCCAAGATATCGCACCACTGCACTCAAGCCTGGGCAACGGTGAGACTCCATCTCAAAAAAAAAAACCGAAAAACAGAAAAAAAAAAACCCCACAAAAATTAGCCAGGCATGGTGGCACATGCCTGTAGCCCTAGCTACTCAGGAGACTGAGGCAGCAGAATCGCTTGAACCTGGGAGGCATAGGTCGCAGTGAGCCAAGATCGTGCCACCGCACTCCAGCCTGGGTGACAGAGCGAGACTTCCTCTCAAAAAAAAAAAAAAAGGGGTCCAGACCGGGCCCAGTGGTTCATGCCTGTAATCCCAGTACTTTGGAAGGCTGAGGTGGGGGAATCACTTGAGCCCAGGAGTCCAAGACCAGCGTGAGCAAAATCGTGAAACCTCATTTTTACTAAAAATACAAAAATTAGCTGGGCGTGGTGGCATGGGCCTGTAGTCCCAGCTACTTAGGAGGCTGAGGCAGGAGAATCACCCAAGCCTGGGAGGCAGAAGTTGCAGTGAGCCAATATCGTGTCTCTGCATTCAAGCCTGGGTATCAGAGTGGGACCCTGCCTCATAAAAGAGGCAGAGGGGTCCTTAGCTAGAGGTTTCCTTGCTTGGATTCTCAGAGTCAAGGGACTCCCACACTGGTAATAGTAATGATAGGTAAAATATATTAAACATCCACCATGCCCCAGTACTTTTATTGTTTAATTTTTTTGTTTGTTTATTTATAAAACAGGGTCTCTTTATTTTATTTATTTATTTATTTTTGAGACAGAATCTCACTCTGTCGCCCAGGCTGGAGTGCAGTGATGGGATCATAGCTGTCTGTGGCCTTGGCCTCCTGGGCTCAAGCGATCCTCCTTCCTCAGCCTCCCAAGTACCTGGGCCCACAGGTGCACACCACCACACCTGATTAATTTTTTAATTTTTTGTAGAGTTGGGGGTCTCACTATGTTGCCTAGGCTGGTCTGAAACTCCTGGGCTCAAGTGATCCTCCTGCCTCAGTCTCTCAGAGTGCTGGGATCACAGGCATGAGCCACTGTGTGCCTGGCCCAGTGTTTTATCTTTATTCACCTTCTGACTACACATCCTATGAGGTAGCGACCTGTGCTGTCTTGTCTTAACTCACAGATGAGGAAACTGAGGCACAAAGCTGTGACCAATTCCCCCAACATCACCCACAGCCAGTAGGTGGCACAGGGGATTCTAACTCAGGCCATCTAGACTCACAGCCCACAGTCTTTTGTGAGGACTGTATGCGGGCGTGGGAAACCAAGGCAGGAGAATGGGTTCAGGCCAGGAGTTCGAAACACGCCTGGGCAGGCAACAACCTCATCTCTACAAAAAATTAAAAAATTAAGGCCGGGCACTGTGGCTCAAGCCTGTAATCCCAGCACTTTGGGAGGCCGAGACGGGCGGATCACGAGGTCAGGAGATTGAGACCATCCTGGCTAACATGGTGAAACCCCGTCTCTACTAAAAAATACAAAAAACTAGCCGGGCGAGGTGGCGGGCGCCTGTAGTCCCAGCTACTCGGGAGGCTGAGGCAGGAGAATGGCGTAAATCCGGGAGGCGGAGCTTGTAGTGAGCTGAGATCTGGCCACTGCACTCCAGCCTGGGCGGCAGAGTGAGACTCCATCTCAAAAAAAATAAAAATAAAAATAAAAAATTAGCCAGGTGTGGTGGTGTGTACCTGTAGTCCCACCTACTTGGGAAACTGAGGTAGGAGAATTGCTTGAGCCTAGGAGGTGGAGGCTGCGGTGAGCTGTGATAGTCAGCTGTGATCATGCCACTAGACTCCAGCCTGGGCAACAGTGCAAGACCCTGTCTCAAAAAAAAAAAAAAAGAGGCAGCCCTTAACCCACCCACAAACTTCTTTTTCTTTGCCCACAAGGGTTTTGTGTTGTTGTTTTGCGGGTGGGGGTTGGTTTTTTATTTTTGAGACGGAGTCTTGCTCTGTCGCCCAGGCTGCAGTGCAGTAGCACGATCTTGGCTCACTGCAACCTGGGCCTCCCGGGTTCAAGCGATTCTTCTGCCTCAGCCTCCTGAGTAGCTGGAATTACAGGCATGTGCTACCGCACCCAGCTAATTTTTGAATTTTTAGTAGAGACAGGGTTTCACCATGTTGGCCAGGCTGGTGTTTTGTTTTGCTTTTGAGATAGGGTCTCGCTCTGTTGCCCAAGCCGGAGTACAATGGTGCGATCACAGCCGACTGCAGCCTTGAACTCACAGGCTCAAGCGTTCCTCCCACCTCAGCCTCCCAGTTAGGTTCCTGCATGTTGCCCAGGCTGGTGTGGAACTCCTGGGCTCAGGCAATCCGCCTTCCTCGGTCTTCCACAATACTGGGATTACAAGCGTGAGCCACCACGCCTAGCTGTAGGGAGGACTTTGACTAGTGACAATGCTTATGGCCAAATAGACTCTTGGCCTCTCCCCGTCTTTTCTACCTCCAGCCACCAAGCCAGATTCCCATTATCTTTCTTTTTTTTTTTTTTTTTTTTTTTTTTTTTTTTTTTTTTTTTTTGTGAGACGGAGTCTCGCTCTGTCGCCCGGGCTGGAGTGCAGTGGCTGGATCTCGGCTCACTGCAAGCTCTGCCTCCCGGGTTTACGCCATTCTCCTGCCTCAGCCTCCCGTGTAGCTGGGACTACAGGCGCCCCCCACCTCGCCCGGCTAGTTTTTTGTATTTTTTTAGTAGAGACGGGGTTTCACCGTGTTAGCCAGGATGGTCTTGATCTCCTGACCTCGTGATCCGCCCGTCTCGGCCTCCCAAAGTGCTGGGATTACAGGCTTGAGCCACCGCGCCCGGCCGATTCCCATTATCTTTCACACTCATTTTCTTCTCAAAAGAACATTACAGGCTGGTGCGGTGGTTCACACCTGTAATCTCAGCATTTTAGGGGGTCAAGGAGGGAGGATTGCTTGAGGGCTGGAGTTTGAGACCAGCCTGGGCAACATGGTGAAACCCTGTCTCTACAAAGAAACAAAGAAAGAAAGAACATTCCGGGGCCGAGCATGGTGGCTCATGCCCATAATCGAGGCACTTTGGGAGGCCAAGGAGGGAGGATCACTTGAGCCCAGGAGTTTGAGACCAACCTGGGCAACATGGTGAGACTCCATCTTTATAAAAAAAAAAAAAAAAAGAAAAAAGAAGAAGGAGAAGAAGGAGGAGGAGGAAGAGGAGGATGAGGAGGAGGAGGAGGAGAAGAAGAAAGAAGAAGGAGGAGGAGGAGGAGGAAAAGAAGAAAAGAATATTACAGGCTGGGCATAGTGAATCATACTTGTAATTCCAGCACTTTGGGAGGCCAAGGCAGGCGGATCATCTGAGATCGGGAGTTTGAGACCAGCCTGGCCAACATGGTGAAACCCCATCTCTACTAAAACTACAAAAATTATTAGCTGGGCATGGTGGCACATGCCTGTAATCCCAGCTACTCAGGAGGGTGAGGCAGGAGAATCACTTGAACCCAGGAGGTGGTGGTGGTTGCAGTGAGCAGAAATCGGGCCACCACATTCCATCTTGGGCGACACAGCGAGACTCCATCTCAAAAAAAAAAAGAGAACATTCCAGTACATCTGACCTCCGGGTATCTGCCCTGCAATGGGCAGTCTGGACACTGCTCAGTGAGTGAGAGGTGTGAAGTACAGGCAGGACCATGAGCTAGCAGAGGGCTAGAGACTGCCCTTCTCTCAACTTCATCACTGTCAAACACAGAGGAAATACTGGCAATAATTAGTTATACAAGTGATAATAGCTAACACTTATTAGGCACTTACTATATGTCCAATACTGCACTAAATGACTTCCAGTGTGATCTCATTTAATAAGTGTCTAAAGCAGCATTTCTCAAACGTATTTATTTATTTATTTATTTATTTATTTTTTGAGACGGAGTTTCGCTCTGTCGCCCAGGCTGGAGTGCAGTGGCCGGATCTCAGCTCACTGCAAGCTCCGCCTCCTGGATTTACGCCATTCTCCTGCCTCAGCCTCCCGAGTAGCTGGGACTACAGGCGCCCGCCACCTCGCCTGGCTAGTTTTTTGTATTTTTAGTAGAGACAGGGTTTCACCATGTTAGCTAGGATGGTCTCGATCTCCTGACCTCATGATCCACCTGCCTCGGCCTCCCAAAGTGCTGGGATTACAGGCTTGAGCCACCGCGCCCGGCCTCAAACGTCTTTAAACTTGATCTACGGCCAGAAAAATACTTTCCTTGTAACCTAATATGTATTCACTATACATCAATAAAATGTTCATAAAATATTACTTTCCCTTGACTTCATAATTTTTCAAAATTATATATATATATGTATTTTTTTTTTTTTAAGATGGGGTCTCGCTCAGCACCCAGGCTGGAGTGCAGTGGTGCAATCTTGGCTCACTGCAACCACGGTCTCCCGGGTTCAAGCGATTCTCCCATCTCAGCCTCCTGAGTAGCTGGGATTACAGGCAATGCAACCATGCCTGGCTAATTTTTGTATTTTAGTAGACCGGGGGTTTCACCATGTTGGCCAGGCTGGTGTCGAACTCCTGACCTCAAGTGATCCACCCTCCTCGGCCTCCCAAAGTGTTGGAATTACAGGCAAGAGCCACCATGCCCGGCCCGTAGTGTATTTTTGTTGTTGTTGGCGTTGTTTTGAGACGGAGTTTTGTTCTTGTCGCTCAGGCTGGAATGAAATGGCGCGATCTCGGCTCAATGAAACCTCCTTCTCTTGGGTTCAAGGAATTCTTCTGCCTCAACCTCCCAAGTAGCTGGGATTGCACCACCATGCCCGGCTAATTTCTGTATTTTTAGTAGAGATGGGGCTTTACCATGATGGCCAGGCTAGTCTCGAACTCCTGACCTCAGATGATCCACGCCCCCCAGCCTCCCAAAGTACTAGGAGTGAGGTGTGAGCCACCGTGCCCGGCCTGTAGTGTAGTTTTTAAAACTCTGGTCAAAGCAGTCATGTATGCCTATAATCCCAGCTACTAGGGAGACTGAGGTGTGAGGATGGCTTGAGCCCAGAAGTTTGAAACCAGCCTGGGTAACACAGCCAGATTCTATCTCAATTAAAACACCACTAACAAAACCTCTTGTCTAGGGCCAGTAAAATTGCAGGTAGAAGTTGTGGTAATACAAAATTGTGTACTTTTATCACCACTTACAAATCATACACCTAAAAAGAGTGAATGTTCTTGTGTTTAAATACATCTCAATAAAGCGCAAGTTGGTTGGGATGTGAATGCATCTTACTGAGAAAAATGCATTAAGATCAGCCAGGCATGGTGGTTCACACCTGTAATCCCAGCACTGAGGGAGGCCGAGGCAGGAGGTTTGCTCGAGCCCATAAGGTCAAGACCAGCCTGGGCAACATAGCGAGACCACCCATCTCTATTAAAAAAAAAAAAAAAAAAAAATTAGCTGGGCATTAAAAAATTTAAATTTTTTGGCCAGGCGCGGTGGCTCAACCCTGTAATCCCAGCACTTTGGGAGGCCGAGACAGGCGGATCACGAGGTCAGGAGATCGAGACCATCCTGGCTAACACGGTGAAACCCCGTCTCTACTAAAGAATACAAAAAACTAGCTGGGCAAGGTGGCGGGCGCCTGTAGTCCCAGCTACTCGGGAGGCTGAGGCAGGAGAATGGCGTGAACCCGGGAGGTGGAGCTTGCAGTGAGCTGAGATCCGGCCACTGCACTCCAGCCTGGGCAACAGAGCGAGACTCCGTCTCAAAAAAAAATAAAAATAAATAAAAAATTTAAATTTTTTAATTTAAAATTTAAAAATTTTAATAAAAATAAAAATAAAAATTACTTAGGAGGCTGAGGCAGGAGGATCTCTGTAGCCCAGGAGTTTGAAGCTGCAAGGCTATTGTACCACAAGACTATCTATTGTGCCACTACACTCCAGTCTGGGCCACAGAGTGAATCTTTTATCCAAAAAAAAAAAAAAAAAGCTGAGTGTGGAGGCTCATGCCTGTAATCCCAGCACTTTGGGAGGCCAAGATGGGCGGATCCTGAGGTCAGGAGTTCAAGACCAGCCTGGCCAATATGGTGAAACCGCGTCTCTACCAATAATACAAAAATTAGCTGGGTGTAGTGGCGCACACCTGTAGTCCCAGCTACTCGGGAGGCTGAGGCAGGAGAATTGCTTGAACCCAGGAGGTGGAGGTGGCAGTGAGCCAAAATCGTGCCACTGCACTCCAGCCTGGGCAACAGAGCAAGACTCTGTCTCAAAAAAAAAAAAAAAAGTAAGATCCATGTAAGTGATGTCATATATCATAATCCATGGTTTACTCATGAACCACAGTTTGGAAAACACCAGGAAGAAGGAAGGGAGAATGAATAATCAGGGAAAGGGAAAGAGAGAGGAAAGCTGAGGCGTTCCCAATGTTTCAAATGGGAAAATTTCATGTGAGATATAGATTAACTGCTTTTCTTGGGGAAGCTAAGAGTGTGTACTTGGAGGCAGTCAAGTTTGAGAAGTCTGACATCTTTTCTCAGCCAGCCCCATGCTAGGCACTGGAAGGTGACTCACTCTGATGAGGCGATTGTGATTGGGTGAGACCCGGTAGGGATGGAAAGTGTAGAGGAGGAGACAGGAGTCCACAGCTTTGGAAGAAGGAAGGACAAAACTCAAAACTCCCTGAACCAGAGCAGAGAAGGAAGTAACAATGAGAAACTGAAAAAGGAAAGGGAATAGAAAACTATGAGACAGGATAAAATTTGGCGTGGGGTCTGCCCGGGCATGTCCATGCCAGGTGCCCAGGGCTTCTTCTGCGACGTGGGTCCCCTGCCAGATTTGTGGTGAGTGTGGCCAGGTGTGCATGCTCCCGTGTGTGTGCAGTCAGTGGACCAGTTAGCAAGAAGCTGTCACAGGTGTGACTTCATGACATGTGTCGGTGGTCAGTTTCTTCTATGTCTATGTCTGATTTGGTCTGTCTATGAATGTCAGTTTCCTTCCTTTTTTCTTTTTTCTTTTCTTTTTTTTTTTTTTTTTTAGATGGAGTTTGCTCTTGTCGCCCAGGCTGGAGTGCAGTGGCAGGATCTCGGCTCACTGCAACCTCCGCCTCCCGGGTTCAAGCAATTCTCCTGCCTCAGCCTCTCTAGTAGCTGGGATTACAGGCATGCGTCACCACACCCGGCTAATTTTGTATTTTTAGTAGAGACGGGGTTTCACCATGTTGGTCAGGCTGGTCTCGAACTCCTGACCTCAGGCGAGATCCGTGCACCTTGGCCTCCCAAAGTACTGGGATTACAAATGTGAGCCATCGTGGGGGGCAAATGTCAGTTTCTGATAGTTTTAATGTGTTAGCTGTGAAATTGCGTGAGTGCATTTGTGTATGTCCCTGTTGGAGTGTGATTTGGATTTGGCTGTGTGTCCAGGTATCCCTGTAACAGGTGTCTGTGTGTGTCTGGGTGTGTATGTGTGTCCCCTGTGCCTATCAGCAAGTTTGTGTTTCCAGACAAGCATTCCGCCTGTGTCTGTTGTGGTTGCACCACCGTGTATGTGGTGTGGGTGCCTGTTCGGTAGGGTTGTTTGTGAACACAGTTCGTGGGCCCAGGTGTGATCATCAGTGTGGGTGTTTGTGCAACTGTGTGTGGCCCTGCCATTGTGTCCGTCTGCTTGTCCGGGGGGCCCTGTTAGTGGGTCTGTGCATTTGCGTCTGGGTGTGTGTGTTAGCCCCATCAGTGAGTGTGTGTGTTCGTGCCCCTGTCCATGGTGTGGATTTGTGAGACTGTGGCCTTGTGTCCATGAGTATATCCTCTGGGCTCTGCCTGCACGTGACTTGGTGGACCCTGGAACGTCGGTCGGTCTGTGTACGCATCCCTGGGGGTGTGGATCTGTGGGTCCCAGTCAGTGTGTGTGTCCGACTGTCCCGGTGTCTGGGCGATCTCCCTGGACCCCGCTGCACAGCGCCTGGGTCCTCCTCGCCTTGGGCCAGGCCCTGCCCCGTCCCCGGCTGCAGGGAAACCCCCGGCGCGGAGGTAGGGGGGGGCGCGGCGCGCGCCTGCAAGTCCCGACTTGTCCGCGGCGGGCGGGCGGGGCCGTAGCGTCACGCGGGGGCGGGGCGTGGGACCCGCCGGGCGGGGGCGGGGCGGGGCGGGGCGGGGCGGCTTTGGAGCGGGCCCGGGATCCGCCGGGCGGCCTGAGACGCGGCGCGAGCCACATGCGAGCGGGCGCCTGGCGGTGGCGGCGGCACCGGCGATCCCAGCAGCGGCGGCCACTACGCGGACGCGCCTGCGGCCCGGGGAACGGCAGCAGCCACAGCCACAGCAGCCGCCACTGCAGTTAGAGCGGCAGCAGCAGCGACAGCCCCAGCAACAGCCGCCGCGGAGAGCGGCGCTTGGCGGGCGCGCCCTCTTGAAGGAAGCCGCCCGCCCCCCACCACCGCCCCCTCCGGCGTGTTCATGCCCCCGGGGTGAGTGTGCGCGCCCTGACTCCTCGCCGGCGGCGATCGGCCAGGCCGGGTGGACTCCCTGGAGGAGGTGACGGGAGTGCAGGCGGAGAGCAGTGTGGGCGCCCTGCCTCCCCCCACCGCGCCTCCCTCCAAACCCCGCGAGGGACCCTGGGCCGAGGTCGCCGGGTGAGAGGCGGCTCGGCGTTGGGGCGCCGGTCTGGGCGCACAGGTGCCTCGGCGGTCTGGCGGGTTTGTTTACAAACAATGGGGTGCGGGCTTGGCAGCGCCCCCTGGCGGCCAGTGCGGCCCCGGGGAAGAGGGTCGACCCCGGGGTGCCCCAGCCCCCAGAGTCCGGGAGGGGCGGGGGGGCGGCACGGAGGGGCGGCCACACCCAGGGCGCGCGCCCGCTGGGGGCGGCGACGGGGGGCGGCTCGCGGGCCGTGGAGTCTGCGGCTCCTGCGGGCGGGGGCTGCGCCCCAGCAACAGCCGGTTATTGGCCCCGCGCTCGCCTGGCGGGCGGGGCGGGCGCACGTGGCGGCGGTGGGGGGGGCTGTGACAGCGGAGGGGGGCGTCTGGGACCGCCGTGGGAGCGCGCGTGTGCGGGGTTGTGGATCTGCAGGTGTCTCGCCTGGGTGTGTGCGCGTGTCTGGCTCTGAGTTTGTGCTGGGTTCTGCAGCGAGTGGTGGTGTCGATCCGGAGGAATGTTGGGGTTTCTGACCCGTCGGGGTGTCTGCGTGAGTCCCCGCGCCTGTTTGTGTGGGGTTCTGTCTGTGGGTGCCCTGCCTGTGGGGTGGGTGGACCTGCGTGTGTTCTCGGTGAGAGTTGTCTGTGTGTGCTGTTTTGGGGTGATACTGGGGGTCTGTTGCCTGCGTGTGCTGGGCTGCGGAGGTTGTAGTGTGTGTGTGTGTTGCTGGAGTGAGCTGTTTGTGTGTTTCTGTGTGTGTCTTGCCCGAGCGTGCGGTGTGTGCGCTTGTGTCTTGCCTGTGTGTTTCTGTCTTGGCTGAGGCTGTCTCTGTATCTCCGGGGCATGTGTGTCTTTGCCCAGCGTTTGTGATGCTGCGCCTGCTAAATGCAAATGTCTTGTTTTCTGTCCAGGTGTCTGTGTGAGTTCTCAGGTGTGTGTGTGTGTGTGTGTGTGTGTGTGTGTGGTGGGGGATTGTTTCAGTCTGGGTTTGGCTTGTGTGTCTGGCATCAGCGTCTGGGATTTGAGGGCCCAGGATCTGTGGGGTCTATACAGTGTAGACGGTGGGTGTTGCTCGCAGCCTCTGGATGGGGTTGTTTCTGAGCCTCTGTGTGTGTGTGTAGTGTATGCGTGTGTGTGTTGGGTCTGAGGGGCTTGTCACTGTGATCGGCTGGCTCATGTGTGTCATGTGGGCTGCGTGTGTGTAGTGTTTATGTCAGTCACGTGAGACCAGTGTTTTCTGTGGGTGCGCTAGGTGTGTGCGCTGCTGGGCTGTGTGGGATTAGAGTTAGCTGTAGGGTGTGTGTGTGTGTTGCTGACAGTTGGTGATGGTGTTTGAGGGCTGCTTGAGGAGGGTGGGTTGGTGTCTGCTGGTCGTAGCCTGCGTGTCTGGTGGTGTGTTGAGGTCTGATGGCATGTGTCTGTGTGTGCCTGATTTACGTGTGTCCTGAGAGTTGGTGACATGTGGGTGTGTTTTGGGGGTGTTGATGTATGTGTGTCCGTGGGTGTCTGTTTTGTGTTGATATGTGAGTCCAGAGGTGTGCCGGTCTTATCTCTGGAGTGAGTGTGTGTGTGTGTGTGTGTGTGTGGGGAGAGGGGCATGTTTGGGAACTGAGGCAGTGCCTAGCTGGTGTGTGTGTGTTTGTGTTTGCAATGGCTGCATTGTGTTTGCATGTGCCCCTGGGCATATCAACAGTGGGTCAGTGTGTGAGACTTTGACAGTTTGGATGTGTGTGTGGGGATGGGTTGTGCCAGCCAGTGTGGGCAGTACGTAGAGTGCTTGTGATGGTCTGTCTGGATGCTCCTGCTTTGGTCGGGGTGTATGTGTGTGTGTGTGTTGTGTGTACCGAGTAGTGATGTCTGAGACTGGGGCCATCTCAGTGTTTGTGTGCAAGTGGGAGGTGGGGTGGGTGGTCAGGCTGGCCAGTGCCGTGTGAGTCCTTGTGTGTGTGTTGTGGGGGCCTCACTGTGCCTCGCTGCCCTCCCTGTGTGCCCGTCGCTGTGTTGGGAAAGTTGTCCCCACCAGCCCATGCTGTGAGTCCCAAGTGGAGTGAGTTTGTGTTGTGGGACTGTCACAGCCCACGTACACACACCTGCTAGACCCCTCCATCCGTCCTGTGTGAGCCCTGCCTTTGCTGTGAGAGCCATCCTGTGCTCCCTGTCCCTCCTGTGTGCCCATCACCGTATGCAGGGGAGGCTCTCCAGACCACCCAGGACCCGGTGGTGTCATCCCCTGGTTGGGCGTGTCTCTGTGGGGCCATCACCCCCTCCGCATGCACACACACCTCCACTCTTCTCCATCTGGGTCCTGACCCCGGGTAGACTGGAGGTACAGTGGGTCCTGGTACTTCCCTGCTGACCTGCTCCTCCTCCCGTTTCCCGCAGGCCCCAGGGAGCGCCATGGCCCGCGCACGCCAGGAGGGCAGCTCCCCGGAGCCCGTAGAGGGCCTGGCCCGCGACGGCCCGCGCCCCTTCCCGCTCGGCCGCCTGGTGCCCTCGGCAGTGTCCTGCGGCCTCTGCGAGCCCGGCCTGGCTGCCGCCCCCGCCGCCCCCGCCCTGCTGCCCGCTGCCTACCTCTGCGCCCCCACCGCCCCACCCGCCGTCACCGCCGCCCTGGGGGGCCCCCGCTGGCCTGGGGGTCCCCGCAGCCGGCCCCGAGGCCCACGCCCGGACGGTGAGTGCCCGCCCCGCCCCCGGGGTGATAGGAGTCGGGAAGAGAGAGGACCTGAGACTCGGAGGAACTGGAGAAGTGGGAGAGGACGGGGTAGGGGGGAAGTGGCGAGCCCGGCCGGGCCACTGGGAGGGTGTGGCCAATGTGGTCTTTGTGTTGAAAGAAGCAGGAAGAAGGAGGCTGGGGGTGGAGGGGGAGGTCAAGTGGGAAGTCCCTCCTGGAATCTGACTGCAGTCCCCGAATTGCAGCCCACTGTCTCTTCCGGGCCTGGGGCAACAGCTGCATCCGAGCTGCCCTCCCCCAGTCTGGGTCCCCTAGACCCCCTGGAGGATTCTTGTTGCAGGGAGTGTGGGCCGAGCGGGAGGACTGTCAACTCTGGGCTCTGGGGAGGGGTCGAGGGGCCTTTGCCTTTATTTGCATCTCTTTGGCCAGGGTTGGCCCTCTCCGCAGTCCCGGCGGAGGAAGGAGAGGGGGAGGGGCCATTGTGTTGGGAAAGTCCCCTCGGGGAGGGGGGAGTCTTGGGGAGGGAAGGGTTAAAGGTCCCCTGCCTGATGGGCTGTTAACCCTGTGGTGCCCGGGGAGCCCCATCCCTGCCAGCAGGCACTGTAGCCCGGGAAAGTGAGTCCTGGTTTCCCATCCCCCATCCTGTCCCGGCAGCCCAAGGGGAGCAAGGAAAGAGAACACTTCCCTAGCTCAGTTCCTGGAAGCCCTGGAAGGGGACACCGATTTCAAGCCAAGGTCATAGATGTGGAAACTGAGGCCCTGGTTGTAGGCCTTAGGGAACCCTCAGACCAGGATCTGGTGGGACGGGAGGGCAGGAGCCTCCCAGGGCTCTCAGAAGGGGGTGGGGCAGCAAGGCATCTCCCGCGTCCCAGCCCCCAGGCCCGCGCTCTGAAGCTGCCACAGTCTCTGGCCTTCTGGTCTCTAGGCCTCTGCCACATCCGGAGGTGTGGCTTCCCTGTGGTTGGACACGAGAGGGCTGGAGACCTGAGGCTTGTGATCTGGGTGGGGTTCAGTCGCTGTATCCCTGTGTGACCTTGGGATACTCCCTACGGGCGGGCCTCAGTTTCCCTGTCTGTCACATGGAACAGGCAAGATGTGTCCCCGTTGGGAAATAGAGGTCGTTAAGCCTGACCACCCCCGGGGTCACCTGTCTGGCCGTCTACCTTCCACACTGACAAGGGCCGTGGGGACGTAGCTGGCCAGACAGGTGACCCCAGAGCGGCGTCCCCAGGTCCTTTTTGCTTTCTGGTGCCTGGGGAGGAAAAGCTGAGAAATTGACTCTAAGACGGGGCGAAGGGATCACTAGAAATGAGTCGGGGAGCAGTAGCTGGGAAAGAGGGAAGTGGGCCCGTACACTTCGAGGCCTGGAGGGGTAGTGGGTGCTGACCGCGCCCCTCTGCTTCTCCAAGGTCCTCAGCCCTCGCTCTTGCTGGCGGAGCAGCACCTGGAGTCGCCCGTGCCCAGCGCCCCGGGGGCCCTGGCGGGCGGTCCCACCCAGGCGGCCCCGGGAGTCCGCGGGGAGGAGGAACAGTGGGCCCGGGAGATCGGGGCCCAGCTGCGGCGGATGGCGGACGACCTCAACGCGCAATACGAGCGGCGGGTGAGTGCTGGGGGTGGGGTAGACGGCAGGTGGGACTTCCCGCCGGAGGAGGGGGCGGCAGGCGGCCCCCGCCAGATGTGCGGCAGCTGCTGCCCTGCGCGGCTGGGTCGCTCCGCGGACAGGCAGGTGGGGGGTGAGTGGGTGGGGGGTATCGCGCGCCCGCAGAGCCGCCCAGGGACTCCGCGCGGCGGCTGACATAGCCGGAGCCAGAGCCCGGGCCAGGGCCAGGGCCAGGGCCGGGGACTAGGCCGCCGCGGAGACTAGCGGCGCGCCCGCGGCCCGCGGCCGCGGGGACTGAGGGCGGCGCTGGGCGGCGCGGCTCATATATCCCGGGCTATTTATAGCTGGTGAGTCAGCAGCCGCGCCGCGCCCGCCCCCTGCCGTCCCTCTCGCGCGGCCCGCAGCGCCACACAGCTTCCCGGGCGCCGGGGCGTGCCGGGGACAGCCGGGGCGGGCTGAGGACTGCAGGGGAGGGCTCGGAGCTCCGCCCCGCGGGAGGCCCCGCCCCCAGCCCCTGGCACGGCCCCGATTTTTTAAAACAGATATTCGAAGCCCACAGCAGAGAATGGGAAATCACAAACATCGTGCGCCCACTAGCCAGCTCTGTTCAGTCCGAACATTACACCCGCATTGCTTATTAACAAACCAAACAAAACCGCAGAAACGCATGTGGTGAAGCTCCTCACTCTCCCCATCCCTTCCCCCTCCCTGCATCCAAAGGAAATCTCTCAAGTTGGCCTGTCTCAACCCCTGCGGGTGTTGCTTTTACTCCATATTTACCAGGCCAGAACCAGGGCTTAGGATCATGGGGCAGTCTTAGCTTAGCCTACATGACATAGTTTTTGTTCCTCCCCAGAATTCGTTTTTCCCTTAATATTAGGCTTCAGATTCACCATATGTTCAGCCAGGCTCGGTGGCTCACGCCTGTAATCCCAGCACTTTGGGAGGCGGAGTTGGAAGGACACTTTACCCCAGGAGTTCTAGACCAGTGTGGGCCACATAATGAGACCCCTATTGCTACAAAAAATATAAAAATTAGCCGGGTGTGGTGGTGCCAGCCTGCAGTCCCAGCTACTCGGGAGGCTGGGGTGAAAGGGTCCCTTGAGCCAGGGAAGTCCAGGCTGCAGTGAGCCATGAAGGGCCACTTAACTCCAGCCTGGGGGCAGAACAAGACCATCGCAAGAAAGAAACAACAAATACAGCCATTTTCGGCCGGATGCAGTGGGCCACTCCTGTAATCCCAGCCCTTTGGGAGGCGGAGGCAAGCGGATCACTTGAGGTTGGGAGTTTGAGACCAGTCTCACCAACATGGTGAAACCTTGTCTCTACTAACAATACAAAAATGAAGCCCGGGCACGGTGGCTCACACCTGTAATCCCAGCACTTTGGGAGGTTGAGGAGGGCGGATCACCTGAGGTCGGGAGTTTGAGGGGAGCCTGACCAACATGAAGAAACCCCGTCTCTACTAAAAATACAAAATTAGCTGGGTGTGGTGGTGCAGGCCTATAATCTCAGCTACTCGGGAGGCTGAGGCAGGATAATTGCTTGAAACTGGGAGGCGGGGGTTACCGTGAACCGAGATAGCGCCATTGCACTCCAGCCTGGGCAACAGGAGCAAAAATCCGTCTCAAAAAAAAAAGAAAAGAAAAATTAGCTGAGCATGGTGGCACACCAGTAATCCCAGCTACTTGGGAGACTGAGGCAGGAGAATCTCTTGAACCCAGGAGGTGGCGGTGTGGAGGTTGCAGTGAGCCGAGATCAGGAGATCAAGCCACTGCACTCCATCTTGAAGGACAGAATGAGACTCTGTCTCAAAAAAAAAAAAAAAAAAAAAAAAAAGCCATTTTCACTGCTACATAGTATTCTGTTGGATAAACATAGTATCCTTATTCATTTTCTCATTGATGGATAGATATGTATTTTTATTTTATGTTTAGAGACAGGGTCTCACTCTGTCTCCCAGGCTGGAGTGCAGTGGTTCAATCACAGCTCCCTGCAGCCTCCAACTCCTGGGTTTAAGGGATCCTCCCGTCTCAGCCTCCCAACTAGCTGGGACCACAGGCAGGTCCACCATGCCTGGCTAATTTTTATTTTATTTTTATTTTTATAGAGATCAGGTCTTTCTGCGTTACCCAGGCTGGTCTCAAACTCCTGGCCTCAAGTGATCCTCCTGCCTCAGCCTCCCAAAGTGCTGGAATTATGGGCCTGAGCTACCTCACTCAGCCTATTTTAAAATATATTGGCTTTCTTTTTTTTTTTTTTTTTTTTTGGAGACAGAGCTTCGCTCTTGTTGCCCACGATGGAGTGCAATGGCACGATCTTGGCCCATTGAAACCTCCACCTCTCGGGTTCAAGCGATTCTCCTGCCTCAGCCTCCCAAGTAGCTGAGGTTACAGATGTCCTCCACCATGCCTGGCTAATTTTTGTATTTTTAGTAGAGATGGGGTTTCACTGTGTTGACCAGGCTGATCTTGAACTCCCGACCTCAGGTGATCCACCCACCTTGGCCTCACAAAGTGCTGGGATTACAGGTGTGAGCCACTGTGCCCGGCCATTATTTATTGCCTTTTTTCCTCTCCTACACATGCATGTTTCCAGGTGTGCTCTTGTGTTTCTAGAGTAGGTACCTGGGTGGTCTGCCCACCATCCACCTTACTAGGTGATTGCTAGCTTGCTCACCAGGTGGCACCCACAGCAGTTTGACAGTGGTGGGTTTTATAACTTACGCCAATCCGATGTGCCCCCTTTGCCACCATCTCCTGGCCCCAAGAGTTGCTAGGGAGTGTTGAGGAGACTGGGCTGGTACCAGGCGACTCACTGCCAGGTAACAGGAGGAAGATGAGGATCATTTAACCTTCTGTAAAGTGAGTTTCTCCTTCCCCAGCACCTGAAGGGGAGGAGGTTAGGTGGTCCCCACTTAGCATAGAGCCTGCCTGTGGAGCTACAGGGAGTGGCAGAGAACTGCCGCTCTCTGTACGCTTTTTTGTTTTGTTTTTTGAGATAGTCTTGCTCTGTCGCCCAGGCTGGAGTGCAGTGGTGCAATCTCAGCTCACTGCAACCTCCGCCTCCCGGATTCAAGCAATTCTCCTGCCTTGGCCTCCCAAGTAACTGGGACTACAGGTGCATGCCACCATGCCCGGCTAGTTTTTGTTGTTTTAGTGGAGATGGGGTTTCCCCATGTTGGCCAGGCTGGTCTTGAACTCCTGACCTCAGGTGATCCACCTGCCTTGGCCTCCCAAAGTGCTGGGATTACAGACATGAGCCACCGTGCCCAGCCATTTTTTTTTTTTTTTGAGACGTAGTCTCGCTATGTCACCTAGGCTGGAGTGCAGTGGCGCGATCTCGGCTCACTGCAAGCTCCGCCTCCTGGGTTCACGCCATTCTCCTGCCTCAGTCTCCCGAGTAGCTGGGACTACAGGCGCCCACCACCACGCCTGGCTAATTTTTTTGTATTTTTAGTAGAGACGGGGTTTCACTGTGTTAGCCAGGATGGTCTCAATTTCCTGACCTCGTGATCTGCCCGCCTCAGCCTCCCAAAGTGCTGCAATTACAGGCATGAGCCACCGCACCCGGCCTGTATTTTTTTTTTTTTGAGACGGAGTCTCGCTGTGTCTCCCAGGCTGGAGTGCAGTGGCGTGATCTCGGCTCACTGCAAGCTCTGCCTCCCGGGTTCACGCCATTCTCCCGCCTCAGCCTCCCAAGTAGCTGGGACTACTGGAGCCCGCCACCACGCCCGGCTAGTATTTTGTATTTTTAGTAGAAACAGGGTTTCACCATGTTAGCCAGGATAGTCTCGATCTCCTGACCTCGTGATCCACCCGCCTCGGCCTCCCAAAGTGCTGGGATTACAGGCTTAAGCCACCGCGCCCAGCCCCGGCCTGTATTTTTAATAGAGACGGGGTTCCACTATGTTGGCCATGCTGGTCTCAAACTCCTGGCCTTAGGTGATCTCCCACCTTGGCCTCTGAAAGTGCTGGGATTACAGGTATAAGTCACCGCACTGGGCCTCTGTACACTTTTTAGTATTGCCTTTAATTTTTACCAGTCGGGAGCCTTTCCTAGGACTTAGCCTCCTGCCTTCCCACTTCCTAGCATGTTGGAGCTGAGAGGTCCCTAAAGACCACCTTGTTGGCCGGGCGCGGTGGCTCAAGACTGTAATCCCAGCACTTTGGGAGGCCGAGACGGGCGGATCACGAGGTCAGGAGATCGAGACCATCCTGGCTAACACGGTGAAACCCCGTCTCTACTAAAAAATACAAAAAACTAGCCGGGCGAGGTGGCGGGCGCCTGTAGTCCCAGCTACTCGGGAGGCTGAGGCCGGAGAATGGCGTGAACCCGGGAGGCGGAGCTTGCAGTGAGCTGAGATCCAGCCACTGCACTCCAGCCTGGGCGACAGAGCGAGATTCCGTCTCAAAAAAAAAAAAAAAAAAAAAAAAAAAAAAGACCACCTTGTTTTCACCCTGCCACTGGAGAGAAGGCAGGGGTTTCACTCAGCATTGCCTAGAGGTGCTTCTGTTGAAGCCTTTGCAATGGGGGGTGAACTCTTCCCAGTTCTCCTCCTTCCACAGAGTGTTCTAGAACTGCCAAGACTGTGGGCACCCTGCTCCTTTCTCCTCATCTTGCCGGCCCTGCAGGGAGGGGTAGGATAGGTTGCAGTCCATCCTTCAGCCCCTTGTGGGATCTTTCCTAAGTGTACAGCAGGGCTGGGGCGGCCGCAGCTAACATGTGCCACACACTCGCTGGGTGCCTAGCTCTCTGCTGAAGACATTCCGTGTTTGTCCTCTGCCTCCTGGTCTCAGGTCCTGGATGAGGATGTGACCTCCAAGACATGGACGTTAGCCCAGGTGTGGGGAGGAGCCGGAATAGGGGTGGGCGAGACAGTCGCCTCACTGCTGGAGCTGACCATCCCCTCTCCCCTCACCATACTCAGTCCCCTGCTAACTGCCCGGTCTCTCTTCCCCAGAGACAAGAGGAGCAGCAGCGACACCGCCCCTCGCCCTGGAGGGTCCTGTACAATCTCATCATGGGACTCCTGCCCTTACCCAGGGGCCACAGAGCCCCCGAAATGGAGCCCAATTAGGTGCCTGCACCCGCCCGGTGGACGTCAGGGACTCGGGGGGCAGGCCCCTCCCACCTCCTGACACCCTGGCCAGCGCGGGGGACTTTCTCTGCACCATGTAGCATACTGGACTCCCAGCCCTGCCTATCCCGGGGGCAGGCCGGGGCAGCCACTCCAGCCCCAGCCCAGCCTGGGGTTCACTGACAGAGATGCGGACTCCTGGGTCCCTGGCCAAGAAGCCAGGGGAGGGAGGGCTGATGGACTCAGCATCGGAAGGCGGCGGTGACCAAGGGGGTGGGGACTGAGCCGCCCGCCTCTGCCGCCCACCACCATCTCAGGAAAGGCTGTTGTACTGGTGTCCGTTCCAGCTGCAGGGGTGACACTGAGGGGGGGCTCTCCTCTCGGTGCTCCTTCACTCTGGGCCTGGCCTCAGGCCCCTGGTGCTTCCCCCCCTCCTCCTGGGAGGGGGCCCGTGAAGAGCAAATGAGCCAAACGTGACCACTAGCCTCCTGGAGCCAGAGAGTGGGGCGCGTCTGCCGGTTGCTCCAGCCAGGTGCCCAACCATCTTCCCTGAGCCAGCCGGCGGGTGGTGGGTGTGCCTGCCTCACCTTCATGCGGGGGTGGCCAGGAGGGGCCCAGACTGTGAATCCTGTGCTCTGCCCATGACCGCCCCCCGCCCCATCAATCCCATTGCATAGGTTTAGAGAGAGCACGTGTGACCACTGGCATTCATTTGGGGGGTGGGAGATTTTGGCTGAAGCCGCCCCAGCCTTAGTCCCCAGGGCCAAGCGCTGGGGGGAAGACGGGGAGTCAGGGAGGGGGGGAAATCTCGGAAGAGGGAGGAGTCTGGGAGTGGGGAGGGATGGCCCAGCCTGTAAGATACTGTATATGCGCTGCTGTAGATACCGGAATGAATTTTCTGTACATGTTTGGTTAATTTTTTTTGTACATGATTTTTGTATGTTTCCTTTTCAATAAAATCAGATTGGAACAGTGGATACTCTTTCTGCTTGCCTTCCCTGCAGCGTGGCCTTGAAGAGGTCTTCTTTTTTTTTTTTTTTTTTTGAGACGGAGTCTCCCTGTGCCGCCCAGGCTGGAGTGCAGTGGCCGGATCTCAGCTCACTGCAAGCTCCGCCTCCCGGGTTCACGCCATTCTCCTGCCTCAGCCTCCCGAGTAGCTGGGACTACAGGCGTCCGCCACCTCGCCCGGCTAGTGTTTTGTATTTTTTTTAGTAGAGACGGGGTTTCACTGTGTTAGCCAGGATAGTCTCGATCTCCTGACCTCGTGATCCACCCGTCTCGGCCTCCCAGAGTGCTGGGATTACAGGCTTGAGCCACCGCGCCCGGCCGAAGAGGTCTTCTAATCAGAGGCTCTGTGAGCCCTGCTTGTGAGTGGGTGGGAGAGGCGGGCCCGGGCAGTTGTGGCTCCATCAGAAGAAAGGCTAAGGGGCCTGAGCTCCACCAGACTGGGACACTCCCAGCCTTCATCATCCCCATTCCTGGTAAAAGTGAAGCTCGGCCTGGTGCCATGGGTCATGCCTATAATCCCAGCACTGTGAGAGGCTGAGATGGATGGATCTTTTGAACCCAGGAGTTCAAGACCAGCCTGGGCAACACAGTGAAACCCCATCTCTACAAAAAAAAAAAAAAAAAAAAAATTAGCCAGGCATAGTGGTGTGGGTGTGTAGTCCCAGCTACTCAGGAGACTGAGGCAGGAGGATCACTTGAGCCCAGGAGTTGGAGGCTGCAGTGAGCTATGATCAAGCCACTGCACTCAAGCCTGGGTGACAGGGTGAGACCCTGTCTCAAAAACAAAAAGTGAAGTCCCCAAAAGGGTAGGGGTTCTTTGTTGCTTTATCCTCACTTTGTCCCCAGTGGATAAAGTATGTTGTAAGGGCACTTGATATTTAATGGATGAGTGAATGACCCATAACATATTCAGAGGCACCACTGTGACAAGTGCTGGGGATAGAGTCATGAGACAGACCTCATCTCTGCCCTCACAGAGACAGAAAGGGACATCTGGCCTTGCACTGTGATCAGCCGTAGGCTGCCTCTCCAGCTGGAGGAGCACCTGGAGCTAAGATCACAGTCCCCGCACACTGCCCTGAGGCCTAACCAGGCTGGGCATAAGCAGCTGTGTTGAGTAAAAGTAGAAAGGGTCGCTCCTACTGCCATCTTCTGCAAATGGCCATGGCCACACACTGCCCTTGAGCCCTTTCCCTGTATTGATAACTGAGTGACAGAGACCTCAATGAGAAGCAGGGAGGTGGGCAGATCACCTGAGGTCAGGAGATCGAGACAAAAATCAGCTAAGCGTAGGGGTGAGTGTCTGTAATCCCAGCTACTCAAGAGACTGAAGCAGGAGAATTGCTTGAACCTGGGAGGTGGAGGTTGCAGCGAGCCAAGATTGTGCCATTGCATTCCAGCCTAGGTGACAGAGCAAGGCCCTGTCTGGAAGGAAGGAAGGAAGGAAGGAAGGGAGGGAGGGAGGGAGGGAGAGAGGGAGGAAGGCGGGGCATAATCCCAACATTTTGGGAGGCCAAGGTGGGCGAAGATCAGGAGTTCTAGACCAGCCTGGCCAACATGGTGAAACCTCGTCTCTACTAAAAATACAAAAATTAGCCAGGCGTGGCAGTGCACGCCTGTAATCCCAGCTACTCAAGAGGCTGAGACAGCAGAATCCCTTGAACTCAGGAAGTGGAGGTTGCAAGTGAGCCAAGATTATGCCACTGTACTTCCAGCCTGGGTGACAGAGGGAGACTGTCTCCAGAAAAGAAAAAGAAAAAAAAAAAAAAAAAAGAAAGAAAGAAAAGAAAGAAAGAGAAGCAAGGTATAGCCCAGGTGTGGTGGCTCACACCTGTAATCCCAGCACTTTGGGAGGCTGAGGTGGGAGGATCACTTGCAGAGTTCAAGAACAGCCTGGAAACATAGCAAGACTTCATCCCCACACACACACAAATACTTTTTTTAATTCGCTGGGCATAGTGGCACAAGCCTATAGTACCCACTACTCAGGGGGCTGAGGCAGGAGGATCATAGCTTGAGCCCAGGAGTTGGAGGCTATAGTGAGTTATGATCATACCACTGCATTCCAGGGCAACAAAGGGGGACTCTGAAGCAGGGTATATAATTATATAATATTTACAGACACAGGGTCAGTCCCAGATCCACCCCTTCCCAACTATCCTTGCTGCTAAAGGGACGCTAGGGGAAATGGCCCATCTGGATGGCCAGGGTGTGGTAACCGGGAACAATCACTTTGGAGAGGTATTTGATAAAACCGTGTGCTGTGATATGAATGAGTTCCCCGAAGTTCTTGGGTTGGAAATTTAATCCGCAGTGCTACAGATTTTAGAAGTGAGACATTCAAGAGGTAATTAGGTCACCAGGGCTCTGCTCTCAGAAATGCACTAATGCCATGACCACGGAAGTGAGTTTTCACAGGAATGGGTTCCTTATTAAAGAACGAGTTCACCCCTCTGTCTCTCAGATGAGATGCCTTCCTCCATGTTACAACGAAGTCAGAAGGCCCTCACCAAATACCGGCCCCATCATCTGAGACTTCTCAACCTTCAGATTTGTGAGCCAATAGATTTCTTTTTTTTCTTTTTTTGAGAGGGAGTCTCGCTCTGTCTCCTACAGAATTTCACTCTGTCTCTCAAGCTGCAGTGCAGTGGCACAATCTCAGTTCACTGCCTCCTCTGCATCCTGGGTTCACGCGATTCTCCTGCCTCAGCCTCTCTAGTAGCTGGGATTACAAGCGTGCCCCATCATGCCAGGCTGATTTTTTGTAGAGATGGGGTTTCACCATGTTGGCCAAGCTGGTCTTGAACTACTGATCTCAAGTGATCCACCTATCTTGGCCTCTCAAAGGGCTGGGATTACAGATGTGAGTCAGTGCGCGCAACCAGATTTCTGTTCATTACACATTTCCTAGTCTGTGCCGTTCTGTCAAAGCAAGACAAAACAGACTCAGACATGGTGTCAAGATGAGAATGCACATACCTTGTGGCAAGCAATAGCTTTTGTGGGCATCCCCCTTAGAAGAACACGGGTGCATACAAGTATCCAAGTACTGGCAATGCACAAAACCATCTAAGTATCCAACAGCAGGTGGAAGGGTAAATAGTCTCATGTAGTGGCCAGGCCAGGTGGCTCACACCTGTAATCCCAACACTTTGGTAAGCCAAGGTCAGGAGTTTGAGACCAGCTTGGCCAACATGGTGAAAGTCTGTATCTATTAAAAACACAAAAATTAGCCAGGCATGGTGGCAAGCACCTGTAATCCTAGCTACTTGGGAGGCTGAGGCAGAAGAATCGCTGGAACCCAGGAGGGGGAGGTTGCAGTGAGCCAAGATTGTGACATTGCACTCCAGCCTGAGCAACAAGAGCAAAATTTCGTCTTAAAAATAAATAGGGTTGGCCAGGCGTGGTGGCTCACGCCTGTAATCCCAGCACTTTGGGAGGCCGAGGCAGGCAGATCACGAGGTCAGGCGATCGAGACCATCCATCATGCCACTGCACTCCAGCCTGGGTGACAAAGTGAGACACCGTCTCAAAATAAATAAATAAATAAATAAATAAATAGATAAATAAATAAATAGGGTCAGGCACGGTGACTCATGCCTGTAATCCCAGCACTTTGGGAGGCCAAGGCAGGCGGATCATGAGGTCAGGAGATCGACACCATCCTGGCTAACACGGTGAAACCCCATCTCCACTAAAAATTCAAAAAATTAGCCAGGCGTGGTGGTGGGCGCCTGTAGTCCCAGCTACTCAGGATGCTGAGGCAGGAGAATGGCGTGAACCCGGAAGGTGGAGCTTGCAGTGAGCTGAGATCTGGCCACTGCACTCTAGCCTGGGTGACAGAGTGCGACTCCGTCTCAAAAAGAATATAAATAAATAAATACATACATATACACATACAAAAATTGGCCGGTGTGGTGGCAGGCACCTGTAACCCCAGCTACTTGGGAGGGTAAAGCAGGAGAATTTCTTGAACCCGGGAAGTGGAGGTAGCAGTGAGCCAAGACCATGCCACTGTGCTCCAGCCTGGGCGACAGAGCCAGACTCTGTCTCAAAACAAAAAACAAAACAAAACAAAGTCTGATGTAATCATACAACAGAACAGTATACATCCATTAGCGGGAATGAACTAGAGCTTTACCAACATTAAGAAAAATGACAGATAATGATGAACAAAAACTGCAGTGGCAAAATAGTGGGTATGTGGGTATTTATTAGAACATTTAGCTGAGTGAGGAGGCTCCTGCTTGTAATCCCAGCACTTTGGGAGGTTGAGGTGGGTGGATCACTTAAGGTCAGGAGTTCAAGACCAGTCTGACCAGTCTGACCAAGTGAAACTTCGTCTCTACCAAAAATACAGAAATTAGCTGGCATGGTGGTGGGAGCCTATAAACCCAGCTACTTGGGAGACTGAGGCAGGAAAATTGTTGGAACCTGGGAGTTGGAGGTTGCAGTGAGCCAAGATCACACTATTGCACTCTAGCCTGGGTGACAGAGTAAGACTCTGTCTCAAACAAACAAACAAAAAGTAATCAAATAAATACTCCAAAAGAAGGCAGGAAAAGAGAAACAGGGAAACAAATGGTAGACCTAAATTCAACCATGTTAATAATTCTAAGACATATTATGAGAAAGGGGAGCCAGTTATGGGAAGACGTCGCATCCTCTACCAAAGGGATGGCCATGCACTGCAGTGAAGGCAAAGCAGGGCTTTGGCCTGGGTGTGAACACTCTCTGCATGGCCTTTGCCCTGCTCACAAATATTTAAGCATGGAGACAAATAGAGGTTCTTTTATTTATTTATTTTTTTTGTGTGACAGAACTTCACTCATTTTGCCCAGGATGGAGTGCAGTGGCACAATTTCGGCTCACCACAACCTCCGCCTCCTGGGTTCAAGTGATTCTTCTGCTTCAGCCTCTCAAGTAGCTGGGATTACAGGCATGCGCCACCTTGCCCGGCTAATTTTGTATTTTTAGTAGAGACGGGGTTTCTCCATGTTAGTCAAGATAGTCTCAAACTCCCAACCTCAGGTGATCTGCCCACCTTGGCCTCCCAAAATGCTGGGATTACAGGCATGAGCCACTGCGCCCAGCCTCCTTTTTTTTGTTTTTTTGTTTTTTCTTTGAGACTGAGTCTTGCTGTGTCGCCCAGGGTGGACTGCAGTGGCGTGATTCTCACTGCAACCTCTGCCTCCCAAGTTCAAGCAGTTCTCCTGCCTCAGCCTCTCGAGTAGTTGGGATTACAGGCATGAGCTACTGCGCCCAGCCACCTAGATGTTTTTTCTAAACATGATATTCTTCATATTTATCCTGTTTGGGATTCACTGAGCCTTTAACATCTGTAGATTTTTGGCTGGGCCTGTTGGCTCACACCTGTAATCCCAGCACTTCGGGAAGCCAAAGCGGGTGGATCACTTGAGGTCAGCAGTTCGGGACCAGCCTGGTCAACATGGTGAAATCCCATCTATACTAAAAATATAAAAATTAGTTGGGTGTGGTGGTGGGCACCTGTAATCCCAGCTACTTGGGAGGGTGAGGCAGGAGAATCACTTGAACCCAGGAGGTGGAGGTTGCAGTGAGCCGAGATCACACCACTGCACTCCAGCCTGGGTGTCAAGAGTGAAACTCCAGCTGGTCATGGTGGCTCACGCCTGTAATCCCAGCACTTTGGGAGGCCGAGGCGGGCGGATCACAGCGTCAGGAGATTGACACCATCCTGGCTAACATGGTGAAATTCCGTCTCTACTAAAAATACAAAAAAAAATTAGCCGGGCGTGGTGGCAGGCGCCTGTAGTCCCAGCTACTCAGGAGGCTGAGGCAGGAGAACTGAAGAAGAATGGCGTGAACCCAGGAGGCGGAGCTTGCAGTGAGCTGAGATGCGCCACTGCACTCCAGCCTGGGCAACACAGTGAGACTCCATCTCAAAAAAAAAAAAAAAAAAAAAAAGAGTGAAACTCCATCTCAAAATAAATAAATAAAAAGTAAAAAAATTGTAAATTAAAAAATTAGCTGGGTGTGGCGGTGTGCACCTATAATCCCAGCTACTTGGGAGGCTGAGGTGGGAGAATTGCTCGATCCCAGGAGGTGGAGGTTGCAGTGAGCCGAGATCATGCCACTGCACTACAGCCTGGGCGATAGAGTGAGACTCCATCTCAAAAAAAAAAAAAAAAAAAGAAAAGAAAGAAAAGTACCAGCCAGATGCAGTAGCTCACATCTGTAATCACAGTACTTTAGGAGGCTGAGGTAAGAGGGTCACTTGAGGCCAGAGGTTAAGCCTGGGCAACACAGTGAGATCTCATGGCTACTAAAAATATGTATATAACTTTTTTGAGATGGAGTTTCACTCTTGTTGCCTAGGCCAGAGTGCAATTGCATGATCTTGGCTCACTAAAACCTCCACCTCCAAGGTTCAAGCGATTTTCCTGCCTCAGCCTCCAGAGTAGCTAGGATTACACGCATGTGGACCACACGTAGCTAATTTTTGTATTTTCAGTAGAGATGAGGTTTCACCGTGTTGGTCAGGCTGGTCTGGTGACTGCTGACCTCAGGTGATCCAGCCACCTTGACCTCCCAAAGTGTTGGGATTACAGGTGTCAACCACTGCACCCAGCCAATAATTTTTAAAAAGTTAGCCAGGGCGAAAAAATTAGCCAGGTATGGTGGTGCCTGCTTGTGGTCCCAGTTACTCAAGAGACTGAGGTGGGAGACTCACTTTGAGCCCTGAAGATCAAGATTTCAGTGAGCCATGATTGGACACCCCTGCACTCCAGCCTGGGCGACCAAGTACGACCCTGTCACTAAAACAAAACAAAACAAAACTGGCCAGGCACGGTGTCTCACACCTGTAATCCCAGCACTTTGGGAGGCTGAGGAGGGTGGATCATGAGGTTGGGAGTTCGAGACCAGACTGGCCAATATGGTGAAACCCCATCTCTACTAAAAATACAACAAAAATTAGCCAGGCATGGTGGTGGATGCCTATGGTCCCAGCTGCTCAGGAGGCTGAGGCAGAGGAGTTGCTTGAACCTGGGAGGTGGAGGTTTCGGTGAGCCGAGATCACGCCACTGCACTCCAGCCTGCGCAACAGAACGAGACTCTATCTCAAAAAACAAAACAAAAACCAACAAAAACCAACTTCTAAAATGCATTTATATACTCGCTAACCCTGGAACTTGGCTTTGGGAAGTCTTTCCTAAGTGTGCACAAAGAAAACAAGCTCAACGTCACTCAGCAGCAGACTGATTCAATAGTTAATGGTTCACCCGTTTTGGTTTTGGAATTTGATGCATGAGATATAAGGATCTCTGAGACATACTGAGAAAAAAGTACATTGGAGAAAAATAGTTATTTCTGAATACGTAAAATAGCAGCTAACATTGGGCAATTTTGACTCAAAGAATGAATTTATTTTTTAATCCTCACATATCTAAGGAATGTACCATTATTCTACCTATTTTAGAGATGGGGCAACAGAAAGTAGTGTGGCGAGGGTCACATGGTTAAGTGGTAGAATCTAGGTTTGAACATGGCAGTCTGGAAGGATTCACTCTCAACAGTTACCAGGGGTGACCTCCAGGGAGTGGATATGAAAGTGGATACAGCTAGCCGGGCGCAGTGGCTCATACCTGTAATCCCAGCACTTTGGGAGGCCGAGACAGGCAGATCATGAGGTCAGAAGATCGAGACCATCCTGGCTAACACGGTGAAACCCCATCTCTACTAAAAATACAAAAAAAAAAAAAAATTAGCCGGGTGTGGTGGCGGTTGCCTGTAACCCCAGCTACTCGGGAGGCTGAGGCAAGACAATTGTTTGGACCTGGGAGGCAGAGGTTGCAGTGAGCCGGTGATTGTGCCACTGCACTCCAGCCTGGGTGACAGAGTGAGACTCCATCTCAAAAAAAAAAAAAAAAAAAAAAAGTGGATTCAGTACAGCTAGGCTGGGCGTGGTGGCTCACACCTATAATCCCAGCATTTTGGGTGCTGAGGCAGGTGGATTACTTTAGGTCAGGAATTCAAGACCAGCCAGGGCAACATGGTGAAACCCTGTCTACTAAAAGTATAAAAATTAGCTGGGCATGTTGGCGGGGGCCTGTAATCCCAGCTACTTGGGAGGCTGAGATAGGAGAATCGCTTGAACCCAGGAGGCGGAGGTTGCAGTGAGCCAAGATCGCACCATTGCACTCTAGCCTGGGTGACAGAGCAAGACTTGTCTCAAAAAAAAAAAAGGATACAGCTAACATGTCCAAAAAGCATCTCATATTTCTCTCCAAAATACAGTTTAGCTGTGAAGTCAGCTGCTACTATTATGTGGCCAACATTGTGCTGACAGGCTGTGCCCTGCAGCGGAGAGGAATCTTCTCTTTATACTTGTATATTGCTTGAATATTTTACAAGCTTAGAAACCAAATCCACCCACCCTTCTGGACCTAGTTGAAGGCCCTCTTTCATGAAGGCCGACATGATGCTTTTCAGTGACTACTGGATCTCAGGGACTTGTGAAGGGAAAGTCCAAAATCTTATTCCCACTGAGCGAACAAGCCGTGCCACTACATGAATCTCTACTGAGTACCCCGCATTATGGCCTTCCCAATCAACGCCATTTCCATCTCTCCCTTGCTTGTGACGTGAGGCTGTTTCCTTATCTCCAGCACAGGCGGAGAACAGCATCTACCCCCATGGGGTTGCTGTGGGGATTCCAACTCAAAGAACAAGGACTCTGAAAAGTACCAGGCAGGTTGCATGCGTATAATGACCGTTAACTGTTATCATTAAACTTGTCACCTGCAACCTAAGCCATCTCTTCCACACCTGTAACGAGCTAATAGAACATATGTCGGCCGGGCGCGGTGGCTCACGCCTGTAATCCCAGCACTTTGGGAGGCCGAGGCGGGCGGATCACAAGGTCAGGAGATCGAGACCACGGTGAAACCCCGTCTCTACTAAAAAATACAAAAAATTAGCCGGGCGCGGTTGTGGGCGCCTGTAGTCCCAGCTACTCGGGAGGCTGAGGCAGGAGAATGGCGTGAACCCGGGAGGCGGAGCTTGCAGTGAGCCGAGATTGCGCCACTGCACTCCAGCCTGGGCGACAGAGCGAGACTCCGTCTCAAAAAAAAAAAAAAAAAAAAAAAAAAAAAAAAAAAACATATGCCAAGATAACTTTTTTTTTTTTTTTTTTTTTTTGAGATAGTCTCGCTCTGTTGCCCAGGCTGGAGTGCAGTGGCGCAGTCTCAGCTCACTGCAACCTCCACCTCCCATCGGGCTCAAGCAATTCTCTTGCCTCAGCCTCCTGAGTAGCTGGATTATAGTCGCACACCACCATGCCTAGCTAATTTTTGTATTTTTTTTAGTAGATATGGGGTATCACTGTGTTGGTCAGGCTGGTGTTGAACTCCTGCCCTTGTGATCCGCCTGCCTCAGCCTCCCAAAGTGCTGAGATTTTTTTTCTTTTTTGAGACAGTATCTCGCATTGTCACCTAGGCTTCAGTGCAGTGGCGAAATGCAGGTCGTTTCAGCCTCAAACTCTTGGGCTCAAGTGATCCTCCTGCCCCAGTCTCCCAAGCAGCTGTGACCATAGGCACAAGCCACCATACTCAGCTATTTCTTTTTTTGTGGAGATGGGGTCTTGCTTTGTTTCCCAAGTTAGTCTCGAACTCTTGGGCTGAAATGATTCTCCCACCTCAGCCTCCTACCACGCCTGACCAACTGAAGATTTCTTTTTTGAGATGGAGGATTGCACTGTCACCTGGGCTGGAGTGCAGTGATGCGATCTCGGCTCATTGTAACCTCCACCTCCCGGGTTCCAGTGATTTTCCTCTCAGCCTCAGCCTCCCCAGTAGCTGAGATTACAGGCACCCGCCACCATGCCTGGTTAATTTTTTTGTATTTTTAGTAGAAATGGGGTTTCACTATGTTGGCCAGGCTGGTCTCGAACTTCTGACCTCATGATCTGCCCATCTCAGCCTCCCAAAATGCTGGATTACAGGTGTGAGCCACCACGCCTGGCCTTTTTTTTTTTTTTAATGATCAATACAAACATCATGTGGGAGTTTATGAAATTTGTAGAAACTAGGTATTTCTTGCCTGGGGCTGGCAGCTTTCCCCTCGATTCCTGAGGGGTCCTCTGGGTGACTTAGTCTCTGCCATTAGAGGTACAGGGCAGAAAAGTTTGAAGCTTCTGGGGATTCTACAGTTTTGTTTTTATCAATCCAGACCCACCTGCTCCCCCTTGTGACCCAGGCTGCACATTACAGTCAAGAGTGTAATTAGCTCAAAATTTAAAGACCATGTGAATTCAGGCCGGGCGCGGTGGCTCAAGCCTGTAATCCCAGCACTTTGGGAGGCCGAGACGGGCGGATCATGAGGTCAGGAGATCGAGACCATCCTGGCTAACACGGTGAAACCCTGTCTCTACTAAAAAATACAAAAAACTAGCCGGGCGAAGTGGCGGGCGCCTGTAGTCCCAGCTACTTGGGAGGCTGAGGCAGGAGAATGGCGTGTACCCGGGAGGCGGAGCTTGCAGTGAGCTGAGATCCGGCCACTGCACTCCAGCCTGGGCGACAGAGCATGACTCCGTCTCAAAAAAAAAAAAAAAAAAAAAAGACCATGTGAAATTCATGCAGCAATGTTAACTGCTGACCCTGACACCACTGATTGCACTAAAGGTGGCCAGACATGGATCCCTTCCGAAATGCAGCCCGACTCACCTCTGGTGGGAGCAGGTGATGCAGGGTTGAGGAACGGAAGCCCTCCTATAGTGGAGACCAGTTTTCTCCCCAACTGACTGCTGTGGGATTGGAATAGGAGAGACTGATTTATTGAAACATCACACAATTTACATAAAGAAGAAACAGGAGCAAGAGTGGGGTGAACTGGAACGTGCTTTGGCTGCATCAAGGCAAACCTGGTCTTCCAATAAAAGCTCTGACCCGTAGCGGCTGTGGGACTTGGGGCATATTAAGCATCACTTTTGACTTCCTTTTATTATTATAATTCTTGTCACTGAAAATAGCCACTATTTAGCTGAATTACCCATTAGACAACTGGAGCCAGAAGCTTCTACACACTCTAGAATGTGAACAATTTAACTCTTGCTGCATCACCCAGAAAAAATGGTGGCAGGAATGGTGAGAGAGAGGAGGAATCTCTGAGTTAAGAGTCTCAAGGGAGATTTCTTCAGGTCTGAAAAGGCAACTGGTAGGATCATCCCATTCTCTCTCAGAAGCTTCTGAAGTGGAAGAAAAACAAGCAAATCCTAAAGCAAGTAACTTTATTATCATTCCTTTAAAAAGAACCAAGGAAAATTCACAACATATGTGAAACACAAACAGCTGTGGTTTAGGAGGTAAACAAAGGACCAACACAACCCTGAAATGCAACAGCCTCTGAGTGGCTTGGGCCGCATGTGACTGGGGTTCTGTTAAAAGGGCAGGCTCCTCCCTCCCAGCCCTGAAGCCCCAGGAACCTGCATTGAAAGACAAGCTCTCCTACTAATACTCAAATTGCAGGGTCTTGCCCTAACATCCAAGACTTGGTAACATCTCCTTTCTCCCAACACCCAGCTGGAACTCAACTAATCCTAAATGAAAACTCAAGAACAGCACACCAGATGCCACCTGTTGTTTGTCAGGGTCTCAAACTCCAGAGGAAATGCATTTGCCTGTCATGGTTTTCCTCTCTAAGGGCACCTGTCTGAACTTGGAGCTGTGCTTCCACTGGTGCCTCATGGGGCCTGGGCCTACTCTCAACCTGAAGTCACACTTTTCTCTGTAAGACATCAGGTGGGGAGTAAGTCCAAGAAGGTGGCAAGAGGCTCCCAAGCAACAGAGCATGCTCGTTCCTGGCAGGCATCTCCCACAACGCCCCAGAGGGCTGGCGAGGCTGTGACTGCATAAGGACAGACAAAGGGCAGAGGGGTGCTTGGAAGTGCTCATCACTCAGGGGAGCTGGCAGGCCCGGGATGACAGGCAGCCTGAACAGTGCTGGAACAAAGACAGCCACCCTGCGCCCCTTGTCGAGCAGCTGCTTGTGATGGGAAGCAGCACGTCGGCACCACCTCCTTCGTCGCAGGAAATGTTTTGTACTGGGCCAATGACTTCAGTTTTCCTTGCCTGGAGATGCCTTCTGAAGGAAGGGGACAGGGAATACAGGCGGGAATGCTGCAATTGGCATCTCCGGGGCTGCCAAGTCTTGAGTTCACTTGGGGCCAAGGCACTCTACAATCCCATTCCCCTTCATGCCATCGAAGAAGAAGAAGTTGTTGTGAGGAGGGTCCCGCTGAGACAGGGCCTAGGGAGAAAAATGAAAAGAGGGTTTATCTCAAGTGCTTTAAGAGGAATAGAGGGAAAAAAAATTCTAAAACCAGTCTAGGGCAGTGGTTCTCAACTGGGGTTGATTTAGATCCCAAAGGGCTATTTGGCAATGTCTGGAGACAATTTTGATTGTCCTATCTCTGCTCTGTCCCTTACAAGCTGTGTCCATGAGGAGATTATTTAACCTCCAAACATTACCTTCTCTACCTAACATGAGAATAAGAAATGTATTAGCTTGGGTTAAACTATGTATCTCAAAAATTTAAAGCAGGCCAGGGCCAGGCACACTCACACCTGTAATCCCAGCACTTTGGGAGGCCGAGGTGGGAGAATCACTTGAGCCCAGGAATTCAAGACCACCCTGTGCAACATGGTGAGACCCCATCTACATGAAAACTGAAATAGGTTGGGTGCGGTGGCTCACGCCTGTAATCCCAGCACTCTGGGAGGCTGAAGTGGGCAGATCACCTGAGGTTGGGAGTTCAAGACCACCCTGGCCAACATGGTGAAACTTGTCTCTACTAAAAATGGTGGCGCGCTACTTGGGAGGCTGAGGTAGGAGAATTGCTCGAACCCGGGAGGCAGAGGTTGCAGTAAACTGAGATTGCGTCACTGCACTCAGCCAGGGCAACAGAGTAAGACTCTGTCTCAAAAAGAAAAGAAAAAGGAAAAGAAAACTGAAATAAATTAGCCAGGTATGATGATGCGTGCCCAAGGTGCCAGCTATTCGGGAGGCTGAGGTGGGAGGATCGCTTGAGCCTCGGAGATTGAGGCTGCAGTGAGCTGTAATAGAGTCACTATACTCCAGCCTGGGTAACAGAGTGAGACCCTGTCTCCAAAAAAAAAAAAAACCCCCCCACACACACACACAAAACACCTTAAGACTAAAGCAATGACTAACACTGTGTTGTACCACCACTGGGCAACAGCAGAAATAATTATTCATGACTATTCAACTCAGAAAGGTGGCAGTTCTTAGGCTGTGGCCTTGATCACCTAAGGGGACACATTTAATCAAGGAGCACACTGATCCAGAAGGAGGATCTTCCATGAGGACATAAAATCGCTAGGCTTCCAAAGGGGGTCAGGGCTGGGATCCAGAGGGTCTGGACAATGCTATTTAGAATGGTGATTATCTTGTGGGGTTACCAGACAGAGCACTTTAAAAGACAAGAACAGGGCTGGGCTTAATGGCTCACACCTGTAATCCCAGCACTTTGGGAGGCCGAGGCGGGAGAATCACTTGAGCCCAGGAGTTCGAGACCAGCCTGGGCAACATGGCAAAACCCCGTATCTACAAAAGACCTGTCTTTTGAGGTAGGGTCAGCCCCTGAAACAACATACTGACTCTCATGAGAAAGGGTTTACAATTGTCCACAAATTTTCAAACAGGTGCTTAATCTGGAAAGGATTGAAATTTCACCACAAGCCACCATTTAAAGAGAAGGACATCACCTAGGCAAGCTGCCAGGGCAGAGTTTAATGGTTCCCAGGAGCACCGTCCCATCATTCATGAGGAAGGTGGCGCTACACATCCTGAACTGCTCCTCCTCAAACTCAGCACCAAACCCTTTTCATTTCCTCATCCATAAAATGGGGACAATCACATCTACTATATACAAATAGTGTTATCCAGCCATTTTTCCAGGGAAATTTTATTTATTTAAAAATGTTTTTAATTTTAATTTTTTGAGACAGGATCTTGTTCTGCTGCCCAGGTGGGAGGCACATTCTCGGCTTACTGCAACCTCCATCTCCCCAGCTCCCACACAGACCCTCCTACTACCTCCCAAGTAGCTGGGACTTTTGTAGACATGAGGTCTCCCCATGTTGCCCAAGCTGGTCTTGAACTCCTAGGTTCAAGTAATCCTCCCAAAGTGCTGGAATTACAGGCTTGAGCTACTGCACCCAGTCAAGGGAAAATTTATTCAGCATCTACTTTATGCCAGGTATTTGGCTAGACATTAAGGATTCTGAGAAGGTCTCTGTCCACATGGAGCTTGGATCAGAAAGAAGTTTGCTTCTCTGGGCTCATGTATAAAATAGGCAAATAAAAAGCACCTGCCTGCTAGAGCTTTTGGTGAGAATGAAATGTGACCAGGCTTGTAAAGTGCCTAGCATATAGTAAATTCTCAGTAAGCAGGAGCTGCTATTAGTAGAGGCCAGGAGTCCTTTACCAATACTGGGCATGCCACCAATCCAGCCAGGTGGAAGGGTCCAACAGTCCACAGCTGGAACTCTTAGACCCTGAAACCCAAGATACAGGAGATGGTATGTGTTTTACCAGGAGCCTGGGATGGCTGCTGCTTTCACTATCACCTCTCTTACCATAGACAGGGAGACCTGCCGTGGACGGTGGGGATGGAGAGAAAGGAAAACTGCTATAAAGCTAAGGAAGTAGACATGGATACAAAATAGGGTATCTAGAAGGATATAAGAAAGGAAAGACGCAAAAGATGATTCCAAGGGAGTAGACTTGCGCTTGCCCCCATCTCCTAGTGTAAGCTTTCCATAGTGCTCAGACAGTGTCTCAGGAGAGAAAGGCGAGTCTGAGGCCCTTGGACTGTAGGCCCTGCCTGCCAGCTGGCTGAAGGCTGACCTGTGATAAGTATGAAGGAGTACTGGGGATGAGAGCAGGGTATGGGGTGAACATGGGGCAAAAGGTAAAGTGCCTCCCAAGCAAGATGGGGTAGGAGGAGATTCCAAACACACCCAGCAACCAAGAATGCAGAGTACTCTGGCTATCTGGGATAAACAGAAACAAGATGCTGGGCACCAGCTGTCTCCAGAAGGCAGAAAGGAGGGGGCTGTGTGAGGATGGGGATGTGAGAAGCTACCACCAACAATGGGGTCAAGGCTACCTGCCCCAACCTACAGTCTCCATCCCACATGAAAAATTTAGGGGGAGCCCCTCAATGGGATGTACAGAAGTGAGGCTGATGGTGCGAGGGCAGCTGCCCAGGGGTCCATGCAGTCTCTACATGATGGTGCCGTTGAAGGCAACACCTGACACATGACTGCCACGTGGTGAAGAGGACAGGCTCAGCAACCAGAGTGCCTGAGCCCAAATCCTGGCACCACACTAGCCTGGGCAAGCAACTTCTTTCCTGCACTTTAGTTCCTCTTTTATAAACCAGGGATCACAGGAGTTCCTACCTCATAGGGCCAGTGGGAGATGAAATGAGTACCCACGTAAAAAACACTGTCTTTGTGTGGCAGACAGTGGGCTTTCAGTAAGTCTTGTCTATTATTATTGGTGGTGTCATCACTTTAGGCTACAAAAATATGTACATTCCCATTCACCACTTAGAACGTTCCCATTGCTGCACTCTTTCCTGCAGTTTGTCTACAGGGAGCCTCAGAATACTGCTCAAATAGTTCTCTGGGTGGCCATTACCCTCTTCTCAGATTGGGCATATAAACTGTAATTTTCACATCACTCTGGGTTACGTATAAAACTGAGCAAGGAAAGAGGTATGGCCATTGCACACTTTTCTTCCCCCTTCAAATATCTCCTCAGTGCCCATCATAGAAGAAAGTTAGATTGATCAAAGGAAGAATTTAGACCAGAGAGAAGGATCAGAAAAGAATAGACCAAAAAAAAAAAAAAAAAAAAAGCCATAGGAAAATGGTGTGACTAACAAATTGAGTCAAATGTCTCCAGAATTTACAGACCCCACGACAAAGTGTTAAGGGCTGGGTCTCCAAATTGTCCTCCTAAGTTCAAACTTGACATGTACATGGACATGGCCAATTATTTAACCAGGCATGACTCTGCTCCACAAGAAAGAAGGAAAAAGCCTCACTGGAGTCCACTAAGGCAGCCAAGAACCTGCAGAAGGCAAACTTAACATCTTTGGGCAACTAGGAAAGTCCGCAAAGAATGTACAATATGTTTGGGGGTATGGGATAGTTTTTGCACCCAAATGTTCCAGAAGACCCTCAAAAGGCTGTGCTAGTTACTGGCTATGTGACCCTGTAGGAAATGCTTCCCTTCTGAGAGAGACACTAACACCTACCTAACAGGGTCACGGGTCATCCTGTACAGAGCCTTGAGGGGCTCCTGGTGTGTTCATGGGGACACAGACATCGATTTCTCTGCAAATACCTACAGTGTGTGGGTTAAAAAGAGGGAGGCTTGGCCGGGTGTGGTGGCTCACACCTGTATTCCCAGCACTTTGGGAGGCCAAGGTGGGCGGATCACGAGGTCAGGAGATTGAGACCATCCTGGCTAACACGGTGAAACCCCATCTCTACTAAAAATACAAAAAATGAGCTGGGGGTGGTGGCGGGCACCTGTAGTCCCAGCTACTCAGGAGGCTAAGGCAGGAGAATGGCATGAACCCGGGAAGCAGAGCTTGCAGTGAGCTGAGATCGTGCCACTTCACTCCAGCCTGGGAGACAGAGCGAGACTCTGTCTCAAAAAAAAAAAAAAAAAAAAAAAAAAGGGAGGGCTTTGATGCCATGGTGATGAATGGAGATAAACTGTACAGAGGTTAAGAGCACAGGTTCGACTGGGCACGGTGGCTCAAGCCGGTAATCCCAGCACTTTGGGAGGCTGAGGCAGGCGGCTCACGAGGTCAGGAGATCGAGACCATCCTGGCTAACACGGTGAAACCCCGTCTCTACTAAAAAAATACAAAAAACTAGCCGGGTGTGGCGGTGGATGCCTGTAGTCCCAGCTACTCGGGAGGCTGAGGCAGGAGAATGGCGTAAACCCGGGAGGCGGAGCTTGCAGTGAGCTGAGATCCGGCCACTGCACTCCAGCCTGGGCGACAGAGCGAGACTCCGTTTCCAAAAAAAAAAAAAAAAAAGCACAGGTTCTGGAGCCCCTTTCATGGGCCCCAGTGTCTTCCTCTTAAGTGGGGATCATGATAGTACTCACTATAAGAGCCATGAGAAGCAGAATCCCCGACCAAAACAACAGGCACTGGATAACTAACACAGTTAGGGGAGAGCAGATCACACCTTCGAGGCACTATGGCCAACTGTGCACTGAGCACAGAGCTGGCACTCCAAGGTCATTTGCTGAATGGCCACCTGGATGGGCCAGAGAAAATGGGATGAGGTGGAAATGGGTAGGGCATGAAACAAAGATGAATGGGGTAAGAGAAAGCAGGCAGCTGTCTAAGACAGTTTCCATTCTCTCTGTCAGCACATATACAAAGTCATGGTTAACTATTTTCTGCTCCATAGTGATGTTTTACCTTCACAATTTCCTGTGCCAAAATCCCTCCAACCACCGCACACACTGGGGCCATCTCGGAGAAGCAGTAACTAAAAGAGAAGGAAGACAAGGAAAATGGAGCACTGGGAACAGAACTGTGACCATGACATCTGGAGAATAAAAACAACTCTCCTGAATAAAAACAACTTCTAGCAGGAGGGCCAGATTCAGACAGCAGTGTTAATGCTGGCATCTAGGCATGAAAACGAAATCTGAGCCAGGGGTTCGTAAGTGGTTGGAAAAGACCTTTGAACTTTGGCAACCAGAAATTCTTTCACAATACTTTTATTTTTACCTTTATAAGTTAAAGGAAAGACTATATCTGTGCTTCCTATATCTGTCCTAGAGATATCAGATGTTTCAGCGCCCTGGTCACATTCTCGCAATTCTCTTCTTACCCATAATGGGCAGTGGGTTCTATATGCTATTCCCAGACAAATGTCAGGGAGCAGGCCTGTGTTAACATGTAGGAGGCAAGGGAAATTTGAGGCCTGAAATTAAAGTATGAGGGCAGAAAGAGTCTTCACAACCCACATAGAAACCAGCCCTTCTGGGCCAGGATGGGGCATCCAGAGGACAAATTTTAGATGACACAGTCACCTGCCCCTCCAAGTCACCCATCCTAGTGAGCAAATCACTTTATTCCACCACTTCCCCAAAGGAAGTGTGCTCTGCCAGCTCCTACTCCTGAACACAATGGCGTGTGCTCACCAAGCAAACTGGAACACAGACAAGTGAAAGGGAAAGCCTCCCTACAGAACACTACCTCCAGTCTCCCCAGTTTGGTGCACATCCTTCTAGACATTTTTTTTTGGAGACAGAGTCTCGCTCTGTCACGCAGGCTGGAGTGGCAGTGGTGCAATCTCAGCTCACTGCAAGCACCGCCTCCCGGGTTCATGCCACTCTCCAGACAGCCTCCCGAGTAGCTGGGACTACAGGCGCCTGCTACCACACCCGGCTAATTTTTTTATTTTTAGTAGAGACGGGGTTTCACCATGTTGGCCAGGCTGGTCTCGATCTCTTGACCTCATGATCCGCCTGCCTCAGCCTCCCAAAGTGCTGGGATGACAGGTGTGAGCCACCACACCCAGCCCCTTCTAGACGTTTTAAAAAGTGCACAATCTAAATGGATATAATTAGGCCAGGCTTGGTGGCTGATGCCTGTAATCCCAGCACTTTGGGAGGTCGAGGCAGGTGGATCACAAGGTCAAGAGATCGAGACCATCCTGGCCCACATGGTGAAACCCCGTCTCTAATAAAAATACAAAAATTATGTTGACGTGGTGGGGTGTGCCTGTAGTCCCAGCTACTCAGGAGGTTGAGGCAGGGGAATCGCTTGAACCTGGGAGGCATAGGTTGCAGTGAGCTGAGATTGCACAACTACACTCCAGCCTGGTGACAGAGCAAGACTGTCTCAAAAAATAAATAAATAGGTATAATTTAAAACCCAAATATTATCAACTATTACTTGTTCTGTTCTATAACCTATTGAGGGACATTTAAGCTGTTCAACACTGTAATCATACGTCTCGACAAAGACACAGGTGTTGAAATAATTCCTTAAGGCAAATTTCTAAATATGTGTGTGTATATGTATGTGTGTGTGTATATATATATATAGACTACAAGCACCAGTCATCAATACCCAGTTAATTTTTCTATTTTTTGTAGAGACAGGGTTTCACCACATCGTCAAGGTTGGCCTCAAACTCCTAAGCTCAAAGCAATCTGCCAGCCTCAGCCTCCCAAAATGCTGGGATTATAGGTTTGAGCCACTGCACCAGGACAATCATGGCTTATTGGGTCAGGGAACCGCAGGTGCTTCAAAGACCACTGCTGGCCCTAAATGGAGTGGGGTTTGCTGTTGCCTACCTGAAGTTCCCAGCAGGAAGGGAAGAAAGGAGGGACTAGGGACTCTGGCAGACCTTACTGTTGATAAGAAATCAAGGTAGCATGTTATTGCTAGAGCAAGCACTGTGATGATACCTGGGGTGGGATGTGGGTTGGCTACTTATTACCTGATGCCTAGTACATAATAGCTGCTCAGTAAACTGTAGCCATAATTACTGCTACAAGCTGGAGGCACTGCAAAGCCAAGTTTAGGAAGCCCCTCAAGACATGGAAAGGGAATTAGGGTGAATGCATGATCCCAGAGCTGCTTGAAGGAGATTATGGATGGAGCGTGTGGTGGCTCACGCCTGTAATCTCAGCACTTTGGGACACCAAGGTGGGAGGATCATCTGAGGTCAGGAGTTCGAGACCTGCATGGCCAACATGGAAAACCCCATCTCTACTAAAAATACAAAAAAAATTAGCTGGGCATGGTGGCAGGCACCTGTAATCCCAGCTACTCAAAAGGCTGAGTCAGGAAAATTGCTTGGACCTGAGAGGCAGAGGTTGCAGTGAGCCGAGATTGTGTCATTGCACGCCAGCCTGGGCGACAAGAGTCAAACTGTCTCGAAGAAAAAAAAAAAAAAAAAAAAAAAAGGAGATTGTGACCTAGTCACCATCTGGTCTTCTCCAATCAAATCCTAAGCCTGTTTATGAGAGCAAAGAGGTGGTCACATAAGGTGAAAGCATGCAGTGTCCAAGTAAGAGGATGCTGGGAACATGGGTGGTTGTGCTGCTGGGGGTATAAATTGATAGGATAATGGGGGCAAAGTGGCAACGCCGACCAAATGATAAATTACATCCTTCTGACCCATCAACTCCCTTCCTCCTAATTATCCTGCAGTTATACCTGCACACGTACAACACAAGGTCACACACTACAGTGTTACACAGTTAGAAAAGCCTGTAATCTTTGCCACGGGCCAGGCACAGTGGCTCACGCCTGTAATCCCAGCACTTTGGAGGCCGAGGCGGGCAGATCACGAGGTCAGGAGATCGAGACCATCCTGGCTAACATGGTGAAACCCCGTCTCTACTAAAAATACAAAATATTAGCCGGGCGTGGTGGCGGGCTCCTGTAGTCCCAGCCACTCGGGAGGCTGAGACAGGAGAATGGTGTGAACCCGGGAGGCAGAGCTTGCAGTGAACGGAGATTGCGCCACTGTACTCCAGCCTGGGCGACAGAGCAAGACTCTGTCTCAAAACAAAACAAAACAAAACAAAACAGAAAAGCCAAAACACAACTTGAGTGAGCAGGCAACTGGTTTAATAAACTCCATCGCTTCACACACTGGAATACTGAGGAGCTGTGGAAAGGAGGGAGCAAACTATATACTGATCTGGAGATGTCATCAAGAAATAACAAGATCACGTAAAGTGAAAAAAGGTAGAGAATAGTGTTTACAGATCTTATATTGCCTTGAATTTTGAACGTGCATATAAGATACTTATTGTAAAAATCAGAATCTGCCCCCTCTTTATTTTTTATATATTGCTATTCTAGTGAAGAGGCAGAAGTCGACAGGAGCTAGCAGAATGTGGCAGGGGGGTCTCTGCAGGGCTTTGGGTCTAATAAAAGAGCTCCTCAAATTAAGGCAAATCCTGAAAACAAACTTCATCTGTCCAGACTAAACAGTGAGAAATACTGAGACCAACCTGACAAAGTCCTCAGGAAGCAGGTCAGGACTAATACCCAGTGAGTCAAGCACATCATTTCGTATCTGGAGCAACAACTCGGAATCTTCCTCATATGTATCAGAACTGGGATCTCTTCCTTTATCTGTACGGAACTTTAGGAGCACTGGGAAAAAGAAAAAGAAGGCAGGTTATAAAGTCGCTCTTTTTTTTTTTTTTTTTTTTTTTGAGATGGAGGCTCACACTGTCGCCCAGGCTGGAGTGCAATAGCATGATCTTGGCTCACTGCAACCTCTGCCTCCCGGGTTCAAGCGATTCTTCTGCCTCAGCCTCCTGAGTAGCTGGAACTACAGGCACATACCACCATGCCCCGCTAATTTTTGTGTATTTAGCAGAGATGGGGTTTCACCATGTTGGTCAGGCTGGTCTCAAACTCCTGACCTCGTGATCTGCCCGCCTCAGCCTCCCAAAGTGCTGGGATTATAGGCGTAAGCCACTGCACCTGGACACCTTTTTTATTTATTCAACAAACATAGTCAGAGAGGCAATCCAACAATTGTAAACACAATTTACCTTACTGTGAAAAGTGCTGTGATAGTATAATAGGGGGTCTGGCACCCTCTGTAGAGTGGTATTAGGAAGGCTTCCCTGAGGAAACAACAATTCAATGATGTATGAGTTTGAAAGGGGCAGAAAGCAGTGGAAGCTTCCAGTAGAGGAAAAAGGCTCTATTAACACCTGGAAGAGCCAGGTGCGGTGACTCATAGCTGTAATCCCAGCACTCTGGGAGGCTGAGGCAGGTGGATCACGAGGTCAAGAGTTCGAGACCAGCCTGGTCAACATAGTGAAACCCCATCTCTACTAAAAATACAAAAATTAGCCAGGCGTGGTGGCACACACCTGTACTCCCAGCTACTCGGGAGACTGAGGCAAGAGAATCACTTGAACCCAGGAGGCAGAAGTTGCTGTGAACCAAGATTGTGCCATTGCACTCCAGCCGGGTGAGAGTAAGACTCTGTCTCAAAAAAGTAAAATTAAAAAAAAAAAAGCTGGGCGCGGTGGCTCACGCCTGTAATCCCAGCACTTTGGGAGGCCGAGGTGGGAGGATTACCTGAGATCAGGAGTTCAAGACCAGCCTAGTCAACATGGTGAAACCCTGTCTCTACCAAAAATACAAAAATTAGCCAGGCACCTGTAATCCCAGCTACTTGGGAGGCTGAGGCAGGAGAATCGCTGGAACCCAGGAGGCAGAGGTTGCAGTGAGCCGAGATGGTGCCACTGCACTCCAGCCTGAGCAACAGAGTGAGACTCCATCTCAAACAAAAAAAGGCCCAGAAGAGGCCGAGTGTGGTGGCACACATCTGCAATCCCAACACTTTGGGGGGCCGAGGCGTGAGGATCGCTTGAGCCCAGGAGTTTGAGACCACCCTGGGCAACATAGTGAGACCTCACTGCTACTAAAAAAAAAAAAAAAAAAAAAAAAAAAATTTAGCCAGGTATGGTGGTGCCTGTAGTCCCAGTTACTCAGGAGGCCAAGGCAGAAGATCACTTGAGCCCAGAAGGTCAAGGCTGTATGAGCAGAGATCTCATCACTGCACTCCAGCCTGGGTGACAGAATGAGACCCTATCAAAAAAAAAAAAAAAGAAAGAAAAAAAGGAAAAGAAAAGGAAAAAGGGAAGGGAGAAGGGAAGGGGAAGGGGAAAGGAAAGGGGAAAGGAAAGGGAAAAGGGAAGGGGAAGAGGAAGGGGAAGGGGAAGGGAAAGGGGAAGGGAAAGGGGAAGGGACCCAGAAGAGAGATGATAAGGAGTGGGAGGTATGCATTCTAGGCAGGACCAGTTCAAAGGCTGCTTTAGCCAGAAAGGCCAGACAAATACTTAGACCCATCAAACAGGCACAAACAAAACCTCCTTTACTATGAAAACTACCTCAATCCCCATAAACGGATGTTTAATTTTGGTTGTGAACCAGAGGAAAGGTTCAGATGATGGCTGTGAGTCAGAACTATTGTGTAGGAAGACCCCAGTAAGGCTAGAACTTTTATCCCAAACAAAGACAAATAGGAGCAAAAGACTGATTAGGCTGGGTGCAGTGGCTCATGCCTGTAATTCAAGCATTTTGGGAGGCCGAGGCGGGTGGATCTTCTGAGGTCAAGAGTTTGAGACCAGCCTGGTCAACATGGTGAAACCCTGTCTCTACTAAAAATACAACAAATTAGCCAGGCGTGGTGGCAGGCACCTGTAATCTCAGCTACTCAGGAGGCTGAGGCAGGAGAACCGCTTGAACCCAGGAGGCAGAGGTTGTAGTGAGCCAAGATCACGCCACTACACTCCAGCCTGAGCGACAGAGTGAGATCTCATCTCAGAAAAAAAAAAAAAAAACAAACAAAAAAAACAAAACACTGGCCAGGTATGGTGGCTCACGTCTGCAATCCCAGCACTTTAGGAGGCTGAGGCGGGCAGATCATGAGGTCAGAGGTTCGAGACCAGCCTGGCCAACATGGTGAAATACTGTCTCTACTAAAAAAATACATAAATTAGCCGGGCATGGTGGCGCACACCTATAGTCCCAGGTACTTGGGAGGCTGAGGCAGTAAAATCACTTGAACCTGGGAGGAGGTTGCAATGAGCCGAGATCGTGCCACTGCACTCTGTCTGTGTGATAGAGCAAAACTCCATCTCAAAAAAAAAAAAAAAAAAAAAAAAGACAAAAAAAGACTGATTAACATACCAACACCTTCTAACTGCCCACTACACCTTGTCCACAGGTAACGTGCCTGTGGGTGGGCAGGCATTCTTTCTCCCTACATGCTGCCCAAGGAAAGGGCACAGCCAGTCTCAAGCCTTATCTCTAAGGACAATACTCCTTCTCCCACATCACACAGGATATTTCAGAACAGACATAGAGACATGGATCAGCTTCTAGGCCCACGCCCTGAGTGCGCTGGGACCATATTTCACACCTGGAGACGGGGCTTTACAGTTTGCCAGTTCTTTCACTGATGTCCCTTCCGTATATGTTGACTGAAAAAGTAGACTTACTCAGCAAATTATACTCTCTACCAGGACAAGGGGTTCCTACATAAAAGTTAAGGTAAATTGAAAACTACCAGGAGTTGCTGTGAGGCTCTTTAAAAATGCAAGTATTTGGGCCAGGCACGGTGGCTCACACCTGTAATCCCAGCACTTTGGGAGGCCGAGATAGGCAGATCACGAGGTCGGAGATTGAGACCATCCTGGCTAACACGGTGAAACCCCGTCTCTACTGAAAACACAAAAAAATTAGCCGGGCGTGGTGGTGGGCGCCTGTAGTCCCAGCTACTCGGGAGGCTGAGGCAGGAGAATGGCATGAACCTAGAAGGCGGAGCTTGCAGTGAGCCGAGATCAACTGGGTGACAGAGCGAGACGCTGTCTCAAAAAAAATAAAAATAAAAAATAAAAAAAAGCAAGTATTTGGTACCCACCCCAGACTGAAGCAGCAGAGTCACACTTTTTAAAGACCAAATAGTTTTGATAATGAGCAGCCTATGTTGAGGACCATTCTCTAAGTAGAAGTCACTCCACCAGCCTGGCCGAACATTTACTTTGTGCCAGAGAGACCTGGGTGCTAAAGGTCCAATGTCGAGTGAGTGAATCTTGGTCTCTGCAACTGTGAAGGCAATGGGTGGGAGAACAACTGAGGAGGACAGAGTTTTAGAAGCTGCAACAGGTGGCTCCACTGAAGCCTGGGAGAAGTTCAGAAATGGGTTATAAAGTGTTCCAAGAAGACCTCAAATCATAGATGCCCAGGTTAAAAAAAAAAAAGACACACCCTGCTTCTGCACTATGCTTTTCTCAGTGCCAATGTCAAAGGCCCCTGGCCTGTATTTCTCTGGTAACGTTCAGGTGTCCAGTATAGATGGGGCTCTGCACATCAGAGCAGAAGTAATTTCTTTTTTTCTTTTTGAGACAGTCTCATTGTCTGTTGCACTCCAGTCTGTTGCCCAGACTGGAGTGCAATGGCACGATCTCGGCTCACTGCAACCTCTGCCTCCCGGGTTCAAGCCATTCTCCTGCCTCAACCTCCCGAGTAGCTGGGATTACAGATGCCTGCAGCCCCACCCAGCTAATTTTTTGTATTTTTGGTAGAGACGGGGTTTCACTAAAAATACATAAATTCCTGGTCTCAAACTCCTGACCTCAGGTGATCCTCCTGCCTTGGCCTCCCAAAGTGCTGGAACTACAGGCATGAGCCACTGCACCCGGCTGGTAATTTCTTTTAAAAAAAAGGAAAGAAGCCAGGCGCGGTGGCTCACGCTTGTAATCCCAGCACTTTGGGAGGCCGAGGCGGGCGGATCACAAGGTCAGGAGATCGAGACCATCCTGGACAACATGGTGAAATGCCGTCTCTACTAAAAATACAAAAAAAAAAAAAAAAAAAAAAATTAGCCGGGTGTGGTGGTGGATGCCTGTAGTCCCAGCTACTCGGGAGGCTGAGGCAGGAGAATGGCGTGAATCCAGGAGGCGGAGCTTGCAGTGAGCCAAGATTGCACCACTGCACTTCATCCTGGGAAAGAAAAGAAAAAAGCTCCAGAAAACCCATGGACTCTGAATACTGTTTGCTTTCTGAGAATGTTACTCTCTTCTCTTTTTCAAGAACACAGCTTCTGCAACCCTCAATGCTACCTCAACACTTGGTAGCCAACTGAAAGCTATGACAATTGGCCAGGCACAGTGGCTCATGCCTGTAATCCCAGCACTTCGGGAGGCTGAGGCAGGTGGATCACCTGAGGTCAGGAGTTCAAGACCAGCCTGGCCAACATGGTGAAACCCCATCTCTACTAAAAACACCAAAACAATTAGCCGGGCATGGTGGCGGGTGCCTGAAATCTATTACTCGGGAGGCTGAGGCAGGAGAATCTCTCGAACCCAGGAGGTGGAGGTTGCAGTGAGCAGATATTGTGCCACTGCCTGAGCGACAAGAGCGAAACTCTGTCTCAAAAAAAAGCTGTAAGGCTGTGACCATCTGGATGCCAGAGAGCACTGATCTGCTACCACCCAAGACTTCTAATTTTGTAGATGTGCTGCTGGTACTCCGATTGTAGTAAATAAATAAATGCAACTGAGTAACCATTTGGGGGCAGGGTAGAGAAATGACTGCAGAAGTGGAAAGTACTGCCTGTTTGGACCAAGCCTCTTTTCCAAAAATGTCCCATAAAATAAAGGAGGCCAAGGCGGGTGGATCACAAAGTCAGGAGTTCAAGACCAGCCTAGCCAAGATGGTAAAACCCTATCTCTATTAAAAATACAAAAATTAGCTGGGTGTGGTAGCAGGCGCTTGTAATCCCAGCTACTGGGGAGGCTGAGGCAAGAGAATCGCTTGAACCTAGGTGGCAGAGGTTATGGTGAGCCGATATCGTGCCACTGCACTCCAACCTGGGTGACGGAGTGAGACTCTGTCTCAAAAAAAAAAAAAAAAAAAGAACAAACAAAAAAAACCAAATTAAGTAAATAAATGAATAAAAATAAAGAATCCAGCCATCTGTTAGTATAGCCAAAGCAGAGGATATTACATCAAACGTCGAATGCTAGTCCTGTCAATCACTCCTGAGAGAACAGGGCAACAAGACCCAGAATGGGTATCAACACTGCCTGAGCAGATGGAGGCGATGCTGAGCACGGGCTGCTCATAGGGCATAGTCTGAGGCCCTGCAGCAGTCACGTGGCAACTGAGGCTGCCTGCTTTCCAGGTGCAAGGTGGTGGACAGTGGCAGGAGTCCTGTGCTAGATGGCTCTTCTTATTTCTGTGTCACTGGGACAGAAGCATCAACTGTCACATGTGACCAACAAGAGGTGATTTTTTTTCAGCTGTTACCACAAAGCTTTTCATCTTTTGGTTTGAAAACATAGCTGTGGGAGTACCAAAGCCCAAAGCGTTATAGTGCCTACTATGTGCCAGACACCATACTAAACATTTCACATGCATTAGCACTCATGGAATCTTCACAATAACCTGGGGTAATTATTATCACCCTTCCTACTGGTTTTTATTGTTGTTGTTGTTTTGAGACAGAGTCTCGCTCTGTCGCCTAGGCTAGATTGCAGTGGCATGATCTCAGCTCACTGCAACCTCTGTCTCCTGGGTTCAAGTGACTCTCCTGCCTCGGGCTCCCCAGTAGCTGGGACTATAGGCACCCACAGCCACGGCCAGATAACTTCTGTATTTTTAGTAGTGACAGGGCTTCACTATGTTAAACTTCTGACTTTAAGTGATCCTTCTGCCTCAGCCTCCCAAAGTGCTAGGATTATAGGCATGACCCACTACGCCCGGCCTACCCTTCCTACTTTGCAGATCAGGAAACTGAAGTTCAGAAACATTAAACGACTTGGTCACTGTAACTCCCAAGTACTGGAGCAGAAATGTAAACTCAAATCTAGCTTCAGAAATTGTACTTCTTAACCCTAATGGAATCCAAAAGAAACTGCAGGTCCATACGGGGACAGAGCACCTAGGATTCCAAGTGGTCTGGTTCTTTGCTACCCACCTCAGGGGATCCCCCATTTGATCATGTTTTTGTCAAATGCATTTTTCCAGATGGGCCTTGCCTCTGTTAATTTCAAGCTGTAAGTTCAGTGGGTGAGAAGTGGGGATGGAGGTCATACAAAACCTTGCCCATCAATCTTGAGAGAGTAAGACCAGGAATAAATACGATGGCATTAAGAGCAGAAGCAAAGGCAGCGGCAGCTGGCCCTGCTGTTTCTCTGGGCCCCTTGCCTGTTCCTGGTGCAGTTCGGCTGGACGAGGGCCGGCAGGCTGGCACCGTCCACATACCTCGCTGACCACATCTGAAGTCCTTGCAGGGCCTCTGGGAAGGGGGCCAATCAGTCCAGCCACTTATTTGCAGCAAAACAAACAGAAGCTGTCTTTTTTCACTCTTTCTCGAAGGTCAGACTCCAGTTAGCAGCAGTGGAGGGGGGCAGGAAGAAACCCTTGTTTTTGACAGGCAGCAGCCTCAGAACTGACCCTAGCCCCTGACAAGTTCTTGCTTATTAAATTCTCCTCTTTGTTCTGCTTTATGCCCCGCCCGAAGAGGCGGCGCACACACATACCACTGTTGACTCTGCATTTCTGAAGAGCACCTCCCACCAGTTTACACATTATAAAACTGTTCCGTTAAGATCAAACACTGTCAGGGATAGAGAGCTGCTTCACCAAAAGATGACTCATCAAATCGTATCAAAACACTGCACAAAATTAGAGTTCCAAACTTGATTAACTTCATCTGAACCTTTTAATTAACTCAGGTTGCTGAAGTCTGGGGGGATGACATTCATCGCTGGAGATGATGGGCTAGTGTCTGGGCTTAGGTTCAGGACTTGCCCATGTAATGGAAAAGGCCAACTTTGGAAAAGAGAAACCAAGCACAGTTTCACATATTTAAAAGAAAAAACTGTGGATATGTGGATATACTACCACCTTTACAAAATAATGTAAGCACTCAAATTCAAATTTAATCTCAGTTCATAACATCAGGTTAGAGCTATAACAGGAATCTGGACAGCAACATTTATTAATCACTGTTACATAAACTATTACTTTTTTTTTTTTTTTTTTTTTTGAGATGGAGTCTCGCTCTGTCGCCCAGGCTGGAGTGCAGTGGCCGGATCTCAGCTCACTGCAAGCTCCGCCTCCCGGGTTCACGCCATTCTCCTGCCTCAGCCTCCCGAGTAGCTGGGACTACAGGCGCCCACCACCGCGCCTGGCTAGTTTTTTGTATTTTTTAGTAGAGACGGGGTTTCACCGTGTTAGCCAGGATGGTCTCGATCTCCTGACCTCGTGATCCGCCCGTCTCGGCCTCCCAAAGTGCTGGGATTACAGGCTTGAGCCACCGCGCCCGGCCCATAAACTATTACATTTAACTATTATGCCTAAATTTATTCACCAAGGCTACTGAATAAACCACTATTTTAATAGGAAGAAAATGAAGTCACTGTCACAAATTAGCCCCTAATTGCTGGCCCCCAAAACAGTTTCAATTGTGGGGGGTAGGGGAGCTGAATCTATATCAAAACTTCATTTACATGAGAAAGGCCTAAAGTTTTTCGGTGCCAGATACCTCAGCCCCAATTCTCTGGCTCCCTGCGGCTGAACATAGACTCCTCCTCAGGGTTGGCTTTTTTTTTTTTTTTTTTTTAGACAGAGTCTCTTGCTCTGTCACCCAGGCTGGAGTGCAGTGGCGCAATCTTTGCTCACTGCAACCTCTGCCTCCCGGGTCCAAGCGATTCTACTGCCTCAGCCTCCTGAGTAGCTGGGATTACAGGCGCCCACCACCACGCCCGGCTAATTTTTTTTTTTTTTTTACTAGAGATGGGGTTTCACCATGTTGGCCAGGCTGGTCTCAAACTCCTGACCTCGTGATCTACCTGTCTCAGCCTCCCAAAGTGCTGGGATTACAGGCGTGAGCCACTGTGCCCGGCTCCAGGGTTGGCTCACTTTATGGAGAGTTGCTGTCTCTGGAAACAGCCTGGTAATCTGCTCCACTCCCAGGTGACATAAATTTCCAGAAAAAAATGCAAAGTATGGTAGTCCTCTTATCCAACAGCCTACTTCCTAAGGCAAAGCCCTGGGCCTGACATTCAGTCAATTGTTCATTCAATAAATATACACTGAGCAATGACTGTGCCAGGTGCTGGGCTGGGCAGGCGAGGGCAGAATGATCTGTCCTCTCACAGCATTTCAGAGGGCAATCAACAAAAACTACACAGGAGATAACAAAATGTCCTAACTGGAAAATGGGCTTTGAGAGAGCCTCAGGGGGGTGCAAAGAGGTGCCTTGTCAAGTGACCAGGCCCTCTACAGTTGGCAGAACCACCTCGGTCCTCACAGTCCCTGAATATCTGTCTGTCCCATCCTCTGCACCTTCTCTCTGCAAAGCCTGTCCCTGGCCTGGAGAGCTTTCCAACTGGAGGGCAGCAGGGAAGAGCACAGCTCTAGACTCCCTATTCTTTCACTTACTGTGACCTTGGGCAAGTGACAAGGACCCTGAGCCTCCTCTGCAAAATGGGAATCCCAAGGGCACTTATGGGGTTTGAAGATTAAATGAACCAATACATGTAAAGCACCCAAGAGTGCCTGGGGCAATATCTTCCAGGTCTGTCACTGCTCTTAAGCAAAGTGCAGAAACCCAGCTCACACTAGCCCTAGAAAAGCTGACACTTGCTGTGGTGACCTGTGCCACACAGTAGCTCATTTAGCTCATTTACCATTAATTCAGCTGTGAGCTCTGGACACAACACTGCCTCAGACCTCCCTGTCTCCTGACATTCACTCCCAGCACCCTGTTTTTCCCTCAGACACTCTTACGCAGTTTGTGATTTTTTTTTTTTTTTTTTTTTTTTTGAGACACGGCTTCAGTCTGTCACCCAGGCTAGAGTGAGCGGCACAATCTCAGCTAATTGCAGCCTGGACCTCCTGAACTCAAGTGATCCTCCTGCCTCAGCCTCCCAAATAGCTGGGACTACAGGCATGCACCACCACACCTGGCTCGTTTTTTATTTTTTGTAGAGACGGGGTCTCACTATGTTGCCCAGGCTGGTCTCAAACTCCTGAGCTCAAGTTGTCTACCTGCCTTAGTCTCTGAAAGTGCTGGGATTACAAGCATGAGCCATCACACCCAGCCCAGTTTGTGGTTTTATATTCACCTGTGGAAATTAGTACAAGGATTGGCTTGTCTCCTCCATTAGATTTTTATGCTCTGTGGGGCAGAGGCCATGTCTGTTTGTTCACTACTACTATATACTTGACACCTGGCACAGGGCTTGCTCCATAGCTGGCACTGAAAAAAATATGTCACACAGGAAGCCTGTTTGAAGAATAAAGGATAACTAGGGGAGAAGGGCTCATGACAAAGTGACACAGGCCGGGCAATCCAGAGGCCAGGCGCGGTGGCTCACGCCTGTAATCCCAGCACTTTGAGAGGCCAAGGCAAGCAGATCAACTGAGGTCAGGAGTTTGAGATCAGCCTGGACAACATGGTGAAACCCTGTCTCTGCTAAAAACACAAAAACGAGCCGGGTATTGTGGCAGGCACCTGTAGTCCCAGCTACTTGGGAGGCTGAGGTACAAGAACTGCTTGAACCCTGGAGGCAGAGGCTACGGTGAGCTGAGATTGTGCCACTGCACTCCAGCTGGGTGACAAAGCGAGATCCTGGCTCAGAAAAAAAAAAAAGTGACAAGAGCTCCTGGAAATCCAAAGCAGACCTGGTCTGTTACTGACTGAACTGAAAAGTGTTCGAGCTATCTGGGATGGTTCTGTCTCTTAGCAAGTGTTACAAACATGCTACACACGGAATACTCAGCGAGAAAAAAAGGAAACAGCAGCAGCAGATACACAGGGCACCATGTCTGCCCTTAACAGGGAAACACAATAGGAGTCCCACTTTCACCACTGCATCTGAGGGCTAGGGTGCAGAACAGTCTATAGGTGTGAAGCTCAGAGGAGGGACATAGCTGGGCTGGGGGAGGAGGCAGGGATACTTCATAGAAGCCACCCTGATTCTGGATCTCCTGGCCTCTTACCATTCATGGCATCTTGCCATCTGCTCAGTTTACCTCCACATTACTTTCCTTTGTTTACCTCATTCTATTTTTCTCTTTAACCCAGAAACTTAAAAGTATGTGTGTACATGTATATTCATTCATCCATTCTTCAAAAATCACTTCCTGAGCACCTGCTCTCCACCGCTACCCTATGCTAGCTGTGCTGGGGACCCAGAAGCGACCCAGACAGCCCCAGGCCTTGCCCTCACACGTGGAGCTCACAATCTCCAGAGGGCAGGCTCATAAGCCTCTGTCTGTTGCCACAGCCACATGGTGCTTTCATCTCTTTCTCTAGAAAACTTCACCTCCGGAGCAGCCGCCCCTGAAGACTCACTCTGAAATGCCCCCTTTTTGTGCTCCAAGTCCTGCCCACGCTTTCGTCTTTGCAGTGAAACCCAGTCTATGGCCTCACCAGGCATCAGCTCAGAAAAGGGAAAGAAGCTGTGCCTCGTTATTTGCATCTCACTCTACTGAAGAGATTCTGAGGTGCCGGATGAAAGTTGTTGATGGGGAAAAGGAGCGTGCACTTTCTCAGAAACAAGCTCAAAAACAAGATGCCATTTTTTGCCTACCAAATTAAAGACCAAGATGACTCAACCCGAGCAAGGCTGAGGGACCTCGAGCGGAGGGGAGCACGAACGCTCAGTGAACCATGTAAAAATGTGGTATTAAGGATCCCTATAAAAGGTCCTGACCTTTACCCACTGAATGAATTACCTATAAATGTTCACTGCAGTGTTGTTTACACAGGATGAGCCCCCCTTATCCAAAATGACAGGGAGCAGAAGTGTTTGAATTTTGGGTATTTTCAGACTTTGAAATATTTGCAATGTGCTTACTGATAGAGCACCCCAAATCTAAGAATCCCAAAACCAAAATGCTCCAATGAGCCTTTTTTTTTTTTTTTTTGAGACAGAGTCTCACTCTGTTGCCCAGGCTGGAGTGCAGTGGCAGGATCTCAGCTCACCGCAAGCTCCACCTGCTGGGTTCAAGTGATTCTCCTGCTTCAGCCTCCCTAGTAGCAGGGACTACAGGCACCCACCACTACACCTGGTCAATTTTTTTTTTTTTTTTTTTTTTTTTTTTTTGAGACGGAGTCTGGCTCTGTGGCCCAGGCTGGAGTGCAGTGGCCGGATCTCAGCTCACTGCAAGCTCCGCCTCCTGGGTTCACGCCATTCTCCTGCCTCAGCCCCCCAAGTAGCTGGGACTACAGGCGCCCGCCATCTCGCCCGGCTAGTTTTTTGTATTTTTTTAGTAGAGACGGGGTTTCACTGAGTTAGCCAGGATGGTCTCGATCTCCTGACCTCGTGATCCACCCGTCTCGGCCTCCCCAAGTGCTGGGATTACAGGCTTGAGCCACCGCGCCCGGCCAATTTTTGTATTTTTAATAGAGACAGGGTTTCACCATGTTGGTCAGGCTCGTCTTGAACTCCTGACCTCTGGTGATCCACCCACCTCGGCCTCCCAAAGTGCTGGGATTACAGGCATGAGCCACCGCGCCCAGGGCCAATAAGCATTTTTTTGAGTGTTATGTCAGCACTCAAAACATTTCAGATTTTGGGGGCGGGATGCGGTGGCTCATGCCTGTAATCTCAGCACTTTGGGAGGCCGAGGCGAGTGGATCAACTGCGGTCAGGAATTCAAGAGCAGCCTGACCAACATGGTGAAACTCCGCCTCTACTAAAAATACAAAAACTATATGGGCATGGTGGCGGGCGCCTGTAATCCCAGCTACTTGGGAAGCTGAGGCAGGAGAATCGCTTGAACCCAGGAGGTGGAGGCTGCAGTGAGCCGAAATCACGCCATTGCACTCCAGCTTGGGCGACAAGAGCAAGACTCTGTCTGAAAAACAAAAAAACAGAAACAAAAAAGACTGAACAAGGTAGGTACAACTGTTACCACCCCCATTTTAGTGGTAGGAAAACTGAGGCTTAGGAGAGGTTTATGGTCATGACGGATTTAAAAGTCACCACATTCTTAACCTCTATGTTATAGTGTCACCTCTGGAACAGAGACAAAATAGAAGACATGCCAATTTTTACAAAAATCACTTGAAAATGGATTTGGTGCCCCTAACCTAGAGCCCATCAATTTAGAATAATGTAAACCACCATTTCAGATTAGCCCCAGCCCAATACTCGATTCCTTTCCTTAAAAATGTCAGGCAATTCTGCTGGGCGTGGTGGCTCACACCTGTAAGCACTTTGGGAGGCCGAGACGGGCGGATCACGAGGTCAGGAGATCAAGACCATCCTGGCTAACACGGTGAAACCTCGTCTCTACTAAAATACAAAAAAAATTAGCAGGGCGTGGTGGCGGGCGCCTGTAGTTAGTCCCAGCTACTCAGGAGGCTGAGGCAGGAGAATGGCATGAACCTGGGAGGCGGAGCTTGCAGTGAGCTGAGATTGCACCACTGCACTCCAGCCTGGGTGACAGAGCGAGACTCCGTCTCAAAAAAAAAAAAAAGTCAGGTGATTCCAGAGCTTGACTCTCACCTTTAAACTGAAACATTCTAACTAGTATGAGAAAACTAGTTTACAAAAAGAAAAAGGAAAAAAAAAAAATCTAAAAGTCACAGGGAAATAATGTGGAAAACAAGTATAAACTTCCATGGGCCCCTAATGCATTGCTTTGCCAACCACACCCTCTGGTCACAGAACTGTTCTGACAGAGCCCTCTACATTCAGAGCCACCCTGCCTGGTCACAAGCAGCAGGGAGAGAGGGTCTTGTCTCCAGCCCAGCACTTGAGCAGCACATGACCTTGACTCTAGGCATCTGCTGCTCTCTGCCAACCCCTCTTGCCGAGGGAACATGGCACAGGACATTCCCGTGACTGTTGTCTGACAGTCAGAGAAAAGATGTGAGGCTTTAAACAAGAATTGCAGCTGGGCCTTGGGGCCTGTGAGCAGCTCAAACACAGGCTACTGCCAAGGGGGTGGGGGAGTGGGGGAGATGTGGGCCTGCAAAGAAAAACAGCAAGGCAGGTTGCTGACAATGTTGCCCATTATTATAATCTGGTCTTGGTGGACCTCAGTTTCCCATCTGCAAAAGTGGAATAAGAAAATGTCACGAGGCGTCTGTGAAGTTCAGACAAAATAATCATCGTAATGGTATTATTACTAATGCTAATAATTAAAATCTGAGTACTTTGTCAGGCAATGCTTAAACACAAGGCCCTGGGGATGACAGTGTGACAGCTCTGGCTCAAGTCTAGACTCTAACACTTACGGAGTGTGGTGACCCTGGACAAATGACTTAGCCCTTCCAAGATTCAATTTCCTCATGTCAAAATAGGACAAGACCTGATCTAGTAAGGATGTAATGAAGATTTAATATGATCACAATGCATGTAAAGTACATGAACCGGCCAGGCACAGTGGCTCACGCCTGTAATCCCAGCACTTTGGGAGGCCAAGGTGGGTAGATCACCTGAGGTCAAGAGTTCGAGACCAGCCTGGCCAACATGGTGAAACCCCATCTTTACTAAAATACAAAAATTAGCCAGACATGGTGGTGGGCACCTGTAATCCCAGCTACTCAGGAGGCTAAGGCAGGAGAATTGCTTGAACCTGGGAGGCGGAGGTTGCAGTGAGCCAAGATCGCACCACTGCACTCCAGCCTGGGTGACAGAATGAGACTGTTTCCCCCCCCCGCCCCCAAAAAAAGAGAGAGAGACAGGGTATTGCTGTGTTGCCCATGTTGGTCTTGGACTACTGGCCTCAAGCAATCCTCCCACTTTGGCCTCCCAAAGGGCTGGGATTATAAGCATGAGCCACGGCACCCCACCTGTAACCAAGAGCTATTAATTTATAATGTGTGCCAGGCCTTCATCTAATCCTTCGAGTACTGTGTGGCATAGACTTGCTGCTGAACCTCTCTTGCAGACTGAGGAGCAGAGTCGGTGACTAACCAGTTCTGTTCTCTCATGAGCTCTCTGCTGTAAGGCACGGAGTCACATTTGTGGGTCACCTCTGCCCTTCTCCTCACCTCTCCTGTTTGCAGGGTGGTGCCTTCTTCCTTTCTGAATGACTGTGGTCTGCATTCTCTACCACTGATAAGGCAGTGGTGTGCACACACGCACACACCACACACACACACACACACACACAACTATGCTTTTTTTTCCTTTTCCTTACAAATTATTTTTAAACATCTGTGGTCATGACAACAGCAAATCAACAAGCACTCAGCTGCTGCCCCATTATCGGAACCCATTTCCCTGTGGCTGTCTCCTTCTCAGCAGTTTTTGTCATTACTGGACACCAAAAACCCACTGGGGAAACGTCATACCCAAATAGCGATGGCTGCCTATGGCCTGCTTTGCAAAGGTTACAAGTTCTAAAATAAGAAGTTTCTTCTGAAGAGAACTAATCACCAAATCAAGCCAGCATCCAAAGACAAAGTCATTTAAAAATCACAAAACAGGAAAGTTGGGAGTGTGAATGAGGGGAAATTGAAGAATGAGGAAAGAAAGTTTTCTAAATTATCTAACAGGCTGGGTGCAGTGGCTCACGTCTGTAATCCCAATGCTTTGGGAGGCAGAAGTGAGAGGATCACTTGAGCCTAGGAGTTCAAGACCAGCCTAGGCCACGAAGTGAGGCCTCTTTACAAAAAAAATTTAAAAATTTGCCTACAAGAATCCCAACTACTCAGAAGGGTGATGTGGGAGGATCACTTGAGTCCAGGAAGTTGAGGCTGCAATGAGCTGTGATCATACCACTACACTATAGCCTTAGAGCAAGACTCTGTCTTTAAAAAAAAATTATGTAAAATTAACAAGTGGCCAGGTGCAGTGGCTCACACTTATAATCTCAGCACTTTGGGATGCTGAGGTGGGAGGATCACCTGAGGCTAGTAGTTCGAGACCAGCCTGCGAAACCCCATCTCTACTTAAAATACAAAAATAAGCCAGGCGTGGTGGCGCACCCCTATAATCCCAGCTACTCAGGAGGCTGAGGTGAGCGAATCGCTGGAACCCGGGACTCAGAGGTTGCAGTGAGCCGAGATCGCGCCACTGCACTCCAGCCTGGGTACCAGAGCAAGACTGTCTCAAAAATAAAAATAAATTGAAAAGGAGAAAACAGAACTATTTCTAAAGCTCTCCTATACATGATCACTGAGAGTAAAAGGTTATCATCATCTCCCACGTTCTTTTTTTGGGACAGTGTCTGGCTTTGTCACCTAGGTGACAGTGCAGTGGCGTGATCTTGGTTCACTACAACCTCTGCCTCCTGGGTTCAACCAATTCTTCCGCCTCAGGCTCCAAAGTAGCTGGGATTACAGGCACACGCCACCACGCCCAGATAACTTTTGTATTTTAGTAGAGAGGGGGTTTCACCCTGTTGGCCAGGCCAGTTTGAAACTCCTGGCCTCAGGTAATCTGCCCGCCTCGGCAGTTGTGCGGCTGTGCAATCACAACTCACTGCAGCTTCAACCTCCTGGGCTCAATGGATCCTCCCATCTCATCCTCTTGAGTAGCTAGGACTACAGGCATGCACCACCGTATCTGGCTAACTTTTGTATTTTTTGTAGAGATGCGGTCTCGCTTTGTTTTCCAGGCTGGTCTTGAAACTCCTGGGCGCAAGTGATCAATTTGCCTCAGCCTCCCAAAATATTGGCATTTATAGGGGTGCACCACCAGGCATAGCATAAAAGCATGTGATAAGGAAACATCTCCACTGTTTCACCACAAACTGTTCCCCATTGATTTTAGCATCTTGATTCTTGAAAGAATTGTTACTACTATGGTGATAGTCAAAGATAGATTTTGTTATCTTCATAATTCCTTGTTTATATTAATTGATTATTTTTCTTGTTCTTCTGACATGCTACCACACCCAGCTAATTTTTGTATTTTGAGTATAGATGGGGTTTCACCATGATGCCCAGGCCCTGAAGTACTGGATTATAGGCATGAACCACCATGCCAAGCCTGATCAACCAATTTCTCTTCACCCTTTTTTTTTTTTTTTTTGAGACGGAGTCTCGCTCTGTCGCCCAGGCTGGAGTGCAGTGGCCGGATCTCAGCTCACTGCAAGCTCCGCCTCCCGGATTTACGCCATTCTCCTGCCTAACCCTGCCGAGTAGCTGGGACTACAGACGTCCGCCACCTCGCCCGGCTAGTTTTTTTGTATTTTTAGTAGAGACGGGGTTTCACTGTGTTAGCCAGGATGGTCTCGATCTCCTGACCTCGTGATCCGCCTGTCTCGGCCTCCCAAAGTGCTAGGATTACAGGCTTGAGCCACCGCGCCCAGCCCCTTATCATTCTTAGAGCACTTCCTTACTTTCTGGCATAGCAGAAATCACCTGTAATTTTCCTACCCCAGCACTGGAATCAGCCATTTCTCCAAGGAACCCTGGTTTCTGTTTAGTGGGGAAAGGTATTAACATCTTCGCATGAGTGCATTCAGTGCTTCTGGGATGTCTCTGGGCATAAACCCTCTCAACAAATAGTTCTAGGAAATAAACACGTGTAAAAGTGGATATGCATACACACATACATATTGCTACATCTACATATAAGAAACCATGAGTTCATCTAGATAACTTCAATTCCAATCCAATACCACATGTTTCCTTCTAGCCTTTCTCACTGTCCATATTCATAGGAACATTCCTTTCTGACAATAAGAAAACTTGATTCTCATTATCAACACTACATTTATCTATATGCTCAATCTTAGAAGAAACAGTAAGTAGTTTCAGAATTGCTAACCCACACCACTGTGAAAAACCTACTAGGCCAGGCAAAGTGGCTCACACGTGTAATCCCAACACTTTGGGCAGGAGGCTCACTTCAGCCCAGGAGACAGAGACTATCCCTGGGCAACACAGTTAGACCCGTCTCTACAAATAATACCAAAATCACCTGGGTGTGGTATTGCATGCCTGTAATCCCTACTACTTGCCTATAATCCCAGCTACTTGGGAGGCTGTGACGTGAGGATCACTTGAGCTGGGAGGGAGAAGCTGCAATGAGTTATGATCATGCCACTGCACTCCAGCCTGGGGTACAGAGCAAGACCTCATCTCAAAACAAAAACCCTACTAAGTAGAGTTCAATATTTATTTAGAGTTTTTCTTTTTTTTTGAGACACAGTCTCACTCTTTCTCCCAGGCTGGAGTGCAGTGGTGCGATCTCAGCTCACTGCAAGCTCCGTTTCCTGGGTTCACATCATTCTCCTGCCTCACCGTCCCGAGTAGCTGGGAATACAGGCGCTCACCAACACGCCCGGCTAATTTTTTGTATTTTTAGTAGAGACGGGGTTTCACCATGTTAGCCAGGATGGTCTCGATCCTGACTTTGTATTCCGCCCATCTCCGCCTCCCAAAGTGTTGGGATCACAGGCGTGAGCCACTGCACTCGGCCTTTTTTTTTTTTTTTTTTTTTTTTTTTTTAAAGATACTCTGTCGCCCAGGCTGGAGTGCAATGGCAGGACCTCAGTTCACCGCAACCTCTGCTTACAGGGTTCAAGCAATTCTCCTGCCTCAGCCTCCCCAGTAGCTGGGATTACAGGAGCGTGCCACCACGCCTGGCTAATTTTTTTGTATTTTAGTAGAGATGGGGTTTCACCGTGTTGCCCAGGCTGGTCTCAAACTCCTGAGCTCAGGCAATCCACCTGCCTCAGCCTCTCAAAGTGCTAGGATTACAGTTATGAGCCATCGTGATTGGCTAGATTTTTTCCTTTACTTTGAGGGTATACAGTCAAAATACTATATTCAACAGCTACTTGGGTTAGCTCCTTTTTCCTCCCTGCTTCAGTGCACAAATGTAATTTAAAATACAGTAATTAATACATTTTAAGAGAAAAACACGTTGGGCGTGGTGGTTCACGCCTGTAATCCCAGCACTCTGGGAGGCCGAGGCGGGCAGATCAAGAGGTCAGGAGATCGAGACCATCCTGGCTAACACGATGAAACCCCGTCTCTACTAAAAATACAAAAAATCAGTTGGGCATGGTGGCGGGTGCCTATAGTCCCAGCTACTCGGGAGGCTGAGGCAGAAGAACGGTGAGAACTCAGGAGAAGGAGCTTGCAGTGAGCCGAGATCGTGCCACTGCACTTCAGCCTGGGCAACAGAGCAAGACTCCGTCTCAAAAAAAAAAAAAGAAAAAGGAAAAAGAAAACCACAGGCTGGGCGCGACAGCTTATGCCTATAAACTCAGTACTTTGCGAAGCCGAGGTGCATGGATCACTTGAGGTCAAGAGTTCAAGACCAGCCTGGCCAACATGGTGAAACTCCATCTCTACTAAAAATACAAAAATTAGCCAGGCATGGTGGCGTGTGCCTGTGATCCCCGCTACTTGGAGGCTGAGGCAGAAGAATCACATGAATCTAAAAGGCGGAGGGTGCAATGAGTTGAGATTGCACCTGTAACTCCAGCCTGGGCAATAAAGCTAGACTCTGTCTCAAACATAAAATACAATAAGGCTGGGCGCGGTGGCCGAGATCGTGCCACTGCACTCCAGCCTGGGCAACAGAGCAAGACTCCGTCTCAAAAATAAAAAAAAAATAAAAATAAAATAAAATAAACATAAACATAAACAAGTAAGCAAAGGCTTTGGCCTGGGAAATGGGTTTCCCTTTCTTATGGTAGTACTTTCCCTTAACTTGGCTGGTTTCTGAGAAACCTGGGTGGTATAGAAAAAATGCAGACATGCAAGTCACTCCTGGTTATCTGGATTCAGTAACATGAGCTAGAAGCAGGGACTCTGCATTTTTCAACTGTTTCCTGGGTGATTATCATAGACAGACAGATAGATAGACAGACAGATAGATAGATAGACAGGCAGAGAGATAGATTTTTTTTTTGGAGATGGAGTCTTGCCCTGTCATCAGGCTGGAGTGCAGTGGCGCTACCTCAGCTCACTGCAACCTCTGCCTCCCAGGTTCAAGTGATTCTCCTCCCTCCTCCTGCCGAGTAGCTGGGACTACAGGTGCATACCACCATGCCCAGCTAATTTTTGTATTTTTAGTAGAGACGGGGTTTCACTGTGTCGGCCAGGATGGTCTCGATCTCTTGTCCTCATGATCTGCCCACCTCAGTCTCCCAAAGTGCTGGGATTACAGGCATGAGCCACTGCGCCTGGCCAGGTTCTGATATTCTATCAATAGGGAAACCACTGGTCCGCTCTCTCTAAGCTTCAGTCCCTCTGAGGCTCAGCCTCTGTCCTGCTGGCCCTGGGCATGTGTTGCTCTGCAATATTCTTCCCTCTTTCCCACCTGGCAAACACCTGTTCTGCAAAATATAGCTCAGATCTCCCCTCCTCTGTCAAGACTTCACAACTCCCCAGAGATGGCCAGACCTTCAGTTTCCTAAGCTCAAATAATAAAATACTTTTGATTATTATGGAATAATGCAAATGTATTTAAAAACAGAACAATGAGCCAGGCATGGTGGTGCTTTCCTATAGCCCCTCTTTGGGAAACTGAGGTGAGAGATTTCTTGAGGCCAGGAGTTCAAGATCAGCCTGGGCAACATAGCAAGACCCCCCCCGGTCCCAATCTGTACAAACAAATTTTTAAAAATAGCTGGGCATGGTGGCACACGCCTGTAGTCCCAGCTACTTTGCAGGTCGAGATGAAAGGATAACCTGAGCCCAGGAGTTCAAGGTTATAGTGAGCTATGACTGTGCCACTGCACTCCGGCCTGGAAAGCAGAGCAAGACCTTGTTTTGGGGGGAAAAACAAACAAACAAAAACTGAGAACAACACATGATAGTTTCTATAGCCCTCTGTTATGGCTGTCCTCACAAGGAGTAGAATTATTTGTTTGTATTTTACATCGGCAAGGAGACTTATTCTATTCCTCTTCCTCTGACGAGTCCCAGCCATGAGATCTGGTACATAGCAGGTGCTCACAAAATGTTTGGTCTAAGAATATTTTCAGCTTCAATTCTGTGGCTCAAAGATGGTCTAAGTACTTTTCCATAACTCATCAGAACAGAGACTGAGCAAGTTAAGATTGCCAAGAATTATCTGATAAGTATTCTCCTCTTGAGATGAAGTCCATTTCTTCCTGCTCTAGGCTAAACCTGTATGTTATTGTTCATGCTGGTAAGTGAATGCTGTTTCCATACCAGACTTGATATTTTTAGCACTCCTGTTATGATAAACTCACAGTAACCTCAAAAAGAACAAATCAAAGTCAACTTTTTGCCACAGGAAACCAGCTCACGCTTATTGTTTTGCAACATGCCATGGGAGAATAATAAAAAGATGAGACCTTTTGCTCATAGATGGCGAGGCCAACTCTCAAGACAGTGGAAAAATGCAGCAGGAAGCATTCAGTCTGGCCACTAACTTATTAAGTAAACTGGAAAAACACCCAATACCTAAACATGGCAAGCACATGCATGTGGACAGCGGGTGGCTGAATTGTGAATGGGGCAATAAAAAACTTCTACCTGTGAGTGAGAGCCCAGCGTAACATTGGAATCAAAAGCCTAATTGGTGCCACAGAGGCAGACATGAAGGCAAAATGACCCTGTGGGGACCCCAGTGGGCACACTGCTCTCCCTCTATAATAGGGCAAATGACCAGACAAGCAAAAACCACTCATGCAAAAAATATTTATTTATTGAGCACCTACTATGTGCGCCATCAGGCAATGGTGAAACAAAATCAGGTTTCTTTGTGAGGTATTCTTAGGTATGCATCCCAGCCAAGCACCTTGTCCCCACTAGGAATTCCTAAGGCATCGTCAGTCACATTAGTCATGTTCCTAGAAACAATTTTGGAAACAAATTCCAAGCACTGGGAAAAATGGAAAACATGCATGCCTTTCAAGGTGAGACTGGTCATAGATGATGGTACATCCAAAGGATACAACATTATGCTGCCAAGAAAGCAAAAGAAGCCACTCTATATATGCTCTTTCCCTATAATTTACACCATCAAGTGTAAACAAGCAAGTTCCCAACCAGTGTTTCACAGTTTGATTACACAAATACAAACGATAATTGTTAACCATTTTAACAAGATACTAAAAAACTTAACACTAGTTCCCCTAGAAATTTAGAAGACAGAAAAATGGGGAGGGTTTAACAAAGAAAACTTTTTATGCCTTCAAAAAGTTTGAAGACTTTTTACTATGATGCTTATCTAACAGAAATACGATTCAAATGTTTCTTGGGGAAAAAGAAGACAATTATCTGGGCCTAAATTCAGATAATCTTTGTGTCTAATACTATCTGCACCAGTTTTTTCTAGTATCGTGGTGATCTTGTTTCCCTAACTCAAAACTCCAGATTTGAAATTTAATGAGATGTATTAGTTTAGAGATATTTAATTTAATTTATTTTATTTCGAGATAGAGTCTCGTTTTATCGCCCAGGGTTGGAGTGCAGTGGCACAATTTTGGCTCACTGCAACCTCGCCTCCTAGGTTCAAGAGGTTCTCTCACCTCAGCCTCCCAAGTAGCTAGGACTAGAGGCGTGTGCCACCAAACCTGGCTAATTTTTGTATTTTTTAGTAGAGACGGGATTTCGCCATCTCGGTCAGGCTGCCCTCGAACTCCTAGCCTCAAATGATCCGCTCACCTCAGCCTTCCAACATGCTGGGATTACAGGCATAAGCCATCGCACCCAACCTACAGATCTATCTTAAATATGTTGAAAACTAAGTCCACAGGTAAAACAACCTAAATTCCACAGGTAAAGTCTAAATTCTGACTGTCTATAAAACCATGGATATGATTTTCAGCAGTCACAACCATGCTCAACCTTGGTCTCCTTAAAGGAAAATGAGATAACAACTATACTTTAAAGATTGTCACAAGACTGTGAGAAAATATATCAACTTAGGTGCCAGGAACATGGAAACAAGAGTAGTGCTTACAAAGTTTACCACTCAACTTGGATATCCCCCAAAGCCACCCTACATTCTGAAGTCAGAATGTTACTGAGACTTTACAGTAGGCCAAAAAAAAAAAAAAAATCAAGGCCACTTTTAAATTATTTCTACTTCTAATGTGCTAACTTTGATCGTAAAAAATCCTTCCTGGTGCTACACAGTATCTGATTGTAAAATGTTCCCATAAGAGCCAAAGAGAAAAACCAGAATGCTATAAAAGTTGGGTTGCCCAGCACGGTGGCTCATGCTTGCAATCCCAGCACTTTGGGAGGCCAAGGTGGGTGGATCACTTGAGGTCAGTAGTTCGAGACTAGCCTGACTGACATGCCAAAATCCTGTCTCTGATAAAAGTACAAAAATGAGCCGAGCATGGTGGCGCATGGCTATAATCCTACCTACCCAGGAGGCTGAGGCAGGAGAATTGCTTGAACCTGGGAGGAGGAGGTTTCAGTGAGCAGAGATTATGCCACTGCACTCCAGGCTGGTAAACAGAGTGAGTGAGATTCCATCTCACAAAACAACAACAAAAGCTGTGTCCCTGGAACCTTTCACATCCACCATCTCACTACCTTCCTTACAGCTGGGAGAAAGAAGAATTTTCCCCCTCAGCCCACTTTACAGATCAGGAGGCGAGATCTAAAATTTATACACTGAAGCTTATCCTAGCTGAGATGGGGGCGGGAGCTGTGAGCTGAGCTCAGGTCTATTGGTCTCCAAAGTCTGTGCTTTTTCCCTGACAAAGCACTGCTTACCACTCGATATGGACTTCACCTTTAATGCTATGGGTGGCAAGCAAAACAGGCTACAGCAAAAATACGATTCTAACTATAATAAAACTTTGGGATTAACTGGAGAATCTTCTATTTAAATTAATGAAATAATGTCTACTACATTAATTAAATAATAATTTAAAAGAAATACGGCCGGGCGTGGTAGCTCACACCTAAAATCCCGGCATTTTGGAAGGCCGAGGTGGGTGGATCACGAGGTCAGGAGATCGAGACCATCCTGGCTAACAGGGTGAAACCCTGTCTCTACTAAAAATACAAAAAATTGGCCGGGCGCGGTGGCTCAAGCCTGTAATCCCAGCACTTTGGGAGGCCGAGACAGGCGGATCACGAGGTCAGGAGATCGAGACCATCCTGACTAATATGGTGAAACCCCGTCTCTACTAAAAATACAAAAAACTAGCCGGGCGAGGTGGTGGGCGCCTGTAGTCCCAGCTACTCGGGAGGCTGAGGCAGGAGAATGGCGTAAACCCGGGAGGCGGAGCTTGCAGTGAGCTGAGATCCGGCCACTGCACTCCAGCCTGGGCGACAAAGCGAGACTCCGTCTCAAAAAAAAACAACAAAAAATTAGCTGGGTGTGGTGGCACGCACCTGTAGTCCCAGCTACTCCGGAGGCTGAGGCAGGAGAATTGCTTGAACCCTGGAGGCAAAGGTTGCAGACTGCGCCACTGCACTCCAGCCCCAGCAATGATGAGAGACTCCATTGCCCAAATACCAAAACAAACAAAAACCCGGCTGGGCACGGTGGCTCACACCTATAATCCCACTTTGGGAGGCTGAGGCAGGTGGATCACCTGAGATCAGGAGTTGGAGACCAGCCTAGCCAACATGGTGAAACTCCATCTCTACTACAAACACAAAAAATGAGCTGGGCATGTTGGCAGGCGCCTGTAATCCCGGCTACTTGGGAGGCTAAAGCAGGAGAATCGCTTCAACCTGGGAGGTGGAGGTTGCAGTGAGCTGAGATGGCGCTATTGCACTCCAGCCTGGGCAACAGAGAGACTCAGTCTCAAAAAAAATAAATAAATAAATAAAATAAAATAAATACACAGGACAGGCCCGGTGGCTCATGCCTGTAATCCCAGCACTTTGGGAGGCCGAGGTGGGCGGATCACCTGAGGTCAGGAGTTGGAGACCAGCCTGACCAACATGGAGAAAACTCGTCTCTACTAAAAATACAAAATTAGCTGGGCTTGGTGGCACATGCCTACAATCCCAGCTACTTGAGAGGCTGAGGTTGCAGTGAGCCGAGATCGCACCACTGCACTCCAGCCTGGGCAAAGAAAGTGAGACTCCTACTGGGGCGGGGGGGAGAAAGAAATACACAAATGGTGTTGAAATAAAATTTTAAAAGGCTGGCCGGGCGCGGTGGCTCAAGCCTGTAATCCCAGCACTTTGGGAGGCCGAGGCGGGTGGATCACGAGGTCAGGAGATCGAGACTATCCTGGCTAACATGGTGAAACCCCGTCTCTACTAAAAATACAAAAAACTAGCCGGGCGTGGTGGCGGGCGCCTGTAGTCCCAGCTACTTGGGAGGCTGAGGTGGGAGAATGGCGGGAACCCGGGAGGCGGAGCTTGCAGTGAGCCGAGATCACGCCACTGCACTCCAGCCTGGGAGACACAGCGAGACTCCGTCTCAAAAAAAAAAAAAAAAAAAAAAAAAAAAAAAAAAAAATTTTAAAAGGCTGAAAGACAACACACAGGAAGGAACTTTATTTTATTACATTCTCACTGACTACTCAGAATGTAGAAACTTGAAATTGGCTGGCTAACTTAATCCTATCATTTTATAATTCAGTAAGCAAAACCCTAAAGATGTAAGTTGACTTGTTTGCCCCAGGTCATAAAGACACTTAATGGGAAGTATATTTGGCAGAAGGTAACCTCACCTGGGGAAGCTGCCATGCTCTCCTGGAAAAATTCAATGAGGTCAAATTACTGGAGAATCTCATTTCTATGAATAACCAAGCAAAATATTGAAAGAAGTATTTCTCAATATGAGGTCAGGGCTGGGTGTGGTGGCTCACGCCTGTAATCCCAGCACTTTGGGAGGCTGAGGCGGATGGATCACGAGGTCAGGAGATCAAGACCATCCTGGCTAACTGGTGAAACCCTGTCTCTACTAAAAAAAGAAAATACAAAAAATTAGGCGGGCGTCTATAGTCCCAGCTACTCGGGAGGCTGAGACAGGAGAATGATGTGAACCCGGCAGGCAGAGCTTGCAGTGAGCCAAAATCACGCCACTGCACTCCAGCCTGGTGACAGAGGGCGACTCCCCTCAAAAAAATAAAAGAAAAAGAAAAAAGAAAGTAAATCACATCCTTGTGCCCACTGCATTTCGAACACTCCTTATAGTTTCAGGTTTAGCACTCCTGTAGAGACACAACAGCTCAGGAGGACCAAGAGGGAATAAAAACATTTTCAGAAATGTACAATACATACAATAAAAGTTAGGACTTGTCATCTGCTACAAAGAGAAAAGCCGAGGAAAGGTTATATTGGATATCCAAAATATTGGGAAGGGCACTGTGTGTGGTGTAAAAGAACTGGACCCTGGAAGAGTTGGGAGACTTGGGTTAAGACATAGTAATATCGGACCACAGCTCATATGAACAGAGTCCTTTCCTTTCTAGACCTCATTATTTTTTTTGGTTTTTTTGAGACAGAGTCTTGCTCTGTCACCCAGGCTGGAGTGCAATGACAGGATCTTGGCTCACTGCAGCCTCTACCTCCTGGGTTCAAGAAATTCTCCAGCCTCAGTCTCCTGAGTAGCTGGAACAACAGGAATGCGCCACCATGCCTGGCTAATTTTTTTTCTTTTTTCTTTCTGAGACAGAATCTCGCTCTGTGGTACAGGCTGGAGTGCAGTGGTGCAATCTCAGCTCACTGCAAGCTCCGCCTCCCAAGTTAATGCCATTCTCTTGCTTCAGCCTCCCGAGTAGCTGGGACTACAGGTACCTACCACCACGCTCGGCTAATTTTTCTGTATTTTAAGTAGAGATGGGGTTTCATTGCGTTAGCCAGGATGGTCTCCATCTCCCGACCTCGTGATCTGCCCGTCTCGGCCTCCTGAAGTACTGGGATTACAGGCGTGAGCCACCACGCCCAGTCTATTTTTTTTTTTTTTTTGAGACGGAGTTTCGCTCGTTTCCCAAGCTGGAGCACAATGGTGCTATCTCAGCTTACTGCAACCTCCACCTCCCAGGTTCAAGTGATTCTTCTGCCTTAGCCTCCCTAGTAGTGGGAATTACAGGCGCCCACCACCATGCCCAGTTAATTTTTTGTATTTTTAGTAGAGACAGGGTTTTACCACGTTGGCCAGGCTGGTCTCGAACTCCTGACCTCAGGTGACTCACCCGCCTCGGCCTCCCAAAGTGCTGGGATTACAGGTATGAGCCACCTCACCTGTCCTAGGCCTCATTTTTATCATGAAAAGAGAGTTGGACTAAGTAGAATTGAAAAGTGGTTCATTTTGTGTGCCAGGACACAGAATGACTGCAAGCAGTGCTGTATGAAGAATTCTGAAGCTATAGGGAAGGTGGCTTGATGGTTTAGATGTGCTGGCCAACGTGGAGGGCTTCCTTAGCCATGTTTTTCATAGGTGAGGGATGGAGGGAATGGAAAATACGTATTTGCCATTCTTGGCCTAGACGATACTTGGGGTTGCTTCCTTTTAACACTGTATGATTGACTGGGCACGATGGCTCACGCCTGCAATCCCAGCACTTTGGGAGACTGAGGCAGGAGGATCACCTGAGGTCAGGAGTTTGAGAGAGCCGGGCCAACATGGAGAAGCCAAAAATACAAAAATTTGTCTCTACCAAAAATACAAAATTTGCGAGCGTGGCGGTGCATGCCTGTAATCCCAGCTACTCAGGAGGCTGATGCAGGAGAATTGCTTAAACCTGGGAGGTGGAGGTTGTGGTGAACCGAGATCGCGCCATTGCACTCCAGCCTGGTCAACAAGAACGAAACTCTGTCTTAGAAAAAAATAAAAAAAAAATAGGCCGGGCGCGGTGGCTCAAGCCTGTAATCCCTGCACTTTGGGAGGCCGAGACGGGCGGATCACGAGGTCAGGAGATGGAGACCATCCTGGCTAACACGGTGAAACCCCGTCTCTACTAAAAAATACAAAAAATGAGCCGGGCACGGTGGCTCAAGCCTGTAATCCCAACACTTTGGGAGGCCGAGACGGGCAGATCATGAGGTCAGGAGATTGAGACCACCGTCATCCTGACGGTGAAACCCCGTCTTTACTAAAAAAAAAATACAAAAAACTAGCCGAGTGTGGTGGCGGGCGCCTGTAGTCCCAGCTACTCGGGAGGCTGAGGCAGGAGAATGGCGTAAACCCAGGAAGCGGAGCTTGCAGTGAGCTGAGATCAGGCCACTGCACTCCAGAGCCTGGGCCACAGAGCGAGACTCTATCTCAAAAAAAAAAAAAAAAAAAGAAAAGAAAAGAAAAAAATAAAATAAAGTAAAACATTGTATGATTATTACTGACCTATACACTTAAGTTATAATGATAAATTTTATGTTATGTGCTTTTTACCACAACAACAACAAAAAAAGAAATTTCTGACTGTTAACAACTGAACTGAATGTTTTGATCACCATATCCAAAGCCCTGGAACTCAAAACTGAAAATGACAGATAATGCCATCTTGGAGAGAGCGGTAAACATGATAGGATATATTATCCGGCAAAGTGTCATAGGCTCTCACAAGACTGTTGCCATAATCCCCACTGAGGGATGGAATTAAGGGTAAACAGGCTGGGCGCAGTGGCTCACGTCTGGAATCCCAGCACTTTGGGAGGCCAAGGCGGGTGGATCACCTGAGATCAGGAGTTCAAGACCAGCCTGGCCAACATGACCCATCTCTACTAAAAATACAAAAACTAGTCGGATGAGGTGGTGTGCGCCTGTAATCCCGGCTACTCGGGAGGCTGAGGCAGAATCACTTAAACCTAGGAGGCAGAAGTTGCAGTAATTCGAGATTGTGCCAAAGCACTCCAGCCTAGGTGACAGAGCTGAAGTCCGTCTCCAAAAAAAAAAAAAAAAAAAAAAGGGAAAAACAGAGCCAATCACAAATCATCTACTCTGGAGTTGAAAAGTGTACACGCCAAAAAAAAAAAAAAAAAAAAAAAAAAAGGAGAGAAAAGAAAAAAAGCACATATCTTCACAGATGACAGTTCTCTAGGACTTGCTCTGTGCCAGGTGTTTTGCATGTATATCACCTTAATCTCACAAAGGCCCTCAGGCAACTGCTATTAACACCACCAGCTGCAGAGGGGAATCTGAGGCTGAGGCTCAGGGAATTTGAAGTCAGTGGCTCAAGATCACCCATCTAAAAGAATATGGTAGTGGCCCACTGGAAGCCAGGTCTGTTTTGATTCCAGAGGTCTTGTTCTTTTTTTTTCCCCCGAGACAGAGGCTGTGTCACCCAGGCTGGAGTGCAGTGGGGTGATCTTGGCTCACTGCAACCTCCGCCTCCTGGGTTCAAGCGATTCTACAGGCACGCGCCACCATGCCTAGGTAATTTTTGTATTCTTAGTAGAGGTGGGTTTCACCATGTTGGCCAGGCTGGTCTCCAACTCTTGACCTCGTGATCTGCCCGCCTCAGCCTCCCAAAGTGCTGGGATTACAGGTGTAAGCCACCGCGCCTGGCCCAAAGGCCTTGTTCGGAACAATCATGCGCCACTGCCTGCCACAGAAGTCATAAAGCTACTGTTTCTTCCTCAACCACCTGCCCACCCCTCCAGCCTCATAACTGCTGATGCTGATGGCCAGGGGCACCTGCATTGAATATCCACTTTGCTCGTAGATAACAGTTTTGTCCCCTCAGTTCAATGACCCCTGTGATGTTGAGATGAATGAGAAAATATTCTGGAAACTGCAGAGGGTTAAATCAGGATTTCTTCACCTCAGCACACTACTGACATTCTGTGCTGGATAACTCTCTGTCATGGGGGGCCTGTCCTGTGCACTGTGGGATATTTAGTAACACCCCTATCCTCTACTCACTAGATGCCAGTAACATCTCCCCACGCAGCTCTAACAACAAAAAATGTTTCCAGACATCACTGCCAAATGTCCCCAGTTGAGAGCCACTGGATAACGGTAAACTCAAAGGCCAGTTGACTCTTTTCTTTTTTTTTTTTTTTCTTTTTTTGAGACGGAGTCTCGCTCTGTCGCCCAGGCTGGAGTGCAGTGGCTGGATCTCAGCTCACTGCAAGCTCCGCCTCCCGGGTTTACGCCATTCTCCTGCCTCAGCCTCCCCAGTAGCTGGGACTACAGGCGCCCGCCACCTCGCCCGGCTAGTTTTTTGTATTTTTTAGTAGAGATGGGGTTTCACCGTGTTAGCCAGGATGGTCTCGATCTCCTGACCTCGTGATCCGCCCGTCTCGGCCTCCCAAAGTGCTGGGATTACAGGCTTGAGCCACCGAGCCCGGCCGTTTACTCATTTCATAAGCAGCAGTTAGAGATGCTCAAGTCAGACCCAAACCTTGGCAAATTAGCAGCCACTGTTCCCTGAGGGCTTTCTATGTGTGAGGCAGTCAGCAACATGCTTCTCCCAAAGGACCCAGATGCTGCTCCCACATGGAACCCCAGACTGGAGAAGACTCTGCTCTGACTGCTGGCGCCTCTTCCACACCTGGTCCCACTATCAAGAGGAGGCATTTTCTGAGTGCAGCCCACTCACATGCAAGACTCATTCCTGCTCAACCCATTTAATTATTTCCATACAAATGGATATTTGGGACTTTCCTGCTGGGCACGGTGGCTAACACCTGTAATCCCAGCACTTTGGGAGGCCGAGGCAGGTGGATCATCTGAGGTTGGGAGTTTGAGACCAGCCCGGTCACCATGGTGAAAGCCCATCTCTACTAAAAATACAAAAATGAGCTGGGTGTGGTGGGGGGCACCTGTAATCCCAGCTACTCAGGAGGCTGAGGCAGGGGAACCGTTCGAATCAGGAGGTGGGGGTTGCAGTGAGCCAAGATTGCGCCACTGCACTCCAGCCTGGGCAACAGAGTGAGACTCTGTCTCAAAGAAAGAAATGCATAAATAACAACAACAACAAAAATACTATTTTAAGAATTATCACGCCTGTAATCCCAGCACTTTGGGAGGCTGAGGCGGGCGGATCACCTGAGGTCAGGAGTTCAAGACCAGCCTTACTAACATAGTGAAACCCTATCTCTACTAAAATACAAAAATTAGTTGCAGCCGGGCGCAGAGGCTCACACCTGTAATACCAACACTTTGGGAGACTGAGGTGGGCAGATCACCTGAGGTCAGGAGTTTGAGACCAGCCCCTGGCCAAGATGGTGAAAATACAAAAAAATACAAAAATACTCAAAATACAAAAAATTAGCCATGTGTGGTGGCAGGTGCCTGTGAGCCCAACTACTCGGGACGCTGAGGCAGAGGAATCGGTTGAACCCGGGAGGTGGAGGCTGCAGTGAGCCAAGATCACACCACTGCACTCCTGAGCAACGGAGTCAGACTCCATCTCAAAAAAAAAAAAAAAAATTAGCTGGGCATGGTGGCGCCCGCCTGTAATCCCAGCTACTCGGGAGGCTGAGATAGGAGAATTGCTTGAACCTGGGAGGCAGAGGTTGCAGTGTACCGAGATCATGCCACTGCACTCCAGCCTGGGCAATAGAGCTAGACTCCATCTCAAAAAAAAATTAAAATTAAATTAAAAGTGCCAGGTTTGCCAGGCGCAGTGGCTCACACCTATAATCCCAGCACTTTGGGACACCAAGGTGGGCAGATCACGAGGTCAAGAGAGCAAGACCAACCTGGCCAACATGGTGAAACCCTGTCTCTTCTAAAAATACAAAAATTAGCTGGGTGTGGTGGCACACGCCTGTAGTCCCAGCTACTCAGGAGGCTGAGGCAGAAGAATCGCTTGAACCCAGAAGGCAGAGGTTGTAGTGAGCCAATATCGCACCACTGCACTCCAGCCTGGGGACAGAGCGAAACTCCATCTCAAAAACAAACAAAACAGTGCTAGGCACAGGAAGAACACTGAAAAGCCAACCAATACTTACTAATAGTCTCCTGAGTACCAGCAAAGATGGACTGATAAGTAGTTCATTAATAGTAAGAGGAAAAACAACCCCACCTTTCATGAGCCTGAGGCTGGTTTTGAGGCAGTGAAAGAATTCTGAAGAGGGGACTAAGCGCTGGTGGCTTACGCCTTTAACTCCAGCACTTTGGAAGGCCAAGGCGGGGATTTCACTAGAGTCCAGGAATTCAATACCAGCTTGGGCTACATGGAGAAACTTCGCTTCTACAAAAAGTATACAAAAATTAGCTGGGCACAGTGGTGTGTGCCTGTAGTACCAGCTACTCAGGAGGCTGAGGCATGGGGAGCACTTAAGCCCAGGAAGTACAGGCTATAGTGAGCCATGATCGTGCTACTGCATTCCAGCCTGGGTAACAGAGCAAGACTTTGTCTCAAAAAAAAAAAGGCCGGGCGCGGTGGCTCAAGCCCGTAATCCCAGCACTTTGGGAGGCCGAGATGGGCGGATCACAAGGTCAGGAGATCAAGACTATTCTGGCTACCACGGTGAAACCCCGTCTCTACTAAAAATACAAAAAAATTAGCTGGGTGTGGTGGCGGGCGTCTGTAGTCCCAGCTACTCGGGAGGCTGAGGCAGGAGAATGGTGTAAACCTAGGAGGCAGAGCTTGCAGTGAGCTGAGATCCGGCCACTGCACTCCAGCCTGGGCAACAGAGCGAGACTCCGTCTTAAAAAAAAAAAAAAAAAAAAAAAGGTGAAGAGAAATTGGTCGATCAGGCTTGGCATGGTGGCTCATGCCTATAATCCAGTACTTCAGGGCCTGGGCATCATGGTGAAACCCCATCTGTACTCAAAATACAAAAATTAGCCGGGCGCAGTGGTGCATGCCTGTCATCCTAGCTACTGGCGACACTTTGACACCAGAATCGCTTCAACCCAGGAGGTGGAGGTTGCAGTGAGCTGACATTGTACCCCACTGCACTCCAGCCTGGGTGACAGAGCAAGACTCTGTTTAAAAAAAAAAAAAAAAAGAGGCTGAGGCTGCTCAATCTGTGACCTGTAACACTATTACCACAGGGTCAACTTATGGAGGTCATTTCAACAAGTAAAAAAAGCAAAAGTCATCAGAATCCAGAGTTCAATGGTGGACCTCATCCCCTTCACATGCCTTTCTCAAGTGATCACTGAGAACTAGCCAATGAAGAATGTCACCCAAGGCAAACATCACAAAACCATCTGGACCTTGCAACCACATCTGCAGAAATCTGAGCCAAAAGCCCTCCCTGGGTAAGTTGTGCTTTGAGGCCTCACCTTGAAGGAGAAAGTAGTCGGAGGTTGTGCGCTTCAGAGCAGCCTTTGCTTTCTCACTGCTCCAGTCCACCTCCAGGGCTTCTTTAACAGGACAGAAGACCACCTTCTGTGGAAAAAAGGCAGAACTGCTTAGGAATAACATACGCTGACTTTCAATCACAAGGCAGTGGCTCTTCTCTATCGTAGAAAAATCTCATTATTTAAAGTTTACTGAACATTAAAAGAAGCAGGGGCCATTTGATCCAAGAAATGCTTATTGAACACTCACTATGTGCTTACCTTGAGGCTGGGGATGGACAACACAAACTCCCTGCACTGAAGGAAGACAGAGCCAAGCTCCCAAAGACCTGCTTCCATTCTGGCTCTTTAACTCTGGCTAGGCCAGGAGCAGTGGGTCACGTCTGTAATTCCAACACTTTGGGAGACCAAGGCAGGCGGATCACATGAGGTCAGAAGTTGGGAGACCAGCCTGGCCAACATGGTGAAACCCCCATCTCTACAAAAATACAAAAATTAGCTAGGTGTGGTGGCGGCTGCCTGTACTCCCAGATACTTGGGAGGCTGAGGCAGGAGAATTGCTTGAATCCAGGAGGTGGAGTTTGCAGTAAGCTGAGCTCGTGTCACTGCACTCCAGCCTTGATGAAGGAGTGAGACTCCTCAAAAAAACCAAACCAAAACAAAAAACACCTGGCTGTATTCACACTACAGGAATACTTCCACGATGAGGGGCAAGAATGTAAGTCTAACAATATTCTATAAAACGTTTTTGTAATAGTAAACAAAACCAAAAATTAAATGTTTCCTGGCAGAGGAATGGTTTAATGATGATACATGACAGTAATAAATAACAGCAAGATAAACAATAAAGGAGATGGGACAAAGCTCCAGGTTGTGGAAACAGGAACAGCATTTGCAAAAGCCCAGTGGTAGGCAGAAGGATGGCTAGGACCTATAAAGCTCAAATTATCTTGATAAATGCAATGACATATATTTTTACTTTGAAATACCATTTACAAGGCCAGGCATGGCTCACACCTGTAATCCCAGCACTTTGGGAGGCTGAAGTGGGTGGACTGCCTGAGGTCAGGAGTTCAAGACCAGCCTGACCAACATAGTGAAACCCCGTCTCTACTAAAAATACAAAAATCAGTCGGACGTGGTGGCGGGCACCTGTAATCCCAGCTACTTGGGAGGCTGAGGCAGGAGAATAGCTTGAACCTAGGAGGGGGAGGTTGCAGTGAGCCAAGATCGCACCATTGCACTCCAGCCTGGGCAACAAGAGCGAAACTCTGTCTCAAAAACAACCACCACCACCACCACCACCACACATTTACGGTTGAGTGTGGCGGCTCACTTTTGTAATCTCAGCACCCTGGGAGGCCAAAGTGGCACAATCACCTGAGTCCAGGAGTCAAAGACCAGCCTAGGCAACAAAGTGAGACCCCGATCTCTACAAGTTAGCTGGGTGCAGTGGCATGCACCTGTGGTCCCAGCTTCACAGGAGGTTGAGGCAAGAGAATTGCTTTAGCACAGGAGGTAGAGGCAGCAGTGAGCCAGACTGTACTGCTGCAATCCAGCCTGAGTGACAGAAAAAAAAGAAAAAAAAAAGACTGAAAAGACTGAAATATTTGGAAATGACACATGTGGCATCATGCTGGGACCACTTTCACAAATGGTTCACACATAAACACACACACACAAAAATAGTTTTGGTTTTGTTTATTGTTTTTTTTTCCAGACAGAGTCTCCCCCTCTGTCACCCAGGTTGGAGTGCAGTGCATGATCTCAGCTCGCTGCAACCTCTGCCTCCTGGGTTCAAGTAATTCTCAGGCCTCAGCCTCCCCAGTAGCTGGGACTACAGGTGCACGCCACCATGCCCGACTAATTTTTGTACTTTTAGTAGAGACAGGATTTCACTACATTGCCCAGGCTGGTCTCGAACGCCTGACCTCAGGTGATCTGCCTGCCTCGGCCTCCCAAAATGTTGGGGTTATAGGCGTGAGCCACTGTGACTAGCCAGAAAAAAGCAGGTTTTAGAATTAGCTACTCCTCAGAAGTTTAAGATAGCCCAGCTGGGGGAACACTGTTAGATCCCATCTCTTAAAAAAATTATTTTAGGCCACGCGTGGTATAGACTCTGTATATTTTTAAAAGGTTGGTGGTGGGCGATGGCGAGCGGGGGATGCAAATAATTTCAAACTTACAGAGGTGTCTTTCTTCCTCCCTCTCTCTCCATGCCCTCCCAACCAGATATTTAAAGAACAGAGAGACAAGACGATAACAGCGTAATTTGGGAAGCTAAGTGAACCAAGATCTATCAGTTACCAGGCTGTTTACAAAAGCTTGCTAAGGATGCAAACAGATTTGACAGATAAAAGTTCAAATTGTTGCTGGGCGCAGGGCCTGTAATCCTGCCACTTTGGGAAGCTGAGGTGGGCGGATCACGAGGTCAGGAGATCAAGACCATCCTGGCTAACATGGTAAAACCCCATCTCTACTAAAAACACAAAAAAATCAGCCCAGCGTGGTGGCAGGCGCCTGTAGTCCCAGCTACTCGGGAGGCTGAGGCAGAAGAATGGTGTGAACCTGGGAGGCAGAGCTTGCAGTAAGCTGAATTCCACTGCACTCCAGCCCGGGCGACAGAGCAAGACTACGTCTCAAAAAATATATATATATAAATTTTTTTTTTTTTTTTTTTTTGAGACGGAGTCTCACTCTGTCGCCCAGGCTGGAGTGCAGTGGCCGGATCTCAGCTCACTGCAAGCTCCGCCTCCCGGGTTCACGCCATTCTCCTGCCTCAGCCTCCCGAGTAGCTGGGACTACAGGCGCCCACCACCGCACCCGGCTAGTTTTTTTTTTTTTGTACTTTTTAGTAGAGACGGGGTTTCACCGTGTTAGCCAGGATGGTCTCGATCTCCCGACCTCGTGATCCGCCCGTCTCGGCCTCCCAAAGTGCTGGGATTACAGGCTTGAGCCACTGTGCCCGGCCATAAATTTTTAAAAGTTCAAATTGTTGACTGGGCGCGGCGGCTCACACCTGTAATCCTAGCATTTTGGGAGGCCAAGGTGGGTGGATCACTAGAGGTCAGGAATTCGAGACCAGCCTGGCCAACATGGTGAAATCCCGTCTCTACTAAAAATACAAAAAAAATTAGCCTAGTACGGTGGCAGGTGCCTGTAATCCCAGCTGCTCGGGAAGCTGAGGCAGGAGAATCACTTGTACCTGAGAAGTGGAGGTTGCAGCGAACCAAAGTCATGCCACTGCACTCCAGCCTGGGCAACAGGGTGAGACACCGTCTCAAAAAAAAAAAAAAGTTCAATTTGCTAGTGAAGATTAAACAGTCATTTTTAGGTGGCTTTCCTTCAGGAGTTAAATCCATTGTTAAAGATAGTATATAAGATGTTTTCACTGCCCTCAAATCTTTTTGTCAATGGGTCTGTTTGACCTCAAGAAATAAGTCATGAAGTCGGCCTGGTGACATTTAATGCCTGCTATATAGACCACCAGGCCCTTCTCAACAAGTTTGAAATACACATCAAGTCATTTGCAATATGGTCTGGGAATGCCATCAAAATGAGGAAACACAGTATTACCAGGCAGGTTTCAAAAATTATCAAGAGTTCAATTTGGAGTCTCTGTTGTTTGCCTGACTACAAGCAATGAACCAACTAATATGTTAGGCTACTATATGATGAAACGGAGTAGGGGGTGGGTGTGGTGTTTTAGAATTTCAGTCCCAGGCAGGTCTTGCCTATGAGCTAACACTTTCAGGGCCTGGGCAAGAGTATGAATGAACACCCATATATCATGTCTACATATTTAGTTATAAATCACACTAACAAACTATTAAGTGAAGTATATTGTATTATTCTGTCTTGACAAATACGCCTTCTTCATAACCACCTGGAAGGCCTGGATCAAATTTGAAATTTTCACACTCCTTAGGAGTTCTATGCCAGAATAAGGCACACCGGGAAAGCTGGCCCCCATCCGTGCCCACTTCTCTTCCCATGCCTGACTCTGTCCCACAATACTGGTGGGTCTGCACTTGAGTGTGGCTACCCAGCTCATCCTTTCTCACCAAACCCCCATGCCTATGGCCTAAGCATTCAGACATTGTGACAAGGCCTGCACTGCACAGGCAAAACAGGGAAGCAGCTCACAAGAAGCTTGGGGTTGTCTGGGCAGGAGATTTCTGGGGTCCTAGGTATCCATACTGTGCTCTACAACTGGGGGAGAAAGCCACAGGTGACAGCCAGAAGTGGGCACAGGGCCCCAACCAGGCCAATCAGATTTTCTCTCCTGGGAACGGAAAATGTGAAAGTTGGAATGCAGAAATGCAGATACACATAATGACAATGCTCTAAAGGGAAAGGCCACAAATTCCTAATGCCTCTCGGACTCCCCAGTGGCCCTGGTTTTTATTACTCCTCTCAGATAACAATATTCAGTGCTTCTTGCAGTCTACTTAACATCCCTTTTGGTTCAAACTAACTCATAATAATTAAAAACAAAACAAAACTTAACCAAGCTGCCTAACCTGTAGCAGCAGATGCAAAAGGCGGTACACCTGCCTTACCCACTCCACTGGCATTAGGTTTATAAAGAAAAAATATACCTCACAATGCCTTCAGGGAATCAGGAGTCTTTCAGGTGAGGCGCCCACAGTGTCTGCCAGGGAGTGGCATCCACTATCCACTGGAATGAACACCCGAAAACAGGTAACTTACATGCCTCCTCTTCTCCATTTCCTCAGCTCAAGAATGCCTCTGCCTAGAATGCCTGAGCCACTCTCCACCATCCTTCACATACAATTCTGGGCTTAAGGATTTTAATCAACAATCTAGTTAAGACTAATAACAAGGTGGGGTGCGGTGGCTCACACCTATAATCCCAGCACTTTGGGAAGCCCAGGCACATCAGGAAAGTCGTGGATCGCCTGAGGTCAGAAGTTTGAGACCGGCCTGGCCAACATAGTGAAACTCCGTCTCCACTAAAAATACAAAAATTAGCTGGACATGGTGGCACATGCCTGTAGTCCCAGATGCTTGGGAGGCTGAGACAGGAGAATCACTTGAATCCAGGAGGCAGAGGTTGCAGTGAGTCGAGATCACGATCATGCCACTGTACTCCAGCCTGGGCAACAAAGCAAGACTCCGTCTCATAAATAAATAAATAAATAAATAAATAAATAAATAAATAAATAAGACTTGGCTCATGCCTGTAATCCCAGCACTTTGGGAGGTTGAGGCAAGTGGATCACAAGGTCAGGAGTTCAAGACCAGCCTGGCCAATACGGTGAAACCCCTTCTCTACTAAAAATAAAAAAATTAGCTGGGCACGGTGGCTCACGCCTGTAATCCCAGCACTTTGGGAGGCTGAGATGGGCGGATCACGAGGTCAGGAGATCGAGACCATCCTGGCTAACACGGTGAAACCCCATCTCTACTAACAATATAAAAAATTAGCTGGGCGTAGTGGCGGGCACCTGTAGTTCTAGCTACTTGGGAGGCTGAGGCAGGAGAATGGCATGAACCTGGGAGGCAGGGCTTGCAGTAAGCCAAGATCGCACCACTGCACTCCAGCCTGGGTGACAGAGCGAGACTCTGTCTCAAAAAAAAAACCCACAAAAATCAGCCGGGTGTGGTGGCAGGTGCCCGTAGTACCAGCTACTCAGGTACTACAGATGCAAGAGAATCACTTGAACCCGGGAGGTGGAGGTTGCAGTGAGCCTAGATTGCGCCACTGCACTCCAGTCAGGGCGACAGATCAAGAATCCATTTAAAAAAAAAAAAACAAAAAACTAATAACAAGCCTTCTTACAGCATTAACTCACCTCCTCTCTTCAAATGGGGATCAGTTTCCTGAGGTAGGAAAAGGCACAGCACTGAACAGACCAGACTTTCAATAAATACGCATGAGCTGACAGAATCCGACCTGCTTTTCATTTGCTAAAAACCTATGAGTAAATATAAAAGATGAATTATCACCTGACGCGGTGGCTCAAGCCTATAATCCCAGCAGTTTGGGAGGCTGAAGCGGGAGGATCACGAGGTCAGGAGATCGAGACCATCCTGGCTAACAAGGTGAAACCCGTCCCTACTAAAAATACAAAAAATTAGCCGGGCATGGTGGCGGGCACCTGTAGTCCCAGCTACATGGGAGGCTGAAGCAGGAGAATCGCTTGAAGCTGGGAGGCAGAGGTTGCAGTGCACTGCACTCCAGCCTGGGCGACAGAGAAAGACTCTGTCTCAAAAAAAATAATAAAAGATCGGGCCGGGCGCGGTGGCTCAAGCCTGTAATCCCAGCACTTTGGGAGGCCGAGACGGGCGGATCACGAGGTCAGGAGATCGAGACCATCCTGTCTAACATGGTGAAACCCCGTCTCTACTAAAAATACAAAAAACTAGCCGGGCATAGTGGCGGGTGCCTATAGTCCCAGCTACTCGGGAGTCTGAGGCAGGAGAATGGTGAGAACCCAGGAGGCGGAGCTTGCAGTGAGCCGAGATCGCGCCACTGCACTCCAGCCTGGGAGAATGAGCAAGACTCCGTCTCAAAAAAAAAAAAAAAAAAAAATAATAATAATAATAATAAAAGATGAGTTCTCCACATAGCCCACCAACCATCAAATCGTTCTTGTTAGGAGCCATTTAGAATAGTAGGAAATGGCAATAACCTCAATAACCTCGATACAATAGGAGACTGATAAAATAGATTACAGCTAGGCAAGAAGAGGAAAAATGACATAGACATTTAAAATCACGCTATCCGGCCGGGCACGGTGGCTCACATCTGTAATCCCAGCACTTTGGGAGGCTGAGGCGGGCGGATCACAAGGTCAGGAGATCGAGACCACAGTGAAACCCCGTCTCTACTAAAAATACAAAAAATTAGCCGGGCGCGGTGGCGGGTGCCTGTAGTCCCAGCTACTTGGGAGGCTGAGGCAGGAGAATGGCAAGAACCCGGGAGGCGGAGCTTGCAGTGAGCCGAGATCGCGCCACTGCACTCCAGCCAGGGGAACAGAGCGAGACTCCATCTCCAAAAAAAAACAAAAAAACAAAAAAACAGAAAAACAAAATAAAATCACGCGCCCCCAAGCAGATTTGGGGAGTGCTTATTGAGTGAAAAAAGCAAAAGACAAAACCATGTACATATATATATACACACACATATACAAGCCAGGCGCAATGGCTCACGCCTGTAATCGCAAAACTTTGGCAGGCTGCTGTTGGTGGATCGCCTGAGGTCAGGAGTTTGAGACCAGCCTGGCAAACAAGGTGGAATGCCCTCTATTAAAAACACAAAACTTAGCCGGGTGTGGTAGCACGAGCCTGTAATCCCAGCTACTCAGGAGGCTGAGGCCAGAGGATCAACTGAACCTCGGCGGTGGAGGAGATCGCGCCACTGCGCTCTAGCCTGGGCAATAAAGCAAGACTCTGTCTCTAAATAAATAAATAAATGGTGTAGTACTTGCATATACTTTATGCACATCCTTCCATATACTTTATTTATTTATTTATTTTTGAGACAGAGTCTTGCTCTGTCACCCAGGCTGGAGAGCAATAGGGCGATCTTGGCTCACTGCAACCTCTGCCTCCCAAGTTCAAGCGATTCTCTTGCCTCAGCCTCCTGAGTAGCTGGGTTTACGGGTGTGCCCCACCATGCCCGGTTAATTTTGTATTTCCATTAGAGATGGGGTTTCACCATGTTGGCCAGGCTGGTCTCCAACTCCTGACCTCAAGTGATTCACCCACCTTGGCCTCCCAAAGTGCTGGGATTTCAGGAGTGAGGCACTGTGCCCAGCCTCCCATATACTTTAAATCATCTCTAGATTACTTATAATACCTAATGTAATTGCTACATAAACAGTTGTTATATTGTATTGCTTGGAGAATGACAAAAAAAAAGTCTGTACATGTTTGGAACAGATAGACACAATGTTTTTTCCCAAATATTTTATTAATATGATTTTAATATTTTTTTTGGATGTACTCCAAGCACACCAAATATTTGTGATCCACAGTTGGTTGAATCCATGAATGCAAAACCCATTAATAAGGAGAGCTAATCTTATATATTATATGTATTAAACAGTGCTCCAATGTTGTTGTATATACATAGAAAAATACTGAAAGGAAGGTTACAGTTATTTGGTAGTAGGATTAACATTTCGTTAACTTCTTCTGTATTTTCCACATTTGGAATTATGAACTTATTTTACTTAAAAAAAAATTTTTTTTTTGAGACAGTGTGTTTGTTGCTCTGTCACCCAGGATGTAGTACAGTGGCACAATCTCAGCTCACTGCTGCCTCCACTTCCCAGGCTCAAGCAATCCTCCTGCCTCAGCTTCTCCAGTAGCTGAGACTACTGGCACGTGCTACCACGCCCAGCTAATTTTTGTGTTTTTGGTAGAGACGGGGGTTTCACCATGTTGCCCAGGCTGGTCTCGAACTCCTGGGCTCAAGTGATCTGCCCACCTTGACCTCCCAAAGTGCTGGGATTACAGGCATGAGCCACTGCACCCAGCCTTATTTTACTTCTTAAATCAGGCCGAACATTAGTAACAGGTAATATAATTCTGCATATAAAGATGAATATAAAGGCCGGGCGCGGTGGCTCAAGCCTGTAATCCCAGCACTTTGGGAGGCCGAGGCGGGCGGATCACAAGGTCAGGAGATCGAGACCACAGTGAAACCCCGTCTCTACTAAAAATACAAAAAAAAAATTAGCCGGGCGCGATGGCGGGCGCCTGTAGTCCTAGCTATTCAGGAGGCTGAGGCAGGAGAATGGCGTGAACCCAGGAGGCGGAGCTTGCAGTGAGCCGAGATCGCGCCACTGCACTCCAGCCTGGGCAACAGCGTGAGACTCCGTCTCAAAAAAAAAAAAAAAAAAAAAAAAAAGGCCGGGCGCGGTGGCTCAAGCCTGTAATCCCAGCACTTTGGGAGGCCGAGACGGGCGGATCACGAGGTCAGGAGATCGAGACCATCCTGGCTAACACGGTGAAACCCCGTCTCTACTAAAAAATACAAAAAACTAGCCGGGCAAGGTGGCGGGCGCCTGTAGTCCCAACTACTCGGGAGGCTGAGGCAGGAGAATGGCGTAAACCCGGGAGGCGGAGCTTGCAGTGAGCTGAGATCCGGCCACTGCACTCCAGCCTGGGCGGCAGAGCGAGACTCCGTCTCAAAAAAAAAAAAAAAAAAAAAAAGATGAATATAATCCCCAGGTCCTACCCAATCAAAATTCCTGGGGTAGGGGGGGTGGAGGATTAGAGGGGCCAAGAATCTTTAAAAAGCTTTAAAAAAGTATTCTAACAAATGACAACCACAATCAAAACACATTTTTCACACTCAGCAGAATGGAAAAAAAACGCCTGAAGTTACCAAATGTTACTGATACATACTCTTGGTTCTAGAATATAAATTGATAAAACCACTTTAGAGTAACTTAACAGGGTCTGGTAAAGCTGAAAATGCCCTTATCTTAATTTTACTCCCAGGTACATACCCAAGAGAAATTAACACAATAGACCAAGGAGATCATCTATACACACACAAACAAAATGCTTATGCAGCACAATTTGTAACAGCAAAAACTTGCACACTCAAATGCTCATAAATAGAAAAATAGATATATAAATAGTAATGCATTCATGCAACAAAGACTCTAGCAAAAAACAAAAATAAAAACAAAACAAAAAACAAAAAGAAATGCCCTGCAGGGCTATCCAAGAGAACTAGCTGTGATGATGGAACAGAATGTAATCTGTGCTATGCAATACAGATGCCAATGGCCACATGTACTTACTGGCCACTTGAAATGTGACCAGTGAGACTGAGGAACTAAATCTTTTATTTTATTTGATTTTAATTAATTTAAATAGCCACCTGTGGCTAGTGGCTACCAAAATGGACAGCAAAGCCCTAGAACAACATATAAACAGATGGCCTCATAAACATGTTGCTGCTCCTTAAAAGCAGGTGGCAGCATGCATACAACATAAAATCAGTTTTTAAGAAGCTAAAAAGCATCCAAAACAATTGTATGTATTGCTTGGAAATACATAAGTAGTAAGAAGAAATGCATGGGAATGAGAAACCCAACTGAGGAGGGTGGTAACTTCTGTTGGAGGGAAAGCCAGAGGGCCTCACCGTACCAGTAATGTTTGGTGCTTCAAACTGAGTGGCAGGTCTATGATGGTAAGCTAAATCATTCTTAATTTATGCCTAAAATATTGTATAATAAGTTCCATGTCATTGCTTAGATTTATAAACACGTGATAAAACAGGAAGTCAAGCAGGGCTGTATCTGCCCCTTCCAGGTGTCTTTTTTAATTCACACAAATGTACCAGTAGCTCTGGGGTTACTTACCTGGTGAGGGCACAGGGAGAAGAAATAGAAGATAGAGAAGCAGCACACAGATTGGTACAAAAGTACTAAAAATGTTTGTGTTTTTAAAGTGGATAGTGTTTGTTTTGTTCCGTTATCTGTATGGATGTTGCCTATCTTCTTTTGTGCATGAAATATCACAATAAAAAAATATATAGGCCAGGTACGGTAACTCACGCCTATAATCTCAGCACTTTGGGAGGTCAAGGCAAAAGGATCGCTTGAGGCCAGGAGTTTGAGATCAGCCTGGGCAACACAGGAAGATAATTCATCTAAAAACAACAACAACAACAAAAAACCCCCAAAAAACTTAGCAGGGAATGGTGGCACATGCCTGCAGTCCCAGCTACCTTGAGGTGGGTGGGAGGATCCTTTAGCCCAGGATTTCAAGGCTGCAGTGAGCTGTGTTTGTGCCACCGCACTCCAGCCTGGGCTACAGAGTTACATCCTATCTCAAAAATAAATAATACATAAAATTAAATATAGATAGATAAGCTAACATTAGTATCCCCCACCCCAACTAACTCTCCGACCTGGAAAACTTGCTATCAGCATTACACCTAACTGCAAATTTACAACCCTCGTTGCCCTATTTTCACTCCTTTGAACCAAGTAGTTCTGATTAATAATTAGCAGGATTGGCCAGGAGTGGTGGCTCACGCTTATAATCCCAGCACTTTGGGAGGCTGAGGCGGGCAGATCACGAGGTCAGGAGATCGAGACCATCCTGGCTAACACGATGAAACCCCGTCTCTACTAATAAAAAAACACAAAAAAACTAGCCCAGCGAGGTGGCGGGTGCCTGTAGTCCCAGCTACTCAGGAGGCTGAGGTAGGAGAATGGCGTAAACCTGGGAGGCGGAGCTTGCAGTAAGCCGAGATCCAGCCACTGCACTCCAGCCTGGGCGACAGAGCCAGACTCTGTCTCAAAAAAAAAAAAAAAAGAAAGAAAATTAGCCGGGCATGGTGGTGGGCGCCTGTAGTCCCAGCTACTCGGGAGGCTGAGGCAGGAGAACGGCATGAACCCAGGAGGTGGAGCTTGCAGTGAGCCGAGATTGCGTCACTACACTCCAGCCTGGGCGACAGAGTGAGACTCCACCTCAAAAAACAAAAAAAAATACAAAAATTAGCTGGGCATGGTGGCGCACACCTGTAGTCCCAGTTACTCCGAAGGCTGAGGCAGGAGAATCACTTAAACGCAGGAGGCGGAAGTTGCAGTGAGCTGAGATCATGCCACTGCACTCCAGCCTGATGACAGAGCGAGACTCCATCTCAAAAAGAAAAAGAGAAACAAAGAAACAAATAAACAAAAAACAAAAGGCCAGGATTTTGGACCTCTCTGGTCCGAGGGTTCCAGTCCAGGCAACTGAATGACTTCTAAATATTTCTGGGCAAGTCTATTGTCTTCTTTGATATTCTGTTCTCTCAGCTTAGCTCAAATAACCTAAACCATGAGAATTAATATACTAGAAGGTTAATTCATTTCATAGGTAACAAAGAAGGTCACTTCAATTACTCTTTTTTATTTTTTTATTTTTTTTTATTTTTTTTTATTTTTTTTTTTTTGAGACGGAGTCTCGCTCTGTCGCCCAGGCTGGAGTGCAGTGGCCGGATCTCAGCTCACTGCAAGCTCCGCCTCCCGGGTTTACGCCATTCTCCTGCCTCAGCCTCCCGAGTAGCTGGGACTACAGGCGCCCACCACCTCGCCCGGCTAGTTTTTTGTATTTTTAGTAGAGACGGGGTTTCACCATATTAGCCAGGATGGTCTCGATCTCCTGACCTCGTGATCCGCCCGTCTAGGCCTCCCAAAGTGCTGGGATTACAGGCTTGAGCCACCGCGCCCGGCCCCAATTACTCTTTTTTAAAACGGAAATAATCAGGCTGGAAGTTTTGGCTCATGCCTATCATCCCAGTACTTTGGGAGGCCGAGGTGGGTGAATCACTTGAGGTCAGGAGTTTGAGACCAGCCTGGCCAATATGGAGAAATACCGTCTCTACTAAAAACACAAAAATTAGCAAGTGTGGTGGCGCACACCTGCAGTCTCAGCTACTCTGGAGGCTGAGACAGAAGAATTGCTTGATCCCGGGAGGCACAAGCTGCAGTGAGCTGAGATTGTGCCAGTGCACTCCAGCGTGGTTAACAGAGCAAGACTCCATCGCAGAAATAACAACAATTTTTAAAAATTAAAAATTAGGCCGGGCGTGGTGGCTCAAGCCTGTAATCCCAGCACTTTGGGAGGCCAAGACGGGCGGATCACGAGGTCAGGAGATCGAGACCATCCTGGCTAACACGGTGAAACCCCGTCTCTACTAAAAAATACAAAAAACCAGCCAGGCGAGGTGGCGGGCGCCTGTAGTCCCAGCTACTCGGGAGGCTGAGGCAGGAGAATGGCGTAAACCCGGGAGGCGGAGCTTGCAGTGAGCTGAGATCCGGCCACTGCACTCCAGCCTGGACCACAAAGCGAGACTGTCTCAAAAAAAAAAAAAAAAAAATTTAAAAATTAGCCAGGTGTAGTGGATGTCTGTAATTCCAGCTACTTGGGAGGTTGCAGTGAGCAGTGTTTGAACCACTGCACTTCAGCCTGGGTGACAGAGTAGTGAGACCTTGCTTCAAAGAAAAAAAAAGGAAGAAAATAATTTCCTCCAGGGTTGTTGGATTATGCTGCAGTTAACAGCCACCACTACACTGAACAAATATTCCCTGGACATGACTGTGCTAGACACTGGACTAGGAGTCTAGCAGTGAACAAGACTGCCTTTCCCCTATGGAGCTTCAAATGGAAAGGGGGGAGACAGAGACAATCAATCTCAAGGGCCATCAGCAGTGGTAACCAAGGTACCACATGAAAGAAAAAGAACTCGACTGTTTCTTTAATGACGGGTGTGGGAGAGGATGAGAAGGTTGTCAACAAATTGCTCAGAAAGAGGGAGTCAAAAGAATGAATCACTCCTCAACTGTGGAATTTCTCAACTAATTCATGAAAAGTGTATTAATAGTACTCCAAATTAGTCACCTATTTCAGGAGCAGAAGTAAAATTAAATCTGTATTTCTGGTGCAGTCAGGAACAAATCCTACTTTGTCTTTAATTTTTAAAGAGCTATTAGAGAGTAACCACTGTCAGGCATCTCATCATCTCTGGCAGCACCTGACACAAATAACTCACGATAAAGAAACGTAAACATGGGAGCATGACAGTGGCCTTTTACCCTAAAGGTTTTCCAGAATGATCCCGATGTTCACACATTTTATCCTACCATCCTCCTAATATGTCACATTACCCTAGAAACTTCAGGGGGATCCTTCTTTGTCAATCATAGGGTGAACCTATGCCCGTACCCACTGTCTACGCTCTCGCCTTCTTCCACAGCTGTGTGACCTTGGTCAGGTCACTTAATTTCTCGTAGCTTCTTTATCAGCTGTAGGTGTGGACAACAAGACTGGATGTGATTCCCTGCGCTCAACACTGCCTTGCACACAGTAGGCATTCTGCAACTCACAGAAAGAGCTGGCTGTGGCAGTGAGGGCAGCCAGAGCAACTCTGCCCCTACATCATTCTTTCAGTTTATCCTACTTCCTCGGACGGAGCACTGCTCCGGGCTCTGGTGCCTGGAAAGTTTGTCCCTCACATGCCAACACAAACAACTCTTCCTCTGGGAAACTTTTGTGGGCACTTCCTCACCACCACCTCATTGCTCTCTCCTCTGTCTCCTGAACGTCAGTGTCCATGTGAGGCTTGTGCCCGAGACCTGATTGTGACGAAATCTGTCTCAAATCTTCTCCTGGGCACCAAAGAAAGCAAACAAACTACTGAGCACCTATTTCTGGAAAAGGCATTTTCTTAAGGCCTTATTTATCAGAATGGCACAGGTGCTAGAAAGGCCCACCAGCTTCCTAGAGGGTGTGAAAACCACAGGCTGTTTTTCCTTTTTGTTTTTTAACGTTACTAATTTAGGAGCACAAAGTGTACCTTGAAGCAAAAGTGGCTTTACAACCTTTGATTAAACCTAGGGAAAAGGGGGAGGGGAAGGGAACCCTAACCAGAAAACCTTTCACAGGAAACAGGAAGCGGCTGCTTCCCCACCCCCACCCTGCACTCTCTGAGCACAACCCAACTAGTTATTCTGTACAATTAGGCAGAACGGCAGCATCAGAATCAAGGAATCTTTGGTGTTGGAAGAGAACCTTGAAATCACAGGGCCATCTGTACCAAAACGGAAGGAGGCATGTTATTGCAAGGTGACAAAGCCATGGCCAAAACCCAGTCCAGCCCACTCTGTCCGCAGGGCCCTTGGGAGGCCACACAAAGGCAAGGTTTGGAATCCCGGGGATTGTCAGCAGGAATGCACTGAATGCCTCGTAACCTTAAGGGCTTGGGGTTGGAATCTGAGCCTGAATTGTTCAAGTGTAACAGCTGACTAACAATGTCAGCTGGAGAATATTTTGATACCTTCCAGCTCAGCTCCACATAGGAAGAGGCTGCACAAAAACCTCTGTGCCTGCAGGGCCCTCCGTAATGGTAGGCAAAGGCCTGGGCTGCCTACATTCTCCTCATAGCGACATCAAGTGGTTCCCAAAAGGTTTCCAGATCCACCCCAGTGGGCACCATCAGAACTGACTCCAGGGAAACTTCCAGCTGTGAATGGCTAACAAAGCTAGGCACTCTCTCCATTTGAATGTGAAAGACCCGCCTCAATCAGAGAAGGCCCTTAAGCCATAAAACCCTTCACACCAAGGCCAAGTGTCACACTTGTAAGAGGGTGTGATTTATAAACTGACAGCACCCACAAAGCAGCTTTTGTACTCCTCCGTTTGTTAACAATTTATCTCCCCCCACCAAATTCATGGAGCTATTCAGATAAATCTTGACTGGGCCTCAAAAAGAAAGAAAGGCAGAAAGAAAGGGACCCAAGTTTTGGCCAAAACACCAAGGTTCACTCTGGATAATTACGGTTCTGTGAATAGACACTAAAATTAGGGCTTAATTCCTCTGTATCACACTTACAGCACCAAACTACTCCAACACAAACACAAAAAGAGAAAGAAAATCTCCAACGCCGCCTTGCTGGAGACTCTGAGAGTTCCACTTTTGTGGTTTTCTGCAGTCTCTTTTGTGGTTTCTGAACTCTTTAGAATCCCCTCGTTAGCGTAATTTAACTCAACATTCTGACCAACTGTTTTTCTTTCTCAACATTTAAATCTACAAAGCAAAGAGTAAATATGGGCTTGGTCATGTCTTTCCTCTCAGTTCAATGAAACCAATTCTGGCCCCTTCATCTTGCTTTCCCCATCGCATGGTTCCCATCTCAGATTCCAGCACTAGCAACAGAAACCATCATCTTCTGACCCCTTCTCCACTCCTTTTTTTTTTTTTTTTTTTTTTTGAGACGGAGTCTCGCTCTGTCGCCCAGGCTGGAGTGCAGTGGCGCGATCTCGGCTCACTGCAAGCTCCGCCTCCCGGGTTCACGCCATTCTCCTGCCTCAGCCTCCCGAGTAGCTGGGACTACAGGCGCCCACAACCGCGCCCGGCTAATTTTTTGTATTTTTAGTAGAGACGGGGTTTCACCGTGGTCTCGATCTCCTGACCTTGTGATCCGCCCGCCTCGGCCTCCCAAAGTGCTGGGATTACAGGCGTGAGCCACTGCGCCCGGCCTCCACTCCTTTCTAAAAATGTAATTATTGCACCTGATCCAAATAGAGGCTGAGCACCCTAATATAAACTACATTAACAAATATGAATCTGATAACACCTGTCAACATTGAAAAACTTTTCTTATTAAAGGTTGTTTGGCAAAAGGAAAAAACAGGCAAAGAAAACTTTTTTTTTTCTTGACACAGTCTCGCTCTGTCACCAGACTGGAGTTCAGTGCTGCCGTCTCGGCTCACTGCAACCTCTGCCTCCGGGGTTCAAGCTATTCTCCTGCCTCAGCCTCCTGAGTAGCTGGGACTACAGGCATGCACCACCTTGCCCGGCTAATTTTTATATTTTTAGCAGAGAAAATACAAAAAATTTTTTGTTTTGCTTTTTTTTTTTGTTTTAGACAGGATCTTGCTCTGTTGCCCAGGCTGGGGTGCAGTGGTGTGACCATGGCTCATTGCAGACTCCACCTCCCAGGCTCAAGCAATCCTCCACGCTGAGCCTCTGAGTAGCTGGGCCTACAGGTGCTCACCACACCAGACACATTTTTACTTTTTTTTTTTTTTGTAGACATAGGGTCTTGCTATTGTAACCAGGGCTGGTGTTTTGCCACTTAAAAAAAAAAAAAGTTTTCTGGTCGGGCATGGTGGCTCATGCCTATAATCCCAGCACTTTGACGGGGGCTGAGGCAGGTGGATCACGAGGTCAAGAGATAAAGACCATCCTGGCCAACATGGTAGAATCCCATCTCTACTAAAAATACAAAAATTAGCTGGGTGTGGTGGCACATGCCTGTAGTCCCAGCTACTCAGGAAGCTGAGGCAAGAGAACCTCCTGAACCTGGGAGGCGGAGGTTGCAGTGAGCTGAGATTGCACCACTTCAGCCTGGACACAGCGAGACTTCACCTCAAAAAATAAAAATAAAAAAAAGAAGTTTGGAGCCGGGCACAGTGGCTCACGCCTGTAATCCCAGCACTTTGGGAGGCCAAGGCGGGTGGATCACCTGAGGTCAGGAGTTCGAGACCAGCCTGGCCAACATGGCGAAACCCTGTCTCTACTAAAAATACAAAAAAAATTAGCCAGGGGTGCTACTTGGGAGGATGAGGCAGGAGAACTGCTTGAACCCAGGAGGTGGAGGCTATAGTGAGCCGAGATCATGCCACTGCACTCCAGCCTGAGCGACAAGACAAAAATTCCGTCTCACCAAAAAAAAAAGTTTGGGACAGAGCCTACAAAAGTTTGCATTTCTCATTGTCTTGAAAAATCCCATCTGGAATCACTGGGCCCACATTCCCTCACAGCAACAGCTGGCTGACACTAAGCTGTGGCAGTCTCCCTTTAGATAGGACAAGCACTCGCCCCACCCCTTCAAGAAGTGCTTTCTCTTCTCCTTTTCAATCATCATTGCCCGTCCCCTCCAAGGCCCTAGGGTTTCTGACCTCTGCTCCCACATTACACATACCTTTTTGACCATCGTTGTCTCAGAAGAATCAAGTTTTGCTCTCTTGGTATCGGGCCCATCTTCTACTCCTTGGCTAACTTTGGCAATTTTAGTTTTCTCCCTAGAGGGTGACAAGGGGAGGGAATGTAATTTTACCCTAGGAATCATGCTACTGGAATCAAAAAAAGCCTCTCCAGGTCACAGATTGGGATGGTGGTTAAGGGCAAAAGCTTTGGAGTCAGATCTCGGTTCAAATCCCAGTTCTGCCATTGATAACATGATGAGTCTGGTACTCACACTGTTGGGCACTCAGGAAATTACCGTGGGAAAAACAGAGCAGCATACGTTGCTCAGCACACTGCCAGGCACACAGCTGCTCTCAATAAATCAAAGTGATTACTTTGTAAAGACTCTACTTGAATCATGAAATAAATAGCCAAACTTGGCCGAGTGCAGTGGCTCACGCCTGTAATCCCAGCACTTTGGGAGGCCAAGTTGGGCAGATCACTTGAGGTCAAGTGTTTGAGACCAGCCTGGCCAACATGGCAAAACCCCATCTCTACTAATAGTACAAAAAATTAGCCAGGCGTCGTGGCGTGTGCCTGTAATCCCAGCTACTCGCGAGGCTGAGGCAGGAAAATTGCTTGAACCCAGGAGGCGGAGGTTGCAATGAGCTGAGATCACACCACTGCACTCCAGCCTGGGCAGCTGGGTGAAACTCCGTCTCAGAAAAAAAAAAATTGCCAAACTTAATTCTGCCCCTCTGCTGTGGGCATCTTATGTTAAAATAATCTGGACTGCTTTCCACTACTATGACTTCTTTAAAATACGCCCAAAGAAGCCAGGCACAGTGGCTCACGTTTGTAATCCCAGCACTTTGGGAGGCTGAGGTGGGTGGACCACCTGAGGTCAGGAGTTCGAGACCAGCCTGGCCAACATAGTGAAATCCCATCTCTACTAAAAATACAAAAATTAGCCGGGCATGGTGGTGGGCGCCTGCAGTCCCAGCTGCTCGGGAGGCTGAAGTAGGAGAATAACTTGAATCCGGGAGGTGGAGGTTGCAGTGAGTCAAGATCGTGCCATTGTACTCCAGCCTGGGTGAAAAGAGCAAAACTCCATCTCAAAAATAATAGCCGGGCGCGATGGCTCATGCCTGTAATCCCAGCACTCAGGGAGGCCGAGGTGGGTGGATCACCTGAGGTCCGGAGTTTGAGGCCAGCCTGACCAACATGGAGAAACCCTGTCACTACTAAAAATACAAAATTAGCCGGGCATGGTGGCACATGCCTGTAATCCCAGCTACTCCAGAGGCTGAGGCAGGAGAATGGCTTGAACCTGGGAGGCGGAGGTTGTTGTGAGCCGAGATCGCACCACTGCACTCCAGCCTGGGCAACAAAAGCAAAACTCTGTCCCTAAAAAATAAATAAATAATAATAATATGCCCAAAGAACTAGATTATCCTAAAGCCATAAAACACTAGAGTTAGGAGATGTCTGTAACATGACTGTCCTTCCCCCATCTTGATTTTACAGGCAAGAAACTTGGAGACCAGAGAAATTTCAGTGATTTGCCTGAGAGGCTGAACAAGAGAACAGTTCTCAGTCTCCTGGTAGGAAGCTCCTACCTCACAGAGCCTGTCTTTCTTTTTGGAGGGGGTGGTCAGAAACTGCAGCCAAAATACCTAACTCATATAGTTTTACAATAACAGATCATCTGCCATCTTTCACCCAGAGACTACAAAGTCAAAACACTACAAGTCCTGTCATGTGAGAATTACCAAATTCTGCAGCCTCAATGTTCAACATGAGAGGATGAGGTCTGTTTGTTCTACCAGAGTCGTCTCTCTGGATATTGGATAGCTTTTCCAAGGTAGACTTTGGCTGAATGTGCCTCCAGAGTCACTCAACTAACTATTTTGTACTCATTTTACTATCTCTCAACTTGAAAACATGTAAGTAGGCCAGGCACGGTGGCTCATGCCTGTAATCCCAGCACTTTGGGAGGCCAAGGTGGGCGGATCACCTGAGGTCGGGAGTTCGAGACCAGCCTGACCCATACGGAGAAACCCCATCTCTACTAAAAATACAAAATTAGCCAGGCTTGGTGGTGCATGCCTATAATTCCAGCTACTTGGGAAGGCTAAGGCAGGAGAATCGCTTGAATGTGGGAGATGGAGGTTGAGGTGAGCCGAGACTGCGCCATTGCACTCCAGCCTGGGCAACAAGAGCAAAACTCTGTCTCAAAAAAAAAAAAAAGAAAACATGTAAGCCCAGGCTGGGGAACAAATGTTTACAATCAGAGCAAGCCTTCCCTATGCAGAAAATGTGACTTTACCACCTGAAGCCCAGACTGATCAAACAAATACCCATGTGGTGTACTTTTACTGCTGTAAAACTCTGCTTGCTTTAGGCTTTAGATTTAGTCCATCATTGTGGAAAGCAGGGGCATACCTCCTAAAATTCTGAACCCACAATCTATTGTATGTGGCAAGTTGTTAATGACTTGGTTTCAGAATGTTCTAAGTATTATAATCAAATTATTTCCTTAGATGGTTGTTTTCTACCAGTAAATAAGACTAAATTTTGAAAAGTGTTATGTTGTCATCTAGGCGCAATGGCTCATGCCTGTAATCCCAGAACTTTGGGAAGCCAAGGTGGGAGGCTCACTTGAGCCCAGGAGTTCAAGACCAGCTTGAACAACATAGCTTAGATCCTGTCTCTACACATAAATACATACATACATACATACATACATACATACATAATTTTTAAAAAAAAGTATAAAAAGGAGAAAATGTTACATTCTCCCCGCCTCTCCCAACACTTACTCTACAAACTCATGCTCTCCTAGATTGGCAAATGTGTATCCATGGTAGCCAAAAACATCTCCTGTAAAGAACTTGATGCTATTTTTGTGACAGATCTGGTCAACTTTAACTATGACATCCCTGGAGCAGCAAGTCAGACACACCTGCAGAAAGAAAGAAATTGGCTGGGTGTGAGTTTTGCATACTGTGAATCACTGCCCTGATGTCTAAATAAATCTTAATGAACAGTCTCTCTGGGCATGTTTAAAACACGTTTCAAACTGGTACAACAGGTTCTTTGCGTCCTATGGCTAGAAGACAAAAGAAAAGTTGCAGGTTTCAATGTGTAGAAAATATAAGTTGCCGGGCGTGGTGGCTCAAGCCTGTAATCCCAGCACTTTGGGAGGCCGAGACGGGCGGATCACGAGGCCAGGAGATCGAGAGACGATCCCGGCTAACACGGTGAAACCCCGTCTCTACTAAAAAATCCAAAAAAACTAGCCGGGCGAGGTGGCGGGCGCCTGTAGTCCCAGCTACTCAGGAGGCTGAGGCAGGAGAACGGCGTAAACCCGGGAGGCGGAGCTTGCAGTGAGCTGAGATCCGGCCACTGCACTCCAGCCTGGGTGACAGAGCAAGACTCCGTCTCAAAAAAAAAAAAAAAAAAAAAAAAAAAGAAAAGAAAATATAAGTTATGAGACTGTCATGTTCTGCAGCCAAAATAAAATGTGTTTAGCTAAAAAGTAAAAGCCATTCAACAAATGTTTTCTGTAATCCATGAACATATACACATCTCATAGTTTTCATGAAAAAAAAAATAACTTAGCAAGTTGTTTCTAAACCGTTAAATCTATTAAAATCCAAATAAGCTACAGTGAGAAGTAAAACCAGTTTTTTAAACTGACCCAAAGGTCATGTTTAAATACAAGCGCTTTTTTTCCCCCTCCTTTTGATTGATATGTTAAGATAAAGAAGATAAACAAGTCCTGTTGAGATCATTTTTCCACAGATTGCGGTGTGAAACTTTATCTGAATTTAAGGACAAAAGAAAAGGTTATAGACCAAGTGACCTTCCATTTGGGCTTAGACAATGAACTGGTGATTCACTCAGTGGAATTATCAGTGTTGCTCTGGGGCCTCCAGGTTGTATTCCAGTAAGTTGAGGTATTGGAAATGGCTAAGTTCTACTGCACAAAATACCGTCTTTCTGGGAGAAGCTTTGTGATCATGGTCAAAAGACAACTTCCAAATTGCACATGCTTTCTCCTGAACAAAAGGGCATTTTCACTTGATAGACCCTCTTTGCCGTTGTCTAGCAGCCTGAATACCGAAATAACACTCACAGAGAAATATATTCCTTTGGTGTTTCAAAGGATGCAGCCACCCAAGGAAAAATCCCATCTAAAAGGCAAGAAATCCACAGGTGAACATGCAACCAATTGATCAAATGGAACCCTGCAGAGTCTAAAGTAACTATCAAACCTGCAAGGACCAGCCAAACACGGCCTGCAAGGCAGACAACATAGTCCCATGCACACAGATTACACAATCAACTGGCCTCACACTTCAGTTTTAACAAACCCTCTCTCTACTTCTACAAGTTCGAGGGACACCTGGCATAAAATAAATGTGGTTACTGCAGATAAGAAAATGAAGACTTATGCCCAAATGGAAAGTGTCCCAATACCTGAAGTTAAAAAATAGAAAGGACTAGGAAAAAGAAAACAGGACAAATGCACAGATGATCCATCTTTCCAAGCCCATATTTGAACAGATGCACATATGAAATAGAAAAGTGTAAAAACTGGAGGCTAAGGCAGAGAACTGCTTAAACCAGGGAGGTGGAGGTTGCAGTGAGCTGAGATCATGCCACTGCACTCCAGCCTGGGCGACAGAGTGAGACTCCATCTCAAAAAAAAAAAAAGAAAGAAAGAAAAGTGTAAAAAACAGGCTGGCTGCGGTGGCTCACACCTGTAATCCCATCACTTTGGGAGGCCGAGGCAGGTGGATCACCTGAGGTTAGGAGTTCAAGACTGGCCTGACCAACATGGTGAAACCCCAACTCTACTAAAAATACAAAAAATTAGCCAAGCATGGTGGTCAATGCCTGTAATCCCAGTTACTTGGGAGGCTGAGGCAGGAGAATCACTTGAACCCAGGAGGCGGAAGTTGCAATGAGCCAAGATTGCACAATTGCACTCCAGTCTGGGCAACAAGAACAAAACTCCATCTCAAAAAAAAAAAAAAAAAAGCGTTAAAAAACAAACTGCCTAACCCAAATTCTAACCTCTCATATAACATACTGGGACCTTTCATTTGAAAAACTAGTAGCTCATCTATGACTATTTCACAGTTCTCAAGATTTGTTAAGCGTTTCCAGAACGCAGGGAACTATGTCTGAAAGGTCGCAGACATTGACAAAGAATTTAATTTATCCTTTCACCTCCGCATAGATTTGGCAGTGAAACCAAATGAGGCTGGATATGCCTCATTTAGTTTATGACTACAGTGATTTTTCTCTAGTTATCCATGGCAACATGGTCAACGTGACTGTGAGAAACAGACAGACAGACATAGATAGACCAAGATCAGGTGTGCTTTTTCTTTAAGACAAAACACAAGCTGTAGTTTGATATTTCCAACAAAAAAATGCCTCTGCCACAGAAATTAATCACCAACTTGTTAAGTTTTCGGAAGAAAACATTTGCAATAACATGGATTAAAGTTATGTGCAAAGATTCTGGAAGGAAGACAAAACACCAAAGACGAAACCTGGCTGAGGGAACATATGCCCAGAGAAGAAGCCAGCAGACAGCAAGTCACCAATAACTACAGCAGATCCAACAGACTGGACCTCTCTAGCAACACATTCACACAATATACTAAGCCTAAACAACAGAACAGCTTATACATTTTATTGGGAAAAAGCTCAGAATTTGATATTTGAATACTCTCAGATTGCTTTGGGATTTGAAAGTACACAACTAGCACCTTAATTTGTTTACTTCCCACAGCAGATTTTACATTAAGAAACTTACAGCATCAAATTGAGTGAAAAATGACTCTGGTTTCTTCTCTATATCCTCAGTGTCCACCTTCACATCCACCATGGGGTTGAGATTCTGAGCTCGCTCCAAAGAGGCTTCAGCCCTATTTCGGCCAACAGACCCAGTACGAATCAAGAACTGAGCTCCAGGATCTTCGGGAGATACCTAGGAATAATATATGTATTTTTTTAATTATTGAATTTTTAGGGAAAATAAATCTGAAAGACAATCTTTAAATTTTAAAGCATAGCTAAAATACCTACCACTTAAATTTTTTTTTTTTTTGAGACAGAGTCTTGCTCTGTCGCCAGACTGGAGTGCAGTGGCATGATCTCGGCTCACTACAACCTCCGCCTCCCGGGTTGAAACGATTCTTCTCCTGCCTCAGCCACCCAAGTAGCTGGAACTACAGGAGCGCACCACCACGCCCAGCTAATTTTTGTATTTTTAGTAGAGACGGGGTTTCACCACATTTGCTAGGATAGTCTTGATCTGTTGACCTTGTGATCCGTCCGCCTCAGCCTCCCAAAGTGCTGAGATTACAGGCATGAAACACAGAGCACGGCCCTAAAATGTATTATTGTTCCTGTAGCAATTTTCCTTATGCAGGCTTCCTTCCAAGGCTTTAAAATGACTTTAAACTTTTTTAAACTGGTCATTGATGGTTAAAGAGCACCCCCTTGTGTTTATAAAGAAAATTCACTCTCAACAAAAAAATCCATGCTTTCTTCTTCTATGCAAATTTGTAACTGCTAACAAATGACTGATGACCAGTGGCAAGAATTGACTAAATACTTAGCATGTGCCCAACTATAAGCATTTGGGGAAATACACCAGTAGTTTACAGGATTAAGTCTCTGTCTTCCAGTGGTTTAAAAGTAGACCAGTGTGGGCAGGGCGCGGTGGCTCACACCTGTAATCCCAGCACTTTGGGAGGCCGAGGCAGGTGGATACCTGAGGTCAGGAGTTCGAGACCAACCTGGTCAACATGGTGAAATGCCGTCTCTACTAAAAATTCAAAAATAAGCCAGATATGGTGGTGTGTGCCTGTAATCCCAGCTACTTGGGAGGCTGAGGCAGGAGAATCACTTGAACTCGGGAGGTGGAAGCTGCAGTGAGCTGAGATCATACCACTGCACTCCAGCCTGGGCAACAGAGCAAGACTCCGTCTCAAAGAAAAAAACTAGACCAGTGTGGAGTGTGGCCTGGCACAGTGGCTCACATCTGTAATCCCAGCAATTTGGGATGCCAAAGCAGGAGGATCACTGCTTGAGGTCAGGAGCTCAAGACTAGCCTGAACAACACAGAAAGGCCCTCTCTCAAAAAACAACAAAAAACTGCAACCTCATGAGAAAACTTATTAAAAAAAAAAAAAACCAGTTCAAAAATCAGACAAAATTAACAATGCTTGAAATGAACTTTTAAAAAATATAGACAGACTAAGGCCAGGCGCGGTGGCTCACGCTTGTAATCCCAGCAGTTTGGAAGGCCGAGGCAGGCGGATCACCTGAGGTTCAGAGTTCAAGACCAGTCTGACCAACATGGTGAAACCTCAAAATTAGCCAGGCATGGTGGCGCATGCCTGTAATCCCAGCTACTCCAGAGGCTGAGGCAGGAGAATCACTTGAACCGGGGAGCCAGAGGTTGCAGTAAGCCGAGATTGTGCCATTTGTACTCCAGCCTGAGCAACAAGAGCAAAACTCCGTCTCAAAATAATAATAATAATAAATATATATATATAGACAGGCTATGTCATCCAGGCTAGAGTGCAGTGGCTATTCGCAGGCACGATCATAGCACATTGCAGCCTCAAACTCCTGGGCGCAAGTGATCTTCCCACCTCAGCTTCCCAATTAGCTGAGCCACCACATCCAGTTTCTTTCTTGAGACAGAGTCGCTCTGTCTCCCAGGCTGGAGTGCAGCGGTGCGATCTCCACTCACTGCAAGCTCTGCCTCCTGGGTTCACGCCATTCTCCTGCCTCACCCTCCCAAGTAGCTGAGACTACAGGTGCCCGCCACCACACCCGACTAATTTTTTTTTTTTTTGTTTTTTTGTTTTTTGTTTTTTGTTTTTTTAGTAGAGACGGAGTTTCACCGTTTTAGCCAGTATGGTCTTTTTTTTTTTTTTTTTTTTTTTTTTTTGAGGCGGAGTCTCGCTCTGTCGCCCAGGCTGGAGTGCAGTGGCGCGATCTCGGCTCACTGCAAGCTCCGCCTCCCGGGTTCCCGCCATTCTCCTGCCTCAGCCTCCCGAGTAGCTGGGACTACAGGCGCCGCCACCACGCCCGGCTAATTTTTTTGTATTTTTAGTGGAGACGGGGTTTCATTGTGTTAGCCAGGATGGTCTCGATCTCCTGACCTCGTGATCCGCCCGTCTCGGCCTCCCAAAGTGCTGGGATTACAGGCTTGAGCCACCGCGCCCGGCCGCCAGTATGGTCTTGATCTCCTCGTGATCTGTCCACTTCGGCCTTCCAAAGTGCTGGGATTACAGACATGAGCCACTGCGCCCGGCCTTGTTTATTTTTTTTTTTTGAGGCGGAGTCTTGTTGTCTCCCAGGCCACCGCGCTCGGCCTCACATCCAGTTTCTTAATGAACTCTTAAATTCGATTAAAACTCAGAGAGAGGCCGAGGTGGCTCAAGCCTGTAATCCCAGCACTTTGGGAGGCTGAGACGGGCGGATCATGAGGTCAGGAGATCGAGACCATCCTGGCTAACACGGTGAAACCCCATCTCTACTAAAAATACAAAAAAACTAGCCGGGCGAGGTGGCGGACGTCTGTAGTCCCAGCTACTCTCTAGTCCCAGCTACTCGGCAGGGTTAGGCAGGAGAATGGTGTAAACCCGGGAGGCGGAGCTTGCAGTGAGCTGAGATCCGGCCACTGAACTCCAGCCTGGGTGACCGAGCCAGACTCCGTCTCAAAAAAAAAAAAAAAAAAAAAAAACTCAGAGAGGAGGCTGGGCAGGGTGGCTCAGGCCTGTACTTCCAGCACTTTGGGAGGTCGAGGCGGGCAGATCACAAAGTCAGGAGTTCAAGACCAACCTGGCCAACATGGTGAAACCCCGTCTCTACTAAAAATACAAAAATTAGTCAGGCATGGTAGGGCACGCCTATAATCCCAGCTGCTCAGGAAACTGAGGCAGGAGAATTGCTTGAACCTGGGAGGCAGACGCTGCAGTGAGCCGAAGTCACGTAACTGCACTCCAGCCTGGGCAACAGAGTAAGAAGACTCTGTCTCAAAAAAACAAAATAAAATAAAAAACTCAGAGAGGAGGAGAGATGAGTGGGGACTGAAACAGGGGAATTATTTCACTCCTAAGGCTGAACATCAGCAGAGCAGAGCCTCAAAGAATAATATAATCCCCTAACAGCCACCAGTAAGATTACAGATTCCATACTGCTCTCAAAGGATTTCTTCACACATCAAACAACTAATTGAACCATTATTCTCTGCAAATAACCTTGCCACCTTCACCAAGACTAGATTCAACAAAAGTAATCTCCCCTCATCACCCCCTACCAACCATCCACAGCACACTCTCTATCTTACTACCTTTTCCTCCAAGAAAATGAGCTGGCCCACTTCCCATTCCAGGCTAACCCTGTATCCTTGACCCATCCCATCCTGCTTCTTCAGGGATCTCATTATGTGCTGAGAAGCTGCACCACACAATGGTTAACAGTAAGGCTCTGAAATAATTCAGGCTGAATTCAATCTTTGATTCAAATCCTGGCTCAACAACTGTGTGACCTTGAGCAAGAATGTGGGAATCCCATATAAAACGAGGACACAGATAAAAACATACAGTTGAGGTCGGGCACGGTGGCTCATGCCTGTAATCCCTGCAGTGTGGGAGGCTGAGGTGGGAGGATCACTTGAGGTCAGAAGTTCGAGACCAGCCTGGCCAACATGTTAAAACCGCATCTCTACTAAAAACACAAAAATTAGCCAGGTGTGGTGGCACACACCTGTAATACTAGCTACTTGTGAGGCTGAGGCAGGAGAATCACTTGAACCCAGGAGGCGGAGGTTGCAGTGAGCCAAGATCTCACCACTGCACTCCAGCCTGGGTGACAAGTGAGACTCCATCTCAAAAAGACAGACAACAACAACAAAAATACGGTTGAGCCCAGAAAGTTCAAGACCAGCCTGAGCAACATCACGAAACCCAGTGTCTATAAAAAATACGAAAAATTAGTCAGGTGTGGTGGTGTGCACCTGTAGTCTCAGCTACTGGGAGGCTTAAGTGGGAGAATACCCTGAGCCCAGGAAGTTAAGGCTACAGTGAGCCATGATCATGCCCACTGCATTCCAGCAAGGGTGACAGTGAGACTGTCTCAAAAAAAATAAAAATACACATACAATTATCACTTCATCAATATCAGTCCACAGATCACACCTTCCTTGCTATGCTCTCCTCCCCTGCTACACATTCTAGTCTCAATTTGGGCCCTCTTAGGTGTGGTTGTCCCCAAGATTCCATCTCAGAACTACTCATCTTTTCACTCTGTATAGCTCCATAAACCAACTCAATGCCTCTTTAGTTTCTACGAAAATCTGCCATTATTTTTCAAATCACTCTTTCTGGTAAAGATTTCTTCCTGATCCACCTGAGTCTTCTCTACTGTACTGCCCATCAGCCATTTCCTCTCAGATATCCATAGACCCTACGTGTCTGTCTGCTTCTGTGCGCTGTCTCCAGAGTCCACCAACCACCCACCCAGTCACTCAAGCCAGAAGCCTGGTCTTCATATCCTTGCTATTTCCACGAGAGTGTTCCATAGTGAGGTGGCTGAGAACATGGGCTGTGGAGTCAAGATGCCTGAGTCTCGGCCATACCACTGGGGCCTTGGATGGGCCAATACTTTTCTTCCTTTTTCTCTGTTTTTCTATCTGTAAAACAGGGATGATAATGGGTCCTTGATCTCAGATGTGTCATGAGGACTCTATGAGATAATACAACTGCAGCTCTGAGAACAGTGCCTAGCCCCTTTAGTGTCGGCTGCTCTGGTTATTCCTGGCTTTCTTTAAGCTCCCATACACAGACCTCCCGATTCTACCACCTAAATCTATTTCTCACATCTGTGTGCTTCCTGCCACCCTATCAGCAAGGCCACTTTCGCCTCTTACCTAAACTACTAAAAACTGCCGTCTAAGTGGTCTTCTGCCCTGTATTTTGTGCCAACCATAGTTAATACAGTAATTAGTGATCTACACATAAAGCCCAAAGCTAACCATGTCACCCTTCCTGTCATTTGAAACTCTTCAGTGAATCTGCACCACCCAGAGGATTAAAAGCTTACAGTGGGGCTTCCTAGGAGCCCCTCCTGACTTGGACTTCACCAGCAACCTGTCCCTACCCACCACTTTGGGTCTCACACTCTAAAAACACCAAACTACTTTTATCTTCCATTTCTACCACACTGTTGGGTGCCTTTGTAACACTGCTATGTCCCCTGCCTAAACACAGCCCTTTATCTTGACAAATCCTCCTTGTTCTTTAAGACTTAGATCAGGACTCCAGGAAATCTTTCATGTCTCGCAACCTGAGTCAGGTAGCCTGCTCTGGTTTCTAGGGGAGAGAAGAAAAACAACTTGAGAATGGGAACCAAACCGTGAGCATCTTTCTATCACCAGCATCTAGCAGACTTCAGGGCACCCAGTAGGTACTATCAGATGCTTTTTGAACATAAACTAAATAATATGTTCTAAGATGGGTGCAGTGGCTCACACCTGTGGTGTCAGAATCACTGTTCTGTGATTGGCCTCCATTGTTGGATTCTTGCAACCAGATGAAGTAGTTATGTAATCCCAGCTACTAGGGAGGTTGAGGCATGAGAAGTGCTTGAACCCGGGAGGCAGAGGTTGCAGTGAGCTGAAGTTGCATCACTGTACTCCAGCCTGGGCAACAGAGTAAGACTCTGTCTCAAAATAAATAAATAAAATAAATAAAATGTCACTGAGGCATGGGAATGTAGAGAGAGAAGCACTTATTTTCACCTTGAAGATGAGCCTGGGCCGGGCGCGGTGGCTCAAGCCTGTAATCCCAGCACTTTGGGAGGCCGAGATGGGCGGATCACGAGGTCAGGAGATCGAGACCATCCTAGCTAACACGGTGAAACCCCGTCTCTACTAAAAAATACAAAAAATTAGCCGGGCGAGGTGGCGGGCGCCTGTAGTCCCAGCTACTTGGGAGGCTGAGGTAGGAGAATGGCGTGAACCCAGGAGGGTGGAGCTTGCAGTGAGCCGAGACCATGCCACTGCACTCCAGCCTGGGGCACAGGGCAAGACTCGTCTCAAAAAAAAAAAAAAAAGAAGATGAGCCTGGTCAGAGAAAGCTACACTGGAGTTGGGCTCTACCATCATATTAATCAAGCAGCATTATGTCAGCAGGGCGTGGTAGCTCACACCTGTAATTCCAGCACTTTGGGAGGCTGAGGCCAGTGGATCACTTGAGGTCAGGAGTTCGAGACCAGCCTGGCCAACATAGTGAAACACCGTTTCTACTAAAAATACAAAAATTAGGCCGGGTGCGGTGGCTCAAGCCTGTAATCCCAGCACTTTGGGAGGCCGAGACGGGCGGATCACGAGGCCAAGAGATCGAGAGACAATCCCGGCTAACACGGTGAAACCCCGTCTCTACTAAAAAATACAAAAAATTAGCCGGGCGAGGTGGCGGGCGCCTGTAGTCCCAGCTACTCGGGAGGCTGAGGCAGGAGAACGGCGTAAACCCGGGAGGCGGAGCTTGCAGTGAGCTGAGATCCGGCCACTGCACTCCAGCCTGGGTGACAGAGCAAGACTCCGTCTCAAAAAAAAAAAAAACAAAAAAAAACAAAAAAAACAAAAATTAGACAGGCATGGCCGGGCGCGGTGGCTCACGCCTATAATCCCAGCACTTTGGAAGACCGAGGCGGGCAGATCACCTGAGGTTGGGAAGTTCAAGACCAGCTTGACAAACATGTAGAAACCTCATCTCTACTAAAAATGCTAAATTAGGAGGGCATGGTGTTGCATGCCTGTAATCCCAGCTACTCAGGAGGCTGAGGCAGGAGAATTGCTTGAACCTGGGAGGCTGAGGTTGCAATGAGCCAAGATCGTGCCATTGCACTCCAGCCTGGGCAACGAGAGCTAAACTCCGTCTCAAAAAAAAAAAAAATTAGCCAGGCGTGGTGGCGCGTGCCTATAATCCCAGCTACTTGGGAGGCTGAGGCAGGAGAATTGCTTGAGTCTGGGAAGTGGAGGTTGCAGTGTGCCGAGATTGCACCATTGCACTCCAGTCTGGGCATCACAGCGAGACTCCGTCTCACAAAAACAAACAAACAAACAGCATGTCAGATCATTATTCCTAATTACTGGATACTTGTTAGGTTCAAGCACTATACAAAGCAGTCTGCACACATTCTCTCTGATCCAGTGTTTTTTAAAGTGATGACTGGACCACCTAAATCACAATCTCCTGAAACACCTTTTATTTATTTATTTTTTTAAGGCAGAGTCTCGCTCTGTTGCCCAGGCTGGAGTGCAGTGGTGCCATCTCAACTCACTGCAAACTCCACCTCCCAAATTCAAGCGATTTTTGTGCCTCAGCCTCTCGAGTAGCTGGGATTACAGGTGCACACCAACATGCCTGGCTAATTTTTGTATATTTAGTAGAGACAGGGTTTCACCATGTTGGCCAGGCTAGTCTCAAACTCCTGACCTCATACGATCCACCTGCCTCAGCCTCCCAAAGTGTTGAGATTACAGGCATGAGCCACTGCGTCCGGCCCTAAAATACCTTTTAAATGCACATACTCCTGAGCTCATCTCAGACCTAAATGAGAATCACTAGGGGTGAAAGCTAGGGCACCACAAAGCCTCCAGGCCACTCTGCATTTTCATTTAGTCACTCAGGTCATTTTCAGGCACAAATTGGAAAAACACGTCTCTATGCCTCACAAGCAACCACCAAGGGAGATATTATTAACCCCATTTTACAGACAGGCAAGCTCAATGAGGGGCTGTGAGTCTCCACTGCTCATCCAGCTAGATGTGGTGGAGCTGGAATTCAAACCCAACAATAGCACCTTCAGTCTCCAGAGGCAATGGTTCATTAATGTTAGCCCTCTTTTCACAGCCCTTAAGGCACAAGTAGGAACTCACAAAACCTGCAGGTCTTCATACTGGAAAGGGGAGCCAGAGCAGGGGAGGAATGAGCTGACAACAGCGCACCTGTTCGTGATCCAGCATGGTCAGTCCTTTCACTCCTGCCAAGATGAGATTCTTGGCAATTTCAGCCCCAAGTCCTTTCATGCCGACAAGAAGCACCCGGGAGGCCCGCAGCCTATAAGACAAACATTGTTAACCTGATGATACAGAACAGTAAGCTTGCAGAATCACAGAACAAAAAATACACAAATTATTTTGTTTTGCCAGGCACGGTGGCTCACACCTGTAATCCCAGCACTTTGTGAGGCTGAGATGGGCGGATCACCTGAGGTCAGCAGTTTGAGACCAGCCTGACCAACGTGGTGAAACCCCATCTCTACTAAAATACAAAACTTAGCTGGGTGTAGTGGCAGACGCCTGTAATCTCAGCTACTTGGGAGTCTGAGGCAGGAGAATCACTTGAAACCATGAAGCGAAGGTTGCAGTGAGCCGAGATCACGCCACTGCTCTCCAGCCTGGGCAACAAGATTGAGACTCTGTCTCAAAAAAAAAAAAAATCATTTTGGTTCTAACTGCACTGAGCCATCACACCTCAAATCTAGGAGAGAGACAGGCTCCAATCCATACTGCACATAATAATTCATTCCACAAATATTTATTGAGTACCTACTATGCCAGGCATCCTTCTATGGTATGGAAATCAGGCAGTGAATCAGAAAGACACAGTCCCTGCCCTCATGAAAAAGTAGGAGCAGATAAACAAATAGATACATATTATGTGAAAAAGTGATAAAAATCAAATGTGACAGGAATCAAGAATGATGAAGAACACTATTTGAGACAGAGAAATCATACAAGCCTTTCTGAGGAAATGCCATATGAGCAAAAATCAAAATGAAATAAAGGACAAACACACAGATATTTGGGAGCAGAAAATTCCAGATAGAGAAAACAGCAAATGCAAAAGCCTTGAAGCAGGAGCGCTTGGCATGTTCTAGGGATAGGAATGACAGACAGGCTGAAAAGTTGGAACCAGGGGCCACATCATGAAGGCTCTTACGTGCAATAGAAGGATTCTGGATTTTCTTCTAAGCATGATGGAAAGCCATGGGGGTAGGAAGATGTCACAGTTAAGGTGAGGGAGGATGATGGTGGCTCAAACTAGTATGACAGCAGAAGAGGTCCTGAGAAGAGGCGCTAGTTAAGTATAATACACAAGCAAAACACACAGTGGCACGAAAAGAGGATATACACAGGGAATCGTTTTAACCCTTTTTTTTTTTTTTTTTAAAGACGGAGTCTCGCTCTGTCACCCAGGCTGGAGTACAGTGGCTGATCTCAGCTCACTGCAACTTCCACCTCCCAGGTTCAAGCAATTCTCCTGCCTCAGCCTCCTGAATAGTTGGGATTACAGGCACCTGCCATCATGCCCAGCTAGTTTTTGTATTTTTGGTTGAGACAGGGTTTCACCATGTTGTTCAGGCTGGTCTCGAACTCCTGACCTCAAGTGATCCACCCACTTCAGCCTCCCAAAGTGCTGGGATTACAGGCATGAGCCACCGCGCCCGGCCTTGTTTTTAGCTTTTTAAATCTGTAAAGTGACAGAAGATGAGGCTGAAAAAAGGCAATCAGAGGTCAGGCCATCCCAAGGCTTATCTGAGATCAATAAGAAGCAGAACAGATCCACTATATCTTATCTGAAATTTCTTGAACCAGAAGTATTTCAGAATCACAATTTTTCAGATTTCAAAAAGGAAATATAGACTTTACATCATATATTATGAAACAACTCATCAAGATCTTGGGCTGCATCATGTAACCAAACTCATTAATAATTCTGCAGCAAATGTATTATTCATATTGAAAAGGATTTAGTAATAACTAAGAATAGCTTCACACAATTCAAGTTCTGCTGGCTAATAAGTTTGCTATTAATTTAATTAAAAACTAAATAAAATTTAATCACAACATTCCACCCTCACAAAATGCACCATTTCTTCCTCTCAATGCCTAGCTAAGCCTTTCCTCTTCAAAACCCAACTCCAATGCCATTTCCTCAAAAAAGCCTTTTTTATCATGGCTGAGTCGACACCAGCAAGCACTCCCCCTCCCCGAACTCTTCCAGCAATAGCTACATATAAAAAGTCCCTGACAATAAATCTCCTCTCCACGACCTACATTTCTACATAGCTCTACAGACTCTGCTCTGCAGTTTTTTAAAATTCATTACTCAGCTGGGCCCAGTGACTCACGCCTGTAATCCCAGCATTTTGGGAGGCTGAGATGGGTGGATTACCTGAGGTCAGGAGTTTGAGACCAGCCTGTCCAACCTGGTGAAACCCCCTCTCTACTAAAAATACAAAAAAAAATTATAGCCAGGTGTGGTGATTCACACCTGTAATCCAAGCACTTTGGGAGGTCGAGACGGGCAGATAGATCACTTGAGTACAGGGGTTCGAGACCAGCCTGGCCAACATGGCAAAACTACGTCTCTATTGAAAATACAAAAATTAGCCAGGCGTGGTGGCGGGTGCCTGTAATCCCAGTTACTCGGGACACTGAGGCAGGAGAATCACTTGAACCTGGGAGGCGGTTTTGCAGTAAGCTGAGATCATGCCAGTCTGGGCGACACAGTGAGACTGTTTAAAAAAAAAAAATAGCCTGTTTAAAAAAAAAACAAAAAATTAGCTGGGCGTGTTAATGGCAGGCACCTGTAATCCCAGCTATTTGGGAGGCTGAGGCAGAAGAAGCACTTGAACCCGGGAGGCAGAGGTGTCAATGAGCCAAGACTGCACCACTGCACTCCATCCTGGGTGACGGACTCTATCTCAAAAAAATACAATAAAATAAAATTCATTACTCAACTGCCATCGACACCAAATATCATGCTTACGTTTTGTTTTGTTTTATTGAAACAGGGTCTCATTCTGTGAAACCAGACTGAAGGGCAGTGGCAAGATGGGCTCACTGCAGCCTCAACCTCCTAGGTTCAAGTGATCATGCCACCTCAGTCTACTGAGTCCTGGGACTACAGGTGCACACCACTGCACCTGGCTAATTTATGGATTTGGTTTTTTTTCTTGTAGACACAGGGTCTCACGATGTTGCCCAAGCTGATCTCTAACTCCTGGGCTCAAGCAATCTTCCTGCCTCTGCCTCCCGCCAAAGTGCTGGGTTTACAAATCCCATCACTTTGGGAGGCCGAGGTGGGTAGATCACCTGCGATCAGGAGTTAGAGACCAGCCTGGCCAACACGGTGAAACCCCATCTCTACTACAATTACAAAAATTAGTCGGGTGTGGCACAGCGGCTCACACCTGTAATCCCAGTACTTTAGAAGGCCGAGGCGGGCGGATCACGAGGTCAGGAGATTGAGGCCATCCTGGCTAACACGGTGAAACCCTGTCTCTACTAAAAACACAAAAAATTAGCCGGGCACGCTGGCAGGCGCCTGTGGTCCCAGCCACTGAGGAGGCTGACACAGAAGAATGGCGTGAACCCGGAAGGCGGAGCTTGCAGTGAGCCAAGATGGCGCCATTGCACTCGACCCTGGGCCACAGAGTGAGGCTCCCTCTCAAAAACAAAAAAAAAAATTAGCCGGGCGTGGTGGCAGGCACCTGTAATCGCAGTTACTTGGGAGGCTGAAACAGGAGAATCGCTTGAACCTAGGAGGCGGAGGCTGCAGTGAGCCGAGACCGCACCACTGCACTTCAGCCTGGGTGAAAGAGCAAGACTCCTTCTCAAAAAAAAAAAAAAAACCCCAAGTGGGCACAAAAATGATACACATTCGGCCGGCCGCAGTGGCTCACACCTGTAATCCCAGCACTTTGGGAGGCCGAGGCGGGCAGATCACAGGTCAGGAGACGGAGACCATCCTAGCTAACACGTAAAAACCCCGTCTCTACTAAAAATACAAAAAAAAAAAAAAAAAGGCCGGGCGCGGTGGCTCACGCCTGTAATCCCAGCACTTTGGGAGGCCGAGGCGGGCGGATCACAAGGTCAGGAGATCGAGACCACGGTGAAACCCCGTCTCTACTAAAAATACAAAAACTTAGCCGGGCGCGGTTGTGGGCGCCTGTAGTACCAGCTACTCGGGAGGCTGAGGCAGGAGAATGGCGTGAACCCGGGAGGCGGAGCTTGCAGTGAGCCGAGATCGCGCCACTGCACTCCAGCCTGGGCGACAGAGCGAGACTCCGTCTCAAAAAAAAAAAAAAAAAAAAAAAAAAAATTAGCCGGGAGTGGTGGCGGGCGCCTGTAGTCCCAGGTACTCGGGAGGCTGAGGCAGGAGAATGGCGTAAACTCGGGAGGTGGAGCTTGCAGTGAGCGGAGATCGCACCACTGCACTCCAGCCTGGACAACAGAGCGAGACTCCGTCTGGAGAAAAAAAAAAAAAATAAAAGAAAATATACACATTCACGATAGCATCATCCATCTACTTCCCTCGACTTCCACATCCACCACTCTAGTTTGAGCCACCATCATTTCTTTTTTTTTTTTTTTTTTTTGAGACGGAGTCTCGCTTTGTCGCCCAGGCTGGAGTGCAGTGGCCAGATCTCAGCTCACTGCAAGCTCCGCCTCCCGGGTTTACGCCATTCTCCTGCCTCAGTCTCCCGAGTAGCTGGGACTACAGGCGCCCACCACCTCGCCCGGCTAGTTTTTTATATTTTTAGTAGAGACGGGGTTTCACCATATTAGCCAGGATGGTCTCGATCTCCTGACCTCGTGATCCGCCCGTCTCGGCCTCCCAAAGTGCTGGGATTACAGGCTTGAGCCACCGCGCCCGGCCGAGTCACCATCATTTCTGTCCTACAAAACTACAACAGGCTGGATGCAGTGGGTCACACCTGTAATCCCAGCACTTTGGGAAGGCAAGGCATGAGGATCACTTGAGCCCATGAGTTGGAAACCAGCCTGGGCAACAAAGTAAGACTCCATCTGTACAAAAAAATAAATAAAAATTAGCTGGGGCCGGGCGCGGTGGCTCAAGCCTGTAATCCCAGCACTTTGGGAGGCCGAGACGGGTGGATCACGAGGTCAGGAGATCGAGACCATCCTGGCTAACACGGTGAAACCCTGTCTCTACTAAAAAAAATACAAAAAACTAGCCGGGTGAGTTGGCGGGCGCCTGTAGTCCCAGCTACTCGGGAGGCTGAGGCAGGAGAATGGCCTAAACCCGGGAGGCGGAGCTTGCAGTGAGCTGAGATCCGGCTACTGCACTCCAGACCGGGCGACAGAGCGAGACTCCGTCTCAAAAAAAAAAAAAAAAAAAAAAAAAAAAAAAAAATTAGCTGGGTGTGCCAGGCACAGTGACTTACGCCTGTAATCCCAGCACTTTGGGAGGCCAAGGCAGGAGCATCACGAGGTCAGGGGATGGAGACCATCCTGGCTAACATGGTGAAACCCCGTCTCTACTAAAAATACATAAAATTAGCTGAGGCGGGCGGATTACTTGAGGTCAGGAGTTTGAGACCAGCCTGGCCAATATGTGGAAAACCCGTATACAAAATTTACAAAATATACAAAATATATACAAAAATTAGGCCGGGCGTGGTGGCTCACGCCTGTAATCCCAGCACTTTGGGAGGCTGAGGCAGGGAGATCACAAGGTCAGGAGATTGAGACCATCCTGGTTAACATGGTAAAACCCCGTCTCTACTAAAAATACAAAAAATTAGCCGGGCGTGGTGGTGGGTGCCTGCAGTCCTCGCTACTCGGGAGGCTGAGGCAGGAGAATGGCGTGAACCCAGGAGGCAGAGCTTGAGGTGAGCTGAGATCGCGCCACTGCACTCCAGCTTGGGCTAGAGAGCGAGACTCCACCTCAAAACAAACAAACAAACAAAAAAATCAGCCAGGCATGGTGGCACATGCCTGTAGGCCCAGCTACTCGGGAGGCTGATCCTAGAGATCATCCTTGCTCCCATGTTAGGACCTTGGCATTAGTGCTTCCCGCTGCTTCTTCCCTCAACTTCTTGAGGGACACATTCTTTAGGTCCCAGCTCAACTGTCACCTCCTCAGAGAAGTCCATACTGGCCACCTAATTTAAAATAGGTCCACATCCTCTATCTCGAATTATGCTATTTGTTTTTGTTTTTATTGAGATGGGGCCTATGTTGCCCATTGTTTTGATTGACATAGGGCCTCACTACGTTGCCCAAGCTAGTCTCAATCTCCTGGCTCAAGTGATCGTCCAACCTCAGCCTCCCCAGTAGCTGGGATCACAGGCACACATCACTGTGCTAAGCTACACTACTTGTTTATATGTTTGCTGACCCTCCCATTAGAATGTAAACTCCAGAAACCACTGTATCCCTAGAACCAATAACTTCCTTGGCATTTAGGACATACTGTTACTCAAATGGCTGTGAATTAATATACACACCAAAACAAACCTGTGTCCATCAGCAGAATTATAGAAATCTGGTACATAATAAAATAATAATAGCCAACATTTATCTAACATTTACTATGTGCCAAGCACTGTGGGCTCTTTGTATGTATTATGTCAGTTAATTCCCATAAGACTCCATCACACACACATACACACACACAATTAACTGAGTGTTATGGCATATGGTCCCAGCTACTTGTGGGGCTGAGGTGGGAGAATCCCTTGAAACTGGTGGGGGGAGGGGGAGGTTGCAGTGAGCTGAAGATCACATCACTGCACCACTGCACTCCAGCCTGGGTGACAGAGTGAGAAAAAAAATTTTTAGTTGGCTAGGCGCGGTGGCTCAAGCCTGTAATCCCAGCACTTTGGGAGGCTGAGACGGGTGGATCACGAGGTCAGGAGATCGAGACCATCCTGGCTAACACGGTGAAACCCTGTCTCTACTAAAAAATACAAAAAACTAGCCGGGCGAGGTGGTGGGCGCCTGTTGTCCCAGCTACTCGGGAGGCTGAGGCAGGAGAATGGCGTAAACCCGGGAGGCGGAGCCTGCGGTGAGCTGAGATCTGGCCACTGCACTCCAGCCTGGGCGACAGAGCGAGACTCTGTCTCAAAAAAAAAAAAATTTTAGTTGTAATTGTCAAATATCAATAAAAACTCCAGAAACTTGGCCTCAATTTAAGCAACCAAATCTGCTCTAGGAAGCTGCTTCTTTATTCCATTTTAGTTTAATTATTATTTATTTATTTTTGAGACGGAGTTTCGCTCTTGTCACCCAGGCTGGAGTGCCATGGCACGACCTCAGCTCACTGCAACCTCCGCCTCCTGGGTTCAAGTGATTCTCCTGCCTCTGCCTCCCAAGTAACTGGGGTTACAGGCACCCACCACCACACTTGGCTAATTTTTTTTGTATTTTTAGTAGAGATGGGGTTTCACCATGTTGGCCAGGCTAGTCTCGAATTCCTGACCTCAGGTGATCCACCCACCTCAGCCCTTCAAAGTCCTGGGATTACAGGCTGAGTTACTGTGATGGCCTTTACTCTCTTTTAATCCACAACAGTCCCTTCACTTGTTTTTCCCATGAAACTGACTTATGGAAGAAAACTAGGACAACTGTCTTATACAATGCCCCACAATTTGTACATCTTATCAGTCTGCATATTTTCAGGGCTTCCATTTCATAAAGGAACTCCAGTCTCCAGAGTTCTCCTATCCCACCTAGAGCCCTCTTAGAGGCAAGTCAATTTGCTCTGTGGAGCCTCCTTCCTCATCTGAACAGAGAAGGAAATCACTGCCCTTCCTACTCCAGAGAGCTGCTATAAGACTCAGGTGAAGGCTGGGGGCTGTGGCTCACGCCTGTAATCCCAGAAGTTTGGGAGGCCAAGGTGGGTGGATCACCTGAGATCAGGAGTTCACAGCCTGACCAACATGGAGGAATTCCGTCTCTACTAAAATACAAAATTTTACAGCGGGCGTGGTGGCACATGCCTGTAATCCCAGCTACTCGGGAGGCTGAAGCAGGAGAATTGCTTGAACTCAGGAGGCAGGGGTTGTGGTCAGCTGAGATTGCACCATTGCACTCCAGCCTGGGCAACAAAAGCGAAACTCCATCTCAAAAAAAAAAAAAAGAGTCAGGTGAAAATGCCATCCCACTGCTAGGTATATACCCAAATGAAAATCAATCAGGCCTGGTGTGGTGGCTCACGCCTGTAATCCCAACACTTTGGGAGGCCAAGGAGGGCCAATCACCTGAGGCCAAGAGTTTGAGACCAGCCTGGCCAACATAGTAAACCCCATCTCTACTAAAAATACAAAAATTAGCTGGGCGTGGTGGCAGGTGCCTGTAATCCCAGCTATTCCAGAGGCTGAGGCAGGAAAATCGCTTGAACCTGGGAGGCGGAGGTTGTACTGGGCTGAGATCATGCCACTGCCCTCTAGCCTGGGCGACAGAGCGAGACTTGGTCTAAAAAAAAAAAAAAAAAGGTATCTGCACTCCCATGTTTATTACAGCACTCTTCACAATAGCCAAGATTTGAAAGCAACCCATGTGTCTATCAAAAGACAAATGGATAAATAAATTGTGGTACACTTGGGAGGCCGAGGCGGCCGGATAACGAGGTCAGAAGATCAAGACCACAGGGAAACCCCGTCTCTACTAAAAATACAAAAAATTGGCCAGGCATGGTGGCTGGCGCCTGTAGTCCCAGCTACTCGGGAGGCTGAGGCCAGAGAATGGCATGAACCCAGGAGGCGGAGCTTGCAGTGAGCCAAGATCACGCCACTGCACTCCAGCCTGGGGCGACAGAGCGAGCAAAAAAAAAAACAGAAATTGTGGTACACGAGGTCAGGAGATCAAGACCATCCTGGCTAACAAGGTGAAACCCCGTCTCTACTAAAAATACAAAAATTAGCCGGGCGTGGTGGCGGGCGCTTGTAGTCCCAGCTACTCCAAAGCCTGAGGTGGGAGAATGGGGTGAACCCAGGAGGCGGAGCTCGCAGTGAGGTGTGACTGGCCACTACACTCCAGCCTGGGCGGCAGGGGGAGACTCTGTCTCAAGGCCAGGCGCGGTGGCTCACGCCTGTAATCCCAATACTTTGGGAGGCCAAGGCGGGCAGATCACGAGGTCAGGAGATGGAGACCATCCTGGCTAACACGGTGAAACCCCCTCTCTACTAAAAATACAAAAAGTAGCCGGGTGTGGTGGCAGGCGCCTGTAGTCCCAGCTACTGGGGAGGCTGAGGCAGGAGAACTACAGGAACCTGGGAGGCGGAGCTTGCGGTGAGATGGCGCCACAGCACTCCAGCCTGGGCGACAGAGTGTCTGTCTCAACAACAACAAAAAAAAGAAAGAAATCCTGGTACAAAGGCTGGGCATGGCGGTTCACACCTCTAATCCCAGCACTTTGAAGGGAGGCAGGAGGATTATTTGAGCCCAGGAGCCCGAGACTAGCCTGGTGCAACCCCACCTCTACTAAAATATTGGCTGGGCTTGTGGCACATGGTGTAGTCACAACTACTGGGAGGCTGAGGTGGGAGGATCACCTGCGCCCAAGTGGTCAAGGCTGAAGTGAGCTGTGATCACACCATTGCACTCTAGTCTGGGCAACAGAAGGAGACCCTGCCTACAAAAAAAAAAAAAAAGGAACGAGATACTGTCATTTACAACGACATGGAAGGAACTGGAGGTTATCATGTTAAGTGAAATAAGTCAGGCATAGAAAGACAAACTTTGCACGCTCTCACTTATTTATGGGAACTAAAAAAAAATTAAAACAATTGAACTTATGCAGATAGTAGACTGATGGTTACCAGAGGCTAGGAAGGATAGTGGGGGGTAGAGGGGTACAAAAATATAATACAATGAATAAGATCTGGTATTTGATAGCATAACAGGGTGACTAGTTAACAATAATTTGTTGTACATTTCAAAGTAACTAAAATAATATAATTGGATTGTTTGTAACACAAAGGATAAGTGCTTAAGGTGGTGGATACCCCATTTACCCTCATGTGATTATTACCCATTGTATGCCTGTATCAAAGTATCTCACATACCCCCAAAATATATACACCTACTATTTACTCACACACAAAAAATGTTTAATTTCTTAAAGACTTCACTGAAAATGGACATAAAAACACTTTAAGGCCGGGCGCGGTGGCTCAAGCCTGTAATCCCAGCACTTTGGGAGGCCGAGACGGGCGGATCACGAGGTCAAGAGATCAAGACCATCCTGGCTAACACGGTGAAACCCCGTCTCTACTAAAAAATACAAAAACTAGCCGGGCGAGGTGGCAGACGCCTGTAGTCCCAGCTACTCGGGAGGCTGAGGCAGGAGAATGGCGTAAACCCGGGAGGCGGAGCTTGCAGTGAGCTGAGATCCGGCCACTGCACTCCAGTCTGGGCGACACAGGGAGACTCTGTCTCAACAAAAAAAAAAAAAAAAAAAAAAACACTTTAATAAACTCTCTAAGACTGTCTAAAAATAGAGTACAAATTACAAATAACCTCTTCCATCCCTCCTACAACCCCCAGCCAGTCCTTTTCATGTTCTCCATCAAATTCAGTACAGCTCCACTCCCTCAGAATAATTCCCACCTCCCACAAATTCCATGCCCTGACCTTGACTTGTCCCTTAGGTCATCTACCACTCAGAGGCCCCCCATCCATTCTTCACTGCTTCTCAGAAAAATCATCCCTATCCCTGTGAAAGTTCCCTAACTACATTCCAGTTTAAATCTCACCAACTTTGCCCCACTTCAAACAAAACTATCTACTGCCACAAACCCCTTCGATTAACCCTTCCAGGACTTTAGAATCCCCTCCTCAACCCTTTAGGACCTCATAACACCCCAAGCTTCCTCAAAGTTTCCTCCAACTCACATAAAACCTCTTTCCACTCCATCCAGAAAATAGCAGTCCCTAAAATCAATGCAGCCCACCTATGTCCACAGGCATATTCGCATCACTTAATTCCCAATCTATTCCAGGTGGCTTCAACCTTCCCACCAATGTTAATGCCTCATGATGACATCCCCGACCTCATCAAAGACCCCACAGATCTGAAATGAGCCTGAGGTAATTCCCATCCCACCACTGCACACTCCAAAACCTCCTGAAAGCTCCCACCCCCTCAAACTAAATTCTCCTGACGTGTCTGCTTCCCCAACCCCTCCATTAATTCTATACACTGTACTCACACAATGCCCACCATCACCCAAATTTTACCTCTGAACTCAACCCCTCACGTATTTCTACTTAGTTGTATAAAAAAACAAATCTGGGCAGGGCATGGTGGCTCACGCCTGTAATCCCAGCACTTTGGGAGATCGAGGCAGGTGGATCACAAGGTCAGGAGATCGAGACCATCCTGGCTAACACAGTGAAACCCCGTCTCTACTAAAAATACAAACAAACAAAAAAGCCAAGCATGGTGGCGGGCGCCTGTAGTCCCGGCTACTCGGGAGGCTGAGGCAGAAGAATGGCGTGAACCTGGGAGGCGGAGCTTGCAGTGAGCCAAGATCATGCCACTGCACTCCAGCCTGGGCTAGAGCGAGACTCCGTCTCAAAAAAAAAAAAAAATCTGAAACCTAAAAGAGAACTGACTTTTCCCTGACCCCACCAAACCTACAGCTCCCCATATCTTTCAAAATGGCAATTCCATCATTCCAGGTGCTCAAGCCAAAAACAGTGGTGTCATACTGGATTTCTGTCCCAAATCCTGTTCCCTCTTCTACCTTCAAAACATATATATATCCAGAATATATATATATTTGACCTCTTCTCTTGAGTTTCAAGCTACCAATATTTTTGTCTCAACTAGATTACTGCAACAGTCCAGCCAGAATCTTTACTTCATTTCTGCCAGGAATGGAAACACAAACCAGGCCAGGCGCAGTGGCTCACGCCTGTAATGCCAGCACTTTAGGAGGCCAAGGCAGGCGGATCACGAGGTCAGGAGATGGAGACCATCCTGGCTAACACAGTGAAACCCTGTCTCTACTAAAAATACACAAGATTAGCCGGGTGTGGTGGCAGGTGCCTATAGTCCCAGCCACTCAGGAGGTTGAGGCAGGAGAATCGCTTGAACCTGGCAGGCGGTGGTTGCAGTGAGCCAAGACTGAGCCATTGCACTCCAGCCTGGGCGACAGAGCGAGACTCCATCTCAAAACAAAAAAAAACAAACAAAACAAAACAAAACAAAAAAACCCACAGATCATGTTACTCCCACACTCAAAACACTCCAACAGGTTTTCCCCACACACTTAGAATAAAAGTTACTCAACTCATTTGGTTCTTGCCACCTTATTTCTCTAATTTGACGATCATGCCTGGGCCTCTGGGAATTTGCACTTGCTGTTCTCTCTGCTAGGAAAGTTCTCCTAGATGATCACAAGGCTTTTTCCCTTCTTAAGAGGCTCAATGTTACCTCTTCAGAGCCCTTTCCCAGCCAACCTATCAAAACAACCCTCCCACTTCACCATCCTTTAATGACTGACACATATGTACACATTTGTGGAATTTTTTTTTTTTTTTTGAGACAGGGCCTCCTCACTCTGTCACCCAGGCTGGGGTGTAGTGGCGCGACCACGGCTTACTGCAACCTCCGCCTCCTGGGGGCTCAGGTGATGCTCCCACCTCAACCTCCAGACTAGCTGGGACTATAAACTCATGCCGCCATGCCTGGCTAATTTTTGTATTTTTGTAGAGACTGGGTTTGGCAACGTTACCCAGGCTGGTCTCAAACTCCTGGACTCAAGAGATCCCCTCCCCCCAACTCAGCCTCCCAAAGTGCTGGGATTACAGGTGTGAGCCACTGCGTCCCGGGTAAGTAAAAATATTGATCGGTGAGGCCAGGCATGGTGGCTCAGGCCTGTAGTCCCAGCATTTTAGGAGTCTGAGCTGGGGGGAGATCTCTTGAGGCCAAGGATCGCTTGAGCTTGGAAGTTCAAGACCAGTCTGGGCAACGTGGCAAAACCCCATCTTACAAAAATATATATATAAATATTAGTCGGGGCCGGGCGCGGTGGCTCAAGCCTGTAATCCCAGTACTTTGGGAGGCCGAGATGGGCGGATCACGAGGTCAGGAGATCGAGACCATCCTGGCTAACACGGTGAAACCCCGTCTTTACTAAAAAATACAAAAAAAAACTAGCCAGGCGAGGTGGCGGGTGCCTGTAGTCCCAGCTACTCGGGAGGCTGAGGCAGGAGAATGGCGTGAACCCGGGAGGCGGAGCTTGCAGTGAGCTGAGATCTGGCCACTGCACTCCAGCCGGGGCGACAGAGCGAGACTCCGTCTCAAAAAAAAAAAATAATAAATAAATAAATAAATATTAGTCGGATGATGTGGTGGGGTGCGCCTGTAGTCCCAGCTACTTGGGAGGCTTAAGAGGGAATATCACTTGAGACTTGGAGGTCGAGGCTACAGTGAACTGTGATCCCATCACTGCACTCCAGCCTGGGCGACAAAGAGGAGAAAAAAAAAAAAAAGAAAAAAAAGCCGGGCACAGTGGCTCAAGTCTGTAATCCCATCACTTTGGGAGGCAGTGGCGGGCAGATCAGTTGAGGTCCGGAGTTCCAGACCAGCCTGGCCAACATGGTGAAAACCTGTCTCTACTAAAAATACAAAAATTAGCCGGGTGTGGTGGCGTGAGCCTGTAATCCCAGCATTCGGGAGGCCGAGGCGGGTGGATCACTTGAGGTCAGCAGTTCGAGACCAGTCCGGTCAACATGGCGAAACCCCATGTCTACTAAAAATACAAAAATTAGCCGGGCGTGGTGGCGGGCCCCTATAATCCCAGCTACTCGGGAGGCTGAGGCAGGAGAATCGCTTGAATCCGGGAGGCGGAGCTTGCAGTGAGCTGAGATCGCGCCACTGCACTCCAGCCTGGGCGACAAGGGAGAGACTCCGTCGAAAAAGAAAAGAAAAGAAAAGAAAAGAAAACCCCATCCCTAAGCTACTCCACAATGCCCAAACTATGTCTCCTGTCTTACCAAGGTACAGCCCCATACCAGACACAAGCAACCTTTTCCGGAGCCTACTGCCGTCCCCCTCCAGACTCTCCGAGCCTCTCAAGAGTTCCATTTGACATAACTTGCTCCAAAACTCCTCAAAACCCGCATTCTTTCAGCCTGGCCCGCCCCTGAGCACCCACAAGAATGTAAGCTCCCGTCGGCCCGGTTGGCCAGTCCAGTCTCCCCCGTATCCAGCACGGAACCGGGTCCCACACCATCGAATGAATGAACTATGTCCTTCACCTCACCCCTTCCACGTACCCCAGCCCCTCTTATCCCCTAACCGCGACCTAAATCCCACAATCACCGCTTTCGGGCCTCGGATTTCCTGAGTTTGAATTCTCCCGCTCCCTCAGGACTCCCCAATCAGAGCCCCCTTCAGAGCTCCCATCCTTCGGAACGGCTCTCCCAACCACTTCCCAGACCTTCCAGAAACATCCCCAATCAACTCCTCTAGTTCCCTCAGGAGCGAGACGATCCCGGGGCACATAATTCCCGCCTCCTCCCTTCAAATCACACCTTCCCGCTCCTTCCGGGCCGCAAACGCCTCAGACTAGACGCCCCCTCCAGACCCTCGGCGCCTCAAGCCGCGCCGGCGCTGACCGTTTCTGGGCCTCCAGTCCCCACAGGCGGATCTGCCGGTCATACTGCGCCGCCTCCTCCTCGCTGATGCCGCCGCCAGCCTCCTCCTTCTCCACCATGGCGCCGGCTCTTCCTGCCTCAGCTCACGTCCCGCTCACGCCAACCGCCCGCCAGCCCCGCGCGCCACCAACCTCCGCCGGCAGCACACCCGGGGTGCTTCTGCGCGTGCGCAGACCCCCTCCCACGCCTGCGCAGTACCTCGTCCAAGGAGCCTGGGACCAAAAGTACCTCACGAGACTCAAAGGCGGTCCGGCAACTGCATGTCACGTGACGGAGGGTCCAACCAATCCTAGCCCCAAAAATGGCGCCGGTTAAGGCCCCGAGGGCGTTGCCCAGGTGGTCACTTATGAGGCGCTTAAATTCTGCAAATATTTAAGGCGTGCATACTGAGATCCCAGCAATAGGGATGTTGTAAAATAGGGTATTGAGTAAAATCGACAAAGCCCTGTCCTCATGGAGTTTACGATCCAGTGAGAAAAACCCAAAGAGAAATAAATATAAACCCAGCGATGACAAATGCTTTGGAGAAAAATAAAGCAGGACATGGGGCTACAGAGTAACAGGGGTGGTCAGGGAAGGCTTATCAGAGGTGACATTGAACTGTCAATTTTCTTTTTTTTTTTCATACAGATGAGGTCCCGCTGTGTTGCCAAGGCTGGTCTCGAAATCCTGGTCTCAAGCTATCCTCCCGCCTCTGCCTCCTAAAGTGCTGGGATTACAGGCATCAGCCACTGTTCCCAGGCTTTCATGTCCCTACTATGCGTTGCACTTTGTGCCCAGCCCTGGACATACAATAATAATAAAAAATGGACACATCTCTGCTTTGGAGGCAGTCACGGCCCAGTGGGAGAGAGAAGCATTGAGAAAACAGGAATAGGCCAGGCGCGGTGACTCACGCCTGTAATCTCAGCACTTCGGAGGGCCGAGGCAGGCAGATTAGTTGAGATCAGGAGTTCGAGAGCAGCCTAGCTAACATGGCGAAATCCCGTCTGTACTAAAAATAAAAAAAAAAACAAAAAAACAGCAGAGCATGGTGGCTCACACCTGTAGTCCCAGCTACTTGGGAGGCTGAGGCAGGAGAATCGCTTGAACCCAGGAGTTGGAGCTTGTAGTGAGCCAAGATCATGTCAGCACTCCAGCCTGAGATAGAGCGAGACTCGGTCTCAAAAAAATAAATAAATAAAATAAAAATAACAGAAAAGAAAACACGGATGGCCCCAGGTGGGCAATATAGTGAAACGCCATCTCTATTCAAAATGCAAAAATTAGCTTGGTGTGGTGGCACTGAGCCTATAGTCCCAGCCACGTGGGAGGCTGAGGTGGGAGGATTTCTGATGTTAGAATCATAGGCTTTTTAGCAGGGCACAGTGGCTCATGCCTGTAATCCCAGCACTTTCGGAGGCTGAGGAGGGCAGATCACGAGGTCAGGAGTTTGAGACCAGCCTGGCCAAGATGGTGAAACCCCCTCTCTACTAACAATACAAAAATTAGCCGGGTGTGGTGGCATGCCCATAGTCTCAGCCAATTGCCAGGCCGAGGCAGGAGAATTGTTTGAACTGGGAGGCAGAGGTTGCAGTGAACCAAGATCCTGCTACTGCACTTCAGTGTGGGCGACAGAGACTCTCATCTCAAAAAAAAAAAAAAAAGCCACCACGCCCATCTATTTTTTTTTTTTTTTTTTTGAGACAAGAGTCTCTGTCGCCCACACTGAAGTGCAGTGGCTCAATCTCCACTCACTACAAGCTCCACCTCCCAGGTTCACGCCATTCTCCTGCCTCAGCCTCCTGTGTAGCTGGGACTACAGGCGCCTGCCACCATGCCGGGCTAATTTTTTAGTGAAGACCAGGTTTCACCGTGTTAGCCAGGATGGTCTCGATGTCCTGACCTCATGATCCGCCCATCTCGGCCTCCCAAAGTGCTGGGATTACAGGCTTGAGCCACCGTACCGGGCCTAATTTTTGTATTTTTAGTAGAGACAGGGTTTCACCATAGTGGCCAGGCTGATCTCGAACTCCTGACATCAAGTGATCCACCCACCTTGGCCTCCCAAAGTGCTGGGATTACAGGCGCGAGCCACCACACCTGGCGGAATCATGTATTTTTATTTAAGAATTGGCATCTGGCGTGGTGGCTCACGCCTGTAATCCCACCTAAGCACTTTAGAAGACTGAGGTAGGAGAATCACTTGAGACCAGGAGTTCAAGACCAGCCTGGGCAACATGACAAGACCCCTGTCTCTACAAAAAAAAAAAAAAAAATTTTATTAGCTGGGTGTGGTGGCGCATGCCTGTAGTCCCAGCTACTTGGGAGGCTAAGGTGGAAGAATCCTTGAGCCCAGGCGTTGGAGGCTGCAATGAGGTATGATGGCACCACTGCACTCCAGCCTGGACAACAGACCTTGTCTCAAAAAAAAAAACAAAAGGTGCCTAAGATGTTTTTCAGATCCTGAATTCCAGCAGAACAGCTGATGCCAACCAGTGTGAAGACCCCAGAGAGGAACCAAATTGACAGGAGAATAGAGTTTCTTCAACTCCCTGTTTCATTACTTCACCCTGCACTCAACCAACCAACGATCCCCACACTTCAACCCACTCCAAAACCCTTAAAAAGCCCTGAACTCCCTGGGGAGGTGGATTCGTGGTTTCCTTCCATCTCCTCCCTTGGTTTTCAGTGGCCCTATGATTAAACCTCTTTCTCTGCTGCAACCTGGTGTCTCCCACTATTGACTTGCTGCAAGTATGGGGCAAAGGACCTATAATGGCTGAAAAACTTTCAACAGGCCAGGCACAGTGGCTCATGTCTGTTATCCCAACACTTTGAGAGGATCACTTGAGGCCAGCAGTTTGAGACACAGCCAGACCCCATCTCTACAAAAAAATATATAAAAATTAGGCCGGGCACGGTGACTCATGCCTGTAATCCCAGCACTTTGTGAGGCAGTGACAGGAGGATCACCTGAGGTCAGGAGTTCGAGACCAGCCTGGCCAACATGGTGAAACCCCGTCTCTACTAAAAATACAAAAATTAGCCAGGTGTGGTGGTGTGCGCCTGTAATCCCAGCTACCCAGCAGGCTGAGGGGAGAGAATCACTGGAACCTGGGAGGGTTGGGAGTTCAAGACCATCCTGACCAAAGTGGAGAAACCCTATCTCTACTAAAAATTAGGCTGGGCGCGGTGGCTCACGCCTGTAATCCCAGCACTTTGGGAGGCTGAGGCGGGCGGATCACGAGGTCAGGAGATTGAGACCATCCTGGCTAACACGTGAAACCTCCTCTCTACTAAAAATACAAAAAAAAATTAGCTGGACATGATGGCGGGCGCTTGTAATCCCAGCTACTCAGGAGGCTGAGGCAGGACAATGGCGTGAACCCGGGAGGCAGAGCTTGCAGTGAGCTGAGATCCTGCCACTGCACTCCAACCTGGGCGACAGAGTGAGACACTGTCTCAGGAAAAAAAAAAAAAAAAAATTAGCCAGGCATGGTGGCACATGCCTATAATCCTAGCTACTTGGGAGGCTGAGGCAGGAGAATCGCTTGAACCTGGGAGGTGGAGGTTGCAGTGAGCCAAGATTGTGCCATTGCACACCAGCCTGGGCAACAAGAGCAAAACTCTGTCTCAAAGAAAAAAAAGAAAGAAAGAAAGTAATCCTGAAGGTCTACGGCATATAGTAATTCGTAATTGGTTAGGGAGTGACCCGGGTTCTTACCCGTGCCTATGCCGTAACTCTTGTAAAATGATCACTTTGTGAAAAAGAGCCCTGGAAATAAAGCTAATTGCTGCGCAAATTATTTTATCCTGTACTTGTAGACTCATTAAAGGTCTAAAAGTGTCTCCCTTTCCTCTCCTCACTTCTACTTTTTTATAATTTCTGGGAAAAATTAAATGTGATGGTATAGTCTCATGTTTGGAAACATACATCCTTTTTTAAAAAAACATTTTTATTGGTCAGGTGCAGTGGCTCACGCCTGTAATCCCAGCACTTTTGGAGGCCGAGGCAGGCGGATCACAAGGTCAGGAGATCAGGACCATCCTGGCTAACATAGTGAAACCCCGTCTCCACTAAAAAGAAAAAGCAAAAAAAAATTTAGCCGGGCGTGGTGGCGCAAATCTGAGGCAGGAGAACGGGTTGAATCTGGGAGGCAGAGGTTGTAGTGAGCTGAGATTGTGCCACTGCACTCCAGTCTGGCTACAGGTCGAGAATCCTTCTCAAGAAAAAAAAAAAAAGAGAGAGAGAGACATTTTTATTGAGGTGAAATTCACATAATATAAAATTAGGCAGCATTTTGAAGTGCACAATTCAGTGGCCTTTAGTACTTTCACCATATTATACAACCACCACCTCAATCTAGTTCCAAAATACTTTCAGCCGGGCGCGGTGGCTCACGTCTGTAATCCCAGCACTTTGGGAGGCTAAGGCAGGCAGATCATGAGGTCAGGAGATCAAGACCATCCTGGCTAACACGGTGAAACCCTGTCTCTACTAAAAACGCAAAAAATTAGCTAGGCGTGGTGGCGGGCGCCTGTGGTCCCAGCTACTGGGGAAGCTGAGGCAGGAGAATGGCGTGAACCCGAGAGGCAGAGCTTGCAGTGAGCTGAGATCGCACCACTGCACTCCAGCCTGAAGCAACAGAGCAAGACTCCATCTCAAAAAAAAAAAAAAAATTTCATAATCCCAAGAGTGGTGGCTTAAATCTTTTAAATGGCCAGGAGTCAACTATGACCTTGCTATGTAAACAATTTCAAAAGAACTGTACAGTTCAGTGTTACAGCTTAGCATAATTTAGTATAAACTGTCTTTTCCCCACTTTTTAAGAGCTACCATTAACTTTATTCATTAGTTGATTATTAACTAGGAATGCTATATTGCAGAACATCTTGGCATGTCTGGTCCTTGTCCTCTAGTCCCAGTAACAAACCCCTCACCATTATGATGATGAAAAAAGGTAAGTTCCCAAAACGATCCCAAGGAAGCACCACTGTTCCCTTGAGAACCAGATGACAACCAAAAATAAGTCCTTAATTTTCCTTAATAATTTCCAAAATGTCCTCTAGGGGGCAACATTATCCCTTCAGAACCAGGTAGATGAATCACTCCTCTTCCAGCCTGGATCTCAGTACCTCTCACCTCCTCAAAGACTCTGCCATTGGATTAGCAAGGAAGAAAGGGAAAAAAGCTATAGCTTGCTGGTAGGGAGGCTCCAACACAATGGAATGCCTCTCTTTGGCCAATGGTCTCCTCCTTTGTTCTCCAGGTGTCTCCAGGGGTTGGTGCCAAATGGTAGTACTTCTTCCACACTCTGGAGGAACTTCTGTGAGAATGCCTCCTCGTTCACAGTGCGAATAACCCTCCCAACAGCCATCCCAGAAACTAGAGAAAAAAACAGGTCTTTCATCAGCATAATAATGTACTGGCCGTTTGCAGTGACTCACACCTGTAATCCCACCACTTTGGGAGACCGAGGTAGGAAAATCACTTAAGGTCAGGTGTACAAGACCAGCCTGGGCAACATAGGGAGACCCCCTTCTCTACAAAAAAGAAAAAATTCTGTCCGGCCGTGGTGGCTCACGCCTGTAATCACAGCACTTTGGGAGCCCAAGGCAGGCAGATCATGAGGTCAGGAGTTTGAGACCAGCCTGGCCAACATGGTGAAACCCCATCTCTACTAAAAATACAAAAATTGGCCAGGTGCGGTGGCTCATGCCTGTAATCCCAACCCTTTGGGAGGCTGAGGCAGGCGGATCACGAGGTCAGGGAATTGAGACCATCCTGGCTAACACGGTGAAACCTCGTCTCTACTAAAAATACAAAAAAAAAAAAAAAAAAAAAATTAGCCTGGCATGGTGGCAGACGCCTGTAGTCCTAGCTACTCGGGATGTTGAGGCAGAAGAATGGTGTGAACCCAGAAGGCGGAGCTTGAAGTGAGCAGAGATCGTGCCACTGTACTCCAGCCTGGGCAACAGAGTGAGACTCCATCTCAAAAAAAAAAAATTTATTAGGCATGGTGGTGTGCACCTGTGGTCTCAGCTACTCGAGAGGCTAACACTGGAGGATCACTTGAGCCAATGAGGCGGAGGCTGCAGTGATCTGTGATTGTGCCACTGTACCTTAGCCTGGACGACAGAGCAAGACCCTGTTTCATAATAATTAAATAATTATAATAATAATATCGATGTACCAAGAGCAGAAAGAAACAAGTACCATGGAAGTATTAGCTGACTTACATGCATTTGAGGAAATTCAATTAAAAAAAACTACAGGGGGCCGGGCGCGGTGGCTCAACCCTGTAATCCCAGCACTTTGGGAGGCCGAGACGGGCGGATCACGAGGTCAGGAGATTGAGACCATCCTGGTTAATACGGTGAAACCCCGTCTCTACTAAAAAGTACAAAAAAACTAGCTGGGCGAGGTGGCGGGCGCCTGTAGTCCCAGCTACTCGGGAGGCTGAGGCAGGAGAATGGTGTGAACCCGGGAGGCGGAGCTTGCAGTGAGCTGAGATCTGGCCACTGCACTCCAGCCTGGGCGACAGAGCGAGACTCCGTCTCAAAAAAAAAACAAAACAAAAAAAAAAAAAAACAAAAAAACAAAACTACAGGGACCTGCCAGCCCAGAGATATTTTGGAGGTCCCAGAGAAGAGTTATGTTAGAATTTTATTTTTTCCTAAATACAGGGCAAACTGCTGAAACTTTCATCCCCTACCCACCCATCCTTTAATGGAAAAGGTGGTAAGAAAAAGCCCTTTGAAATGTTGGGGGCCGGGCGCAGTGGCTCACGCCTATAATCCCAGCACTCTGGGAGGCCGAGGTGGGCGGATCACGAGGTCAGGAGATCGATACCATCCTGGCTAACACAGTGAAACCCCGTCTCTACTAAAAAATACAAAAAATTAGCTGGGTGTCGTGGCGGGCGCCTGTAGTCCCAGCTACTCGGGAGGCTGAGGCAGCAGAATGACGTCAACCCGGGAGGCAGAGCTTGCAGTGAGCCGAGATCGTGCCACTGCACTCCAGCCTGGGGCAACAGAGCGAGACTCCGTCTCCAAAAAAAAAAAGAAAAAAAAAGAAAGAAATTTTGGGGGCAGCTTGTATCATGGCCGGGAGACCTGCTCCTCTCACTCTTCAGCAAAGAAAACTGTAAGGCTGGTGGAGCCCAGTGCAAGGGGAGATTCTCTAGTCTGTCCAGGATGTGGTGCAATCAACTCTACCATTTAGGTTTTATAACCAAGCAGATGCACAAAATATGTGCGTGCAGTACAATACACTGTTCTTTTTCTTTCTTCTTTTCTTTTTTTTTTTTTTTTTTTTTAGACAGAGTCTCACTCTGTTACCCAGGCTGGAGTGCAGTGGCACAATTTCAGCTCACTGCAATCTCCACCTCCCAGGTTCAAGTGATTCTCACGCCTCAGCCTCCCGAGTGGCTGGGATTACAGGCGTGCGCCATGACGCCCAGCTGAATTTCTTGTATTTTTAGTAGAAATGGAGTTTCGTCATGTTGGTCAGGCTGGTCTCAAACTCCTGACCTCAAGTGATCTGCGCACCTTGGAATCCCAAAGTGCTGGGATTACAGGCACGAGCCACCTCGCCTGGCCCTGTCTTTTCTTCTATTATGGACATTTGAGCAGTTCCCAGTTAGGGGCATTTTTTGTTTGTTTGTTTGTTTGTTTGTTTGTTTTTTGAGACGGAGTCTCGCTCTGTCGCCCAGGCTGGAGTTCAGTGGCATGATCTTGGCTCACTGCAACCTCCGCCTCCTGGATTCAAGCGATTCTCCTGGCTCAGCCTCCCGAGGAGCTGGGGTTATAGGTGCCCACCACCATGTCCAGCTAATTTTTGTATTTTAGTAGAGACAAGGTTTCACATGTAGGTCAAGCTGGTCTCGAACTCCTGAACTCAAATGATCTGCCCTCCTAGGCCTCCCAAAGTGCTGGGATTACAGGTGAGAGCCACCATGCCTGGCCATTTAGGGACTATTTCTTTTCTTTTCTGTTTTTTGTTTCGTTTTGTTTTCTGGCTCACTGCAACCTCCGTCTCCTGGACTCAAGTGATCCTTCTCCTTCAACCTCCCAAGTAGCTGTGACTGCAGGCATAAACCACCATGCTTTGTTAATTTTTGTATTTTTTGTAGAGACAGGGACTCGGTATGTTGCCCTACTGGTCTCAAACCTCTAGGCTCAAGCAATCTTTCTGCCTCGGCCTCCCAAAGTGCTGGGGTTACAAGCATGAGCCACTGTACCCAGCCCAAAGTGGTTAGTTGTTTTATTTATTTATTTATTTTTTTATTAGACGGAGTCTCACTCTGTCGCCCAGGCTGGAGTGCAGTGGCACCATCTCAGCTCACTGCAAGCTCCGCCTCCTGGGTTCACACCATTCTCCTGCCTCAGCCTCCCGAGTAGCTGGGACTACAGGCACCCGCCGCCACGCCTGGCTAATTTTTTGCATTTTTAGTAGAGATGGGGTTTCACCGTGTTAGCCAGGATGGTCTCGATCTCCTGACCTCGTGATCCGCCCACCTCGGCCTCCCAAAGTGCTGGGATTACAGGCATGAGCCACTGCGCCTGGCCCCAAAATGGTTATTTAAAGTCACGGCAGTGTAAGAGCATTCCAATCATTCCACATAATCATGTAATACCTGCTTTAGTCACACCGTGGAATACTATCCAGAAATGAGAATGAATGAACTATAACTATATGCTATAAATATAATGTGGAATGAAAGAAGCCAGATACAAAAGAGTACATATTATACATTCAATTTTTATGAGAAAATTAAGACAAATTAAGAGAATATTTATGTATGTGGCTAGAAGTTAGAATGGTGATTGCTTTAGAAGGAGCAGTGACTATATGGGAACAGGATGGGGACTCTGCTCGCCTTCTAATTTTCTTTTTTTTTTTTTTTTTTTTTTGAGACGGAGTCTGGCTCTGTCACCCAGGCTGGAGTGCAGTGGCGCGATCTCGGCTCACTGCAAGCTCCGCCTCCCGGGTTTACGCCATTCTCCTGCCTCAGCCTCCCGAGTAGGTGGGACTACAGGCGCCCGCCACCTTGCCCGGCTAGTTTTTTTTGTATTTTTTAGTAGAGACGGGGTTTCACCGTGTTAGCCAGGATGGTCTCGATCTCCTGACCTCGTGATCCGCCCGTCTCGGCCTCCCAAAGTTCTGGGATTACAGGCTTGAGCCACCGCGCCCGGCCAGCCTTCTAATTTTCTGTTTCTTGATTTAGCTGCTGGTTATATAGAACATTCACTTTGCGTAAATGTGTCAAGCTGCATACCTGTGATTATATACTTTTTCTGTACATATGTTATTCTTCAATAAAAAATAGCCCAAGGCTGATGAGGGCGGATCACCTGAGGTCAGGAGTTCAAGACCAGCCCGGCCAACATGTTGAAACCCTGTCTCTACTAGAAATACAAAAATTAGCCGGGTGTGGCTGCGGGCGCCTATAGTCCCAGCTACTCAGGAGGTTGAGGTAGGAGAATCACTTGAACTTGGGAGGTGGAGGTTGCAGTGAGCCGAGATGTGTCACTGCACTCCAGCCTGGGCCACAGAGCAAGACTGTCTCAAAAAAAAAAAAAAATCCACAATAAAAATGAAATAAAATAGGGATATATATGTGTGTATGTGTGTGTATGTGTATCTATCTATCTATCTACATATATATACATTTTCTGTTTTTTGATACAGAATCTTGCTCTGTCACTCAGACGTGGAGTGCAGTGGTACCATCTCGGCTCACTGAAACCTCTACTTCCAGGGTTCAAGTGATTCTTGTGCCTCAGCCTCCCAAATAGCTGGGATTACAAGCATAAGCCACCGCACCTGGCTAAGAGTCATGTTTTTAACTTTTAAAATGTGTCCCTGGTCGGTCACAGTGGCTCATGCCTATAATCCCAACACTTTGGGAGGCCGAGGCAGGCAGATCAGGAGGTCAGGAAATTGAGACTATCCTGGCCAATATGGTGAAACCCCGTCTCTACTTAAATTACAAAAGTTAGTCAGGCGTGGTGATGGGCGCCTGTAATCCCAGCTACTCAGGAGGCTGAGGCAGGAGAATCGCTTGGACCTGGGAGGCGGAGGTTGCAGTGAGCGGAGATCCCACCACTGCACTCCAGCCTGGGCGAGAGAACAAGACTCTGTCTCAAAAAAAAAAAAAAAAAAAAAAAGTCCCCAGGCTGGGCATGGTGGCTCATGCCAGCAATCCCAGCACTTTAGAGGCTGATGAAGGCAGATCACTTGAGCTCAGGAGTTCAAGACCAGCCTGGGCAATATAGTGAAACCCCATCTCTACCAAAAATTCAAAAAATTAGCTGGACGTGGTGGCACGACCTGTGGTCTCAGCTACTCAGGACGCTGAGGCAGGAGGACTGCTTGAGCCTAGGAGGTCCATGATGTAGTGAGCCATGATTGTGCCACTGTCCTCCAGCCTGGGTGACAGAATGAGACCCTGTCTCAAAGAACAAACACATACACATGACTCTCATACAAAAACAGGGTGAGCAGATGTCAAAGATGTTATTGAACTCATTAATGATGAAAGCAGCAGAAAAATAGAGATGGTTGAAAGAAGGAGCAATGGATATTCTAGAGCGTGTTGGGGGCAGTAAGAATGTTGCAATTATGTTGGGAAATTGGATACAAAACTGGTAAATTTCTTTCAGGCTTGTCTGTTATGCCAGAGCAGTTATTCCAAAGGAGAATCTTATGCAAATTACTATCTAACTTTACTGAGTCTAGACACTAATCAACAGCTAAATAGTAAGTTAGCTGGGTGCAGTGGCTGACACTTGTAATCCCAACATTTTGGGAGACTGAAGTGGGAGGATCACTTGAGGTCAGATGTTTGAGACCAACCTGGGCAATATAGGGAGACCTCACCTCTACTACAACGCAAAAAAAATTAGCATGGTGGTGCACACCTGTAGTCCCAGCTACTCAGGCAGCTGAGGCAGGAGGACTGTTTGAGCCCAGGAGGTCAAGGTTGCAGTGAGCTATGATAGTGCCACTGCATGATAGCCTGAGGCACAGAGCAAGACTCTACTTGAAAATAAATAGTTGGCTGGGCACGGTGGCTCACACCTGTAATCCCAGCACTTTGGGAGGCCGAGGCGGGTGGATCACGAGGTTAGGAGATGGAGACCATCCTGGCTAACACGGTGAAACCCCGTCTCTACTACAAATAAAAAAAAATAGCCGGGTGTGGTGGTGGGCGTCTGTAGTCCCAGCTACTCGGGAGGCTGAGGCAGGAGAATGGCGTAAACCCAGGAGGCGGAGCTTGCAGTGAGGTGAGATCCGGCCACTGTACTCCAGCCTGGGCCACAAAGCAAGACTGTCTTGGGGAAAAAAAAAAAAATAAGAAAGAAAATAAACAGTTACAAGAGCATCCAAAAGGTAGGAGAGAGGGAAAGGAACAGGAAATTGACAGAAAGTAGCGAAAGTTGCCAGGCGCAGTGGCTAATACCTATAATCCCAGCACTTTGGGAGGCTAAGGTTGGCGGATCACCTGAGGTCAGGAGTTCGAGACCAGCCTGGCCAACATGGTGAAACTCTGTCTCTACTAAAAGTATAAAAATTAGCCGGATGTGGTGGCAAGTGCCTGTAATCCTAGCTACTAAGGAGGCTGAGGCAGGAAAATCGCTTGAATCTGGGAGGCAGAAGTTGCAGTGAGCCAAGACCGTGCCATTGCATTTTAGCCTGGGCAACAAGAGCAAGACTCTGTGTCAAAAGGAAAAAAAAAAAAAAAGAAAGTAGCTAAAGTCAAAACAATGGGCCAGGCACAGTGGCTCACGCTGGTAATCCTAAGACTTTGTGAGGGTCAAGTGGGAGGATCACTTGAGCTCAGGAGTAGTTCAAGACCAGCCTGGGCAACATGGTGAGACCCTGTTTAAAAAACAAAAAAACAGACAACACACACACACACAAATTAGCTGGATCTGGTTGCCCACATATGTAGTCTCAGCTACTCAGGGGACTGAGGTAGGAGGATCACTTGAGCCAGGGAGGTTGAGGCTGTAGTGAGCCACGATTGCACCACTGCACTCCAGCCTGGATGACAGAGCGAGGCTCTGTCTTAAAAATAAATAAATAAAATTAAAAAACAAAAAAAAAAGTCATGGGAGGCTGAAGCAGGAGAATCGCTGGAACCAGGGAGGCAGAGGTGGCAGTGAGCCGAGATTGCACCACTGCACTCCAGCCTGGGAGACACAGCAAGACTCCGTCTCAAAATAAATAAATAAATAAATAGGCCAGGCATGGTGGCTCATACCTGTAATCCTGGCACTTTGGGAGGCCGAGGTGGTTGGATCACCTGAGGTCAGGAGTTCAAAATTAGCCTGGCCAACATGGTGAAACCTCATCTGTACTAAAAATAATTTAAAAAAAAATTAGCTGGGTTTGGTGGCGGGCACCTGTAATCCCAGTTACTGGGGAGGCTGAGGCAGGAGAATCACCTGAACCTGGGCGGGGGAGGCGGAGGTTGCAGTGAGCTGAGATTGAGCCATTGCACTCCCAGCCTGGAAAACAACAGCAAAACTCAGTCTCAAAAAAAAAAAAAAAAATTAGCCAGGTGTTGTGCGTGCCTGTGGTCCCAGCTACTCGGGAGGCTGAGGCAGCAGAATCGCTTGAACCTGGAAGGCAGAGGTTACAGTGAGCCGAGATTGCGCCACTGCACTCCAGCCTGGGAGACAAGTGAGACTCTATCTCAAAAACTAAATAAATAGGCAGGGCATGGTGGCTCACACCTGTAATCCCAGCACTTTGGGAGGCCGAGGCAAGCGAATCATGAGGTCATGAGTGTTAGACCAGCCTGGCCAACATGGTGAAACCCTGTCTATACTAAAAACATAAAAAATTAGTTGGGCATGGTGGCACACGCCTGTAATCCCAGCTACTCGGGAGGCTGAGGCAGGAGAATCACTTGAACCCGGGAGGCAGAGGTTGCAGTGAGCCGAGATTGTACCACTGCACTCCAGCCCGGGTGACAGTATGAGACTCTGTCTCAAAAAAATAAATAAAAATAAAAATAAAAAATCAGATGAAGTGTCAGAAGGGCTTGGTAGACAATGTTCCACAATGTTCCAGTATAAAACTGAAGAAGTACAGGGAATTCCTGCTTGGTGGGATTTTCGTTTTCCCCATTACTTAAAAGCAGATGACCATCTAGAATGGTAGAATGGCCCTGTTGAAACTTCAGAGATGGGGGCCCTTCAGGACCGTACCTTGAAAAGACAATAGCGGTCCTCTTAGATGTGGTCTATGTTCTCTATCAGTGGTTTTTGTCCATAACACAATACATGAAGTCCAAATATCAAGGTGTAAAGGAAGGAATGGCACCATCCATAATCGCACAGTGAGCTACTTTGGTGTCCTTCCTTTCCATTCCTACAAACCTGCAGTATTAGTTCTTGGTGTATTAAAGAAAACTTTTTTGGACAACATACCTATGAGCATGAGTGAACACTTTATTACAATCTTACATGCAAGGAAAAAAGGTCCCTTGTAGGCCAATTAAGATTCACTCTAATAGGGACATTTTATAGGAGAAGAGAATCATTATCTAACCATTAGATCTGAGACTGGATCCAGAAAGATAAAGGTAACACAGTTCTTGGCTGGCAGTCAGCTGACTATCAACTGGGGTACCAGGTGGGATGGTAGGGGGAGCACCAGCTTCTCAAAACAAGTTTCATCCACTGATAATTTATTTTAAGCATTTTATCAGGAATTTTCTTTTCTTTTCTTTTCTTTTTTCTGAGACGGAGTCTCACTCTGTCACCCAGGCTCTAGTGTAGTGGCACCACGATCTTGGCTCACTGCAATGTCTGTTTCCTGGGTTCAAGCGATTCTTCTGCCTCAGCCTCCTGAGTAGCTGCAACTGCAGGTAACTGCCACCACACTCGGCTAATTTTTTGTATTTTTAGTAGAGACAGGGTTTCACCGTGTTAGCCAGGAAGGTCTTGATCTCCTGACCTCATGATCCACCCGCCTCTGCCTCCCAAAGTACTGAGATTACGGTTGTGAGCCTACTTTATTAATATTATTATTATTATTATTGAGACGGAGTCTTGCTCTGTCGCCCAGGCTGGAGTGCAGTGGTGCCAGCTCAGCTCACTGCAAGCTCCGCCTCCTGGGTTCACACCATTCTCCTGCCTCAGCCTCCTGAGTAGCTGGGACTACAGGCACCCGCCACCACGCCTGGCTAATTTTTTGTATTTTAAGTAGAGACGGAGTTTCACCGTGTTAGCCAGAATGGTCTTGATCTCCTGACTTTGTGATCTGCCCACCTTGGTCCCCCAAAGTGCTGGGATTACAGGCATAAGCCACCGTGCCCGGCCTATTATTTTTTTTGAGATGGAGTTTCGCTCTTTGTTGCCCAGGCTGGAGTGCAATGGTGAGATCTCTGCTCACCGCAACCTCTGCCTCCCAGGTTCAAGCGATTCTCCTGCCTCAGCCTCCCAATTAGCTGGGATTACAGGCGTCCGCCACCACGCCGGGCTAATTTTGTATTTTTTAGTAGAAACAGGGTTTGGTCAGGCTGGTCTTGAACTCCCAACCCCAGGTGATGCACCCACCTTGGCCTCCCAAAGTGCTGGGATTACAGGCGTGAGCCACCATGCCTGGCTCTATTTATTTATTTTTTTATTGATATGGAGTGTCGCTCTGTCACCCAGGTTGGAGTGCAGTGGTGCCATCTTGGCTCACTGCAGCCTTTACCCCCTAGGTTCAAGCAATTCTCCTGCCTCAGTCTCCCGAGTAGCTGGGATTACAGGCGCGCCACACCATGCCTGGCTAATTTTTTGTATGGGTTTCGTCCCGTTGGCCAGGCTGTCTCAAACTCCTGACCTCAAGTGATCTGCCAGCCTCGGCCTCCCAAAGTGTTGGGATTATGGGTATGTGCCACCACGCCCTGCTGCCAGCTGGAACATTTAAAAAATAGTAGGATCAATATACCAGGAAGTCACATGGTGCCTCTGTCTCCAGCTTTATCAATCTTGACGAGGTTTTTCTCTCTTCCTGGAATCTAAGTGGTCTTTGCTTTGTCAGGGCCTGAAATAAGGTATTCTTTTCTTTTTTTTGTTTTTTGAAACGAGAGTCTCACTCTGTCGTCCGGGCTGGAGTGCAGTGGTATAATCTCAGCTCACTGCAGCCTCACGACCTCCCCGGCTCAGGCGATTCTCCCTTTTCAACATCCCAAGTAGCTGGGACTACAGGTGTGAGCCATCATGTACTGCTAATTTTTGTATTTTTAGGAGAGAAGGGATTTTACTATGTTGGTCAGGCTAGTCTCCAACTCCCGAGCTCAAGCGAGCGATCCGCCCGCCTCGGCCTCCCAAAATGCTAGGAGTACAGGCGTGAGCAACATCGCCCCGCCTGAAATAAGGTATTTCTTCTGCTTGGAACCAGCTCTTCTTTTTCATATACCAGCCTAAAGAGCAATTTCAAGACTCTCCTCTAACACTCCACCCACCCCCTTTATTCTTTAACTCTGTTTCTCTCGGGGCATTGTCGGTTAAGTTCCATGAAGACAGAAACTGTTCCCACAGTCCATCACAGGGACTGGCACTGTAGAAAGAGCTAACAAAAGTATTTAAGGAAGATCCCTGGATTCGAGGTTAGAGGGACGTATGATCGTGTCACAGCACTGCAGTCTGGGCGACAGAGCAAGACTCTGTCTCTTAAAAAAAAAAAAAAAAAAGGCCGGGTGCGGTGGCTTTCGCCTGTAATCCCAGCACTTTGGGAGGCCGAGGAGGGAAGGTCATGAGGTCAAGAAATCGAGAACCATCCTGGCTAACACGGTGAAACCCCGTCTCTACTAAAACACACACACACACACACACACAAAATTAGCCGAGCGTGGTGGCGGGCGCCTGTAGTCCCAACTTCTCGGGAGGCTGAGGCAGGAGAATGGCGTGAACCCAGAGGCGGAGCTTGCAGTGAGCCGAGATCGCGCCACTACACTCCAGTCTGGGCGACAAAGCGAGACTGTGTCTTAAAAACAACAACAACAAAAAAGTCTTGCTGTGCTCTTTAGCACTAATCCTATGACGTTGAACCAATTACTTAAAACACCTAACTTCAGTCTGCAAATGGGAATTGCAGCAGCTTATTTTAGGACGGTTATGAGAGTCAAAAGATTTTGTTTGTACACAGCCTATGACACCGGCCAGTGTTTCTATCTCCGCTATTTGTGAGCCTTCTCTGGGTCCTCCTACACCCCAGGTCCTTAAACTCCCCTGATGGACTACCAAGCCCCGCCCCTCTCTCCTGCAAGGATGACGTCATCGACTGAGTTGTCGAGTGACGTCACCTCCGGGCTGGCTGGGCTTCATCGCTTCTCCGGAAACCTCCGACTCTCGGCACCTGGCCTCCAGCTTTCGGTTATTTTTTTTTTTTCTCTCCGTAGCTTGAATTCCTTCCCTCCCATCCTCCCACCTAAAACTATCGGCTCTTCCCGCCTTCCTTCAAACTAGCAATTTTCGGTTCTTCCCTCTTGCTCTCGGGCGAATTCCTGAAAGTCGTTTATTCTCTTAATTAATCGCCGCTCCAGCCCCGCCCGTTCAGCTCATTCTCTTAATCGCATTACCCTGGCTGCTTTTCTTTCGGCTGTTTCCACCTCCTGCCACCCACCCAGACACCGCCTTCGGCTCTTTCCGGACCATCTCAATTTCTCCTCCTTCCCCGGTCCCAATCGGCTTAGGCTATTTCTGGCTCCCCTAGGTTTCTCATGCTCTCTCTAGCCCCACCCCATCACCAGCTTCGGCTCTTTTCGGCTCTCCCCCGTCGCCTCCTGTCTCCTGCTCAGCTCTTTTCGGCTATTTCCGCCTCCCCTCGGACTCACCCTTTGCCTTCGGTTCTTTCCGCCGGCCCTCAGGCAAGCGGTCTCTACCCCTCTCCCGCACGTGACGCGGCCTCCGCCTCCGCCTCTCAGTTCCCCCTCCCACCTCACCCTTCCTCCCGCCTCAGCCTCTAGGCTGGTCCGGGCCGAGCCGCCATTTTGTGTCAATTCCTGATTGCGGCGGGGGCCGGGCAGCCGGGAGACCAGTGGCGGGCAGACAAGGGAGACAGTCGGCCCGTCTCCGCGGCCCGTTCCCTCTCTCCCTTCAATCCTTTTTTTCTTTTTAACCCTTCCACCCCCTTCGCTGGCTCTCCTCTTCTCCCCTTACCCTTCGCTTGCTCCATCGCGCGCGGCCCGCGCTAATTACACCCAACCACCCACCAGTGTCCGAGTCTCCCGGGTCTCCCGCCCCCGGGCCCGCGGGGGTGCGTGGGGGGGGGGCTCTCGCCCCTATGAGGGCCCCGCGCCAGTAAGCGAGTGACCGCAGGGGTGGGCTGCGGAGAAAGCAGGCGGCGAGCGGCCCTCCGAGGCCTAGGCCGCGCGGCCTACGCGGAGGTCAGCGCAGAGGTGATTCCGAAACCGAAAAAATATATACCCCATTCCCATCAGGAGCCCTCCGAGCTTAAGTGTGCCCCTCCCGCCACGCCCAAGCAGTCCTTTTTCGTGCATTAACATCCCCTCCCCCCCAAAGGAACTATGGAGGCCGCGCCCGGGACCCCCCCGCCGCCGCCATCAGAGTCGCCGCCGTCGCCATCGCCGCCGCCGCCATCAACGCCTTCGCCTCCTCCGTGTTCCCCCGACGCCCGCCCGGCCACCCCGCACCTCCTCCACCACCGCCTCCCGCTCCCTGACGACAGGTCAGGCCCCCGGCCGGGCCGGGGCTGCGTCCCCGGGGGGAGGAAGAGGAGGAGGAGGAAGGGGGGCGGCCGCCATGTTGGGCCGGGCCGCGGAGGAGGAGGAGGAGGAGGAAGGGCGGGGTCGGTGGGTGTCTCTCGATCGCTTGCTCGCTCGCTCTTTCTCGCTTGCTTTCTCTCCTGGCCTCATGCGTTTCCCCCCCCTCGCGGCGTTCGCCCGCTCTCCCTCGCTCTCGCTCTGTCTTTTTTGGGCGCCATGCTGAGGGGAAGGTGAGGAGGCGCCCCTCGGACCCCCCGCGCCCGCCCGCCCGCCCTGGGGAGGGGGCGCCGGGGGGGGTGCTGCGGAGGCTTACGGGGGTCCTTGGCTGCCCCTACGCCCGGAGCTGGCAGCCACGGGCCCGCCTGCTCGTCGCCTGGCTTCGGGGAAGGGGATGGGGGAGGGGCTCCGGACCCTTTTTGGGGGGATCTCGAGCAACAGCCCCGCTCTTAGGGGTTTGGGGTTGGGGGTCTCCCAGCCCCCGGCAGTATCCTTTCTCCTGGGGGAGGCACACCCTACCCTACTTGGATGATAGGTACCTTAGCTTAGGAGGCAGAAAGTGGGGGTTCATTGCAGTCCCTTCTCCATCCTTGTAATGGGGGGTCATTTGGGTGGGTGCTTTATAGCACTTTTATTTTTTGGCGGGAGGTGTTTTGTAGCTATTCCCTAGAAGGCCGAATTGGGGAGTGGGGGAGATGCATCTCCAGCCCTTTTGATGAAAACCCCTGCCTATTTATTTAGAGAAGATTCTTACCCGTGTTTTTGTTAAAGGGCAGGGGTTCTCTCGCTTTTCGTAGGTAGGTGACGTGAGGGAAGACTAGCAGCCTTGTTTTGTGGGGGTAAGGTTTGGTTTCCCTGCCTTGTAGGGAGAGGAAGTTGGTCCCGCGCTTTCTCGTGGGGTTCCCCCCTCTGTCGGGGTAAAATGGGGCACCGTCTCTTCCGGGAGAGAGAAAAGGAGATTTCCTTGTGCTTTGGCAGGGCGTTAAAGGAAGCGCCCCCTTCCCTTTATTAAGTGCGAAACGCGGCGCCCCCCCCCCCCACGCCCTTCTCTGGCTGGCGGGTGATAATGGGGTCAGCCCGGCGCGTTTCAGGGCGAGGTTGGGGCCCCGTTTCCTTCCCCTGCTCGAGCAGAAGGAGTTGGGGTGCAGGGTTCGCCCACTGTTTCCTGGTGGGGCAGAAGAGGCGGCTGGAGAGTAGATTTGGACACGGACGGTGGGTTTCAGCCGGCAGGAAAGCGAGTCTTGGAGTGGGGGTGGAGAGGGGAAAAGAACGCGCTGGACAGATGGCTACCCCGCCGCAGCCCTGGCTGGGGAGCCGCTGAGGACCCTCCCTTGGCCGGGGGTCTCAGCCAGGGCTTCCCCTGCTAGGGTCTACGGCCCCTTCTCCCTACTCCCACCTCCCCTTTCCCCTTTCTCCTTCACAGACCATACTTTGCCTTTTAAAAGAAATGCCACCCACATTCAGAGACACAAGTGCAGCAGTTTGGTGAGCTTTTTACAACATTTGTTTTTTTCTGTTTTGTTCTAATTAAATGTATCGTCCTGGGAATCGCAGCCCATCGCAGCCCGACTCCAAGGAAATAAACAGATTAGCAAAGGTCTGTTCGCAAAGCCCTTGTTGGGCTTCCGGGCCCCCTCTCCGGGGGCAGGTGCATTACTCAAAGGTGCTTACACGCTTTATTCGACCTCTAAGGAGTTCTCTTATGTCAGAAGTGTATGTCTTACAATGGGTTGGGATGGTAAGTAGCCTCTTTTATTGAGTAATTCAATGATCTCCCTCTTTTTCTCCCTTTCCTGCCTGCCTTCCTCCTCGCCTTTAGACCAAAGTGATGCTTGAGAGAGTGAGTTGATATGTTCGAATCAGGATTCTAACCCTGTTGAGCCCTTTTAGACTTGCACATCCTTTCAATGTTTAATTTTTAAAATTTTACGTACACAGTTTTCTCCAAAAAAAAAAAAAAAGTGTGTTACTGTAACATGACAAAAATCGATATAAAAGGCCCGTATGTTTTCGGACTCTTGGCATCCCTCTTTCCATTTCAATCCATTGCTTTGTCTCCAGCCTTCATCTCTGAAAAGAGTGGATACTTCAAGTCCATTTGTAGGAGACAAGCTTACTGAATTTGATTTATGATACATGTATTCAAGTTAATGGTTTCCCTCCCTCCCTGCCCCCCAGAAAAGATTGGTTCAAGTAGCTCCAATTTTCTCATTTTACTCCAATGTCTCTTGTGGTGATGGACGTTAAAATTGAGCAAGTCATTTGTAAAGTACTGTTGAAGCACAAAATCTGTAAACTGTGTCAAGCCCCCATCTCTGCCCGTCTCCACTGCTCCTTTGTTCGAAAGCACATGTCTGACTGTGAAAAGTTGATGCAAACGTGTTACACGCCCAGTCATGTTGGAGGGAACACCTCCTCCAGCCCCCAGTCCCCCCGGCCTACACGTAACAAGGAAAAAACAGAAACAGAAATGACTTGCAGAACCAAACACCGTACTTCTGATGTGTTTTACAAGCATAAGTTCCGTTAAAAGACAAAACACGTTGAAGTTGCATTTTCCCTCTTTCCCACTTTTGATCCCTGACATACTTTGAGAGAGAACCCTGGCCCTCTCCAAAAGAGCCGTTTCCTTTTTTTCCTTCTTAAAAGGAAAAAAGGTCACGCACATGTAGATGAGGAAACTGCAATTCAGTAGGCCACTTGTTTTCTTCCTCTTAATATGTTCACAACTGCCATGGAGTGGTGATCCTTAGTATGTAAAATCAGTTATGGGAGGAAGAAATCTCCAAACTCTACAGTATCCTGCAAAAAATGTCTGAAGCACAAACCGAACAAACACATTATCCAGGGCACTGGGTCAGCCCGAAATGAATTGCATTTATTTGAAGTTTCCCATCCTTTATAAAATTCCTTCTCCAGGAGCTGAGAACAGAAATTGGATGACTGATGACCCAAGTTCCAAAGGCTACTAAGTTGCTTATTTAAATTGACTTTTAAAAAGAAACGTTAAGGAAATGAGATTTTTTTTGTAAGTGAAATTTTTAGCAATCATTCAGTGAATTTGAAACTATTTCCCCAAGCATTTAAAAAACTCACAGGCATATCAACACAAGGGTTTATTGTTTTCTGTTCTCAAAGGAATCTCATCCCGAGAAGCCCCAGTAATTAAGTCAAAAACTATTTGGTTAATCTTTGTTTTTGAAATGTCACAGTACTGCCTTTTTTTCCCCCCAAACTGATGTACCAGTATTAGTTAAAAATCAAATTAATGGATGTTGCAAAAAAAAAAAAGAAAAGGGTGTCACTCAGAATCCCTGATTTAACAACCAATCTTATTATACACTTATAACCTTTTACATTTTTATTTTCTCTGGGTGAGAGATTTAACTTAAAAGCAAATCAAAGTCTCCTAGTAGAAAAAAGTCGATTTTGACCATGGAAATATGGATGTTCTGGTCATAAAGCCCCTTTATTTTTTTAATTCTTCTCAAATTTGCTCTTTAAAAGAAAAAAAAAATGTGATTCCCCAAAAGGAGTAATTCACAGCCTGTCCTCTCCCCCCGGTACAATTTTGTTGTGCTCTGAAGATTTAAATTTTTGATTTCTTTTTAAGCCATAGTTTTCTCTAAGTAGAGCCAGCTATTTTAGCCACTACTGTGGTTTTTCCACAGCCAGGAAGGCTGATCCCAAGGGAAAATTGTTTTGTACCTGTGGACCTGGCTGTTCAACTGCCTGGCAAATTTAAGATGAACGGTTTTGACTCTTGTGTTTCTATATAGTTGAATGTAGAGCTATTGCATGTTGGACTTGCTTAGTATTTTATTTAACGGTGCTTCCACCTCTGCTTCTTGCTCTTAGATCTTTTACCTTCTTCCATGATGGGAGAGAAATGGCTGTCTGAGGATCCACTTCCTTTTGTTACTTTTTTTTTTTTTTTTTGAGACGGAGTCTCACGCTGTCGCCCAGGCTGGAGTGCAGTGGCGCGAGCTCGGCTCACTGCAAGCTCCGCCTCCCGGGTTCCCGCCATTCTCCTGCCTCAGCCTCCTGAGTAGCTGGGACTACAGGCGCCCACCACCGCGCCCGGCTAATTTTTTGTATTTTTAGTAGAGACGGGGTTTCACTGTGGTCTCGATCTCCTGACCTTGTGATCCGCCCGCCTCGGCCTCCCAAAGTGCTGGGATTACAGGCTTGAGCCACCGCGCCCGGCCTTTTTTGTTACATTTTTATGGCTTATGACTATCAGGCCTCTAGAAACATCTCTCCATAGAGGTCAGATCCAGTTACAGTAAATATTCTGTGGTGAAAATTGCTAATGGAACTATTTCCAAGTCTCCGTGGATAGCTATCAAGTCAAACCAGATTCTAGAGAACCTAATTTTGGTCCCCACAAACAGTAATTCTAGTGCCAGAGCAACTGGGTCCGATTCACGCCAGGAGGTTGAGTGACAGAGCGAATAGCAAGCAAAGTAGCTGAATTGAGCAAGGCGCTTAACCTGTACTTTGGCAGCACAGCTGAGAAAAAAGGATGACTCCTGAGATTTCTGGCAATTGGTATTTATTCAGCAGATCAGGGACTGTAGGAGCAGCCTCATTGGTGGAGGGACTCCTTTCCGAATACATGGTTTGAAGCCAGTTTCATAATTAAAACCTAATAGGATGGAAAAGCTGCCAGTTTGTCTGGGTTGCATGTCAAGTTCATGGGGATAAGTTAAGGTAAAAATCGTTTAGGGGGAGCCAAACTTCATGGGTTTGACTTTCCCAGTTTCTTGGCCTAGTCTTTGCTGCGTGGACACTTTTGATTTTAGGAGTTAATGCAGATGCAGTTTTGAAGACATTGTGTGTGGTTTCGCTGGTGATGTAATGAGGTGAGATGGACAGTTTTTAAATAGATTTCTGGCACATCACCCGTTGGGTTGACTCTTAGTAGTTGTTGACAAAAATGAAGATGTGGTCTCTTGGTTGGTGCTAGATTTAGTTGTGCCCTGTCACTTTTTCTGTTGTTTTTCTTAACAGAACACAGGATTATTTGCTGAGAGCATAGTTTGCTGCTTCTGACCAAACTGGTCTGTATAAAGAATCTTTCTCGTGTGTATTTTTTTGCCATTTCGCATCTGTGTGAATAGGTGACTCAGTGCCCTGTTTGTCAGGCAAGTGGTGACATCTTTTTGAATGTCGGAGGTGGCAACAGGATGTGGAGGAAGACTGTGGACTTTGGAGCCAGATAAAACTGTTCAGGCCTGGCTCCTCCCCGGCAGTGTGCAGTAGGCATCAAGGATAAAATGCCCACTTCTCAGGGTCTTTGTGGTCAAATGGGTGCATTTGGGGACACCCACACAATGCCAGCATTTAGTGAATCTTTCTGCTTTCCCTACTAGAGAAGAATTTGAAACAGAACTGTTACAGTCAGTGTGTAAACAGAAGTAAGAGCATCTGTTTTTGAAGGAAGTGCATTTATCTTTCACCTCTTAGGGTTCTGGTCAGCTTGTTTAATCACAGGGAGCCGATTGGGGTTGACACTAAGTGGAAGCCATCTTAAGACATTGCTTGCTTGCTCAGTGTCTTTTTATAGATGCTCAAATGGTCATACTGTCTGGAGCTTATGCTGACTGTACCTCCTGTGTTCATCTTTTTGCAATTAGAATCCGAGTTAGTGCTGCAGTCTTGGTAGGGCTTCTGAGAACTGGGAAGCCAGGGATCTAGAATCTCACACCACTGCAAACTAGTCAGTTTCCCCACGCAAGTCCTTTACTTTCTCCAGAGAGGAATGAGCAAGGTCTCATCTAGCTCCAGGATGTTTCACTCCTTTGGGATCTGGCTGAGTCAGATAAAGTTTCGTTCATTCAGTAACTAAGCTCCTCCCTGGCTTTTCTTGGAGCAGAAAAGTTTTCTGAGTGTGCAAAGAACCCTTCTATCCTGAAGACTTTATTTAAAGTCAGGCTAGGGTTGTTACTGCCTTTACCAGACCTCGTATTCCCTTCCTGTGTGTCTGGCCTACCTTCTACAGCTTCTGACCACAATAAAGGGTTGCTGCTGCTGCTGCAGCTCACTAATACCCACTTGCAAAGCAGATGCCTTAACAATTAATTTGCAGGTTAGGCTCAGTGGCTAGATCACAGGCAGGCCCATCAGGTTCCCGGTCATGCCTGTCAGTCATCCCAGAAAGGATAGAGTGAAGTCCAGAGCCAAAAGCTTTGTTTTTTCACTTTTGTTGAGACAGGGTTTTGCTGTTACCCAGGCTGAAATGAAATGCAGTGGCACCTCATAGTATTAATAGCTCACTGCAGCCTGGAACTCTTAGCTTCAATGATCCTTCCACCTCAGCCACCCAGAGTGCTGGGATTACAGGTATAAGCCACCATGTCTGCCTGGGTGCTGCTGTGTTCTCTCCACATGGGATTGGCCCTCTGCTGACAGTGATGGGTGATGGACAGCTATGGTTGGGGAAGTCAGGCAAACTGGATGTGATTCTTGAGTTCATCTCCTAAGTCAGTGTCTTTGTCTTTCCAAAGGGGTGACAGTACCATTTGTGCGCAATTGACCTGAAGGTCAAAGATTACCTGCCAGGGCCCTTCTGAGGGCTTCTCATGCGTTAGCTCATTTAACCTTTACCCCTGCCCTTTGAGGAGAAACTGAAACAGAGAGGCGAAGTCAGTTGTCCCAGGTCACGAAGCAAGTGCGTGCTGCAGGCAGAGTTAGAACCCTGGGCGGCTGGTACTCAGACCCATCTCTATACTATACATACCATTATACTGTGGTGGATCTGGTGTGGTATTTTTCAGACTGCAGGGTATAGCCACTAGTGGGGTATGAAGTCCAATTATTGATTTTTTTCTCCTGTGTTGGAAAAGCAAGGAAATGGAAGAGGAAAGGAAAAGCATAATGCATTTAAGTGTGGCTTCTGGACGCTTTTGTTTGGGAGAAATGCAAAGAAGCAGATGTGGTTCAGTGTCAAAAAGTGTGAAAGCCGTTGCATCCAGGCTAGGTATAATTCTTGGGCCAAAGCCAGCCCACCCAGCCTGTTTTTGTAGGTAAAGTTTTTTTTGTTTGTTTGTTTGTTTGTGTTGTTTTGAGACAAGAGTCTTGCTTTGTCACCCAGGCTGGAGTGCGGTGGCACAATCTCGGCTCACTGCAACCTTTGCCTCCTGGTTCAAGGGATTCTCCTGCTTCAGCCTCCTAAGCCTGGGATTACAGGTGCGCACCACCATGCCTGGCTAATTTTTGTGTTTTTAGGAGAGACGGGGTTTCACCATGTTGGGCAGGCTGGTCTTGAACTCGTGACCTCAAGTGATCCACCCTCCTTGACCTCCCAAAGTTCTGGGATTACAGGTGTGAGCCACCACGCCTGGCCAGTAGGTAAAGTTTATAGGCACACAGCCATACTCATTCATTTATATCATCAGTGGCTGCTTCTACGCTACAGCAGCAGAGTTGAGTAGAAAGTTGCTGCCCACCACGTGGTATGGTATGCACTGTCTGGTATGCCAGCACGGCAGGCATTGTCATTATTTTTGTGGTGGGAGGGAATGAGGAGGGAATATAGATATTCCATTAAAGTTGGCCCTCGAGAGGGTGGGGGTGTTACTCCTTCCTCAGTCTACTGTGGCTCCATCTTCCCTACGTTCCACTCCTTCCAGTGAATGTAGAGGCCCAAGCCTAGGCTTTTAAACCCTCTTAAATGGAAGGGATTTTCATTCATTAGAAGTAACTGGAGACTTCTTGAGTCCCCATGTGGAAGTGGATCACGGCCATCACATCCCTGCTATGGCCTAACTGAGGGAGCTGGGCCCAGACACTAGTGTCACTTGGCCAAAAGTCTGTTGCAGGTGGCTTGGATTGTTGCCCTCCTCATTTTCCTAACAGACATCAGGGCTTAGGTTTCCTTGGGATTCCAGGCAGGCCCTGCCACTCCGCAGGGAACGAGAGCAATCACAGTAACTGAAGCCTGTGTGCCACACAAGGCGGGCTGCATCCAAGGCAGGGCCTGTCTCCTCTGTTCCGTCTGTGCATCCATCACTTTCAAGCTTATTTGGAAACCCTTGATAAACACTCAAATGAGTTTGTGTCAGAGTTTTAAGTGATACAGGTTGCTGAAAAGGTTCCTTGGAAATTTGTTACTGTTTCTATTGATGAAATTGACCAAAAGGGTATGAAAGCTGAGATTGATACATCATGTAGACTATGCACTGAGCATGTACCCAATCTGTACCTGGCCCTATGCTGGGCCCTTGGAAACATGGGGTTACTGTGAACCTCATTCTTGTCTGCCCTTAAGGAACCCACAAGTGACTAGAAATTAACAAATAGGTTGTATGTATATAATTGTAGTTAAGAAATTATTATTATTATTTTTTTAGACAGAGTCTTACTCCGTCACCCAGGTGGAGTGCAATGGCATGATCTCAGCTCACTGCAACCTCCGCCTCTGGGTTCAAGCGATTCTCCTGCCTCAGCCTCCTGAGTAGGTGGGATAACAGGTGTGCGCCACCACCCCCAGCTAATTTTTGTATTTTTAGGAGAGATGGGATTTTACCATGTTGGCCAGGCTGGTCTTGAACTCCTGACCTCAGGTGATCCACCCGTCTCGGCCTCCCAAAGTGCTAGAATTATAGGCGTGAGCCACTGCACCAAGCCAAGAAACTCTTTAGGTGATGCATGAACAAATCTGAAGAGTCTTAGGCCCAGATCTCTTATTTGTTTGTTTATTTTTATTTTTATGTATTTTTTAAGACGAAATCTTGCTCTGATGCCCAGGCTGGAGTGCAGTGGCACAGTCTTGGCCCACTGCAGCCTCCGCCTCCTGGGTTCAAGTGATTCTCGTACCTCAGCCTCCTGAGTGGCTGGGACCACAGGCGCATGCCATCACACCGGGCTAATTTTTGTATTTTTAGTGGAGATGGTGTTTTTACCATTTTGGCCAGGATGGTCTTGAACTCCTGATCTCAAGTGATCTGCCTGCCTTGTCCTCCTGAAGTGCTGAGATTATAGGCATGAGCCATTGTGCCCGGCATGAAACCCCATCGCTACAAAAATTAGCTGGGCATGGTGGCGCATGCTTGTAGTCCCATCTACTTGGGAGGCTGAGGTGGGGAGGATTGCTTGAGCTCAGGAGGTCAAGGCTGCATTGAGCCATGATCACGCCACTGCACTCCAGCCTGAGTGACAGAGCAAGACCCTGTGTAAAAGTAAATAAATAAAAAATTATAAACAAGGAGAACTCTTAGTTCATAAGTTAAATTGTTAGACTTTCTCCTCTGGAGTAATAGAAATCGGTCCTCCGATGAAAACCATGATCTTTGCAGCTTTAAACCATCTGAAGCTTCGTTGGCATGAGAAGGTGGTTAGAAAACTCTTCATTGCTGAGAAGCAAATTCCAGAGGTTCCGCCAAGAGTAACTTGGTTCTGAGGGATAGATACCTTTGCTCAAGAATGCAAATTTTCAGAGTTTGTGGGAGTGGAAGAATAGATACTGAGGCAAAGAAAATGGCATCTTTGTCTCTACAAGCTTCCTCTAGCAGGCTGGGTTTTTTCGTGGTCAGCCTGTTTGGAGCTTTGCAGAACTGTTCTGAGAGGTTTGCCTGCTTGTACAAACCCCAGAGTGGATGCTGCACACTTGGGGGCGAAGGCATTCCTTTCATGTTAGGGGACTTTGGAATTTCACTCCCTGGGATTTATATTGTTTTCTCTTAGTATTGGAATGAGTCCTTTTTTTTTTTTTTTTTTTTTTTTGCCAGAATTCCTTCAGTCTTTCCATGAGCCCTTATTCTCTATCTAGATGTCTTTGGTTAGGTTTTTGAAATGCTACCATTTCCTTCATTTGATATTGGAAGGACTGTGTCGACCTTGTGTCTTTGCGTTTGGGTCGATTTTACTCCTGTTTATTCTGAGGGAGGTTCCTGCTAAGTGCTTGCGTTACATGGCCTCATGGGATTCTCGCATGACACCATCCTGGGGACTCCATGGTTGCCTGTGCTGCACAGTTAAGGAGACTGGGTACAGAGTGTTTAAGGAATTTGCCCAAAGTCTTGGTGCCTCATTCTGGCATTTCTTGGAATACTGATTCATGAAGTCTGTATACATATCTTATTTTTCCCCACTCGACTATACATTTCAGGATGGGCATTGTTTTGTCAGTTGACGTGTTTAGCAAAGTACTCTTTTTGACGTAATTTGTAGTTGTCAGATAATTTGTAGAAGTTAAGAGCTGGTCTTTGCATCCGACGGTACTGGACTTAGTTTCTAGTTCTGCTTCTTCCTGCTGTGACCCCACGGGCAAATTCCTTCCTGTCTCTGAGCCTCAGTTTAGGCCTTGGTGAGGAGTGTGGAGGCCCCCAAGCCTAGATTCCAGCTCTCTGCTGGGAAATTATTAAATAACTGCTTGGGGACCTTGCAGCCTCTCCTCACGTTGCTGAGTTGTCCCACTTGGAAATTCTTTTTTGTTTTCTTTTCCTTTTTTTTTTTTTGAGATGAAGTCTAACTCTGTCACCCAGGCTGGAGTGTAATGGTGCAGTCTCAGCTCACTGCAACCTTGACCTCCCGGGTTCAAGTGATTCTCCTGCCTCAGTCTCCCAAATAGCTGGGACTACAGGTGTGTGCCACCATGCCTGGCTAATTTTTTTTTTTTTTTTGGAGACGGAGTCTTGCTCTGTTGCCTGGGCTGGGGTGCAGTGGTGCGATCTCGGCTCATTGCAACCTCTGCCTCCCCGGGATCAAGTGATTCTCCTGCTTCAGCCTCCCTAGTAGCTGGAACTACAGGCACATGTCACCATGCCCAGCTAATTTTTGTATTTTTAGTAAAGATGGAGTTTCACCATGTTGGTCAGGCTGGTCTCGAACTCCTGACCTCAGGTGATCCGCCCGCCTTGGCTTCCCAAAGTGCTGGGATTACATGCATGAGCCACTGCGCCTGGCTGGAACTTCTTTTTTCTTTCTTAACCTTGTATTATGGAAATTTTTTTTTTTTTTTTTTTTTTTTTGAGACGGAGTCTCGCTCTGTCACCCAGGCTGGAGTGCAGTGGCCGGATCTCAGCTCACTGCAGGCTCCGCCTCCTGGGTTTACGCCATTCTCCTGCCTCAGCCTCCCGAGTAGCTGGGACTACAGGCGCCTGCCACTTCGCCCGGCTAAGTTTTTGTATTTTTAGTAGAGATGGGGTTTCACGATGTTAGCCAGGATGGTCTCGATCTCCTGACCTCGTGATCCGCCCGTCTCGGCCTCCCAAAGTGCTGGGATTACAGGCTTGAGCCACCGCGCCTGGCCCTTTTTTTTTTTTTTTTTTTTTTTTTTTTTGAGGCAGAGTCTTCACTCTGTCACCCAGACTGGAGTGCAGTGGCCGGATCTCAGCTCACTGCAAGCTCCGCCTCCCGGGTTTACGCCATTCTCCTGCCTCAGCCTCCGGAGTAGCTGGGACTACAGGCGCCCGCCACCACGCCTGGCTAATTTTTTGTATTTTAGTAGAGACGGGGTTTCACCGTGTTAACCAGGAAGGTCTCGATCTCCTGGCCTCGTGATCCGCCTGCCTCGGCCTCCTAAAGTGCAGGGATTACAGGCGTGAGCCACCGCGCCCGGCCAAGAAAAAAAAATTTTTAATAATTATTCATAGAGGCTGGGTGCAGTGGCTTACGCCTCTAATCCCAGAACTTTGGGAGGCCAAAGCAGGAGAAGGCCAAGGCAGTCCAAGAGTTCAAAACCAGCCTGGGCAACATAGAGAAACCCTGTCTTTAAATTATTTGTAGTGACGGAGTCTCACTATGTTGCTCAGGCTGGTCTCTAACTCCTGGGCTCAAGCAGTCTGACAGGGTCTCACTCTGTTGCCCAGGCTGGAGTGCAGTGGTGCAGTCTTAGCTCCCTGCAGCCTCGACCTCCTGGCTCAATCGATCCTCTTGCCTTAGCCTCCTGAGTAGTCGGGACTACAAGCGCATGCTGCCAGGCTAATTTTTGTATTTTTTTGTAGAGATGGGGTTTCCTCATGTTGCCCAGGCTGGTCTCAAATTCCTGGGCTCAAGTGATCTGCCTGCGTTGGCCTCCCAAAATGCTGGGATTACAGGCATGAACCACTGTGCTTGGCCTATACCTGTAGATTCTTCAGTATGAATCTCTAACTTTATGATCATTTAAAAACATAACTACAGGCTGGGCGTGTTGGCTCACACTTGTAATCCTAGCACTTTGGGAGTCTGAGACAGGCGGATCACCTGAGGTCAGGAGTTCGAGACTAGCCTGGCCAACATGGCAAAACCTGGCTTCTACTAAAAATACACAAATTAGCTGGGCGCGGTGGCAGGTCCTGTAATCCCAGCTACTCGGGGGGCTGAGGAACAAGAATCACTGGAAGCCAGGAGGCCGAGGTTGCAGTGAGCCAAAATCGTGCCAGTGCAGTCCAGCCTGAGTGACAGAATAAGACTCTTGTCTCAAAAGAAAATAAAATTAAACAAAACAAAAAACCCTACTACAAAACTCATTGCTAACAAAATTAACAATATCTCAAATACCGGAGCTGGGTTCACACGGCTCCAGTTTCTCCTATGGTCACATCCGCAAGTAGGTGTCTTCGTATTTAGATGCCAGCAGTGGATAGGTAGACTGTCTTATGTTGAAGTGAGAGTGTGGGGTGCAGGGTACAGATGCTGATGGCTGGACTTCTCTTCGCCAGTTTTGTGCCTCACTTGGGTGGTTGCTGTGGCGTGGGCACATTACCATGGAAATGGAATGATGTCACAGAGCATGCTGTGATGACACCTGAGAATGCTGAGGAAAAGGAGACACAGAGCACATTTGTTCTTGGTTTCTGGTTGATGAACCTAGGTAGTAAGGACACTGAAAAGCATGTGCAAGACCCAGAGGTTTATTTCAAGAATTTCTTGGCTCTGAAAATCCCTCAGTGAGGTTTCCTCTGTGGCTGCTTCATTACATCCTAACTCAAGGGAAGGTCTCTGGGGCCTTTCTTAGGCATGAGCCCTGAGCTGAATTTCTAAAGCAGAGGCCCTGCGCCTTCACTCCTAGTAAACGACTGTGCCGCAGAATTGGACTTGGGGATCCTGGACTTCTGCGTTTAGGCTGGTTGTTAAACATTTGAAGAGGCGGCACCTCCTTGTAATTTTTGTAATTTTGTCCCTAGTTAATGGGTCATTCAGAGCCTACCCAGGCAATTTGTTGAGAGTCTGGGCAGTTAATGATCATAACCCTGACCTTCACATTAACCTAGCCGCCTCTTATCAAGGGCTTTCATGATCTTAAGGTAACAGCCGCTGTTCCATGAGTTTCCATCTTTTGTGTTGTACTTTGCCTTTTTTTTTTATTTTTTTATTTTTTACTCTTGTAAACCAGGTTGATCCACAAACCCTGGGCCCCTTTCAGCTTTCGTCCAGCCCTCTTGTCTAGAGAGCTGCCATGTTGCCAAGCTTCATTTCTGTAAGAAGCCTTTGTTCCTTCCCGGGGCTCAGCTCTCCCTACGTCTTTTTGTCTTGATTAGACACTTGGTGGCTTCTGGTACTGCCTAGATTAGAGCTGAGGAAGGGGAGACGTCGCTTTTGTCAGTTTTGTCAGCAGGATGAGTTGGGAGAACAGTGTATGCGTGGTTATGACCAAGTAAAAAGAACTTGTTGACCAGCAGTCAGCAGTGTCCATCAGGGAGAGCTGGCTGTAGCTTTCTTTTTTTCTTTTTTTTTTGAGATGGAGTTTCGTTCTTGTCCCCCAGGCTGGAGTGCAGTGGCGTGATCTTGGCTCACTGCAACCTCCGCCTCCCCAGGTTCAAGCGATTCTCCTGCCTCAGCCTCCTGAGTAGCTGGGGTTACAGGTGTCTGCTACAATGCCCAGCTAATTTTGTATTTTGAGTAGAGATGGGGTTTCTCCATGTTGGTCAGGCTGGTCTCGAACTCCCGACCTCAGGTGATCCGTCCACCACGGCCTCCCAAAGTGCTGGGATTACAGGCGTGAACCACCGTGCCCGGCCCTAGTTGTAGCTTTCTTATAGAGAACATGCTTCGCAGTCAGCATTCCAGCCAGTTAGGGCTTTCCGTGGAGAGGTGCCCTCATGCTAGCTGGTTCTTACAACCAACAGCTGCTCCTTCCTTTGTGCCTGTCCCTCATGTCAATTGCTTTATGCCTATTATCTCATTTAACCTTCACAACCCTTAAGATAGGTGCTACTGTTATCCCATTCAGTAGATCAGAAAAGCAAGGCTCAGGTTATGGACTAAGAGCATACTCTAGAGAAGAGGTGGAGCTGGTTGAGTTACTTGGTCTGCAGAAAGGAGCATGAGGCCCAAATCTGTAGGCTGCTGGATAAGGCAGTATGAAATATCTCCTTTGAAATATCATGTCTACTTTGGACATGAAATATCTTTTGTTTTGTTTTTTGAAACCGAGTCTCTAGGTCTGTCACCTAGGCTGGAGTGCAGTGGCATGATCTTGGCTCACTGCAACCTCCGCCTCCTAGGTTCAAGCGATTCTCCTGCCTCAGCCTCCTGAGTAGCTGGAACTATAGGCATCCGCCACCTCGCTGGTGGCGTTCTTAGTAGAGCTGGAGTTTCACAATGTTGGCAAGGCTAGTCTTGAACTCCTGACCTCAGGTGATCCGCCTGCCTTGGCCTCCCAAAGTGCTGGGATTACAGTTTTGATTTGTTTTGTTTTTTTTTTGGAGACACAGTTTCACTCTGTCTCCCAAGCTGGGGTGCAATGGCACGATCTCGGCTTACTGCTGTCTCCGCCTCCCATGGTCAAGTTTTTGTGCCTCAGCCTCCCGAGTAGATGGGATTACAGGCGCCCACCATCACACCCAGCTAATTTTTGTATTACTGGTAGAGACAGGGTTTTGCTGTGTTGGCCAGGCTGGTCTCGAACTCCTGACCTCAAGTGATCCGCCTGCTTTGGCCTCCCGAAGTGCTAAGATTACAGGCATGAGCCACCACACCCGGTCTGGACATGAAGTATCTTTACCAAGCACTGTTTTTGCCAAGTCCGTGGTGTGTGCTGAACCCAGCATGCTTGTGGACCCTGTGGAGTCGGCCTGTTCCTTGGAGTGGGCATCCAGATCTGTTCTTTGGCCCAGGGAGAGGAGCAGCCAGCTCTGAAAATGGAAACTGAAATGCCCGGGAGCTTTGTCCAGGAGGTATGGGGCAGGACTGGCTCAAGGCAAGGCGTTGGCCTCTTCCCATTTCCTTGTGGGGGCCAGTTCCAAGTCGGTCTCCCAGGGTGGTTGCTTTCCTGTCCCCGAGAGCTCTAGCAGCGGACTGAGTGCAGCCATGTCAGGCGTTGCCAATACAGGCTCTGGGAATAGAGTGCTCCCTGCACAGGCCGCCGCGGCAGGCTTTTCTTCTGCTTGCTTGTCTCAAGAGAGTTTGGCAGGTCTAGATTGAAATGATTAGCGCGGTGGGGCTTCCCCCACTTTTCTTGGGGGATTATGTCGAGGTCTATTAAGCATGTTCCCTCGGTATTTAATCCCACTCTGACACAGATTTTGCCGGCAGTCTGTTAAGTGGCATCGCTGAAACCTGGTTGCTGTTTTGTGGAGACCGCCTTTGTGCTGTCGCGCCGGTGGCACACGGGATTCCCAGTTGGCTTGACTTCCTTTCCTTTTGCTTTCTGTTGAACAGAGTCTGAAAAATATAGTCAAGACCTCATATTCACGCAGGACATTTAGCTGAGAGGCGGGTGTTGGGAGGGGGGACCCCCTGAGGTGACTGTGGGCAGAGGTTAGCCCAGGGCTCGGAGGGGCTTTGAGGGCATGACATGGCAGGATGGCCCTGAGAATGCAGCGATCTGTTTATTGTCGCTGTCTCAGTGCCCCTTCATCAACCAGCAGCAATTTAACAAAAAATCCTGTGTATTTCTCTGCCTCTCTCAACTCTAGGGAAACAGAGTTTCAAGTAGCCACTGCCTGTTTTGTGAAAAGTTGTATGGTTGATTCTCTTTGAGCCCAGGTGTGCCGGGAGCTGTTGATATCAATAGTGTGCAGAATCCCTCTTTGGGTCAGGTCTTTGCAGGATGGATTTGAATGCTGTGCTTCTCTACCTTGGTGTTCCTTTCTAGAATCATTCTGGACAATGGTTAAGGCTCTTGGAGTTCCTTGGATGGTCTTTTGTCCTCTGCCCTCAGGTGTTAGATGTAGAGTAGCCTGTACCTTCGTCCGAGCCAGCAGGTGGCATCGAGACAGGGAAGGAGGCCTCAGCTGACCATGGGCAAGACTGTCACCTGCTGTGTGGCAGTGTTGGACATAAGGGAGGGCGTGCTGAGGCTGCCACTCACTCTGGCTCAGCTGACCCTGCCCTGATGATGATCATGCACCTGCCTTGTGGACCAAGTATGTTGTCATTTGTATCTTTTTTCCTACAAGGACAGTGCAGAAAAGGAGGTAGTCAAGCAACCTGGCACAGATTTGGCATTTAAAATATTAGTGACCTGGCCGGGCGCGGTGGCTCAAGCCTGTAATCCCAGCACTTTGGGAGGCCGAGACGGGTGGATCACGAGGTCAAGAGATCGAGACCATCCTGGCTAACCCGGTGAAACCCCATGTCTACAAAAAAAAAAAAGAAAACCAAAAAACTAGCCAGGTGAGGTGGTGGGCGCCTGTAGTCCCAGCTACTCAGGAGGCTGAGGCAGGAGAATGGCGTGAACCTGGGAGGCGGAGCTTGCAGTGAGCTGAGATCCGGCCACTGCACTCCAGTGGGGGCGACAGAGCGAGACTCTGTCTCAAAAAAAAAAAAAAAAAAAATATTAGTGACCTGGATGGTGATCATGTGCCTCTCAACTTTATGCCTTCTAGACTTAAGTGTCGAGAGTAATGTTGTTCTTAGCTTTTATTCGTGAAACCCCAGCATGTATACCTCCTGTCTGTCCCAGGCCTTCTCGCACTCAGTCTCTCTCTCCCCCTGAGTTTCTCTTGAGGTGTGGCCCTGGCCTGCCCCCAATATTCCCATCAGGGTGCCACTTCACAGTGTCTGCATAGCTCCCGGCGGCGGGAAGTTTGCCATGTCACTGAGTAACAGCTTCTCCCTTGGGACAAAACCAGTTTTCCCAGTCATGTGGCCCTTTCAGTGTGGGTGAGGCATCCAGTGAGGGCTTTGCTCCACGCCTGGTTTCTGTGGGCTGCACGCCAGCGGGAAGGCACCTCCATTGTCAGGACTGCAGCCTGCGCCCCTGCCCCGCCCCATCCCAAGTTTGCTAGTCAGGGAAGCAACACGTGGGTGACGTCACCTGTGTTGTTGCCTTTGAAGCAGCAGAAAGAGTTTTGTGTCCTGCATTCTGTTTCGAGAACTGCCCTTGACCTCTACCCGGGAGTATCTGTGGTGCTGGGCCACTTGGGTTTGAAATAGAATCCATCCCCTTTGAACTGGGAATGAGGGTTCATAGAAAAAGCCCCTCTTGAGGAGCTCCTTGATGTTTAGGTAGCAGTCCTGAGGCAGACAAAGGGAGGGACACAAGTGAAAGGACAGTGGAGGGTCCTGGGAGGAGTCTGCCGCATGTGCTGGAAACTTCAGGCAAGCACGCCTAATGCACTGGCTCCCGCCTGGGCAGCTGCAGGCCTTTCCGCGGAGGTAGCTCCATTTGTGGCTAACCTTTTGGGGCCTGGGCTCGTGACGTTTCCTCCTTACATCCCTTCTCTTTGTGTCCTAGTTAATTGAGACGGAAGGAGTTGGAGGCTCTCACACAAGCCTTTTTGTGGTCATTCGTGGGGAACTTTGGGAGCTTTTTAAAATTATTCAAAAAAATTGTTTTTTTCCTTTACCAACTCCTGTACTTATGAACACTGTGTCTGTGGGTTTGGCTCAAAAACTGGATTCTTTTTCCAGCTGCCCCTCCTGAACCCAATTTCTTCCCTTACTCCTACCCCACCCCGTAGATATTTACATATACAGAATGTCCACTGGGCAGTGTCATGTTTGGAGAGCACTTTTAAAGTTCTGGGGATTGGGATGACATGGGGGAATTGGAAGAGTATAGGATGGGGAGCCAGAAGGGGTTCCCAGTACCTGCAGGTGAGTCAGAGGAGGGAGAGAAAGCAGGGCCGGTACCATGTGAGGTCCTCAGGAGGGGCCTGGGATCCGTCCCCCTCCTGCAGCTGCTCAGTGTTTGCTTGCCTTCAGCCCAGAGATGTGGGACTGACGAGGGTGGGTCAGACCTGGTGACCTGGGACTCTGAGCCTGTTTCCAGCAGTTCTCATGGGGCTTTTGTAATAAAGTACTTTGAAGGGTTCTCAGGCCACAGTCCAGGCCTGCCTGTGAGTGGGTCCCAGGTAGCTTGGGGCCACCCCTGGTTCAGAACCAAGGCCCTCTCCACGGTGTACAGCCACCACCCTCAGCCTCAGGTGGCACTGATGCCCAGCTCCCTGGGGCCTGGGGCCCAGCAGGCGATCCTGGGCCTGGGAGGGAGGGGATGCGGGTCTGTGCTCTCTGGGAGAGGCACTTCTGTGGTCGAGCGAGGTTTAGAAGTGCCCTAAGTGCTTCACAGCAGAGCTGTGTGGGTTTCTAGACTGTGGGGCTTCCTGGAAGTTCTGCAGTGTTAAGTATTGTGAATCCCCAAGATGGGGCTCTTCCCACTTATGTGACCACAGCATCTTGTCGGTTTCTTCTTCTAAGGACGCTAGTCCTGTTGGGAAATCTGACGTAGATGTGTCCCGGTGTTAGTGGTAATGCCCTTAAACTCCTACCCCTCCCCCAGCCAGGTTAGACTGGAGCAAGCACAGTTCTTTCAGGGGGAGGATAAGGGATAGAACAAGAGGCCATGGCCCCCGTGTCCTCCCAGGGTCTCACCTCGCTCACAGCAGTCAGGCCCTTGGTTCTTGTCAGCCTTGGCCAGCCCAGAGCCCTAGGAGGCCTCCTCTCAAACCTTGTGTTCATGGTGGCTTTGGGGCTCATTTGTAGGGAAGATGGAGAGTTGGAAGAAGGCGAATTGGAAGATGATGGGGCAGAGGAGACCCAGGATACCTCCGGAGGGCCTGAGAGAAGCCGGAAAGAAAAGGGGGAGAAGCATCACAGTGATTCAGACGAGGAGAAGTCCCACAGGAGACTGAAGCGGAAACGGAAGAAAGAGCGGGAGAAAGAGAAAAGGAGGTCGAAGAAGAGGAGGAAATCCAAGCACAAAGTAGGTCCAGGATTCACTGGGACTGCCACTGCCTGGCATCGGGCCTGGCTGAGAGCCCCAGGGGCTGAGCTTTTGCTCTCCGCCCCAGAGGGCACTCTTAATGCCTTTGCTTATCTCAAATTGGATAAAGACCTTTTTTAAGAGTTGGTAGCTTATGCTCCGTTGCCACTAAGTGCCCCAGGTGAGGTGTTTCCGGTGAAGCACAGAGCCCTGCGGCACGTGCCAGCATAGCTTGTCCTGAGGCTGACTGCGCCTAAGTGGCCCGCCTGCAGCAGGGTTGCTGAATCTTCTTCCCCTGTCATTACAGCGCCACGCTTCTTCTAGCGATGACTTCTCTGACTTCTCAGATGACTCGGATTTCAGCCCCAGTGAGAAAGGGCACCGCAAGTACAGAGAGTACAGCCCCCCATATGCGCCGGTGAGTGACTGGCGTGCCCTGCTGAGCTCTGGGGCCGGGAGGAGTTCAACTGCTTGTGTTTCTTGAGCACTTGCTGTGTTCTGGGCATTTTATGTGGGTTTCAGTCCTGGGTCATCAGGTATTAGTTTAATCCCCGTTTTATGACTTAGGAAACTGAGACTTAGACAATTTCAACAGGGCAGCCTAGATAACAAAGTGAGACCCCATCTCCACAAAAAATTAAAAAATTAACCAGGCATGCCTGTAGTTGCAGCTACTCAGGAGGCAGAGGTGAGAAGATCCCTTGAGCCCAAAAGTTCAAGGTTGCAGTGAGCTACGATCAGCCACTGCACTCTAGCCTGGGTGACAGAGCAAGACCCTGTCTCAAAAGGAAAAGAAAGTTTCAACAAAGTTGCCCAGTTCTGAAGTAGAGGAGCTGGGTTTGAACCCAGGCCCTAGCTGACCTCCGTGAGGTATGCTCTCGAGCCTCCTCTGTGCGGCCTTAGCAAGGCCCTGTGTGTCTCAGAGAAAGATGCTGACTGGTCCACGTCATGGCTGACTGGCTTCCACTCTTCACAAATGACCTTTTTGGGAAATTGGCAAGAGAATGAAATGTTCTCAAGTGGCCTGTAGGCAGGCAGTACTCGGCCACTGTCGCTTTCATTTCAAGCAGCAATTTAAATTATTTGTTCATTTTGTATACCATTTCTTCCCCCAGAAAATTCCATAAGAGAAAAGCAAATCTTTTTTTTTTATTTTTTTGAGGCGGAGTCTCGCTCTGTCACCCAGGCTGGAGTGCAGTGGCGCAATCTCAGCTCACTGCAAACTCCGCCTCCTGGGTTCACGCCATTCTTCTGCCTCAGCATTCTGAGTAGCTGGGACCACAGGCACCCGTCACCACACCCGGATAATTTTACGTATTTTTAGTAGAGACAGGGTTTCACCGCGTTAGGCAGGATGGTCTCGATCTTCAGACCTTATTATTTTATTTTTATTTTTATTTTTATTTTTTGAGACGGAGTCTCGCTCTGTTGACCAAGCTGGAGTGCAGTGGCCGGATCTCAGCTCACTGCAAGCTCCGCCTCCCGGGTTTACGCCATTCTCCTGCCTCAGCCTCCCGAGTAGCTGGGACTACAGACGCCCCCCACCTCGCCCGGCTAGTTTTTTGTATTTTTTTTAGTAGAGACGGGGTTTCACTGTGTTAGCCAGGATGGTCTCGATCTCCTGACCTCGTGATCCACCCGTCTCGGCCTCCCAAAGTGCTGGGATTACAGGCTTGAGCCACTGTGCCCGGCCCAGACCTTATTATTTATTGAGACGGAGTCTTGCTCTGTTGCCTAGGCTGGAGTGCAGTGGGGCATTCTCGGCTCATTTCAACTTCCACCTCCCAGGTTCAAGTGATTCTCCTGTCTCAGTCTCCCGAGTAGCTGGGATTACAGACATGCGACACCATGCCTGACTGATTTTTGTATTTTTAGTAGAGACAGGGTGTCGCAATGTTGGCCAGGCTGGCCTCGAACTCCTGACCTCAGGTGATTCGCCCACCTCAGCCTCCCAAAGTGCTAGGATTACAGGCATGAGCCACTGCACCCGGCCGGTTGAGAAATGTTTTAAAGTTAGTAGGTCTTTAAAGCTGTCCCAGGTATCCCGTGACCCAGCATCATCCATCACAACAAATGATTCATTGTCCAATACCATAGTTGAGATTGATCTACTGGTGTAGGTTCGGCCTTCAGACCTGAGAGAAGCAGGAAATGGAACATTGCATGCTTTTTATGAACTAGAGCTGGAGGTATTTTAAAGATCTGCTCAAGTACTTGTATGTGTGTCTGTGTATCTAGCTGTATTTTGCATTGTCCTGTTTTTCTGTAATATGGACTTTTAAAAATTAGTAGGCTTTTTGTTTGTTTGTTTATTTATTTATTGAGATGGGATCTCATTCTGTTGCCCAGGCTGGAGGGCAGTGGTGTGATCTCACCTCACTGCAGCCTCGAGCTGCCTGGGCTCAGTGGCTCAGGTGATCTTCCTGTGTTAGCCTCCTAAGTAGCTGGAACCATGGGCTGCCATACCAAGGCTAATTTTTGTACTTTTGGTAGAGATGGGGTTTCAAAACGTTGCCCAGGCTGTCTCAAATTCCTGGGGTCAAATGATCTGCCCACCCTGGCCTCCCAAAGTGCTGGGATTAGAGACATGAGCCACCATGCGCAGCCGACTTTTTTATTTATTCATTTATTTAGAGATGGAGTCTCGCTCTGTCGCCCAGGCTGGAGTACAATGGCACGATCTCGGCTCACTGCAACCTCTACCTCCCAGGTTCAAGTGATTCGCCTGCCTGAGCCTCTCAAGTAGCTGGGATTACAGGCGCCCCCCACCACACCTGGCTAATTTTTTTTTTTTTTTTTTTTTGTATTTTTAGTAGAGACGGGTTTCACTATGTTGCCCAGGCTAGTCTCGAACTCCTGACCTTGTGATCTTCCTGCCTTGGCCTCCCAAAGTGCTGGGATTACAAGCCTGAGCCACCATGCTTCTTGTTGTTTAATTGTTTTTTGAGACGGAGTCTCGCTCTGTCACCCAGGCTGGAGTGCAGCGGCATGATCTTGGCTCACCACATCCTCTGCCTCCTGGGTTCAAGTGATTCTCACGCCTCAGTTTCCCGAATAGCTGGGATTAGAGGTGCCCTTCACCACGCCCGGCTAATTCATTTTGTATTTTTTTTTTTTTTTTTTTGAGACGGAGTCTCACGCTGTTGCCTAGGCTGGAGTGCAGTGGCGCGATCTCGGCTCACTGCAAGCTCCGCCTCCTGGGTTCACGCCATTCTCCTGCCTCAGCCTCCTGAGTAGCTGGGACTACAGGCGCCCGCCACCGCGCCCGGCTAATTTTTTGTATTTTTAGTAGAGACGGGGTTTCACTGTGGTCTCGATCTCCTGACCTTGTGATCCGCCCGCCTCGGCCTCCCAAAGTGCTGGGATTACAGGCTTGAGCGACCGCGCCCGGCCTCATTTTGTATTTTTAGTAGAGACTGGGTTTCACCATGTTGACCAGGCTGGTCTCGAACTCCTGAACTCAAGAGATCTGCCCGCCTGGGCCTCCCAAAGTGCTGGGATTACAGGTGTGAGCCATCGTGCTCGGCCTTTATTTTTTTTGAGATGTCGTTTTGCAGTGTCACCCAGGCTGGAGCGCAGTGGTGCAATCTCGGCTCACTGCAACCTCTGCCTCTCCCGGGTTCAGGCAATTCTGCCTCAGCCTCTCAAGTAGCTGGGATTACAGGTGCCCACCCCATACTTGGCTTTTTTTTTTTTTTTTTTTTTTTTTTTGAGACGGAGTCTCGCTCTGTCGCCCAAGCTGGAGTGCAGTGGCCGGATCTCAGCTCACTGCAAGCTCCGCCGCCCGAGTTTACACCATTCTCCTGCCTCAGCCTCCCGAGTAGCTGGGACTACAGGCGCCTGCCACCTCGCCCGGCTAGTTTTTTTGTATTTTTTAGTAGAGACGGGGTTTCACTGTGTTAGTCAGGATGGTCTTGATCTCCTGACCTCGTGATCCGCCCGTCTCGGCCTCCCAAAGTGCTGGGATTACAGGCTTGAGCCACCGCGCCCGGCCCATACTTGGCTTTTTTTTTTGTTTTTTTGCATTTTTGAATTTTTAGTAGAGATCTCATTTCATGATGTTGGCCAGGCTGGTCTCCATCTCCTGACCTCGTGATCTGCCCGCCTTGGCCTCCCAAAGTGCTGGGACTACAGGCGTGAGCCACTGCACCCGGGCCCCTGGTCCCCCGGCCCCCTGACTTTATTTTTTAGAGCTGTTTTAGGTTTATAGAAAATTGAGCAGGTAGTAGTAGAGTTCCCTTCTCCCCTCCGCCTGCCGCCAGTTTCCCATTACCAATGTCTTGCATTGTTGTGGTAACTTTGTTACAATTGATGAGCCAGTATTGATAACATTGTTATTACTTAGTGTTGTGTAGTTCTTTGGGTTTTGCCCAGTGCACCCTTTATTGTTACATATTCACTATTATTCCATTGTCTGGATATACCAGTTTGTTTTCCATTTACCTGTTGGAGGATGTCTTGGTTACTTCTGTTTTTATGAGTATCTTTAACTTCTTCTAGTACCACTTGGCACTACCACACTTTGGAAAGCATCATTTGAGACGGCTTTCTAGCCCGGCTGCCAAGCAGGCCATTTATTGAATTCCAGGGCCCTAGCAAAATTGTGACTGAGCAGCCCCCTCCTGCTTCCCAGGCCCCTTCCTGTGTGCTTGCTCTGCATCCCTGGGAAATGCTCCCTTCTCCTCCCCTTCGTTCATCAGGGATTAGGGGTCTGTGGTTCTGTTTTCTTTCTAGCTCTGGTCCTTTATGAGGAACAGAAACACTTGGGCCCTCTGCTACCCCCACTTCCTGGTATGAGAACCTGTCCTCAGAGGGTCTGGGGACCAGCAGTGCAACCCTGGGACAGTAGCAGCACCCAGACAGACATGTTCATTTAGGGAACACTGGGGATCTTGGTAGTTTGCACCCGCAGCTGTGGGATCCGGCTCACCTCTTCTCCCCATCTCTGGGACACAGTCCCACCAGCAGTACCCCCCATCGCATGCCACGCCCCTGCCCAAGAAGGCTTACTCCAAGTTGGACAGCAAGAGCTATGGCATGTACGAGGACTACGAGAACGAGCAGTATGGGGAATACGAGGGCGACGAGGAGGAGGACATGGGCAAGGAGGACTACGACGACTTCACCAAAGAGCTGAACCAGTACCGGCGTGCCAAGGAGGGCAGCAGCCGTGGCCGAGGTGAGCCCCGCCTTGGCAATTTCTCCTCCGGGGCATCGGAGCCACCCGGGTGGCCTGGCCTCACAGAGCCTCAAGTTTGGTCACTTAGGGTTGGGATAAGTGTACAAAGAAGGGCCGGGATCTGCACATGTGTGGCACAGGGGACCAGAGAGATCACCCGCTGGTCTGTGGTTGGGGTGGTGCCAGGCTGGTGTGAGGCAGGGAGAAGGCCAGCGTGCCTGAAGGGTCACTTCCTGGTCGGCTCTCGGGGGACAAGGGCATAGCTTCTCTCTCACCTGGGCTAGGGTCACTGACAGCTGGCTGCCCCACCCCGCAGCAGTGCTCCCTCATTCTCCCAGCCCCATTCACCTGACAAGGTGTGACTGCAGTCCTTGCCTCTGCCCCACCTCTGAACCTTGGACCTGTGTCCTTTGGGAGGAAGGTGGAGGAAGCTTGAGCACCAGAGACACAGTAGCCCTGACTGGCCTCTTAGAACCATCTCTGCCAGCACAGTGGCTCATGCCTGTAATCCCAGCAATTTGGGAGGCCGAGGCAGGCGGATCACCTATGGTCAGGAGTTCGAGACCAGCCTGTCCAACAACAGCAACAAAAAAGAACCATTGAACTGTCTCCTGCCAGAAAGACTGCCCAGCCTGAGAGTGGCTTCTGGAATCTTCCAGCACAGGGGTTCTCAGATTGTGAGCCCTGCCTGAGGCCCAGCTTGTTGAGTAGCTGTTCATTCATTCCCTCTTTTTTTTTTTTTTTTTTGAGACTGAGTCTCGCTCTGTCACCAGGCTGGAGTGCAGTGGTGCGATCTTGGCTCCCTGCAACCTCCACTTGCCGGGTTCAAGCAGTTCTCCTGCCTCAGCCTCCTGAGTAGCTGGGATTACAGGCGCATGCCACTACGCCCAGCTAATTTTTGTATTTTTAGTAGAGACGGAGTTTCACCATGTTGGTCAGGCTGTTCTCAATCTCGTGACCTTGTAATCCGCCCGCCTCGGCCTCCCAAAGTGCTGGGATTACAAGCATGAGCCACCTCACCCGGCTCATTCGTTCTTCTAGCAGTCTTTCTTGGACACCTCCCTGGGGCAGCCCCTATGCTTTTCGGAGGTCCTAGACCAGTGCTGTCCAGTAGAATTAGATTGGAAGCCACCATATCACTTACATTTTCTGGTAGCCACATTTAAAAAGTGAAAAGGACACTGGATAGTCCCAGCTACTTGAGAGGTGGAGGCGGGAGAATCACTTGAGCCCTGGAGTTGGAGGCCAGCCTGGGCAACACAATGAGACCCCATCACTCTTTTTTGTTTATTGGGAGACAGAGTCTTGCTCTGTCACCCATTCTGGAGTGCAGTGGCACGATTTAGGCTTACTGCAACCTCTACCCTCTGCCTCCCAGGTTCAAGCAATTCTTGTGCCTCACTCCTGCAAGTAGCTGGGATTACAGGCATGTACAACCACACCCATCTTATTTATTTATTTTATTTTATTTATTTTTTTGAGATGGAGTCTTGCTCTGTCGCCCAGGCTGGAGTACAGTGGCATGATCTCGACTCACCGCAAGCTCTGCCTCCCGGGTTCATGCCATTCTCCTGCCTTAGCCTCCCAAGTAGCTAGGGCTACAGGCGCCTGCCACCATGCCCAGCTAATTTTTTGTATTTTTAGTAGAGACAGGGTTTCACCGTGTTAGCCAGAATGGTCTTGATCTTCTGACCTGGTGATCTGCCCACCTCAGCCTCACAAAGTGCTGGGATTACAGGCATGAGCCACTGTGCCCGGCCTATCTATTTATTTTTGAGACAGAGTCTCACTCTGTCACTCATGCTGGAGTACAGTGGCACCATGTTGGCTCACTGCAACCTCCGCCTCCCAGGTTCAAGCAATTCTCGTGCCTCAGCCTCCCTAGTAGCTGGGATTACAGGCCCGTACCACCATGCCTGGCTTTTTTATTTTTAGTAGAGATGGGGTTTCACTATGTTGCCCAATCTGGTCTTGAACTCCTGAGCTCAGGCAATCCGCCCGCCTTGGCCTCCCAAAGTACTGGGATTACAGTTGTGAGCTACTGTGACTGGACTTAAGTTTTTATATTTTTAGTAGAGATGGGGTTTCGCTGTGTTGGTCAAGCTTGTCTTGAACTCCTGTTCTCAAGTGATCTGCCCAACTGGGCCTCCCAAAGTGCTGAGATTATAGGATTGAGCCACTGCACCTGGCCATTCTTTCCTTTTTTTCTTTTAAGTGAAGGAAAAAGTGAAACCAATTAAATTAATTTTGATATTCTATTTTCAACCTAATATGTTTAAAATCTTATTTCAACATGTAATCAAATGAGACAAATGCGATATTTTATATTCTTTCTCATTTGTGTGTGTGTGTGTGTGTGTGTGTGAGAGAGAGAGAGACGTGATCTCATTCTGTTGCTCAAACTGGAGTGCAGTGGCACAATCTCAGCTCACTGCAGCCTTTGCCTTCTGGATTCAAGCAATTCTCCCACCTCAGCCTCCCGAGTAACTGGGACTACAGGTGCGCGCCGCCACACCTGGCTAATTTTTCTATTTTTAGTAGAAACAAGGTTTCACCATGCTGGCCAGGCTGGTCTCAAACTCCTGACTTCAGGTGATCTGCCCACCTCAGCCTCCCAAAGTGTTGGGATTACAGGCGTTAGCCACCACACCCAGCCTTTTTTTTTTTTTTTTTAGCTAAGTCTTTGAAGTCCAGAGTGTGTTTTGGACTCTTGTCTAAATCACAAGTTCAAACTACAGGGCTAGCTAGTCTTGTCAGACTTCAAGGCTAGCATTTTATAGTTTGGGGCAGACGTGTTAGTTGCTCATTAGCCTGTGGGCTGGTGTTTGCCATATTGGACAGTGCAGCTCTAAGTGGACAAGTCCCTGTGAGGAAGGGGAGTGAGTACTGCAGTAGCTGTGTGTCCAGTGTGCTGAGGGACCCCCACTGAGAGAACCAGAGGGTCCACTAGCCTACCTGGGGCATCTAGGAAGGCTTCTTGGAGGAGGAGGAGGAGGCTGAAGTGATTGACTTCAGGAGCAGAAAGTGGGTTGTCTTCTTTCTTGCCGGTGGCATCTGCTCCCGCTGAAGGCTCACTGTCTGAATCTCCATGCAGGCAGCCGAGGCCGGGGCCGGGGCTACAGGGGCCGAGGAGGCCGTGGAGGATCGCGAGGCCGTGGCATGGGCAGGGGCAGCCGAGGCAGGGGCAGAGGCTCTATGGGAGGAGACCACCCGGAGGATGAAGAGGATTTCTACGAGGAAGAGATGGACGTAAGGTTTCCTCTGGCCCTGGGGACGTCGGGGTGAGGCTGGTGGGCTTTCCGGGGCGTGAGCACTGCTCATAGAGGCTGTGAGGCTAAGGTAGGAAGACATATGACCCTTCTGAAGGAAAGGAAGCCTCACAGGGCAGATGTATGTGTTTACAAATGTTCATTTATCATTTTGGAATAGATAAAACCTTCATGTGGTTTAAAGTAGAAAAGGTATCAGCCAGGCGTGGTGGCTCACACCTGTAATCCCAGTGCTTTGGGAGGCTGAGGCGGATGGATCATGAAGTCAGGAGATGGAGACTATCCTGGCTGACACGGTGAAACCCTGTCTCTGCTGAAAATATAAAAAATTAGCCAGGTGTGTTAGCACGTGCCTGTAGTTCCAGCTATTCATTCAGGAGGCTGAGGCAGGAGAATCACTTAAACCCAGGAGGCGGGGTTGCAGTGAGCCAAGATCGCGCCACTGCACTCCATCCTGGGCGACAGAGCGAGACTCTGTCTCAAAAAAAAAAAAAGAAGAGGTATCACAGGATGTGCTGTGAAAAACATCCTGTCACTAGAGAGAAGTTTCCTGAAAGTCCTCTGGAGACATTTCCAGCCAGGCACGTGGTCCTTCATCCCTGCCCCCACCCGGGAGAAGGAGCGGCAGGCGCACTGCACCTGCTATCCTGGTCGTACCCACAGACCTTCCACGCCAGTCCACGGCCCGCTGCCCACTTGCCCTTTTGGAGCCCCACAGCGATGTGTATGTAGGGAGGCGCCATGCTGGGTTTGCCTATTGGGTTGGGTTTTCAGAGTGAAGACTGCAGTGGGAAAGATTGGGACCACCTCTCTGTCGTCAGGCTCTGTGGAGACGGGTTATGGTATGAGTCCCCTGGATGGTCACCATCCTTCAGAAAGGGGCAGTGTGTAGGTGGGGACAGTGTTCATTGTTCCCTACCTGACGTTCTCCTGCTCTCTCCTCTGCGGATTCCAGTATGGAGAGAGTGAGGAGCCAATGGGAGACGATGACTATGACGAGTACTCCAAGGAGCTGAACCAGTACCGCCGGTCCAAGGACGGCCGAGGCCGAGGTAGGCAGGGCCTGGAGGGGACACGCTGGGTGGGGCAGGGATTCCAGCAGCTGCTGGAATCTAGTCCCAGGGGTGGGGAGGGGGTGGTCGGCAGGTTTTAACACCGTCTCCCCTCCGCAGGGCTAAGTCGAGGCCGTGGCAGGGGCTCCCGAGGCCGAGGGAAAGGGATGGGCCGGGGCCGAGGCCGAGGTGGCAGCCGAGGAGGGATGAACAAGGGCGGAATGAACGATGACGAAGACTTCTATGATGAGGACATGGGCGTGAGTTGACTCCACTCTGATCTGATGTTTGGGCCAAGATCCCTTCTTAGCCTTTTTTCCCTTTAATGAGTCGTTCTGTAAGCTGATCCTGTCCCCTTTGCTGTCATCAGCCACCCCCCAGAGGGGTGGCCAGCGTTGACCAGCATAACCAGCGATATCCTGAGGAGATAGATGTACTGCTGCTGAGACCCCGTGTTTAAAACCATGTCATTAGCAGCACCTGCAGCCATACCTAACACGTCTCTGAGGTTCAGAAGGTTCTAGGTGAACTATCCAGTTAGTCTTGGAAGGTTTTGCAGGGAGGCCCATGCCACTGCCTCTAGGTGTGGTGGATGTGTTCCTCCACAGGTGTGTGGAACTTCAGGTGTAAGTGACTAACAACTCCAAGGGCTAGAGCTTTTCCTCACCAGGCACCAGCACCCTGCACCATGGGGCTTAAATGTGCACGCAGTCTCAGAGTTAGGTGCAGCCTGCCCATTGGTGCTCTTGTGAGCTCTTAAGGGAGTCCTCATCCCCTTCTCCCGTGCTGCTTATTAACCCCAATCCCATCTCCACCCTTCCCTTTCATCCCCCTTTACATCCACACCCTGTCTATTGCAGGACGGTGGTGGTGGAAGCTACCGGAGTCGTGACCACGACAAGCCCCACCAGCAGTCGGACAAGAAAGGCAAAGTCATCTGCAAGTACTTCGTGGAAGGGCGCTGCACATGGGTAAGGAGCACTGAAAACTCCCAGGCACCTCTAGGAGGCCAGCAGCCCCCAGAGGACACACGGCTTCCAGAATGTTCTGGAGCTGTGGTCACGCTGGGTGGGAGTGACTGTGTGGTCTTTGTCCTTGTGGACACTTGCCGGTACTGAGAGCTGCCTGGGGGGCCTGAAAGACTCAGGTTGACTTTCAGAGGGAGGAGGACCCACAACAAGATGAGGATTTTGGGTTTTAGGGGAATTTTTTGGCCAAAATTTTCAACCGGTCCATAAAGTCTGAATTGTAATTATGAAGGTTGATGTGAATGCAGAGAAGCACCATATCCTGGTGAAGTTACTGAGCTTCAGGGTTGCATGGGGAATGATTAAAGCATCCAGATAGAAGAGGAGGGGAGGATGAGGTTAACCGTGGACTTCATAGCAAAGGTCAATGTCAGAAGATGGACCAATGACCACAGAGTTCTTTCCACCGAAGGAAACAAGTGTAATAACCCAGCGTTAGTTCAGCCGGCAACTTCTTACCCCAGTATCCCAGGCAGCAACAGACACTAGCAGATGTGTGCTCAGGGCATACTGCACCCCTGCATCTGTCTTGGGAAGAAACAGATGCTTTAAACAAATAATGTTATGTATAAAATAGTTTGTTTTTCCTTTGAGACCAAGTCTCACTGTCAACCGGGCTGGAGTGCAGTGGCACAATCTCGGCTCACTGCAACCTCTGCCTCCTGGGATCAAGCGATTCTCATGCCTCAGCCTCCCGAGTAGCTGGGACTATAGGCGCACGCCACCACACCTGGTTAATTTTCATATTTTTAGTAGAGATGGGGTTTCGCCATGTTGGCCAGGCTGGTCCCAAACTCCTGATTCTAGCCTCCCAAAGTGCTGGGATTACAAGTGTGAGCTACTGCGCCTTGCCAGTATTTCTTAGTTACAGCTTATATTCTGTTAAGAAACTTGAAATACATATAAGCAAAAACAAATGATACACTCTGGGCAACATAGACCCCATCTCGTAAGCAAAAAAAAAAAAAAAAAATTAAAACCCATTGCAATGGCGTCTGCCTATAGTCCCAGCCTCTAAGGAGGCTGAGGTGGGAGGATCACTTGAGCCTGGGAGATCAAGGCTGCAATAACCTGGGGTTGCACTGCTGCACTCTAGCCTGGGTGGCAGAGTGAGACCCTGTATCAAAAAAAAAAAAAAAGGGCAGGTGTGGTGACTCACACCTGTAATCCCTGCCCTTTGGGAAGCCAAGGCATGTGGATCACCTGAGGTCAGCAGTTTGAGACCAGCCTGACCAACGTGGTGAAACCCCATCTCTACTAAAAATGCAAAAATTCGCCGGGCATGGTGGCTCACGCCTGTAATCCCAGCACTTTGGGAGGCCAAGGCGGGTGGATCACGAGGTCATGAATTTGAGACCATCCTGGCCAACACAGTGAAACCGCTACTCTACTAAAAATACAAAAATTAGCTGGGCTTTGTGGTGGGCGCCTATTACAGGCTATTCCCAGCTACTTGGGAGGCTGAGGCAGGAGAATCGCTTGAACCCGGGTGGTGGAGGTTGCAGTGAGCCGAGATCGTGCCACTGCATTCATTCCAGCCTGAGTGATAGAGCTAGACTCTGTCTCAAAAAGTAAAAATAGGCCGGGCGCGGTGGCTCAAGCCTGTAATCCCAGCACTTTGGGAGGCCGAGGCGGGTGGATCACGAGGTCAGGAGATCAAGACCATCCTGGCTAACATGGTGAAACCCCGTCTCCACTAAAAATACAAAAAACTAGCTGGGCGTGGTGGCGGGCGCCTGTAGTCCCAGCTACTCGGAGGCTGAGGCAGGAGAATGGCGTGAACCTGGGAGGCGGAGCTTGCAGTGAGCCGAGATTGCGCCACTGCACTCCAGCCTGGGTGACACAGCGCGAGACTCCGTCTCAAAAAAAAAAAAGTAAAAATAAAAAATAAAAAGATGAGACAAATAGGCATTCCTAAGAGTTAGGGGGACAGATCAGCTTCTGTCTTCAGTTCAGTTATGGTGAGTGATTCCTGAGGACTAAATGATGCGGAATGGAGAACACAATTCTGGATTTCACCTAGATACTGTGTTGTTGAGATTGTATTCAACTGGAAATAAAGGAAAACTAAACTCCATTGGCTTCAACACATAGACATTTGTCTCTCAGAACCAGGAGTCTGGAGCTGGGTAAGCAATACCTGGCAGCGCAGTGGTCGGGGTCACCCTGGGGGACCTATGCTCATTCCTGCTTACTATTCTGCCATCTTTAAACATGTGGCTTTTTTGGCCGGGTGTGGTGGCTCACGCCTGTAATCCCAGCACTTTGGGAGGCCAAGGCAGGCAGATCACGAGGTCAGGAGATTGAGACCATCCAGGCTAACACGGTGAAACACCGTCTCTACTAAAAATCCAAAAAATTAGCCAGGCATAGTGGCGGGCGCCTATAGTCCCAGCTACTCGGAGAGCTGAGGCAGGAGAATGGCGTGAACCCGGGAGGTGGAGCTTGCAGTGAGCCAAGATCGTACCACTGCACTCCAGCATGGGCGACAGAGCGAGACTCCGTCTCACAAAAAAAAACAAAAAACAAAAAACATGGCTTTTGTCCTCATGGTTACACAATACCTGAGGCGATGCCTGCTGTGCCTCCTGGCATCACATCCAAGGGCTGGGAGGAAAAAAAACGGAAAACGGACAAAAGGCTTTACTTCTGTTTTTTTGTTTTTGAGACGGAAGGAGTTTCACTCTGTCACCCAGACTGGAGTGCAGTGGCACAATCTCGGCTCACTGCAAGCTCTGCCTCTTGGGTTCATGCCATTCTCCTGCCTCAGCCTCTCGAGTAGCTGGGACTACAGGCGCCCACCACCAACCCCAGCTAATTTTTTGTATTTTTTTTTTTTTGGACTAATTTTTTGTTTGGACTAATTTTTTTTTTTTGGACTAATTTTTTGGGCTAATTTTTTGTTAAATTTTTTGGACTAATTTTTTGTATTTTTAGTAGAGATGGGGTCTCACCGTGTTATCCAGGATGGTCTCGATCTCCTGACCTCGTGATCCGCCCGCCTCGGCCTCCCAAAGTGCTGGGATTACAGGCGTGAGCCACTGCGCCTGGCCAGCTTTTCTTTAAATTCAGGAAGTACCCAGGCTTGGTGGCTGATGGCTATATATCCCAGCACTTTGGGAGGCCAAAGTGGGAGGATCACTTGAACCCAGGAGTGTGAGACTAGCCTGGGCAACATAGTGAGACCCTGTCTCTACAAAAAAATACAAAAAAATTAGCCGAGCTTGGTGGTGTGGGCCTGTAGTCCTGGCTGTGAGAGAATCACCTGAGCCCACATGTCGAGGCTGCAGTGAGCCATGATTGTGCCACTGAATTCCAGCCTGGGCAACAGAGTGTGACCCTGTCTCCAAATAAGAAAGGTTGGGCAACAGTCTTTGGGATCTGCCCTTCCTAGACCTGTCATCCTTTCCTAAGGGGGATTCGTTTCTGTCATTGGCCCCTCCATGCACCAGCAGTGACAGAGTATTTCTTCCCTTTGGAGAGAGAAGTAAGCAAGAGCTTCCCACACAATTACCTTACGTTTTCATTGCTTCTCTTCTAGGGAGACCACTGTAATTTTAGCCATGACATCGAACTCCCAAAGAAGCGAGAATTGTGCAAGTTTTACATCACTGGATTTTGCGCCAGAGCCGAGAACTGCCCCTATATGCATGATATCCTTTAGTGCCAGCATCTTGTCTGAATGAGGGTGCAGAACTTCTCTGCTCCTTGACATTAGTAACAGCTGACCTTCCTTCACTGTGCTTTCTCTTTCTGTGCCAAGAGCTTTCTGTGAATCTCTGTCTCATTTAACCCTCAGTCCACACTCAGAGGGGTCTGCCTTTCCCATCCTTCCAGGGAGTAAACTTTGAGATGCACATGGTGTATGTTCTGTTTATATAGGCTCTCAAGACTGGCCCATACCATTGGCTGAGATTCTTCCAGGTCGTTTTATACCTTGGACGAGTCGTTTAACTTCCCTAGTCTGGTTGATCATCTGAGGAAGCAGCCCCCAGCCAGTGTGGTGGGGCGGGAAGTGCCCTGCAGTCTGGAGTGCCGGGGTCTCTCCATGGATCTCCTGCCAACCCACGGAGCAGCCCTGAGCACGTCGCCTCACCTCTCTGGGCTCAGATTTCTCATCTCCAAAGCAAAGGGAGTTGGATTCTGCCTTGGGTCTGGGTGGGGGTGTGTTCTCTGAGATGAAGCATTTACCTTAATTTGCCATGAACGTGATTTCCCGTGTAAGCTGTACCACACCACTGGGAACTGCATCAATGGTGACGACTGCATGTTTTCCCACGACCCTCTGACGGAAGAGACGAGGGAGCTTTTGGATAAGGTAATGTCCAGGGGCTAACGGGGTGCACGGCTCACAGGAACTGGGACATGTGCAGTCCATTGTCTCAGTGCTATAGCCTGCCTGTCCAGCCTCTGCAGTGCCCAGTTGGGTTGATTTGGAGTTGGGCCATTCTAAGGAGGACATGGGCACTGTGTCCTCTTCTGCAGGGAGTTGAGGTGGTCACAAGTATCTTGTCTTAAGCCAGGACAGGCTTTTGCTGTTTCCTGGGGGCATGGCCAAATGAAGGGAATACTGCCTGATGTGCCTCCAAGCATGAATCCTAATCTCTAGGTGTCAATTAGAGACAGCCCACGATACACAGGGATACACGAATTACCTGTAACCCTAGCACTTTGGGAGGCTGAGGTGGGAGGATTACTTGAGCTCAGGAGTTTGAGACCAGCCTAGGCATGTAGTGAGATGTTGTTTCTACTTAAAAAAAGAAAAAAAAAATTGGTTGGGCTGGGTGCAGTGGCTCGTGCCTGTAATCCCAGCACTTTGGGAGGCCAAGGCAGGCAGATAGATCACTTGAGCTAAGGGCAACATGGCAAAACCCCGTCTCTAAAAAAAAAAAAAAAAAAAAAAAAAAAAAAAAAAAAAAGGATGAAAAACTTAACTGGGTGTGGTGGCTCATGTTTGTTATCCCAGCACTTTGGGAGGCTGAGGCGGGCAGATCACCTGAGGCCAGGTTCTCAAGACCAACCTGGCCAACATGGCAAACCCCATCACTACTAAAAATATAGAAATTAGCCAGGTGTAGTGGCACATGCTTGTAGTCCTAGGTACTCAGGAGGCAGAGGTTGCAGTGAGCCGAGATCACACCCCTGCATTCCATCCAGCCTGTGCAACAGAGTGAGACTGTCTCCAAAAAAAAAAATAAAAAAAATTAGCCAGGTGTTGTGGCACATGCCTGTGGTCCCAGCTACTCGAGAGGCTGAGGCAGGAAGATCTGTTGAATCCAGGAGATTGAGGCTGCAGTGAGCCACTGCACTCCAGAGCAAGACTCCACCTCAAAGAAAACCCACAAAAAACCAAAGATATACAGAGAAGAGACAAAGATTGTATTTTGGTGGAAAAGTTAAACGTTTTCTTGCAACTCTCAGGGTCCCCATTATGCATTAGAGAAAGTAGAGGGAATTTGGGGGTCTCTAAAGGGGAAGACTCCCTTGGGGGAGGTGTCATGGCTTCTCCACTTAGCCAGGTGACATTTGAAACTCATCCTGGCATCAGTTGTCCTCTCTGAGGAGCTAGGCTGAGGACTTTGGGTTAGGGTTAAATGCCCAAATATCAGTCCTGAGTTTCATCTGGGGAGTGAGTGGCTACGGGAACAGGTATCCTTTCAAGTGAAGCTTTCCTGCCCTCTAGTTCACAGGAGGTTCTAGGAGATTAGGTATTTTTTTGAGAATGGAAAGGATCAAGGCATCAGCACATCTGCCAGCTTCCAGAGTCCGTGTGTCAGTGACTGTCTTGTTAACTGGTGGCAGGGGTACCCATGTGAGGGGTGCAGGGGAAGCCCCATGCAAGCAGACGTACGAGAACATCCATTCCTCATTGGCAGGGCACCTGTAGGAAAAGGTCAGTCCCTCTGGGGAGCCTGCTGCCCTAGGGTTTTTTTGTTTTGTTTTGAGACGGAGTCTCTGTCGCCCAGGCTGGAGTGCAGTGGCGCAATCTCAGCTCACTGCAAGCTCTGCCTCCCGAGTAGCTGGGACTACAGGCGCACGCCATTGCACCAAGCTATTTTCAGTAGAGACAGCGTTTCACCATGTTGGCCAGGCTGGTCTCGAACTACTGACCTTGTGATATGCCCGCTTTGGCTTCCCAAAGCGATGGCATTGCAAGTGTGAGCCACGGCGCCCAGCCTGCCCCAGGGTTTTGTAATCTGTACATTCCTGGAGTCTGAGCTGTTTGATGACGGGAAACTGGCCATTCAGGGAGGCCTCATGTCTCCTTGGGAGGACTTACCCTTCTCTGACTGAGGACTGCCCCCTGCTGGAGGCTCCAAGTTTGTGCTCTAGGCCAGTGCTACCCATAGGAGCACCACAGAACCACTTCGTTCATTTAAAATTTTCCAGTAAAAGTAAAAAGAAACAGGTGAAATTAATTTTTTTTTTTGAACTGGAGTCTCGGCCAGGTGCTGTGGCTCACTCCTGTAACCCTGCCCCCGCCGGGAGGCCGAGACAGGCGGATCACCTGAGGTTGGGAATTCAAGACCAGCCTGACCAACATGGAGAAACCTTGTCTCTACTAAAAATACAAAATTAGCCAGGCAAAGTGGTTCATGCCTGTAATCCCAGCTACTAGAGAGGCTGAGGCAAGATAATCACTTGAACCTGGGAGGCGGAGGTTACGGTGAGCCAAGATTGCGCCATTGCACACCAGCCTGGGCAACAAGAGCGAGACTCCGTCTCAGAAAAAAAAAAAAGAAGAAATGAAATGGCGTCTCGCTCTGTTGCCCAGGGTAGATTGCAGTGGCGCGATCTTGGCTCACCGCAACCTCTGCCTCCCGGGTTCAAGCGATTCTCCTGCCTCAGCTTCCGCAGTAGCTGGGATTACAGGCACCCGCCACCACGCCCGGCTAATTTTTGTTTGTTTATTTTTGAGACGGAGTTTCACTCTTTTGCCCAGGCTGAAGTGCAGTGGCACCATCTCGGCTCACTGCAACCTCTGCCTCCCAGGTTCAAGTGATTTCTTGTCTTAGCCTCCTGAGTAGCTGGGATTACAGGCGCCTGCCACCATGCCCAGCTGAATTTCGTATTTTTAGTAGAGACAGGGTTTTGCCATGTTGGCCAGGCTGGTCTTGAACTCCTGATCCACCTGCCTTGACAAGTGATCCACCTGCCTTGGCCTCCCAAAGTGCTGGGATTACAGATGTGCCCCACGACACCTGGCTAATTTTTGTATTTTTAGTAGAGATGGGGTTTCACCATGTTGGCCAGGATGGTTTCAAACTCCTGACCTCAAATAATCCACCCACCTCACGAAATTATTTAACACTGTGTCTCATTTAGCTCCAAACATACTTTTAGGAAATAATAATAAATAATGGAAAAAATAGAGATACTTTATGGGAGCTTTTTGTGTGTAGTTTCAATGGCTGGAAAAAAATATTTTTTAAATGGCATTGGGATTATATTTGATCTCCCTTGGTTTCATGGAAGGCACCTATGAAGCCAGCAGAGAGAAAATATAATGGTACTTGAATCTGTTAAAAGTAAATTCTGTAGAGAGCCATGTTTTCTGAGAGCAAAACTTGATGTTTGCAAAGCTTAGAGGGTTGTAGGTTTCTGCTTGGGAGTATGCACACAGACCCCTTCCTGAAAATCCATACCTTCTTTTTTTTATTTATTTATTTATTTATTTATTATTATTATACTTTAAGTTGTAGGGTACATGTGCATAACGTGCAGGTTTGTTACATATGTATACTTGTGCCATGTTGGTGTGCTGCACCCATCAACTCGTCATTTACATCAGGTATAACTCCCAATGTAATCCCTCCCCCCTCCCTTTTTTTTTTTTTTTTTTTTGAGATGGAGTTTTGTTCTTGTTGCCCGGGCTGGAGGAGTGGCGCGATCTTGGCTCACCACAACCTCTGCCTCCCAGGTTCAAGCTATTCTCCTGCCTCAGCCTCCCGAGTAGCTGGGATTACAGGCATGTGCCACTGCTCCTGGCTCATTTTTTGTGGTTTTAGTAGGGATGGGGTTTCTCCATGTTTGTCAGGCTGGTCTTGAACCCCCGACCTCAGGTGATCCCCCCGCCTTGGCCTCCCACAGTGCTGGGATTATAGATGTGAACCACCATGCCTAGCTGAAAATCCATACCTTCTAAATTTATCTGAGTGCTTTAACCAGCTCTTAGCATTATATGTTTTTGTATGTCATCTTTGGTACCAATTTTTTTTTTTTCTTTTGAGATGGAGTTTCACTCTTGTTGCCCAGGCTGGAGTGCAATGGTGTGATCTCGGCTCACTGCAGCCTCCGCCTCCTGGGTTCAAGTGATTCTCCTGTCTCAACCTCCTGAGTAGCTGAGATTACAGGTGCCTGCCTCCACTCCCAGCTAATTTTTGTATTTTTAGTAGAGACGGGGTTTCACCATGTTAGCCATATGGTCTCAAACTCCTGACCTCAGGTGATCCACCCACCTAGGCCTCCCAAAGTGCTGGGATTACAGGCATGAACCACTGCGCCTGATACATAGTTCTGTGAGTTTTTTTTTTTTTCCAAGACGGAATCTCGCTCTGTCGTCCAGGCTGGAGTGCAGTGGTGCAATGTTGGCTCACTCCAGCCTCCGCCTCCCAGGTTCAAGCAATTCTCTGCCTCTTGAATAGCTGGGATTACAGAGGCCCGCCACCATGCCCAGCTATTTATTTATTTATTTATTTACTTACTTATTTATTTAATTGTTTGTTTTTTGAGATGGAGTCTCACTCTGTTACCCAAGCTGGAGTGCAGTGGCGCAATCTTGGCTCACTGCAAACTCTGCCTCCCAGGTTCAAGCGATTCTCCTGCCTCGGCCTCCTGAGTAACTGGGATTACAGGCGTGTACCAACACTCCCGGCTCATTTTTCTATTTTTAGTAGAGACGGGGTTTCACCATGTTGGTCAGATTGGTCTTGAACTCCTGACCTCGTGATCCGCCCAGCTTGGCCTCCCAAAGTGCTGAGATTACAGGCTTGAACCACTGCGCCCGGCCAGCTGATTTTTTTTTTTTTTTTTTTTGTATTTTTAGTAGAGATGGGGTTTCACCATCTTGGTCAGGCTGGTCTTGAACTCCTGACCTCGTAATCCACCTATCTCGGCCGGGCGCGGTGGCTCAAGCCTGTAATCCCAGCACTTTGGGAGGCCGAGACGGGCGGATCACGAGGTCAGGAGATCGAGACCATCTTGGCTAACACGGTGAAACCCCGTCTCTACTAAAAAATACAAAAAACTAGCCGGGCGAGGTGGCGGGTGCCTGTAGTCCCAGCTACTAGGGAGGCTGAGGCAGGAGAATGGCGTAAACCTGGGAGGCGGAGCTTGCAGTGAGCTGAGATCCGGCCACTGCACTCCAGCCTGGGCGACAGAGCGAGACTCCGTCTCAAAAAAAAAAAAAAAAAAAAAATCCACCCATCTCTGTCTCCCAGAGTGCTGGGATTACAGGCGTAAGCCACCGCGTCCGGCCTAGTTCTATGAATTTTGACAAACACACTGAGTCATGTCACCACCCCACAAGATGGATCTAGGAAACCCATTCTGTCACCCCAGAAACTCCGCTGTGTCTTTTATAGTAAATGCCACCCCACATCTCCAGTGCCTGGCAACCGTGGGTCAGGGTCTGTCTTTGGTTTTGCTTTTTCAAGCAAATCATATAAATAGAATTGTGGGGTAAACAAGCTTTAAGAGTGTGAGTGTACACAGTGCACATGCGTGCATTTGTTGAGTCTGGCTTCTTGCACTTGGCATGAAGCCTTTGAGATTCACCCGTTATTGCAAGTAGCAGTTCATTACCATTTGTTGCTGCGTAGTGCCCCACCAAGTGGATGATCTACGTTTGTTTATCCAGTCATCCGTTGAAAGACATTTGCGTTGTTTCCATTTCCTGGTGCTTATTCACATGGCCTGATGGGCTCAGCCCACATGCCTCTGCACCTCTACAGTGTTACTTCTTGCTTGCAGAAGGTGACTGACTTTTGGAAACTCCTCTGATCACTGAGAGTCTGTCCTGGCTAGAGAGGCTTTGGCACCTAGTGGGGTGCTAGTTGTCTCAGCTGGTGTCTTTGCTGGTGGAGGGGCCAGGAACAGAGGGGCCACAGGGTCTGTGCTGGCAGGACCGATGAGCAGTTTGGGTTGACTCTGCAGTTGACTCCATGTTGGAGTCAACCAGTCAGGCAGGGCCTGAGCTCCTTTCTTCTCTGCGCTGGACCCAGCCTCTGGATTCCAGGGAATGAATGGCAGAGTGCATTGGTTTGTGTTCCTTGCTTAGTCGTTCACTCGATAAATCTCTGTGCCTTGTTTGTGGCAGGCAGTGGGGGTGGTGAGGAGGCAGGGTTAGGTCCTTGGGCAGATGCTGATGACACATGGGGAGTGTGAGTGTGTGTGCGTATGTGTGTGCGTGCGCGCGCACACACACACAGGGATCAGGCCGTGAAGAACAAGTGTGGGAGCCCAGGACTCCAGCTGGGCTCTATTCACGAGGCAGACGTTCAGGAGGCTCTGTGAGGAGGTGCCAGTGGTGGCCCCAGGATGTGCGGCAGTTAGGACTGAAGAGGAGGAGGGAAATGCAGGGTGGCAGATGCAGCGCAACCCATGGCCGCACACACAGTTGAGGAAGGGCCCTTGGGCCAGGAGGAAGTGAGCCCATAGCAGTGCTGAAAGCAGCAGTACTGGGAGCTGACGCAAGGCTCTGGGCCCTCCCAGCAAGGCTCATCTCAGGTGGCGCTGCCCACACTCCAAGGGCAGAATGTGAATTCTGCCTCCACAGGTACCCCTGCTCTGCTGGTTCACACGCTGACCACACCTGGAGTAGCAGGGCTCAGAAGGACAGAGGGGTTCCACCGTGTCGTTTTCCACCCCTCCTCCATGAAGCCACATTCTTGTTGGATCTTGGGGTTCCAGGGTTCAGGTACCACTGCTAATGGCTAGGAGAAGGGAAAACTGCGAACGCACAACCCCCACCAGGGGGTCCTATTTCTGTCATCCCTGCTGTTCCTGGGCAGAGGGGCAGGACTAGTTCATCCTGACCCCGTGTTAGGACCCACTAAGGGATCTGTGCTGGGGTCCCCAAGATGACCCAGAGCAACTTGCTGGGGAACTCACAGCCAAGATGTTACCGCAGTGAAGCGACACAGGCAAACTCAGCCCCGGGAACGAGTACATGAGGGCACCTGGAGGAAGCAGGCACATCCTCTCCCCGTGGACTCGCAGGGGCCATGCTGCCCTCCTCCAGTTGTGACAGCACGAGGGGCATTCTGTTTGTGAGAAGACTTGCTCAACGCCCAGGGTTTTCACTAGGGCCGTTCACCTAGGCAGCTTCTGCCTGGCATGGACCAAAATTCCAGATCTGGGGGGCAAAGCAGGCATTCAGCACAAACTGCATTGGTTGTAGAAACAGTTTAGATGCAGTGAGCCCCTCTTACTAGACAATGAATGCTGGGAGCCCTCCCAAAATCCAGCTTGCCAGACACCAGCCAAGGCCTAGCCTTGCAAGCAGGGCTTCCAAGGAGAGCAGCCAGGCCTCCTGTGTTCACTTTTCTGCATGCAATTCTAACTGATGAAACATTCTAGTCCAATTGAGATTTTGACATTTCTCATTCACTCATTGGGCATCTGCCCTGTATCAGGTCTTGTGGGGGCCCTGGGGATAAAGCAGGGAAGAAACAGTCCTGCCCTCATGGAGTTGACAGGGAGGTGAGCCAGGATCAACACGGGAATGACTGAATAATCTAACAAGGCATAGGCAGTGTTGGCAGAGAACTCCTGGTACCCCAGTAGTGAGTATAGGAGACTGGACAGACACTATGAATTGACATCTAATGAGGGACCTCAACAGTTGGGTGACGTTGAGCCACATGGGAATAATGGGGAAAAATAAAAGCCTGGGGGCAGCTTGGTCCTGGCCCTGTAGGGGAGAGCTTGACTGCTCATTGCACTGAAGTGAGGCTGGGTGGTTGGGCTGGAGGAGTTGGGATCGTGGGAGGAAATGAAGCTGCCAGGAAGCTTCCCAGTCCTCCCCAGATAGCCTCACACCCACCCCTGCTCTTAGACCCTGAGGGTTATGTTCAGGAGTTTGGCTCTTATTACAGGTGAGATCAGAGGCCCTTAACATCCAAACAGGACAGTGGAATATGATTCAGCCATAAAAAACTGAGTGACATACTACTGATAGATGTAGCAGTGTAGATGCACTTTGCTAAGTGAAAGGACCCCTCACACTCAGCGCATGAGTCTGTTCGCAGGAGCTGTCCAGCAGGGGCAGGTCTGCAGAGACAGGAAGCAGAGTGGCTGCCGGGGGCTGGGGGCAGAGGATGGGGAGTGATTGCTTAGTGTGTACAGGGTCTCTTTTGGGGGTGATGAAAATGTCCTAGAACTAGATAGAGGTGGTGGTTGCATAGCATTGTTAATGTGCCAAATGCCACTGAATCATTCAGTTTGTTTTTATTTTTGTATTTTGAAATGGAGTCTGGCTCTCCCGCTCAGGCTGGAATGCAGTGGTGGTATCTCGGCTCACTGGAACCTCTGCGTCCCGGGTTCAAGCGATTCTTCTGCCTCAGCCTCCCAAGTAGCTGGAATTACAGGTGGCCACCACCATGTCTGGCTAATTTTTTTATATTTTTAGTACCACCATGTCCAGCTAATTTTTTTGTATTTTTAGTAGAGACGGGGTTTCACCATGTTGGCCAGGCTGACCTTGAACTCCTGACCTTAGGTGATCTGCCCACCCTGGCCTCCCAAAGTGCTGGGATTACAGGCATGAGCCACCACACCTGGCCTTGTGTATTTATTTTTGAGACAGAGTCTCATCTGTTGTCCATGCTGGAGTGCAATTACGCAGTCTTGGCTCATTGCAGCCTCTGCCTCCCAGGTTCGAGTGATTCTCCTGCCTCAGTCCCCCGAGTGGCTGAGACTATAGGCATGCACTACCACACCTAGCTAATTTTTGTATTTTTAGTAGAGACGGGGTTTTTCCATGTTGGCCAGACTGGTCTTGAACTCCTGGCCTCAAGTGATCCACCCACCTCGTCCTCCCAGAGTGCTGGGATGACAGATGTGAGCCCCTGCGCCCGGCCGAATCGTTCACTTTTAATGGTTGAACAGTACACTTTCTCTTGTATTTTGCCATAGAGCAAGAACAGGCGCCCCCCTGCCCCCCACCAGCTGGTCCCGGAGAGTGGAGCAGAGAGGTGGCTGATGATTTTTGTTACGGAGCCATTGTGGTCATTAGCTTTATGTCTTTAGACCTCAAGGTCCTTGTATTGTGGAACTTCTCCTCATAAACTTCAGCTCTGAGACCTGGAGAGGTCCGTTTCCATCCTGACCCTGTCCACACCTTCTTTTGTTCTTTCTCACCCGCAGATGTTGGCTGATGATGCAGAAGCAGGTGCCGAGGACGAGAAGGAGGTGGAGGAACTGAAGAAGCAGGGCATCAACCCCCTGCCTAAACCGCCCCCTGGTGTGGGCCTCCTGCCCACTCCTCCTCGGCCCCCTGGCCCGCAGGCTCCAACCTCTCCCAATGGCAGGCCCATGCAGGGTGGCCCCCCACCCCCGCCCCCGCCCCCTCCCCCGCCGCCCGGGCCCCCTCAGATGCCCATGCCAGTGCATGAGCCGCTGTCCCCACAGCAGCTGCAGCAGCAGGACATGTACAACAAGAAGATCCCCTCCTTGTTTGAGATTGTGGTACGGCCCACGGGACAGCTGGCTGAGAAGCTGGGTGTGAGGTGAGTGCCCTGGGCCCCCGTGGTAGGCAGGGAACACTATCCTGGGCCCAGCCAGGTTCCTCTTGTCAGGGTAAGCCTGGCTGGGGCAGGGTCCTGCCTCTCTCCCCAGCTGTGGGAGTCCTGGTCTGCAGCTTCCCTCACAGGTGCCTTTTCCTTCTTCTAGGTTCCCTGGACCTGGTGGACCCCCAGGGCCAATGGGCCCTGGGCCCAACATGGGACCCCCAGGGCCAATGGGCGGTCCAATGCATCCTGACATGCACCCTGACATGCACCCAGACATGCACCCCGACATGCACCCGGACATGCACCCCGACATGCAGATGGGCCCTGGCATGAATCCTGGCCCACCCATGGGCCCTGGTGGCCCGCCAATGATGCCCTACGGCCCTGGAGACTCCCCACATTCTGGAATGATGCCCCCTATCCCGCCAGCCCAGAACTTCTATGAAAACTTCTACCAGCAGCAGGAGGGCATGGAGATGGAGTCCGGACTCCTGGGGGATGCAGGTATGGGGGCTCCAGGTGTGACTGCCTGGGGTTGCGGGCTTTACACAGTGGAGTAGTCAGGGAGATGTGATTTTTCTTCCTTTGTCTGAGTCTCTTAGAAAGCATGACTCCATCTCTGTCCCATTTAATGGTTGAATGTTTTCAGTAACATAGGATTTATTATTCTGTTGAGGAAGAAAGGAATATTCTGTTTATTATCATTATAGGTTATTTCTTTTTAATTTTGCAAGCTGTGCCTGGAATCGGAAGCATGGGAAGTTAGAGGGACGAGTGTGCAAGGGTGTGAGGCTGAGAGGCTGATGGGCTCATCAGGGCTCAGTTAGTGGCCTGGCCAAAACTCTCTCTTTCCAGGCAGTTCTCGGCTTGGAGCAACCAGTGTCTACCCCAGGACTCTGCGGGTTCTGTGCCCTTTACCGGCCGTTTTCCTGCCTTTTTTTCCTTTTGCATTGGTAACATGTGTCCAGTGAGCAGAGGGGTTTAGATGACGCTACAGCTGTAGGAGATGCGATGTGCAGCCCTCTGGAGGAGGAGGGCCAGGCACAGTAGGCCCCCACTGTCCTTGCCCAGTTGCATCTTGGTGGAATGAAGCAGGTGGCAAGCGTGTAGATAGAGGAGTTGGCTCCTTTCAGCACTGGCCATTGTTAGAAGAAAAGGTAGGGTACCGTGGTGGTGGGCCAGAAGGCTCAGTGCCTCAATGGGGATGGTCACAAAAGTCTCTCTGAGAAGTGAAGCAGCACTTGCAACGTGAGGAACGATGGGACCTCTGGGCGGGGGCGACGCTGTGTTGAGCTGGGGATGCTGCTGTGGCAGCTGCTGGGGGCTGTCCCTGGGCAGAGGCAGCAGGGCAGCCACTGGAGTGCAAGGCAGGGCTTCGAGGTTTGGATGCGGCGCCGTAGGGCAGTGTGAGTCCTGTGTGTGTTTTGCAAGGCAGGTAGGAGCGGCATTGAGGATAGGGCGCTGGACGTGGGGCATAGTCACTCCAGGGTGCCTGCCCCTCTGATGGCCATGTGGAAATTTTGAGGGGTAGTTTCAGGGGCATCAGGGAGAGGCCCAGGCTAGAGATCAAAATGTAGACATGGGCTTTGACTTTAGGTGGTGCATGGAGCCAGGAGAGCAGGTACTCGAGTGAGAGTGGGTGCTTTAGAAAGATGAGAAAAACAGGCTGCCACAATGAGGTGCTGGGGTTCCCTTTAACAAAAGCATCTCAAAGGTGCATGGGAGAAGCTTTGCTGGCGGGAAACCAGAAGTCGGTCACATTGGTAGCAGTAGGTGTCTCTAGGGTAATCCTGTTTCATAAAATCCTCCCTCTAACATATGTGGTCTGTGGTTTCTGGTGTGTGCACAGACTGTATGAAGGGGGACCCTTGGCTGTCTGGTTCGTCGAGTGGGTCCCAGCTCTGCGCTGGGATGTGTCACAGAGCAGGCTGGCCCATCAGGTTCACTTGACGAAGTTGAAATTAATGTAAGCTAAGTTACAAGTGCACTTTTTTAGACACCACGTTTTAAATGCTCAGCTGCCCCAGGAAGATTTAGGTGGCCACATGTTGCCCTGCAGATCTAGAACATTTCCATCACTGCATAGCGTTCTGTGGGGAAGCACTGACTCTAGACATCCCCCCGTCTCGGTGACTCGCTGTCTCCCATGCTCACATGTCATGCACACACACAACATGCAGGAGGTGTCGCCGAGCCTGCCCTCCCCTTTACTCCTGCTGCGTCCCCACGTCAGCCTGTGCCGCTGCCCACAGCTCTTGGCTCAGGCACTGGGGGAGTGCATGGGGTGAGGTGGTTGGTGCCAGTGCCCACACCGCAGGAGGTGGAGGCCCGGTGCTTCCTGAGAGACCCCCTAATGCTGTGGAGCAGGAGGGAAGGCACTCTGGAGCCTCTGTTGGCCAGAGCAGCACTTTGGCTCATTTCATTCTCTTTTCCTGGCTTTTAATGTTGAACATGGTTGAGTTCACTATGAGATATACAGTGTTTTCTTATTAATTGTTAGAAAGAAACCATGAAACTCCTGTCCATCCAAAATAATTAAACAAGTACAGGAAAGAGTGCAGGATCCATCCCTGGCCTCTCTAGAATCTGCGTCCCAGAGGGACTGTTTCTGTCTTTTCAAAGCCTTCTCCTTGCGTCTTACAAATGTACATCCGATGTTCCATCCTGTTTCCACCTCATAAGCGTTTGCCCCATCACTCAACCCTCTCTGAACCTCATTCTTCACATAGGCGGGGCTACCCATGGGCGGCTCCGTTCCCCTGAGACCTGGGGAGGGCAGGCAGGGGCAGGCTGTGCGTCCTTCTCCATCACCATCTGGGTGGGTTTGCAGTGAGGGGCAGGGTGGGGCTGGAGTTGGCACCTGGAGGCCCTTCCCGACATGAACCCTCGGTTCTTCCCTGCCACAGAGGACTACGGGCACTACGAAGAGCTGCCAGGGGAGCCTGGGGAGCACCTCTTCCCTGAGCACCCTCTGGAGCCCGACAGCTTCTCTGAGGGAGGGCCCCCAGGCCGGCCGAAGCCAGGCGCCGGTGTCCCTGATTTCCTGCCCTCAGCCCAGAGGGCCCTGTACCTGAGGATCCAGCAGAAGCAGCAGGAGGAGGAGGAGAGAGCGAGGAGGCTGGCTGAGAGCAGCAAGCAGGACCGGGAGAATGAGGAAGGCACGTGTCCGCCCCAGGGGCCGGGGCACAGGCCCTGGGCCACTGTGCAGGGGAGCGGAGGTGGTGGGGTGTTCCAGGTTGGGTTTCCTGTCGGGAAGGAGCCCATGGCTAGGGAGGACCCCTGTCCAGGGCCATGAAGCCGGGTTGGGGCTGCTGTATATCCCTGAGAAAACTGGCAGTCAGGGATGGCTTTCTGTGTTGGGTTCAGGAGAGACCCTGATCCCATAGAGTAGGGTGGAGGGCTGGTTTCTGGAAGAGAAAGCCGCCAACAGGATCAGCTGCCTGCGCCCTGCCAGAGGAGGCTTTAGGGAGACTCTCAAAGCCCCCGTTTTCCTACCATGTTCTCAAGGAGCCAACAGACAAGAGAGTCATTGAAATTAACCAGTAATAATCATAGTCATGAGCCACAAAGTCTCAGTTGCTGTGTGGTTGACTTAGTGGTGTCCGCCTTGGGGTAAAATGACAAGTGGTTTCTGGATCCTGAAACTAGAGGCCACAGGTGGCCCTGACAGTATCCCAGGAGCCAGTGGGACAGCAGGAAGAGGGGCGGCTCCCCTGATGGCCCAGGCTGTACTGGCCTAGGTTTTGCTTGAGCCCATGTCTGAGTCTGCCCAGCCGGCCCTGCCTCTTAGCTGGTGACTGGTTGGTCCAGCCGCCCTTCCCTGGGACATGGGGACATCGTGAGCCGGTTTGGGAGCAAGTGTTTGTGAGCCCTAGGCCCAGCCAGAACTGAGTCAATGGTATCTGCTACGAGGACCTCCAGAAGGAGGTGCCCACAGCTGCACTTGCCACAGTGGGGGCTGAACCAGCCCAGAGGTGGGCGGGAGGAGACGCCAGAGCTCTGGGTTAGGAGTCCCAGCCCAGTCCTGGCCCTGATGTCTAAGTAACGGCACCGTGCCTCTGTTTTCACATCTGTCAAATGGGCATGATAGTATCACTACTTTCTGGGGTGGTTAGTAGTTTGTTTTATTTTAAGTAACTCACTAGTGCAGTGCCGCCACTGAGGAGCGCTGGGGAGCATGGCATAAACGGTAGCGCCTTAGCTCCCTGGGTCTCCTCAGCCGCCTGTTGTGGGGAGGGAGCCTTAGAGAGGAGGACCTGAGGATCTGAGAGGCACGAGCAAAGGAGCTGCTCACGGTGGGCTGCTGTGGGGTCCAAGAGGACGGGTGGTGGATGCGCCCACTTACCCTTCCCTGCTCCTCTGTTCTTTCCCAGGTGACACTGGAAACTGGTACTCAAGTGATGAGGATGAGGGTGGAAGCAGTGTAACCTCCATCCTGAAGAGCTTGAGGCAGCAGACGTCCAGCCGACCCCCAGCTTCAGTTGGAGAGCTGAGCAGCAGTGGGCTGGGAGACCCCCGCCTCCAGAAGGGACACCCAACAGGAAGCCGGCTGGCAGACCCTCGCCTCAGCCGGGACCCCAGACTCACCCGCCACGCAGAGGCTTCTGGCGGGTCTGGCCCAGGGGATTCCGGACCCTCTGATCCTCGGCTGGCTCGCGCCCTGCCCACCTCCAAGCCTGAAGGCAGCCTTCATTCCAGCCCTGTGGGCCCCAGCAGTTCCAAGGGGTCTGGGCCGCCCCCTGCGGAGGAAGAGGAAGGGGAGCGGGCCCTGCGGGAGAAGGCCGTGAACATTCCCCTGGACCCACTCCCCGGGCACCCCCTGCGGGACCCACGGTCACAACTGCAGCAGTTCAGCCACATCAAGAAGGACGTGACCCTGAGCAAGCCCAGCTTCGCCCGCACCGTGCTCTGGAATCCCGAGGACCTGATCCCCCTACCCGTCCCCAAGCAGGACGCAGTGCCCCCCGTGCCCGCTGCCCTGCAGTCCATGCCCACCCTGGACCCCCGCCTGCACCGCGCCGCAACGGCAGGGCCCCCCAACGCCCGGCAGCGCCCAGGTGCCTCCACGGACTCCAGCACACAGGGCGCCAACCTCCCCGACTTTGAACTTCTCTCTCGCATCCTCAAGACGGTCAATGCCACCGGCTCCTCAGCTACTCCTGGTTCCACTGACAAACCCAGTGACCCCCGGGTGCGGAAGGCCCCCACCGACCCTCGGCTGCAGAAACCCACAGACTCTACGGCCTCCTCCCGGGCTACCAAGCCCAGCCCCGCTGAGGCACCCTCTCCCACTGCCAGCCCGAGTGGGGATGCCTCCCCACCAGCCACCGCTCCCTATGACCCTCGCGTGCTGGCAGCCGGTGGGCTGGGCCAGGGTGGAGGGAGCGGGCAGAGCAGCGTGCTGAGCGGCATCAGCCTCTACGACCCGAGGACTCCCAACGCGGGGGGCAAAGCCACAGAGCCGGCCGCTGACACAGGTGCCCAGCCCAAGGGCGCTGAAGGTAATGGCAAGAGCTCGGCCTCCAAGGCGAAGGAGCCCCCGTTCGTCCGCAAGTCTGCCCTGGAACAGCCAGAGACAGGGAAGGCCGGTGCCGATGGGGGCCCCCCCACGGACAGATACAACAGCTACAACCGGCCCCGGCCCAAGGCCGCTACAGCCCCCACCGCCACCACCGCCACCCCACCCCCTGAGGGTGCCCCACCCCAGCCTGGGGTGCACAACCTGCCCGTTCCCACCCTCTTCGGGACGGTGAAGCAGGCACCCAAGACGGGCTCAGGAAGTCCATTTGCTGGGAACAGTCCGGCCCGCGAGGGCGAGCAGGATGCGGCGTCCCTAAAGGATGTTTTTAAAGGCTTCGACCCCACGGCCTCCCCCTTTTGCCAGTAGTGTCCAGCCAGAGCCGCGGCTCCAGCCGCCCTTCCTGGGGTGGCATTCAGGGCAGCACCCGGGGTGGGGAGCTTGTTGGGGAGGGGAGGCAGGCTGGGTGTTCCTTTTTTCTTTTCTCCCTTTTCTTTTCTTTTGCTTTTCTTTCTTTTTTTTTTTTTTTAAGTAGTACTTTCTTTGAGATTTATAAATTGTATATAACCATCTTAAGTTCTAGTCAGTGTGGCGGGCTCAGGAGCTCCTGCTGAGCAAACTGACTCGTGCCCGCAAACCTGTGAACTGTCGCCAGTGTCCAGACTCAGACCCCATGGACTCTGCCTGGCCGGGCCTCGCTGGAGGCCCAGTGGGTTTTTTGGGCAAAGCATGGCCCCTTTTCCCCAGGACAAAGGGAACAGTTGGTGTCTTGGAAGGCACTGAACGCTCCTTACCCTGTGCCCAAAGAGACCCAGAACCAAGACCATGGCAGGGCCTGTGTGGAAGCAGGTTCAGGCGTTTCTAGAATCCTGGGGTGCACCATCACTGTCTCTTCAGTGCAGGGCGTGACAACCCACTCAGGAGATGGTGACAGTGAAAAGGTATTAAGTAAAGAGCCCTCAGTGGCAATTGGGGCTCCCTGGCACGTGCCTGCTCCTGTCCCTGCATTACTACATGTGCCCTACCCGCCACCCTCCGTCCAGAGCAAGCCAATGTCCCCCAGCCTGCAGCAGAAGCCTCCAGTGTGAGAACAGGACCCAAAGGCAGTGGGGGCTGGTGTGGGGCAGAGTCCCGAAGAGCCACCTCCAGGAGGCAGCCCCTTGGAGCACGTACCAGTTTTCTGTCAGTATTAACCCGACCTGTCCCATCAGGGCCACACCCTCCTTGCCAACACCAGGGTCTGTCCTGGTCCTCAAGCCACGCACCCGCTATGACCGCACTGCAGCTCGGCCCCGGACAGCTCCAGGATCCGTGAAGTGGCTGCGCCGCCAGGCCCCAACAGCAGGGGCCCTAGGGTGGCTCCTGGCCAAGTGTTTCTTCTGTTTTCCTCGCACCTCCTCACACTGTGACCTGCAGGGCGTCAGGTATTGATGTGTTCAGGTTTCCTCTCCCAACCCAGCAGATGCAGGGGTTCAAGGTGTGTTGCTCTGTGAGATTTGTGTACACTTCAGAAAGGGGCTAAGGAGAGTGGGAAGCCTGCAGCCAGGGCAGGGGAGGGGAAGCCTCTGCTGCCCCCACACTCCCACCCTGGCTGAGGGCCAGCCTCCTCTGCAGAGCCCTGGAGGAGGCCCACCTATGGACACAGCCTGGGAGATGGGCACAAGGGGTGCTGGGGGAGGCCTGCTATCCTGCCTCTGGGCCACTTGAGGGGCCTCAGGAAGTGTGTGCTTGTAGCTCCATCTGCCTGTCTCCCTGGCCCGCTGTGTGGCTGCAGGCCAATCTCTTCATTGCTGACCAGGAGGAGACCTGGGCACCTGCCAAGGGATTCCCCTTCCCTCCTCCTCAGGGTGGGGTGAACAGGCTGCTATCCCACCCCACCCCAAAAAGAGAAAAATGAAAAACTCATAGTTTGGGGCCAGGAGGCAGTGTGTCCTACAGGGCTGCATAGCCCTGAGGGGTCAGTGCTGGGATCAGGTTGGTTGGTCTTTTTGTCTTTTTTTTTTTTTTTTTTAACAATCATTAATGAGATTTGTCTTCAGCCACCAGTGTTGGCCTTGAAGCAGAGGGCGCAGCCCTTGGTGTTTGTAAAATAAGTATGAATACACAGTGTGGCAGTGTTTTGGGTTTTTTTTTTTGTTGTTTTTCCTCTCCTTTTGAGGATTTTCTTTTGTAAAAGAAAATTAAATATTTTTTAAACTGAAATCTGTGGATGAAATAGAAGCTGGAGCCCTCCTCTTGGAATATTCAGCCTAAGAACCTCATGGGACTATGAATTCACCTGAAATTCTCATTTGCCATCAGGCCGAGCTTTTAAAGAAAAATTGTTCTCTAACCAGGATTGTAACAAAAGTGTAAATACTGTTTCAGAGTTGAGAGTTGGTGGTGCAAATATGTATATAATGAACTGTATTTTTACAATGATCGCCGCATGACTATTTCACACCCTTTTTATACTCCATACCTGTCTTCCAGAAACGTCACCTGCCTTTCTCCTGTGGTCTCTTAATCCAATAATTGTATTACTGCCATTAAAGGATGCAGTTATTTTAAAAAGCTTGTGGGTCTGGTCTCTCCAGGCTGCCCCAGACCATCCCTTGCCCTGAGAATTAACGAGGGTAGAAGATGGCGGGGCGGGAGTGGGGGGTGTGTGAAACATGGACCTATTCTCTTAGCAGTTGGCCTCAGGGTAACATTCTTGAAGACAGGGACAATTTGTACCTCCAAACAGCGTCAGCTGTCCTCAGTGGACGGCAGTAGATCACCTACTGTCAACATCCTAAGGTCCCTGAGCTTCGTGCGGGCCACTCAGCATTTGAGATCCGGGGGTGATCTGCAGCAGCCTGGATCTGCCCTCGCAGTGCTCACAGGAAAAGACTGTTAACGCAAACGGGACAGCTGGACTGCCTTCTAGGGACGGGAAGAGCTTTAGCGGGCACCCTACCCGTGTGATAGCCAGGGGTATCCTCTGAGGAGGGGTCTGTTCTGATGTTGGAACTTATTTTGAAATGCATCAACAAATATGAAGGATGGTTGGATAGATGGCTGAATGTGTGATCAATACAGTTGGAGTGCAGTGGCTCACGCCTCTCATCCCAGCACTTTGGGAGGCTGAGGCAGGAGGATCGCTTGAACCCAGTAGTTCCAGGCTGCAGTGAGCTGCGCTCCAGCAGGCCAGGCAACAGAGTGAGACCCGTCTCTTTAAAAAAAAAAAAAAAAAAAAAAAAAAGGTTGAGACCCAAACCCAGCAAACGATACACAGGGTTTTCTTGGTTTTCTTGGGGTTTACATACAGGGGAGAGTCCCTCAGCACCAGGATGGGCAGAAGAACTGCAACAGCTTTAAAAAGGCATGCTGTTGGCTGGGCACGGTGGCTCATGCCTGTATTCCCAGCACTCTGGAACGCTGAGGCGGGCTAATCACGAGGTCAGGAAATCGAGACCATCCTGGCCAACATGGTGAAACCCCCGTCTCTAAAAATGCAAAAATTAGCTGGGTGCGGTGGCGAGCGCCTGTAATCCCAGCTACTTGGGAGGCTAAGGCAGGAGAATCACTAGAACCCAGGAGGCAGAGATTGTGCCACTGCACTCCAGCCTGGGTGACACAGCAAGACTCCGTCTTGGAAAAAAAAAAAAAAAACAGAGCTGCAAGAGTGGACCATGTCGCTCAGGAAATGCGTGGAGCCTGAGGAACATCTTCATTGGAGGACGGTATGGAGGCTGAGGGAGGGCAGAGATGGCCACCAGCACGAGGATGTGGTCAACCCCTCCACAGCCCAAGGTTGGACACTAGGACCAACAACTGGTGCCAGATGCTCTTTGGGTACCTGCTGTGATCCACTGCCCGGATTCTATAGGTGTTAACTGTTCCCTGTATTTTCTTGTTTTTTTGTTTTTCTTTTCTTTTTTTGTGGCAGGGTCTCACTCTGTCCCCCAGGCTGGAGTGCAGTGGTGCTATCTTGGCTCACTGCAACCTCTGCCTCCCCAGTTCAAGCGATGCTCCCGCCTCAGGCTCCCGAGTCACTGGCACGACAGATGTGACAGGTGTCTGTCACCACACCCAGCTAATTGTATTTTTAGCAGAGACAGAGTTTCGCCATGTTGGCCAGGCTGGTCTCAAACTTCCAACCTGAGGGGATCTGCCCGCCTCAGCCTCCCAAAGTGCTGGGATTACAGCTGTGAGCCACTGCCCCCGGCCGGCTGTTTGCGTTTTCTGAATTCCATTTTGGCATTCCATTGGTATTAGAGCCCCAGGGCTGCCTACATATCTCTACAAACTGGGTGGCTTAACATGACAAATTTGTTCTAGAGGCCAGAAGTGCACCATCAAGGTGTCTATGGGGTCAGGCTCCCTCTGAGGCTCTAGAGGAGAATCCTTCCTTTCCAGTCCTGTCTTCTGTGGCCGTGGGCAATCCTGGGCTTGTGGTGACATCGCTTCAGTCTCTGCCTCCAGCTTTTCCTGGGGCTTTCTCCTCTGCGTCTGTGTCTTCTGTCTCTTAGAAAGACTCTTGTCACTGGATTTAGAACCCAACCAGGTAATCAAGAGTCATCTCATCTTGAGATCTTTCATTAAATATCCTGTTTCCCAGCCAAGTGTGGTGGCTCACACCTGTAATCTCAGCAATTTGGGAGGCCAAGGCAGGAGGATTGCTTGATGCCAGGAGTTCAAGGCCAGCCTGGGCAACATAGGGAGACCCCCATCTCTACAAAATACAAGAAAAATTAGCTGGGTGTGGTGGTGCACACCTGTAGTCCCAGCTACTTGGGAGGCTGAGGGAGGATCCCTTGAGTCTGGGAGGTCAAGGCTGCTGTGAGCTGTGATCATACCACCACACTCTGGCCTGGACAACAGTGAGAGCCTGTATTTTTTTTTTTTTTTTAAAGACTCTGTTTCCAAATATAGTTCATTAGTTCATTGACAGGTTCCAGGGCTTAGGATGTAGAAATATGTTTTAGGGGCAACAACCCTGTTACCCTGCTCTTTTTTTTTTTTTTTTTTTTGAGACGGAGTCTCACTCTGTAGCCCAGGCTGGAACGCAGTGGCATGATCTCAGCTCACTGCAACCTCCAAGGCGGGCAGATCACCTAAGGTCAGGAGTTCAAGACCAGCCTGGCCAACATGGTGAAACCCCATCTCTACTAAAAATGCAAAAATTAGCCAGGCATGGTGGCAGGCGCTTGTAATCTCAGCTACTTGGGAGGCTGAGGGAGGAGAATTGCTTGAACCCAGGAGGCGGAGGAGGTTGCAGTGAGCTGAGATTGTGCCACTGCACTCCAGCCTGGGCGACAGAGCAAGACTCTGTCTCAAATAAATAAAAAAAATAAAATTATTAATCAGAACCATCATTCCATCTACTTTCTTTTCTTTCCTTTCATTGTTTTTTCTTCACCCTCCCTTCCCTACCCTTCTTCCTTTTACTTTCCTCTGTAGACTTCTCACGTCCTTGCAACTGTATTCATTGTTGGGTTTCTAACTGTATTCTCTGTTGCCACTGTAACAAATGACCAAAAACCTAGTGACTTAAAAAAACATAAATGTGGCCGGGCGCGGTGGCTCACGCCTGTAATCCCAGCACTTTGGGAGGCCGAGGCGGGCGGATCACAAGGTCAGGAGATCGAGACCACGGTGAAACCCCGTCTCTACTAAAAATACAAAAAAATTAGCCGGGCGCGGTTGTGGGCGCCTGTAGTCCCAGCTACTCGGGAGGCTGAGGCAGGAGAATGGCGTGAACCTGGGAGGCGGAGCTTGCAGTGAGCCGAGATTGCGCCACTGCACTCCAGCCTGGGCGAAAGAGCCAGACTCCGTCTCAAAAAAAAAACAAAAAACAAAAAACAAAAAACATAAATGTATTATATTTATTATTTATTTATTTATTTTTGAGACAGAGTCTTGCTCTGTCACTCAGGCTGGAGTGCAGTGGCATGATCTCAGCTCACTGCAGCCTCCATCTCCTGGGTTCAAGCAATTCTCCTACCTCAGCCTCCCTAATAGCTGGGATTATAGGCACCCGCCACCATGCCCAGCTAATTTTTGCATTTTTAGTAGAGACAGGGTTTCACCACGTTGGCCAGGCTGATTTCTAACTCTTTTTTTTTTTTTTTTTGAGACGGAGTCTTGCTCTGTCACCCAGGCTGGAGTGCAGTGGCCGGATCTCACCTCATTGCAAGCTCCGCCTCCCGGGTTTACGCCATTCTCCTGCCTCAGCTTCCCGAGTAGCTGGGACTACAGGCGCCCGCCACCTCGCCCGGCTATTTTTTTTTTTTGTATTTTTTAGTAGAGACGGGGTTTCACCGTGTTAGCCGGGATCGTCTCTCGATCTCCTGACCTCGTGATCCGCCCGTCTCGGCCTCCCAAAGTGCTGGGATTACAGGCTTGAGCCACCGCGCCCGGCCTGATTCCTAACTCTTGACCTTGGGTGATCCACCCGCCTCGGCCTCCCAAAGTGCTGGGATTACAGGTGTGAGCCACCACGCCCAACCACAAATGTATTCTCTTACAGTTCTAAAGATCGGAAGTCTAAAACCAAGATGTAGCCAGGTGTTGTGGCTCACACCTGTAATCCCAGTACTTTGGGAGGCCAAGGTGGGAGGAGCTCTTGAGTCCAGGAGTTGGAGACCAGTCTGGGCAACATGGCAAAATCCCATCTCTACCAAAAAATCCAAAAATAGGGCCGAGCACAGTGGCTCACACCTGTAATCCCAGCACTTTGAGAGGCAGGTGGATCACGAGGTCAAGAGATTGAGACCATCCCGGCCAATGTGGTGAAACCCCGTCTCTACTAAAATTACAAAAATTGGTCTGTACTCTCAGCTACTCCGGAGGCTGAGGCAGGAGAATTGCTTGAATCCAGGAGGCGGAGGTTGCAGTGAGCCAAGATCGTGCCACTGCACTCCAGCCTGGAGACAGAGCAAGACTCCATCAGAAAAAAAAAAAAAAAAAAAATTAGCAGGGTATGGTGGTTCACTCCTGTAGTCCCAAGCTACTCCAGAGACTGAGAGGGGAGGATCGCTGGAGCTGGGGATGTCTAGGTTGCAGGGAGCCATACTCGCGCCACTGCACTCCATCTTGGGTGACAGAGCAAGACCCTGTCACAAAAATACAAATTAAAAAAATAAAACCGGCCGGGCGCGGTGGCTCACGCCTGTAATCCCAGCACTTTGGGAGGCCGAGGCGGGCGGATCACAAGGTCAGGAGATCGAGACCACAGTGAAACCCCGTCTCTACTAAAAATACAAAAAATTAGCCGGGCGCGGTTGTGGGCGCCTGTAGTCCCAGCTACTCGGGAGGCTGAGGCAGGAGAATGGCGTGAACCCGGGAGGCGGAGCTTGCAGTGAGCCGAGATCGCGCCACTGCACTCCAGCCTGGGCGACAGAGCGAGACTCCGTCTCAAAAAAATAAAAAATAAAATAAATAAATAAATAAATAAAACCAGCCGGGTCCAGTGATTCACACCTCTAATCTCAACACTCTGGGGACCGAGGTGGGTGTGTGGCTTGACCCCAGGAGTTTGAGACCGGCCTGAGCAATATGGTGAGACCCCCATCTCTACAGAAAATACAAAAATTAGCCAGGTGTGGTGGTGCGTGCCTGTGGTCCCAGTTACTGGGGAGGCTGAGCCCTGGAAGCTGAGGTTGTAGTGAGCCAAGATCAAGCCACTGCACTCCAGCCTGGGTGACAGAGTGAGACACTGTCTCAAAAAATTAATTAAAAGGAAAAAATAAAATCAATACATAAATAAAACAAAAATGTCGGCTGGGCTGTGTTCCTGCTCGGGGGACTCAGAGAAGAATTCATTTCTTTGTCTTTTTTCAGCTTCTGGAGTCGGCCTGCATTGTTTGGTTCAGTGTAATGAAGAATTTAACCTTCCCCAAAGAGAGGTAAGACCTTTGTCCTCCGCGCCTTTGAGGTCACCTCCTCTAAATCTCTGGAATGTTGTTCCTGATAAGATTAGTTTGGTTTACCTATCAGCCTTAGGCCAACTAGCTAGTAGCAGTGTGACTCAGGGTGGGGCCCTGGGGTCACAGGGTATCAGCTGACCTCTGGAAGGGCTAGCGTCTGAGGTCATGTCAGTCTCATGGAGGACTACTGGGTTTACGCCTCAGGGGTAATGAAGGTTCTGGACAGTGAGGCTTCTGTGAGCTTCCCCGGTCGACAAAGCTCCATGTGTACTGTTACACACTGTTGCTGGGTAAAGTGAGTGCTGTCCACACTCCATGGGGACAAGAGGGCTGGAAGTCTAATGATGGGACCCCACCTCCAGGCTCTGCTGAATGCCCGTCTTCCCTGGGCTGATTTTCCCCTGTATTCTTTTTTTTTTTTTTTTTTTTTTTTTGAGACAGTCGCTTTGTCGCCCAGGCTGGAGTGCAGTGGTGCGATCTCGGCTCACTGCAAACTCCGCCTCCTGGGTTCGCGCCATTCTCCTGCCTCAGCCTCCCGAGTAGCTGGGACTACAGGTGCCCGCCACCGCGCCCGGCTAATTTTTTGGTATTTTCAGTAGAGACGGGGTTTCACCGTGTTAGCCAAGATAGTCTCGATCTCCTGACCTCGTGATCCGCCCGCCTCGGCCTCCCAAAGTGCTGGGATAACAGGCGTGAGCCACCGCGCCCGGCGATTTTCCCCTGTATTCTTGCGCTATAATACACCATAACCGGGAGCATGACAGTTTTCAATGAATTCTGCTTCTTCTTTTTCTTTTCTTTTTTTTTTTTTTTTGAGGTGGAGTCTTGCTCTGTTGCCCAGGCTGGAGTGCAGTGGCGCGATCTTGGCTCACTGCAACCGCCGCCTCCCGGGTTCACACAATTCTCCTGCCTCAGCTTCCCGAGTAGCTGGGACTACAGGCGCCTGCTACCAAGCCGGGCTAATTTTTTGTATGTTTAGTAGAGACGGGTTTTCACCATGTTAGCCAGGGTGGTCTCTATTTCCTGACTTCCTGATCTGCCCACCTCAGCCTCCCATAATGCTGCAGCTGCAGGCATGAGCCCCGGCCTTTTGTTTGTTTGTTTTTGGGTTTTTTTTTTTTTTTTTTTGAGACGGAGTCTCACTCTGTCACCCAGGCTGGAGTGCAGTGGCGCGATCTCGGCTCACTGCAAGCTCCGCCTCCCGGGTTTACGCTATTCTCCTGCCTCAGCCTCCCAAGTAGCTGGGACTACAGGCGCCCGCCACCACGCCTGGCTAATTTTTTTTTGTATTTTAATAGAGACGGGGGTTTCACCATGTTAGCCAGGATGGTCTCGATCTCCTGACCTCGTGATCCGCCCGTCTCGGCCTCCCAAAGTGCTGGGATTACAGGCTTGAGCCACCGCCTCCGGCCTGTTTGTTTGTTTTTTTGAGATAAGAATCTTGCTCTGCTTCCCAGGCTGGAGTGCAGTGGTGTGATCTTGGCTCACTGCAACCTCCGCTTCCCAAGATGAAGCGATTCTTGTGTCTCAGCCTCCTAAGTAGCTGGGACTACACAGGCATGTGCCACCATATCTGGCTACTTTTTGTATTTTTGGTAGAGACGAGATTTCACCATGTTGGCCATGGCGGGTTTTGAACTCCTGGCCTCAAGTGATCTGCCTGCGTCAGCCTCCCGAAGTGCTGGGATTACAGGTGTGAGCCACTGTGCTCCACCCACTTCCGTGAATTCGGCTAGCAAATTAGCAAACCTCCAGAGTAGGTCAGACTACAGGCATGTGCCACCATGCTCTACTAATTTTTGTATTTCTTTTTTTTTTTTTTTTTTTTTCCGAGACGGAGTCTCGCTAATTCTCGCAAAGAATTTCTTGAACCCGGGAGGCAGAGGTTGCAGTGAGCCAAGATTGTGCCACTGGACTCCAGCCTGTGTGACAGAGCCAGACTCTGTCTCAAAAAAAAAAAAAAAAAAAAAAAAAAAAAAAGACCGAGTGTGGTGGCTTACACCTGTAATCCCAGCACTTTGGGAGGCCAAAGCAGGCGGATCTCTTGAGGTTGGGAGTTCGCGACCAGCCTGACCAATATGGAGAAACCCTGTCTCTACTAAAAATACAAAATTAGTTGGGCATGGTAGTGGGCACCTGTGATCCCAGCTACTCCAGAAGCTGAGGCAGGAGAATCACTTGAACCCGGTTGGTGGACGTTTCAGTGAGCTGAGATCGCACCATTGCACTCCAGCCTGGGCAACAAGAGCGAAACTGTGTCCAAAAAAAAAAAAAGGCCGGGCGCAGTGGCTCAAGCCTGTAATCCCAGCACTTTGGGAGGCCGAGACGGGCGGATCACGAGGTCAGGAGATCGAGACCATCTTGGCTAACACGGTGAAACCCCGTCTCTACTAAAAAATACAAAAAACTAGCCGGGCGAGGTGGCGGGCGCCTGTAGTCCCAGCTACTCGGGAGGCTGAGGCAGGAGAATCGCGTAAACCCAGGAGGCGGAGCTTGCAGTGAGCTGAGATCCGGCCACTGCACTCCAGCCCGGGCTACAGAGCGAGACTCCGTCTCAAAAACAAACAAACAAACAGAAAGAAAACAACATATCCAAACTTAAATACTGAGAAACTTCATAAAGTTTGTTGCATTAGGGAGAGTGTCCTAGTCTCAGAAATCTGCAAGCACCTCAAAACCAAACAAAAAAAGCCATGTATTTTCTATATTAAGGGGGCTTTGCAGTTCGGGAAAGTTGGACAGAGGACAGGGACTAAGCCGACTACATCATTCAACAGGAAACAGGGCTATGTGAGGGCAGGCAGTTCTCAGGATAAGCTAACCAGGAGGCACCTTCCACATTGCATTGCTTGCTCAGACTTGAGGGTGAGTTAGAAGTTCAGGGGCCAATTGAAGAAGATAAACCTGACTCAAGTTTGCTGTAGGCAAAGCAGCAGTCAGATGGGGGCAGCTAGTCTAGGCAAGGTGGCTCATGCCTATAATCCCAGCACTTTGGGAGGCTGAGGCAGGAGGATCGGTTGAGCCCAGGGTTTGAGACCAGGTAACACAGGGAGACCCCATCTCTACAGAAAATGAAAATAAAAAACAAGAAAAGGGGCTGGGCGTGGTGGCTCACGCCTGTAATTCCAGCACTTTGGGAGGCCTAGGCCGGCGGATCACGAGGTCAGGAAATCAAGACCATCCTGGCTAACACAGTGAAACCCCGTCTCTACTAAAAATACAAAAAATTAGCCGGGCGCGGTGGCAGGCGCCTGTAGTCCCAGCTACTCCGGAGGCTGAGGCAGGAGAATGGCGTGAACCCGGAGGCGGAGCTTGCAGTGAGCCCAGATCACGCCACTGCACTCCAGCCTGGGCGACAGAGCGAGACTCCGTCTCAAAAAAAAAAAAAAAAAACAAAAAAACAAAAAAACAGCTCCTTTATCTTCTACTAAGCAGGGCTTGGATTTTTTTTGTGCGTTGTTTTTTTTTTTTTTTTTTTTTTTTTTTTTTTTTTTTTGAGACGGAGTCTCGCTCTGTCGCCCAGGCTGGAGTGCAGTGGCCGGATCTCGGCTCACTGCAAGCTCCGCCTCCCGGGTTCACGCCATTCTCCTGCCTCAGCCTCCGGAGTAGCTGGGACTACAGGCGCCCGCCACCTCGCCCGGCTAGTTTTTTGTATCTTTTAGTAGAGACGGGGTTTCATCGTGTTAGCCAGGATGGTCTTGATCTCCTGACCTCGTGATCCGCCCGTCTCGGCCTCCCAAAGTGCTGGGATTACAGGCTTGAGCCACCGCGCCCGGCCTCTGTTGTTGTTTTTTAAGATGGAGTCTCGCTCTGTCTCCCAGGCTGGAGGGCAGTGGCACTATCTCAGCTCACTGCAACCTCCGCCTCCCGGGTTCAAGTGATTCTCCTGCCTCAGCCTTCCAAGTAGCTGGGATTACAGGCGCACGCCACCATGCCCGGCTAATTTTTGTATTTTTAGTAGAGACGGGGTTTCACCATGTTGGTCAGGCTGGTCTCGAACTCCTGATCTCGTGATCTGCCCGCTTCAGCCTCCCAAAGTGGTGGGATTACAGATGTGAGCCACTGTGCCCGGCCCGGGCTTGGATTTTATGGAGAGGAAAAGTGGGGGAGCTGCCAAGGGGGTTAAACTTGAGGAGGGAGTTCAAATGGACTGCACTGCAAAGCTTGCAGTTGCAATGAATGTGAAGCTTTACATGGGATTAAGTGCAAACAGAAAATATTCCAAACACATTTTTCACATTCTTGGCTAGTGAAATGGTTTATGCTGATGAGAGAAGGCGAAGCTGAATCCCAGAATGGGTCAGGGCAGAGAAAACAAATCTGCCTTAAAGAGACAGACCTTTTCAGCCGGGCGCTGTGGCTCATGCCTGTAATCCCAGCACTTTGGGAGGCTGTGGCAGGCGGATCATGAGGTCAGGAGTTCCAGACCAGCCTGACCAACATGGTGAAACCCTGTCTCTACTAAAAATATAAAAATGAACCGGGCGTGGTGGCGCATGCCTGTAATCCCAGCTACTCAGGAGGCTGAGGCAGGAGAATCGCTTGAACCTGGGAGGCGGAGGTTGCAGTGGGCCGAGATCAGGCCATTGCACTCCAGTCTGGGTGACAGAGCTAGATTCCATCTCAAGAAATAAATAAGTAATTAAAAAGAGACAGACCTTTTCTTGGAAATGTTAAAAAGAGACACACCAAAAAAGAGATGGATCTTAACGGTGTAATGTGAATTATCTAGAGGGCTTTTAAAAAAATATTGATGGCCCAGAACCATCCCAGAGCTATGTAGCCGGTATCTGTGGAGCAGGAGGATAGGACCAGGCATTGATATTCCTTTACAAGGAATGCATTTTATTAAGAGCTGACTGGGGCTGGGCTTAGTGGCTCATGCCTGTCATCCCAGCACTTTGGGAAGCCAAGGCTGGTGGATCACTTGATTAGGAGTTCGAGACTAGCCCTGCCAACATGGTGAAACCCCGTTTCTACTAAAAATACAAAATTATCTGGGCATGGTGATGCACGCCTGTATTCGCAGCTACTTGGGAAACTGAGGCAGGAGAATCACTTGGACCCGGGAGGCAGAGTTGCAGTGAGCCGAGATCATGCCATCATGCCATTGCACTCCAGCTTGGGCAACAAGAGCAAAACTCCATCTCATTAAAAAAAAAAAAAAGGAGCTGGGCGCGGTGGCTCACGCCTGTAATCCCAACACTTTGGGAGGCCAAGGCGGGCGGATCACAAGGTCAGGAGATCGAGACCACGGTGAAACCCCGTCTCTACTAAAAATACAAAAAATTAGCCGGGCGCGGTTGTGGGCGCCTGTAGTCCCAGCTACTCGGGAGGCTGAGGCAGGAGAATGGCGTGAACCCGGGAGGCGGAGCTTGCAGTGAGCCGAGATCGCGCCACTGCACTCCAGCCTGGGCGACAGAGCGAGACTCCGTCTCAAAAAAAAAAAAAAAAAAAAAAAGGAGATCACTGGGCCAGGTACAGTTGCTCACAGCTGAAATCCCAGCACTTTGGGAGGCCACAACAAGAGGATCGCTTGAGCCCAGGAGTTTGAAACCAATCTGGGCAAAATAGACCCTCTCTCTACAAAAAATTTAAAAATTAGCCAGGTGTTCTGGTGTTATATATAAAGTTTCAGTGCCACAAAAGAAATAGCACTCGAATATAAAATTTTCTTTTTAATTCTCAGCAAGGTAAGGTACTTCTATAGAAAGGTGGGCCCTCGCAGATGGAGCAATGGTGAGCACACACCTGGACAAGGGAGGGAAAGGGGTTCTTATCCCTGATGCACGTGGCTTCTGCTGCTGTGTCATTTCCTTGTTGGCTAGGGTTAGACTGCACAGGCTAATCTAATTCCGATTGGCTAATTTAAAGAGAGTGATCAGGTGAGTGCTTTGGCGGGGAAAAAAATGGTTATGCAGGGTGGATAATGAGCCAGGGTGGAACAGGTAGCAGGTAATCGGAATGCGTTAGGGTGGAGCAGGTGGTCGGAATGAGTCAGGGTGGAGTAGTAGGTAAGTGAAATGAGTCAGGGTGGGTTAGTAATCGAAAAAGGTTGCTTTATGAGGAGGTTAAGTTTAAAAGTAGAAGGCAAACAATTGTACATACTGACATATTAATTCTTTGAAGAGAAATTTAGAATATTTTAAATATTAATAATATATTAATATTAATGTCAATTTAATATTAATATAATATTAATATTAATTTCAATTTAATATTGATTAGCCAGGTGTGGTGGCACACGCCTGTAATCCCAGCTACTTGGGAGGCTGAGGCAGGAGAATTGCTTGAGCCCAGGAGATGGAGGCTGCAGTGAGCCGAGATCGTGCCACTGCACTCCAGCCTGGCCAACAGAGTGAGTGAGACTCTGTCTCAAAAAAAAAAAATTGCCTTTTCATTCAGTCTGATGAATTAATTTCCTTTCCCAGCCAATGCACTAAAATTATACAGCTCTGATGAGTGGAGGAATACCAGGGTTCTTGGTCCTCATGCCGATTTAGATAAAATGACATGGACACAGGTGGAGTGGTTTTAAGGAGCAGAGAATGTATAGGCAAGAAGGAAGGGAGAAGGAAGAATCTCCCCTGTACAGAGTTAGAGGGAGGAGGAATCCAAAGCCGAGAGAGGGAACCCATACGAATTACTTTTCACTGGACCCTACATTTGGAACCATATTCAAAATAGATTTTTTTTCTTTTCTTTTCTTTTTTTTTTTTTTTGAGACAGGGTCTCACTTTTTCACCCATGCTGGAGTGCAGTGGTGCAATCTTGGCTCACTGCAGCCTCGCTCTCCTGGGTTCAAGTGATTCTCCTGCCTCAGTTCCCCAGGTAGCTGGGACTACAGGCATGCGCCACAATGCCCAGCAATTTTTTTTTTTTTTTTTTGAGACGGAGTCTCTGTGGCCCAGGCTGGAGTTCAGTGGCGCTATCTTGGCTCACTGCAAGCTCCACCTCCCGGGTTCACGCCATTCTCCTGCCTCAGCCTCCCGAGTAGCTGGGACTACAGGCGCCTGCCACCACGCCCGGCTAATTTTTTTTGTATTTTAGTAGAGACGGGGTTTCACCATGTTAGCCAGCATGGTCTTGATCTCCTGACCTCGTGATCTACCCGTCTCGGCCTCCCAAAGTTCTGGGATTACAGGCGTGAGCCACCGCGCCCGGCCTTTCTTTGGTATTTTTTACAGAGATGGGGTTTCACCATGTTGCCCATGCTGGTCTCGAACTTCTGAGCTCCAGCGATCCACCTGCCTCAACTTCTCAAACAGCTAGGATAATAGGTGTGAGCTACCATGCCTGGCCTGATATTTATTTAACTTTTTAGCAATGATAATAATAATAATAATAATAATTTTTTGAGATGGAGTCTCGCCCTGTCGCCGAGGCTGGGGTGCAATGGCGTGATCTTGGCTCACTGCAACCGGGTTCAAGTGATTCTCCTGCCTCAGCCTCCCGAGTAGCTGGGATTACAGGTACACGCCACCATGCCCGGCTAATTTTTTGTATCTTTAGTAGAGATGGGGTTTCACCATGTTGGCCAGGCTGGTCTCGAATTCCTGACCTCAGGTGACCCACCCACCTTGGCCTCACTTTAGGCGTGAGCCACTATGCCAGGCCATAATTTTTGTATTTGTAGTAGAGACAGGGTTTCACCAGGCTGGTCTCAAACTCCTGACCTCAAATGATCTGCCTGCCTCAGCCTCCCAAAATGTGTTGAGATTACAGGCGTGAGCCACTGTGCCTGGCCTGGCCTGATACTTAGAATTAAAAAAAAAAAAAAGCCATAAAAAATCAATGCTTTGGGTTAATGATCACAATATATTGTTATGTGAAGAAAAATTAATGGTCAGGTGGCATCTTATTTTATATCTGCATAGAAAAAACACTGGACAGGAATACAAGATGGTAGTAGTAATCACTCATTGGTGGAATTACTGTTGAGGTTTACTCTCCTTTCTGAGATCTTCAAGATTTTGCAAAGATTCTCCATTAAGTGCCCCACGTTTTGTTTTGTTTTCTGGCCATTGGAATTGACGTAATTAATACAAACTACAGGCCGGGTGTGGTGGCTCACGCCTGTAACCCCAGTGCTTTGGGAGGCTGAAGCGGTCAGATCATGAGGTCAGGAGTTTGAGACCAGCCTGACCAACATGGTGAAACCCCGTCTTTACTAAAAATACAAAAATTAGCCGGGCGTGATGGCAGGTGCCTCTAATCCCAGCTATGCGGGAGGCTGAGGCCGGAGAATTGCTTGAACCCGAGAGGCGGAGGTTGCAGTGAGCCGAGATCACGCCACTGCACTGCAGCCTGGGCGACAGAGCAAGACTCAGTCTCCGAAGAAAAAAAAAGAAGAAAAGAAAAGAGAAAAGAAGAGGGAGGGAAGGAAGGAAGGAAGGAGGGAAGGAAGGAGAAAAAGAAAGAAGAAAGAGAAGGAAGGAAGGAAGGAGGGAAGGAAGGAGAAAAAGAAGAAAGAGAAGGAAGGAAGGAAAGAGAAAGAAAGAAGGAAGGAAGGAAAGAAATAGAGAGAAAGGAAAAGAAAAGAACTACAATAGGTGTTCAGCGTGTACTCCGTTAAAAAAAAAAATAGAATAAAAACTACAAGTTCCAGCAGACATCTCGCTTACGACTTCTGTAGATCGTCTTTCCCCAAACGCAATGATCGCTGGGATTCGTAGTCCAGTGACAAAATCAAGGAGGGACGCGCACTACCGGCCTAGATGACAGAGGAGGGAATCACTACCATTCCGACCAATGGACAGTTCACGCCGAAACTGAGTGGCGAGCGCATAGCCAATGGGTAAGCCATTCAGCCTGAGTGACATGGGTTGCAACCTACAGGAGGCCCGTGGGGCGGTACGGCGCGCGGCGCCCGTAGTGCGAACCATGGGAGGCGGCTGGTGGTGGGCTCGGGCCGCTCGCCTCGCCCGTCTCCGCTTCCGGAGGTCGCTACTGCCGCCTCAGCGGCCCCGGAGCGGGGGCGCCCGGGGGTCCTTCGCCCCCGGCCACGGTCCCCGCGCCGGGGCTTCGCCGCCCCCAGTGTCCGAGCTGGACCGTGCGGACGCCTGGCTCCTCCGAAAGGCGCACGAGACAGGTCGGTGGCTGGAGGTGGGGGCGGTGTGGATGGGACGGGGGTCCCGGGCGCGCGTGGAACCTCGATGGGGCGGAGGCTTCTGCAGGAAACGGGGCCCCGGCTCGGCTCCGAGAAGGGCTTCAGTGTGAGCGCACGGAAGCGCAGAGTGCAAGAGCGCAGGTGCTTGCAGAGAGGATGGGCTTTCGGGGAGGACGAGGACCCCGCGTAACGGGGCGCCGTAGGGATTGGAGGGGGTGGTAGGGTTGCGCGAGGCAGCCTCGTAGAATCGCGCCTGTCGTGTGAAGAGGGGCTTCCAGGGAAAGCTTAGAGTCTGTGGAGTTGGATACTAGAGGGGTCCGTCCCGATTACAGAGGCCACCACTGTGCAGAGAGCGGGAGTGTGGATCCCCGCAGACGAGGGGGAAGTTCAGGATTGGAGGAGGGGACAACCAATAGGGAAAAAGCTCTCTGCTGATTGGAGGGGGAGGTGATCTAGGCTGCAGGGGGCGGGGCTTGTGACGGAGGCGAGGTCCAGAATGTAGCGGAGTGGCCATCTATTTTTTTTTTTAATTTAATTTAATCTAATTTAATTTATTTATTTTTTTGAGACGGAGTCTTGCTCTGTCACCGGGGCTGGAGTGCAGTGGCCGGATCTCAGCTCACTGCAAGCTCCGCCTCCCGGGTTTACGCCATTCTCCTGCCTCAGCCTCTCAAGTAGCTGTGACTACAGGCGCCCGCCACTTCGCCCGGCTAGTTTTTTGTATTTTTTAGTAGAGACGGGGTTTCACCGTGTTAGCCAGGATGGTCTCGATCTCCTAACCTCGTGATCCGCCCGTCTCGGCCTCCCAAAGTGCTGGGATTACAGGCTTGAGCCACCGCGCCCGGCCAATTTTATTTTTTTAATGACAATGTTTTGCTCTGTCACCCAGGCTTGAGTGCAGTGGCACAATTTTAGCCCACTGAAGCCTTCAACTCCTGGACTCAAGTCATCCTCTTGCCTCAGCCTCCTGCTTAGCTGGCGCTACAGGCATACACCACCGTGCCCAACTATTTTAATTTATGCAGAGACGGGGTCTCGCTTTGTTGCCCAGGCTGGTCTGAACTCTTGGGCTCATACAATCTTGCCTTGGCTTCCCAAAGTGCTGGGATTACAGGCGTGAGCCACCTCACTGGGCCAGTACTGGGTATCTAGATATAGGGTGTGGTGGGCTGTTTGTAAGGGACTTGAATGGGGACGGACGTGGATGAGATTGGCGCAGGCCATACTCGGTAGGAGATGGCGGCATTTGAAGGAAAGGAAGAGCGAGGCTGAAGTGCGGCCTGGGTTAGGAAACAGTTTGCCCCAGAGTTCTGAGAAAGAAGTAAGTAGGCAGGCCGTGGGGATATACATAGAGGGAGGGGGTTGGTCAGGATGGCTCTTCAGATTGGAGGTTCTGCAATTTTGCCCCTGGATTGTCCTCCACATTCTGCAGGGACTATCTTGAATCCTTTATTTTTTTGAGACGGAGTCTCGCTCTGTCACCCAGGCTGGAGTGCTGTGGCAAGATCTTGGCTCACTGCAAGCTCCACCTCCTGGATTCAAGCGATTCTCCTCCCTCAGCTTCCCGAATAGCTGGGACTACAGGCACGTGCCACCACACCCTGCTAATTTTAGTATTTTTAGTAGAGACGGGGTTTGACTATGTTGGCCAGGCTAGTCTCAAACTCCTGACCTCGTGATCTACCTGCCTTGGCCTCCCAAAGTGCTGGAACTACAGGCGTGAGCCACCGCACCCAGCCCTTGAATCCTTAGTGTTACAGAGTTTGTGGGAGAGGGGCACTGAGGTGGAGGCCAGAGAGCATGTGGGGGGATGTGGTTAGGTGAGGGACTTCCTGGAAGAGGTAAGGATTTGGGGTGGGCTTGCCTTGTGGCTGCATGGGGTGGAGTGAGCTGAAGGGGGAGCCCCTTCAGTTTTACAGGGCAAGGGAGATTGAGGAGGTAGGGTTGGGGGTGATGTTAATCCCCCCATGTCTCCCTCCCTCCAGCCTTTCTCTCCTGGTTCCGAAATGGCCTCCTGGCATCGGGCATCGGAGTCATCTCCTTCATGCAGAGTGACATGGGTCGCGAAGCAGCATATGGTGAGTACAGATCCCCACTCTCACCTCCACCAGGGAACCAGGGAATCCAGAGCCCCTACCACCTGTCCTGGTGAGGGTAGACTTTCCCACCCCATCCCACTCCCAGTAGTAAGCACAGAACCCCCATTCTTCCCCCACCAGGAAGACACCCCTCCCATGGGCCCATCTGAATGGGTGGCCCAGGACATGGCTATGGTCCCCTCCCCTCTGATCTGATTCTCAAAGATGCAGTCCAGCCCCTGGCACGGCCCTGCCTCTGTTCCTGTCTCCTCAACCCTGGCTTTGCTCCCAGACCATCCCCCACACCCCCGATACCTTTTCGTCCCCCGACCTTGGCCCTGTCGCTACCCTGCCTCTCCCGCAGGCTTCTTCCTGCTGGGCGGCCTGTGCGTGGTGTGGGGCAGTGCCTCGTACGCGGTGGGCCTGGCGGCGCTGCGAGGGCCCATGCAGCTGACGCTGGGGGGCGCGGCCGTGGGCGTGGGCACAGTGCTTGCCGCCAGCCTGCTCTGGGCATGCGCAGTGGGCCTCTACATGGGGCAGCTGGAGCTGGACGTGGAGCTGGTGCCCGAGGACGACGGGACGGCCTCCACAGAAGGCCCTGATGAGGCGGGTCGGCCGCCACCCGAGTGAGCGACACGGCCGTGGGGCCTGGCAGGCGCTGGACGACAGCGCCCGAGGACTGGGACATTAAAACCTGACCTCCCCTCCTCCAGATGCAGAGTGCTGGTTCGTGTTCCTTGGGGAAGGGCGGCGAGGAGCGGACTAACTGGAGAGGCGGGAGGGCGGGTGGTGGGAGAGGGAGGAGAGGACCTGGGGGGAGACCGAAATGGACAGAGGAGCTCACAGGCCGGAGCCCAAACCACTGCAGGGAGAGCTGGCGTTTAATTCTCAGGGCTACGGGCACAGTCGGGCCCGCTGTCCCGGGGGGCCCCCAGTCGTCGCAGGGTCCAGTGCCGGCGGCTCTGCCAGTCCTCAGTCCCCCTTCCGCGGCAGCCTGGTGCCCGCGGGCCCCGGGTAGGGCAGGCCCAGGGGCGGGTAAAAGGCCTCCGGGAGCGCGGGGCCCGGACCCAGCCTCTGCAGGTGCGGGTACACCAGGCCCAGCTCCGCGGGGCCGTAGCGGATGGTGCCGGGCGTGCACAGGCCTCGCACTACCGGTGGCAGGAAGCCCGCGTGCAGGAGGGCGGGCGGGGGGTCCCCGGGAGGCGCCAGGCCCCATGGCCGCACCGGATCCTGCTTCAGGACCCCTGCCCGGATGACAGAGGTGAACTCGGGCCGCGGGGTGGCCGGGTGGCCGGAGGGATCCTCATCGCCACTGTCCTCTGAGCCTTTGGTTTCCCTCGGGCTGGGCTCCACTTTGATGCGTTTGCCCTGGGTCTGGGGGACCTCGTTCTCCGCAGGGGCAGCCTGCTTCCCTTCAGTCGGAGGCTCTAGCTCTGGAAGAGGAAGATGGTCAGGGCCTGTGTGTGTCCCCAGCCCTCAGTCTTCCTGTCTTTGGAATGGAGCTGTGCTCAACGGGACAGACCTGTAGTTCTCAGCTGGGAGTGGTTCTTTTTTTTTTTTTTTTTTCTTTTTTTTGAGAGGGAGTCTTGCCCTGTCCCCCAGGCTGGCGTGCACTAGCACCATCTGGGCTCACTGCAACTTCCGCCTCTGGGGTTCAAGCTATTCTCCTGCCTCAGCCTCCCGAGTAGCTGGGATTACAGGGCACGCCACCACACCCAGCTAATTTTTCTATTTTAAGTAGAGATGGGGTGTCGCCATGTTGGCCAGACTGGTCTCAGACTCTACCTCAGGTGATCTGCCTGCCTGAGCCTCCCAAAGTGCTGGGATTACAGGCGTGAGCCACTGCGCCCGGCCAGCTGGGAGTGGTTCTGTCCCCAGGAGAGACCTGGCAATGTCTGGAGATATTTTGGGGTGTCACAACTCTGGGGAGGGTACCAATGGCATCTAGAGGGTAGAGACCAAGGATGCTGTTAAATAAACATCCCATAGTGTCCCCTCAACACAGAATCACCTGGCCCTAAAATGTCAGTAGAGCAGAAATCAAGAATCCCAGACCTGTGCTGTTCAATGGAAGTTTCCAGGATAGAGCTTTCTGTGGTAATGGAAATGTTCTACATCCGCACTGTCCCACAAAGCAGCCACTGGCCACATATGTGGCCACTGTGCACGCAAAATGTGGCAGGTGTGTGTGAGGACATGGATTTAAAGTGTTTTTTTCTTTGTTTTTGTTTCTTTGCAAGGCAAGGTGGCTCACGCCTATAATCCCAGCACTTTGGGAGGCTGAGGTGGGTGGATCACCTGAGGTCAGGAGTTCGAGACCAGCCTGGCCAACATGGCGAAACCCTGTCTCTACTAAAAATATTAAATTAGCCGGGCATGGTGGTGGGTGCCTGTATGCCCAGCTACTTGGGAGGCTGAGGCAGGAGAATCGCTTGAACCCAGGAGGCGGAGGTTGCAGTGAGCTGAGATTGTGCTATTGCACTCCAGCCTGGGCAACAAGAGTGAAACTCTGTTCCCCAAAAAAAGTGAATAAATTTTTTTGAGACAAGGTCTCACCCCATCACCCAGGCTGGAGTGCAGTGCAGCCGTCACAGTGCACTGCAACCTCTAACTCCCGGGCTCAAGCAATCCTACCACCTCAGCCTCCTGAGCAGCTAGGACTATGGGTGCGTGCCACCACACCCGGCTTGGCTAATTTTTAAAATTTTTTGTTGAGACGGGGTCTCACTATGTTGCCCACGCTGGTCTTGAACTCTTAGGCTAGAGCAGTTCTTTTACCTCGGCCTCCCAACGTTCTGGGTTTACAGGCATAAGCCAACACACCTGGCTTGGATTTTAATTTTTTTTTTTTTTTTTTTTGAGACGGAGTCTTGCTCTGTCACCCAGGCTGGAGTGCAGTGGCGTGATCTCGGCTCGCTGCAACCTCTGCCTCCTGGGTTCAAGCGATTCTCCTGCCTCAGCCTCCCAAGTAGCTGGGATTACAGGAGCACGGCACCATGCCCGGCTAATTTTTTGTATTTTAGTAGAGATGGGGTTTCACCGTTATTAGCCAGGATGGTCTCCATCTCCTGACCTCGTGATCTGCCTGCCTCGGTCTCCCAAAGTACTGGGATTACAGACGTGAGTCACCAGGCCCGGCCTGGATTTTAAATTTTTTTTTTTTTTTTGAGACAGAGTCTCGCTCTGTTGCCAGGCTGGAGTACAGTGGTGCAGTCTTGGCTCACTGTAACCTCTGCCTCCCAGCTTCATGCCATTCCAAGCTCCTGCCTCAGCCTCCCAAGTAGCTGGGACTACAGGCGCCCACCACCACGCCCAGCTAATTTTTCTATTTGTAGTAGAGACGGGGTTTCACCATGTTGGTCTCGATCTCTTGACCCTGTGATCCACCCGCCTCCGCCTCCCAAAGTGCTGGGATTACAGGTGTGAGCCGCTGCGCCCAGCCTGGATTTTAATTTTAATTGCATATAAGTGGCTGCATGTGGCTAGTGGCTTCTAGAATGGACAGCTGGGACCCAAAGGTTCCTTGGAGCTTCCCAGGGCCTGAGGTGGGAGGTGGGGCTCACCTGTGGGCTCTGGCCCCGGGCTGGATGCCTCCTCACAGGCCACGCTGGCTGGAAGCTGGAAGGCATCCAAAGGAGTTTGGCCACCCTCGGCTTGGCTGGGGACAAGATGGATGCGGTTAGGAGCCAGGGGTCCCTGGCCTCTCAGGACTCCCTCCTGCTTTACCCAACTTGTGGCAGTAAGTGTGGACACCCCTATGGGTAAAGGTGGATCCCCATCCTGAGGCATTTACAGGGCTCATCACCAGATCCCTAAACTCCAGGTTGATTCCTAGCCTGGCGTGGCCCTCGCTCCTAAGGCCACTGGATAGCCAGTGGCCAACTGGATGTCACCACCTGTGTGTCCTCTGGCACCTCATGCCTAGCTGATGTCTGCATCTCCCTTTCAAACCTGCTGTTCCTCTCAGGAGCCCAAATCCGGGCTCAGCAAAGCCAGAGACCTGGGGAGAAGACGCTCTCCTCCCCCATAGAGTCGGGCACTTCCCAGGACTGGCCCCAGCCTCTGCCCTGGTCCTCCAGCGCCCATCTTGTCCCTCAGTGCCTCCTTCATGGCACCTAGGAGGTTTTTTTTTTTTTCTTTTTTTTAATCGGAGTCTCACTCTGTCGCCCAGGCTGGAGTGCAGTGGCATGAACTTGGCTCACTGCAACTTCCGCCTCCCCGGTTCAAGTAATTCTCCTGCCTCAGCCTCCCGAGTAGCTGGGATTACAGGCGCCCGCCACCACACCCGGCTAATTTTCTTTATTTTTAGTGGAGACAAGGTTTCACCATCTTGACCAGGCTGGTCTTGAACTCCTGACCTCGTGATCCACCCGCCTTGGCCTCCCAAAGTGCTGGGATTCCAGGTGTGAGCCGCTGCACCTGGCCTAGAAGAGCGTTTTTTCCTTTTTTTTTTTTTGAGACAGGGTCTCACTCTGTTGCCCAGGCTGGCGTGCAGTGGCATGGTCACAGCTCACTGCAGCCTGGACCTCCTGGGCTCAGGTGATCCTCCCACCTCAGCCTCTGGAGTAGCTGGGACCACAGGTGCATGCCACTGTAACTGGCCAATTTAAAAAAAAAATTTTTTTTATAGAGATGGGACCTCACTTGGTTGCCCAGGCTGGTCTTCAACTGCTGGGCTCAGGCAAACTACCTGCCTCAGCCTCCCAAATTGTTGGGATTACAGGCACGAGCCACCATATCCGGTCTAGAGCAGTCTTTCTAAAAAGCAGATTTGACAATGATCCTCTCCAGCTCTAAAGCTTTCTATGGCTCCCCAGTGCCCCTGCACCAAAAGGCCAGGCCATCATCTTCAGGGCTGGTTTCTCACTGCTTTCTACTCCCACCCCAAGCATTACCTTTAGGGTCAGGCTGTTGCTTGGAACCCTTTCTCTGCTTGGAACACCCCTCGCTGCATCTTTCCATTAGTTGCTCTGCTTTGTGGGCCTCCCCTGGTAAGAGCCTGCCATGGCTCCCCAGTGCCCCAGAGTCAAGAGTTCAGACCCTTCACCTGAGCCTAAGGAGGCTGTGAGCCTGCCCCTGCCTTCCTCAAAGATACTGTCCCCCTCCCCCCTGGTGATTCCTCTGTCTCCTGCCAGCAAGACCGTTCCACTCTGGGCCTCTGCTCTCACCATCTTCCCCCTCCTTCCTCTTCCTATCTGCAGAGGGCTTGTCCCATTCTAGAAGCCCTCTCCGAAGCACCCTCACCGGAGGTGGGGAGAGACAGCAGGGCCCCGAGTCCCCTGTAGGAGGGGTGGGCACAGCCCTCACCTGAGCACGTGGCTGACCCAAAGCACATGGTGCTCCCCGGGGCTCTTCCCGCTCCCGGCCACCGTGGCCACGGATTGCAGCCACACGAAGCCCCCGGCGCGCCGCAGCCAACGGTAGTAACCGGTCATCACCTGACCCTTGTCCAGCACTGGGCCCAGCCCAGGGGTGGGAGAGACGGGAAGGGGTGGGGTGGGGACAGGGACGAGACAGAGAGAGACAGGTGGATAGGAGGAGACAGGCGGAGAGAGAGCAGGGGAGTGGGCAGGGAGACAGTGGGAAGAAGAGATAAAGGTGAAAGCACAGAGAGAGAGAGGAAGAGTCAGCGAGACTGAGAGGTAGCCCAGCAGTGAGGCGTCTTGGGTGTTTTGGAGACCCCACAGCCCCGCTGACACACCCCCCCAACATCCTGAGACATTGCTCAGTCTCCTTGCTGCTCTTCCATTGCTAAATGCAGTCCCTGGAGCTGTAGGTGCAGCAGGAGGCACTGTGGGCAGCCCTGCAGAAGGACTTCCAGGGACCAGGGAGTGGGGTACTCGGGTCTGGGGGGTGGTAGGCAGGCATGGTGGGTGGAGGTGGGTCTCACAGTCCACATGGCTCTGGCGGATCCTGGTGGCGTCCTGTCCATGGACGAACTGGTAGCAGCTGCGGCCCACCAGCTCTGAGGGCCCCAGGTCCATGTGGTCGCTGACTCTGGGGGGTGACAGAGAAGAGGGGAGGAGTCCAAGACCATGGGGTGGGGGGAGAGGCAGAGTTGGCGCCAGAGTCACCTGGGGTTCAAACCCTTGCTGTAAAATGGGTGCAATAACAGTGTTGGTGGGCGTGGTGGGTCACACCTGTAATCCCAGCACTTTGGGAGGCTGAGGCATGCGGATCACTTGAGCTCAGGAGTTCGAGACCATCCTGCCTAAGATGGTAAAACGCTGTCTCTACTAAAAATACAAAAATTAGCTGGTTGTGGTGGTGCACGCCTATAATCCCAGCTACTTGAGAGGCTGAGGCAGGAGAATCACTTGAACCTGGGAGGTGGAGGTTGCAGTGAGCTGAGATCATGTCACTGCACTCCAGCCTGTGTGACAGAGTGAGACTCCGTCTCAAAACAAACCACAAAACAGTGTCTCTCCCGGGGTAGCTGCGAGCATACAGGCAGATGCTAAGTGGCAAGGCCCTAGGCACCCTGGAGGCCTCAGAGCATGGGGCTATTTCAGCTCTTCATTTGTCTCCACGGTGGAGTGCAGGAGAGGAAATGGATGGCAGATGAGAGGCCAGAGAAATGGGCTGAGATAGGCCAAGCTCTGCAGCCCCAGAAGGAGGGCCTGGACCCAAGACACAGCCCTGCTTCCATCCCCAAAGGCACCCCTGGGCCAGGCCTCCGCCCTGGTCCCCTGCCTTCCCTCCCTTCTCTCCATCACCCTGTCCCTCCACTGCTGTCCTGCCTCCCATGGTTCCCCAGTGCCGTACCCTGCAGACCCAGCACTCCCTCTGACTTCCCATGTACCCCCAGATCTCCATTGTGACCCCGATCCACCCGCCACAGCCCCCAACCCCGGTACCTGCTCTCACAGGCAAGGATGGTGAGACCCAGGCTGAGACGGAAGACGATCATGTGTCCGTGGAGTGGCAGCTCAGCCAGGGGGGCCGGGGGCAACGTGTGCCCGAGGGCCACAAGGCCCAGGGCGTGGGCCCGAAGGCGTCCAGTCACGTGGATGACCTGCTGGTGGTGGGCATGGTTGGAGGAGCAAGGCGGACAGGTGGTGGCAAGAGGACCATCACTGGGCTGGGTTCCCGCTGTCCCCCACAGTGCTGGGCACTGTGTGACCCCCCCAACCCCATTCCCAGACCCAGTTCCCTAAGCCACCTGCAGCCAGTGAAGCCAACAGCCTGGTTCCCTCGGTCACCCTCAGTCAGGGGACATGGCTGGCTGGAATACAGGAGCCTGACTCCTCACACCCACCTTGTACCCCGAGGCCTTGACGTGCAGCCCCCTTTTGGTGAGCGTGGATTTCATGCGGACAAAGAAGGAGCGCTCCTGGACCAGGGAGGAGGGGGGCACCTTGGTGAGGCTGGCCTCTGGGACAGAGAGCGAAGGAAGGTTATGGGGTCCTGAAGAGGAAACACACAGGCCACCCTGACCCTTGCAGAGCCAGCCGGACATAGACACAAGATGCCCACCAGACCACAGCCGCACTCAGAAGCATGCCTGATGACTTTGCAAGCTCATGGGAACAGTATATGGGCTCCCCTATGTGGCAGCCATCCGCATCTTTTTTTTTTGAGACTGAGTATCACTCTGTTGCCAGGCTAGAGTACAGTGACACGATCTCAGCTCACTGCAACTTCCGTCTCCTCAGTTCAAGCAGTTCTCCTGTCTCAGCCTCCCGAGTAGTTGGGATTACAGGCGTGTGCCATCACACCCAGCTAGTTTTTGTATTTTTAATAGAGATGGGGTTTTGGCATGTTGGCCAGGATGGTCTCGATCTCTTGACCTCGTGATCTGCCTGCCTCAGACTCCCAAAGTGCTGGGATTACAGGTGTGAGCCACCGCGCCTGGCCCCATCCACGTCTTTCTAATGCTCAAACCCGCCCCGACCCTCCCTTGCTCTGAACCTGCCATAGCTCCCTAGGGCCTTTAGAAGAAAGCCCACCTCTCAAGCCCCATCCTCCAGGTCTCAGCAGAGACTTCTCCTCCAGGAAGCCCTCCCTGACCCCCAGGCTGGGTCAGCCATCCCCTCTGGGTTCCCCTATCCCAGCCCTGCCCCATCTGGGTTGTCACTGTCTGAGGACAGGTCGGTCTCCCCTCACAGGACTGGAAGTCCCAGGTGGGGGGGGGGGGCTGGAGCTGTCATGGTCACTACTGTGTCACCAGGACAGGGGCTGGCCCAGAACAGGGGATTGGGGAATAGCAACAAATAAGACTCACAAATGCAGATCCTTCTGTAACCCCCACAAAACAGTCCTAAAAATATACTCACAGATGACCCTGTGCCTCAAACTCAGGTACGAACACAGCCCCGCTCCCCAACAGCCTGCACGTGTCGCAGACATCGCCCCACGCTTGCAAGCACAGCTGATGTCTCAGATGTTTTTGGTGTTAAGCAAACCCAAGATTGGAAAATCCTATTTACAGGATAGTTAGCCTCATAGGCCCCCAACATCTCAGAGCTAAAAAGAGCTGGCAGGGTAATCTGCAGCACCCTCCCTCCCATACACAGTGGGAGTGGAAATTTCCACTGGAGAGAAGGGTTAGGCTTGCTGACCCCGGAGCAGACAGACCTGGGCTGGAATCCAACTCAATCACTTATAGCTGTGTGACCTGGGGCAATTAACTTAACCTCTCTGCGCTGTGCCTCAGTTTTCTGCTGTAAAATGGAGATAACAGTTCCTGCATTGTGGGGCTGTGCTTAAGATTTAATGCTTTTTTTTTTTTTTTTTTTTTTTGAGACGGAGTGCAGTGGCGTGATCTCGGCTTACTGCAACTTCCGCCTCCTGGGTTCAAGAGATTCTCCTGCCTCAGCTTCCTGAGTAGTTGGAATTACAGGCTCCCGCCACCATGCCCAGCTAATTTTTGTATTTTTAGTAGAGACGGGGTTTCACCGTGCTGGCCAGGCTGATCTCAAACTCCCGGCCTCAGGTGATCCACCCGCCTCAGCCTCCCAAAGTGCTGGGATTACAGGTGTGAGCCACCGCACCCAGCATTTGTTTGTTTTGAGACACTGATTCTGTCACCCAGGCTGGCGTCAGTGATGTGATCTCCTCACTGCAACCTCTGTCCCCAAGGCTCAAGCCATCCTGTCACCTCCCAAGTAGCTGGGACCACTGGCATATGTCATCATGCCCAGCTGTTTTTTTTTTTTCTTCTTTTTGTTGTTTTTTTGGAGACAGAGTCTTGGACTTGCCCAGGCTAGAGTGCAGTGCCACAATCTCTGCTCACTGCAACCTCCATCTCCTGAGTTCAAGTGACTCTCCTGCCTCAGCCTCCCGAGTAGCTGGGACTACAGACACGTGCCACCATACCCAGCTAATTTTTTTTTTTTTTTTTAGTAGAGATGGGGTTTCACTATGCAGGCCAGGCTGGTCTCGAACTCCTGACTTCAGGTGATCCACCCGCCTCGGCCTCCCAAAGTGCTGGGGTCACAGGTGTGCGCCAGCACGCCTGGCCTTTTTCGTAATTTTTGTAGAGATAGGGTTTCACTAAGTTGCCCAGGCTGGTCTCCAACTGAGCTCAAGGGATCCGCCCTGCTGGGCCTCCCGAAGTGCTGGGGTTACAGGCGCAAGCCGCCGCACCTGGCCCTAATGTAGTTATGTAATGTGATTATGTATTTAAAGGCACAGCCCAGTGTACATTCCCTATAAGCCTGCCTTGTTATTTACCTAAGCCTCTCCCAACTCCTTTCAGCAGCCAGGGGGGTCTTTCTGTAGCTCAAATCTTTGTGAGCTTGGCAAGCTTAAGGAGCCAAGTCTCACCGCCTCAATTTATACTCCGATTCCTTTTGCAAAGATTAGTTCTACACAGTTCTAACTTCAGTGCTTTTTGTATAAACGCGGCATGGCTGGATACAGTACAGCGGGCGTCCCCCGATCTACCCTCAGACTTCATTATTTGGGAGCCCTTAGAATTACCGATCTCGGGGGTATCCGCAAGCGAAGAGGAAGAGGAGGAGGAAGAGGAGGAGACGGAGGGCGGGGTTGGGGGGCCTGGGGTCGGGGTCCGCAGCCCCAGTTGCTCCAGCACCTCCGAGTGGTCCCCAGGGTGAATGTAGTCGAAGACGCTGCTGCCCGTCATCTCCACCTGCCGGCGAAAGAGGTGAATGCAGGGGGCGGGTGAGGTGCGCGCGCAGTAACTCGCCCGCCCGCTGGGCTCAGCCTCGCCTCATTTGCCTGCATCCAGGTGCGCTTCATGCCAGTGCGTTTTTTTAAGAAAAAAAAAAATTACCTTTCAAACGGAAGATACCAACTTAGACTCTTCTCGCTTCATATCTGGTGATTAGTAAGGATTTTTCCCCACCCACTCTATTAAGGGGCTGTGTGTGGGAGTGGGGCATGGGTGGGAGGTGTCAGAGCCTCCGTTTACCCAACTCCTGCTTACTCACTGCCACCCCCACACAGCAAACAACTGTGCCCTGGCATGAATCACTGGGTATCCCAGCAGATATGAGATTCAAGATACAAACAGGGGAGTGGGTTTTAAGCTCTTAAAGAGTTAGAGCTTTTCAATCAAACACTTTTACATTCAATTCTACCTCATAAATCTCTCTCCCAGCAGTCCCCTTCTCTCCCTGCCTCCCTTGATCCAGGCCCCCATCTTCTCCCCACTGTGTTTCTGCCCTTGTGTCCTCACTGGTCTTCTGACCTACAGTTCAAAGATGCCTCTGCAAGTTACTTACCTGACCACCATGGCTGCCATGACTCCTATTGCCCCTCAGCTTGGGGATCACATGCTTCCCTCAGTCTCTTATCCCTCTGGGCTCCTCCCCCTCATTAAATCCTCCCCCACACCTGCTCCAACAGCTTCAAGCCTTTACTTCTACTTCTGCTTTTTTTTTTTTTTTTTTTTTTTTTTTGATGGAGTTTCGCTCTTGTTGCCCAGGCTGGAGTGCTTGTTGCCTCGGCTTCCCAAAGTGCTGGGATTATGGGCGTGAGCCACCGTGCCCGGCCTTTTTGTTTTGTTTTGTTTTTGAGACAGAGTTTTGCTCTCGTTGCCCAGGCTGGAATGCAATGGGGCAATCTTGGCTCACTGCAACCTCTGCCTCCTGGGTTCAAATGATTCTCCTGCTTCAGCCTCCAGAGTAGCTGGGACTATAGGCATCTGCCAGTGCACCCGGCTAATTTTGTATATTTAGTAGAGACCGGGTTTCACCATGTTGCCCAGGCTGGTCTCAAACTCCTGACCTCAGGTGATCTGCCCACCTTTGCCTCCCAAAGTGCTGGGATTACAGGTGTGACCCACCACACCTGGCCAAGCCTTTCCTCCACTCTTCCTCCCTCCCGTCCTCTTGTCCAAATTCCCCTCCTTTTGGTGTTTTCCTCCTCCGGAAATCTCACTGAAAGGCCGCTCACAAGTTGCCAATGCACTGAATTTCCCAAATTTCCTATTTGCAAAAAATATTTGTAAAAATGATCAAAGTTGATAGCAATTTGTATTGGAGGGACCAGCAAAGCTTAAGGTGCCGTGAGATGCCAGTGCTCCAAGGATGGGGCTTTTTTTTTTTTTTTTTTTTTTTTTTTTTTGAGACGGAGTCTCGCTCTGTTGCCCAGGCTGGAGTGCAGTGGCCGGATCTCAGCTCACTGCAAGCTCCGCCTCCTGGGTCCACGCCATTCTCCTGCCTCAGCCTCCCGAGTAGCTGGGACTACAGGTGCCCGCCACCGCGCCCGGCTAGTTTTTTATATTTCTTAGTAGAGATGGGGTTTCACCGTGTTAGCCAGGATGGTCTCGATCTCCTGACCTCGTGATCCGCCCGTCTCGGCCTCCCAAAGTGCTGGGATTACAGGCTTGAGCCACCGCGCCCGGCCGGATGGGGCTTTCAGTAGGTCTTCCTGCCCTTCCCCCCCCCCCGCTTTTTTTTTTTTTTTTTTTTTTTTGAGATGGAGTTTCGTTCTTGTTGTCCAGGCTGGAGTGCAATGGCACGATCTTGGCTCACTGCAACCTTTACTTCCCGGGTTCAAGTGATTATCCTGCCTCAGCCTCCCAAGTAGCTGGGGTTACAGGTGTCCACCACCACACCTGGCTAATTTTGTATTTATTTTTTTTTTAGTAGAGAGATGGGGTTTCTCCATGTTGGGTCAGGCTGGTCTTGAACTCCCAACCTCAGGTGATTCACCCGCCTCGGCCTCCCAAAGTGCTGGGATTATGGGCGTGAGCCACTATGCCCGGCCATCTGCCCTTCTTTTACTTACTCATTAGCCTCCAACTGCAGGAGCTGGGGTGAAAACAAGAGCTTGAGATAAAGACAGAAATGCAAGCCGATCAACCAGAACACCACAAAAACCTTCCAAAGCTGGTAAACCTCAATACCTCAATCCCTTCCAATACTAATTACTCTAAATCTTTTTCTTTTCTTTTTCTTTTTCTTTTTTAAAGGCAGAGCCTCACTTTATTGTCCAGGTTGGAGTATAGTGGCTCCATCACGGCTCACTGCAGCCTTGACCCCGTGGGCTCAAGCAATCCTCCCATCTTAACCTCCTGAGTAGCTAGGACAACAGTGTGCCACCATGCCTGCCTAATTTCTAAGTTTTTTTGTAGAGATGGAGGGGGTGGTAGTGGTGGGATGTCTCACTGTGTTGCCCAGGCTGGTTTTGAATTCCTGGCCTCAAGTGATCCTCCTGCCTCAGCCTCCCAAAGTGTTGGGATTACAGGCATGAGCCGGTGTGCTGGGCCTGTAAACCTTTAAAATTGTTAAGAGGAAACAAGTGTTGGCAAATATGGTGCATCTGGCCCGCCAGTAATTGGCAAACTGATCTTTCGGCGAACCTGCTTTCCTCAGATCTACCTGTTACTTTAACAGCCCTCCTGAGCCGGGCACAGTGGCTCATGCTGTAATCCTAGCACTTTGGGAGGCCGAGGCGGGTGGATCACGAGATCAGGAGATCTAGACTATCCTGGCTAACATGGTAAAACCCCGTCTCTACTAAAATTACAAAAAGTTAGCCGGGTGTGGTGGCATGTGCCTATAGTCCCAGCTACTCGGGAGGCTGAGGCAGGAGAATTGTTTGAACCTGGGAGGTGGAGGTTGTACTGAGCCGAGATCACGCCACTGCACTCCAGCTTGGGCAACAAGAGCAAAACTCCATCTCAAAAAAATAAAAAAAATTAAAAAATAAAAACAAAAATTGGCCCTTCTCTGCCTTCGAGGATGAACCGTGTTGGGTGCCATGTGGGTTGCCAAGGAACACACTTTGGGGACCACAGAGATCCAGTCCATTTTTCTTGCTGCAGTGGTGAGGCCAGGAGAGAGGAAGGGCATGCATGGGCCTGGCAAGGGAGATGGTGGCTGAGCCAATCCAGGCCCACTGGGGGTCCCTTACCTGTGAGAGACCCAGATAGATGGAGACTGTCTCTGAGATGTAGAGGAATTTTCCTTCCTGGTTCAAGGCGAACACAAAGCCATCCAGGGACTAGAGCCGGGAGAGACAGGCAGGGGGAAGGGTGGACCTGTTGTCCCTCTGTCCAGCCACCAAGTGGTAAGAGGTTCTGAAACCTGGGTCTCCGCCTGAGGTGGACTGTTCTGGTGGGGAGGGGGCTTCAGTGGTCCTCGGAAGGCGCAGGGAATGGGGGGGATCTTGAGCATTCGGCTTCCCAGTCCAGGTTCCCCCAACCATGGATGGATGCTGAAGAGGCTGCTGTTCTCCAGAGTCGGCCGCTAGGTGGCGGCAAGGAGCAGCAGGGAGGGAAGGGGCCCCACTCACCTGCAAGATGTGACCTCCCAGGTGCTGCTCGAAGACTTCGGAGACCAGCGCTGCGGGGCCGCGGCGGCCTGGGCCTGGGGGCAGATGGAAGGATGAAGCCTGTTAGTCTGGCTGACCCTGCCCAGGGCAGGTCCCCCGGGAGCCAGTCTACAAACCTTCCTCTCTTCCCCTAAGGCCTGTAGACATCTTGGGGTATCGGGACACCCATGGGGGAGAGACCTGGGGCGTGGGACACAGGTGGGTGCGACAGTGAGTGACAGACTGACTCAAAGAGACAGACGGGCCAGGGGGTGCACAGAGGGACTCATTCATTCGTCCACCCATTCATTCACAAAAACTCCCTGAATATCTACTCTCCCTATGGTCCTGCACTAGGCATTGCTGGGCGTGCAATGGCGACCAGGACAGCCCAGCAACCCCCGCACTCCTACTGGGCTCTCAGACCAGAGACAGTTGAACAGCAAGGAAGAAACTAACATCTCTGCTTAGGGATCCCATAAAAATCAATAAATAAGAAACCAACAGACTGGGTGAGGTGGCTCACACCTGTAATTCCAGCACTTTGGGAGGCCGAGGCGGGTGGATCACAAGGTCAGGGGTTCGAGACCAGCCTGGCCAATATGGTGAAACCCCGTTTCTACTAAAAATTAAAAAAATTATCCGGGTGTGGAGGTGGGCGCCTGTAGTCTCAGCTACTTGGGAGGTTGAGGCAGGAGAATTGCTTGAACCTGGGAGGCAGAGGTTGCATTGAGCCGAGATCACGCCACTGCACTCCAGCCTGGACGACAGTGCTAGACTCTGTCTCAAAAAAAAGAAAGAAAGAAAAGAAACCAACAGCCTGGGCGAGGTGGCTCATGCCTGTAATGCAAGCACTTTGGGAGGCCGAGGCAGACAGATCACTTGAGGTCAGGAGTTTGAGACCAGCCTGGCCAACATGGTGAAACCTGTCCCTACTAAAAACACAAAAAAATTAGCTGGATGTCGTGGCGTGGGCCTGTAATTCCAGCTACCCAGGAGCCTAGGTGGGAGGATCGCTTGAACCTGGGAGGCGGAGGTTGCAGTGAGTCGAGATCATGCCACTGCACTGCAACCTGGGCAACAAAGTGAAACTCCATCTCTTAAAAAAAAAAAAAAAAAAAAAAAAAAAAAAAAAAAAAAAAAGACAAAAAGAAAGAAACTAACAAATACAGAATTACCTCTTGTGGCCAGTGTTATGGAGAATGAAATAGGTGGTACAAAATGGACAGTAATGGGGTAAGGGCTGTTGAAGGAGGGAACATTTGAGCTCAGACCTGAAGGATGAGAAGGAGGCAGAGAGGAGACTGAGAGACAGAGACAGAGGGATATAAAGGAATAGAAGGAGATAGAGACTTTACAACTCAACAACAAAAAGACAATTCAAAAATGGGCTAAGGGGCCCGGTGCGGTGGCTCATGCCTGTAATCCCGACGCTCTGGGAGGCCGAAGTGGGTGGATCCCCTGAGGTCAGGAGTTCGAGACCAGCCTGGCCAATATGATGAAACCCCAAAATTTCTCTACGAAACCGCAATGATGAAACCCCAAAAATTTGCTACAAAAATTAGCCGGGCATGATGGCGGGTGCCTGTAATCCCACCTACTCGGGAGGCCGAGGCAGGATAAATCACTTGAACCCAGGAGGCGGAGGTTGCAATGAGCTGAGTTACGGCCATTGCACTGCAGCCTGGGTGACAGAGTGAGACTCCGTCTTGGAAAAAAAAAAAAAGGCAAAGGGCCAGGCATAGTGGCTCATACCTGTGATCTCAGCATTTTGGGAGGCTGAAGTGGGAGGATTGCTTGAGCCCAAGAGATCGAGACCAGCCTGGGCAACACAGTGAGACCTCATCTCTACAAAAAATATATTTTTAAAAATGGGCAAAGGACTTAAATAGATATTTCTCCAAAGATGATATACAAATGGCCAATAAGCACATGAAAAGATACTCAACATTAGTCATTATGAAAATGAAAATCAAAACCACAATGAGACACCACTCCACACCCGCTAGGATGGCTAGCATCAACAAGATAGTGGCCAGGCGCAGTGGCTCACGCCTGTAATCCCAGCACTTTGGGAGGCCGAGGTGGGCAGATCACAAGGTCAAGAGTTTGAGACCAGCCTGGCCAACATGGTGAAACCTTAACTCTACTAAAAATACAAAAATTATCTGGGCGTGGTGGCATGCACCTGTAATCCCAGCTAGTCAGGAGGCTGAGGCAGAAGAATCCCTGGAACCCAGGAGGTGAGTTGAGATTATGCCACTGCACACCAGCCTGGGCGACAGAGCGAGACTCCATCTCAAAAAACAAACCAAACCAAACCAAAACAAAAAAACACAGAAAGTAAGTATTGGTAAGGATGTGGTGAAACTGGAACCTTTGTACATTGCTGGTGGGAATGTAAAATTGTACAGCCCCCATGGAAAACAATTTGGTGGCTTCTCAATAAGTTAACATAGAATTCTCTCTCCTTTTTTTTTTTTTTTTGAGACGGAGTCTCACTCTGTCGCCCAGGCTGGAGTGCAGTGGCGCAATCTCGGCTCACTGCAAGCTCTGCCTCCCGGGTTCACACCATTCTCCTGCCTCAGCCTCCCGAGTAGCTGGGATTACAGGTGCCCACCACCACACCTGGCTAATTTTTTGTATTTTCAGTAGAGACGGGGTTTCACCGTGTTAGCCAGGATGGTCTTGACCTCCTGACCTCGTGATCCGCCCGCCTCGGCCTCCCAAAGTGCTGGGATTACAGGCGTGAGCCACCGCGTCCAGCCAAGTGCCTGCTTCTCATGGGGCTAAGGGACCAGGTCTCCTGTCAGGCCCCAGCACTTCCCCTCCCCGGTTGTGTGCCCTGGGACCAGCCTCTCTGTCTCCCTGTGCCTCAGTGTCCTCCTCTGTCAAGCAGGTTTGCCAGGAGCGGTGACTTCCCAGGCTGGTCACACATTCAGTCCACTTAACAGACAGAAAGGGCCTGGCTGGGGCCTGGCAGAAGCAGATGCTGCGGCACAGAGCCGGGACTGGTATTAATAGTGTGATTACTATTGTTATTATCCGACCATCAAAACACCAGGCGGCAAAACCCCGCCCCTCCCCCATGGGCGCGCAGCCCCCGCATCCCCAGCCCCCTAGTGTCTGGGCTGAGCTTCCTCCTCCTGGGAGTACCCCACACCCTCCTGGCTGTTCCTCCCTGCCTCCACCTCCGCCTGGAGCTCCAGGAACAATTACTGGGGGGCTGGGGGGGTGACGGGGACCCCCTCCCTCAAGATACAGCTCGGAACCAGCCGGGTGACAGGCAGGAACAATGCTGCCTGCTAATTGTCGCAATTTTCCCCTGTCATTTTTGCTAATTCCTTCATTTTCCCTCTCCCAGGATCAGCCTGGGTCAGACTGAACCGCTGCAATTAACAACATTAACGGGCACGGCGGGACTGGGGGCTGTGCTGGGGGGGGCTTGGGGACCTGCTCTTTCCCATACACGGGTCCAGTGCCCTGTGAAGGGGACCCCCAGAGACTCCTTCTGATCACTGACTGATGTGTCTTTTTATCCCCAGCCTCCACCTCCCGATCCCACCAACTCCCCGGTGCCTCCCACTGTTTCCTCCTTTCCCTCTCCCCTCAAAATGTCCCCACTCCCCTGTCCCCCACATTCAGCAGGAGACTTTTCAGCACTTCCACATCCGCCCTCCCATGTCCAGAACCCAAACATCGCTCATCCATTTAACAAACACTTGCTGTGGTTCTTATCAGAGCCTGCTCAGTGTCCTCATCTCCTGCACAGAAAGGGAGCATGAGGAGCAGAGAGATGGGAGACCAGGGGCAGACAGAGGGGGGCCCAGGGACAGAGAGAGGGGGACACAGGGGCAGAGAGATGGGAGACCAGGGGCAGACAGAGGGGGACCCAGGGACAGAGAGGGGGGGACCTGGTGGGAGAGAGAGGGAGGACCTGGTGGCAGAGTTGGTGGGGGAGACGCAGGGGCAGAGAGAGGGGGACCCAGGGGCAGAGAGAGTGGGAAACTGGGTGGAGAGGGGGGACCAGGGGCAAAGGGCAGAAGCCAAGACCTCTTCCAGGTTCCCAGGTCTCCCCTGTCACCTGCCCTTCTCAGCTGCCCGGAGGGGATGTGTTGACCCTGGGGCCTGGAGAGAAGAGGCTGGGGCTTCATCACCCAGGGAAGTCGGGGAGAGGGGTCCTTCACATGCCCCATCGTCAAAGCGCTGCAGGTCTGAGGGCTGCATGGGGGTGAGCACCATGGGGTGGGGCAGTGCCGGGTCACCTCTGCCTTTACTTTCCTCAGCCTCATCTGTAAAACTGGTCTACAGTGATAGAGCTGAATAGGCTAGTGCATACAGTAGGTGCCTAATACTGGGAGTCATGCCACCATTCACCATTCTCTTTTTTTTTTTTTTTGAGACGGAGTCTAGCTCTGACACCCAGGCTGCAGCGCAGTGGCGCGATCTCAGCTCACCGAAATCTCTGCCTCCAGTTTCCAGCGATTCTCCTGCCTCAGCCTCCCAAGTAGCTGGGATTACAGGTGCACACCACCACAGATGGCTAATTTTTGTATTTTTAGTTGAGACGGGGTTTCACCATATTGGTCAGGCTTGTCTCGAACTCCTGACCTCAGATGATCCATCCACCTCGGCCTCACAAAGTGCTGGGATTACAGGTGTGAGCTGAGTGCTTTTACAGGTGCTTTTCTTTTCAGTATGACTACAAATAACATCAGGGCACCTTGCCTTTTCTGGTGGTTTCTTGGAGGCCGCCCTCTGTGTCTCTCACACCCACATGCATTTTAAGCAAGTCTCAGGGGTTGGACCTGACCATGTCACCTGTGTCCCACCACCCATGGCGCCAGCCCAGTCTAGCTGCCCACCACACCCTCATCCTCACTGGGCTCCTACTTCCACCCTCACCACCTCCGTGACTCCCCTCTCACTGCGGGTAACATCCGAACCCCTACCACTGTGCATGAGGCTCTGCACCCAGCAAGCTGATCCCTGCCTGCTTCAGGGCCTTTGCCCCTTCTGTTCCCTCTGCTGAGCCACTCTCTTCCAGCTTTTCTCACAGCTGCTCCCACACCTCTTTGGAGCCTCAGCTCAAAGATTACTTCCTTGGCTGGGCCCAGTGGCTTACACCTGTAATCCCAGCACTCTGGGAGGCTGAGGTGGGTGCATCACCTGAGGTCAGGAGTTCAAGACCAGCCTGGCCAACATGGTGAAACCCTGTCTCTACTAAAAATACAAAAATTAGCTGGGCATGGTGGCGTGTGCTTGTGACCCAGCTACTTGGGAGACTGAGGCAGGCGAATCACTTGAACCTGGGAAGTGGAGGTTTTGCAGTGAGCCGAGATCGCACCACTGCACTCCGGCCTGGGTGACAGAGCAAGACTCTGTCTCAAAAAAAAAAAAAAAAGTTACTTCCTCAGCGAGGCTGTGCCTGACCTGTGAGCTAAGAAGTCACCCACTGGCTGGGCACAGTGGCTCATACCTGTAATCCCAACACTTTGGGAGGCCAAGGTTGGCAAATCATTTGATCCCAGGAATGTGAGACCAGCTTGGGCAACATGGTAAGACCTCGTCTCTATAAAAAATGCAAAAAGTAGCTAGGCGTGGTGGCATGTGCCTGTAGTCCTGGCTACTTGGAAGGCTGAAGTGGGAGGCTCTCTTGAGCCCAGCAGGCAGAGGCTGCAGTGAACCAAGATTGTACCACTGCATTCCAGCCTGGGCGACAGAGCAAGACCCTGTCTCAAAAAAATTTAAAAAGGGCCAGGCGCGGTGGCTCATGCCTGTAATCCCAGCACTTCGGGAGGCTGAGGCGGATGGATCACCTGAGGTCGGGAGTTCGAGACCAGGCTGACCAACATGGAGAAACCCCGTCTCTACTAAAAATACAAAACTAGCCGGGCGTGGTGGCACATGCCTGTAATCGCAGCTACTAGGGAGGCTGAAGCAGGAGAATCACTTGAACCCAGGAGGTGGAGGTTGCGGTGAGCCGAGGTCATACCATTGTACTCCAGTCTGGGCAACAAGAGTGAAACTCCGTCTATAAATAAATAAATAAATAAATAAATAAATAAAGATGTCACCCCTCCTTCCCTCAACTGCCACAGTCACTCAACAATTTAGTAAGCCCTCATTGTGTCCCAGATGCTATTCCAGGCTCGGCAACCAAGGGGCTGTTAGTGAATGACACAAAATAACAAGATAAATACAGAGTGTCAGATGACAATAAGTGCTATGGGAAGAAAGAAGGCCGTAAAAGCCGGGCGCGGTGGCTCATGCCTGCAATCCCAGCACTTTGGGAGGATAAGGAGGTTAGGAGTTCGAGACCAGCCTGGCCAACATGGTGAAACCCCCTCTCTACTAAAAATACAAAAAATTAGCTGGGCGTGGTGGCGGGCACCTGTAATCCTAGCTATTCAGGAGGTTGAGTCAGGAGAATTGCTTGAACCCTGGAGGCAGAGGTTGTACCACTGCACTCCAGCCTGGGCAACAAGAACAAAACTGCGTTAAAAAAAAAAAAAAAAAAAAGGAATGGGGGATGCTGACGTGAGATTTAGGCTGTCTCCTCTCCAGACTCAGACGCTCAGGGCTAGACTCAAACATCTGTTGTCCCATTTCGCAGATGGTGGACTGAGGCTTAGCGAGGCAGAGACCTAGAATCCATTCCTGTAGACCTACAGACCACATATGATGGTTGAGAGGTTGGGGCCAGGTCATCTGGGTTTGAATCCCAGCTGTGTGACCTTGGGCAAACACATCTGTAACTTGGGAACCATGATAGTGCCTCCCTCTGAAAAAGAGTTATTTTGTATACAGGGCTTATCACAGGGTCTGATGCATACATTCTATATGATCACTATTGTTGTTATTATTTTAGGTACTGGGTCTTGCTCTGTTGCCCAGGCTGGAGTGCAGTGGCCCGATCACGACTCACTGCAGCCTCAACCTCCTCAGCTCAAGCAATCCTCCCACCTCAGCCTCTTCAGTATCAGGGACCACAGGCGGGCGCCACCAAACCTGACTTATTTATTTATTTATTTATTTATTTTTATTTTATATATTTTTTGAGACAGAATCTTGCTCTGTCACCAGTCTGGAGTGCAGTGGCGCGATCTCGGCTCACTGCAATCTTCGCCTCCTGGGTTCAAGCAATTCCCCTGCCTCAGCCTACTGAGTAGCGGGGACTACAGGCACATGCCACCGTGCCCAGCTAATTCTTTGTATTTTAGTAGAGACGGGGTTTTACCATGTTGGCCAGGATGGTCTCGAACTCCTGACCTCGTGATCTGCCCGCCTTGGCCTCCCAAAGTGCTGGGATTACAGGGGTGAGCCACTGCGCTCACTCGGCCAGTATTTTTATTTTTGGAGGGACAGGGTTTTGTTATATTGCCCAGGGTTTTGCTATGTTGCCCTGGCTGGTCTCGAACTCCTGGCCTAAAGCGATCCTCCCACCTTGGCGCCCCAAAGTGCTGGGATTACGGATGTGAGCCATGGTGCCCAGCTTATTACTGAGGAGGGCATGGGAGTCCCCTCCCCTTCAGAGAGTGTGACCGACTGCTCTGCTCTGTGGCTTCAGCTAAAACGCTGTCCTCAGCTCCTCCTCTGAACTATGGAAGCAGGTGCTTGGCCTCTTGTTAGGGACTCTGTAGAGCTAGAAATGCCCCTGATCCCCGATTTCCCAATTTTGGGACTATAGGAGTCCACGCAGTACCAAGCACCCCCACACTGTCCTGACCCTACTTCCACTTGGCACCGTGGCCCAAATGGGGTCGATTAAGTCCATGCTGTGCCACGTCAGTGCTGTGACCTCAGCCAGCCCCTGATGCCTCTGAGCCCCGGAATGCCCATCCAGGTAATGGGGGGCTGGACGCCGCCGGGGCTCTCTTAGCCCCCGCCTTCCCCCCCTCCAGCTCGGGGACAATAGACAAGATGTTTATCCCCCGCCGGCGCACATGTTGTTCGCGGTAATGACAGTAATCAGCGGCGCTAATGCCGCATTCTCTCCGCGCCAGTCAATTCGCCTAATTACCGCCTGGGAAGCCGGATTATTTAAATTTAAATGGTGATTTATTGCGAGCTTAATCAATGCTATTTTCTCTCCCCCCTCTTCCCCTGGGACGGGGCAGGAGGGGAATTGGAGCCCCTCCAACCCCACCCTAAGGACACCCTCTTCTCCTGGAGGGGTGGGGACAGGGGTAGCCTGGGGTGCCCTGAGACTTCAGATAAACACCACTCACACCTTATCCTCATAACCGCAAAGCTGTAACAAACACATAAAATAGAAGTAATAATAACAACATAACAACACTTCTATGTCTCAATAATAAAGTCTGAGTAATAATAATAAACTTAGATATTTATCTGTATCTTACAGAGTTTATATTTTTACATATTCTAGATTATACTACTTTGCCTATTTCTTTATTGTGCCTTGGCCACTAGGATGCCAGCCGCTCCGGGGCAGGGACTTCTGTCTAGTTTGTTTCTCCTGCTGGATCCCAGCGCTCAGAAAAGTGCCAGACAGGCAGGAAATGCTCCAAAAGCGGCAGCCCCCACCGCCCCCTCCTCCACGCCCCGAACCCCTCCAGCAGCCCTGCAGGTCACTGCTGCTAACAGCATTGGCAGCATAGCGGTGGCTTGCTCTGAGCTAGGCACTTCCAGGGACTTTGCAAATATGACCTGGTTGATTCTCTGCTCAGCCCCCTGGGGGAGGTTGGACCGTTTGTCCCACTTCACATTAAGGCACAGAGAAGTGAGGCGACCTGCCCGGGGTGGCAAATCTGGGGGGTGGCTGCGCGGCGACAGCAACATGGGGCATCTTCCCGAAGTTCCCCATCTCATCCGCCACATCATACTATCTCCCTCTTGCTCCTCCAACTGGGGGCCCAGACTGTACAGTCCTTGCGTCCCCTCTGGGGCCCCTCAGGTCTGGCTCCAGGGTCTCTCGCCCATTAGCGAGTGGGCGTCCCAAGTCAGGGTGGGTCTCCTCTGTCCCGCTCATGCAGCTGGGAGTCTCTTTGGTTGTAATAATGATTCCTCTCTCCTAATAAAATACAGGAATAGCATTTACCAGTGACCCCTAGCACTGCCAGGACCTTGTTTAGGGCAGAATTCACGAAATCTTCCCAACCTCTGGCGCCCATTTGACAGTTTAATAAACTGAGGCTTGAAGAGCAGAAGCCACCTGATAGGGGCACGCAAAAGTCCTGGCTGACTCCAGAGACAAGCATCTGGGAGAGGGCAGATCCGCAGCTCAGACCCGGGCTGCAGTGACTTGGCCACCGGGGCCCTGGGACCCTTGCACCGCGCATGCGCACTCACCGAGGCCAGCTGGCGGCCCCGCGGCTCTCAGCCCCCAGGGGGGCGCCCCCAGCGCGGCGAACCGGCGCAGGCGGAGGTAGGTGACGCTGAGGCGCACGATGGAAGCCTTGTCCAGCTGGCTCGAGATGGCGCCGGGCAGCGGGAGAAGCTTGGCCAGCTCGAAGAACTCCAGGTTCTCTTTCCCGCGCCGCGAGCGCGCCGCGTTCCGGGACTTCTCCTTGCGCTGCGCCTGCAGGCTGGGCGGGCGGCGCGGAGGAGGTGTCTGCGGGGTCCCGGGGCTCAGGGGCGTGGGAACTGGGGGCGAGCCCCGCCTCCCGGGGCCTTGGGAACGGGACCGGACATTGGGAGTGGATTCTACACCTCTGCAGGTGGGAGCAGACCGGAGTGTGGATTCTACACTTCGGCCCAGGGACAGAACCTCGAGTGTCAATTCTTGGGGGAAGGAGGAGGAAGGGCGAGAGATTAAAGATGTTGGGCGTGAATTCTGAGGACCGGGACTAGAAGCTGAACGCAGGAGAGCGGGCTCAGGACGGTAGTTAACTCAAGGTAAGACCCAGCCCCAAGGGGCGGGGCAGGGAGCTGGGTGTGAACTGCCCCTTGGCATGGAGACAGAACATCGGGTGTGAATTGGTCCCGGGGACGCCTCCCCGGGGGCGGGGCCGCGGCCAGGAGGGCGGGGCTTTGCTCACCATGGTCCGGACGGCGCCTTGACCATCAGCCCGGGTAGAAAGTCCCACGGGACGCTGGCGCCGCGGCCTCCCACGCATTTGACCTCGCTTCCGCCGCCACTGCCGGGATAGGGGGCCGCCATCTCCGGGGGGCTTGCTCAGGCGGGCTCCGAGTCCCGAGTCTCCTGCAGCAGGAGGGGGTCAGAGGCAGCGCTCAGTGCCCTCGGGAGACCTAGGGAAACTGAGATCCGTGCGGGGCTCAGGGTCCCAGCAAGGAGCTGGGGACGGGGGCTGGATGGTGCCTCAGTTTCCCCTCCCTGGAGGCCTCGGTCCAGAGGCCGCAGCTCCCACCCTAGCCGGCCCGGGGCTGGCGCTCCGGGTGAGGACGTGCCCCGCCGCCGCCTCCCCCGCGCCGCCCGCCAGCGCGCCCGCCTCACGCCCGCGCCGGGCCGGCTCCCGCATACCAATGGGCGCACGCGGCGCGCATACGGATCGAACCGGCCCGCGCGCTGCGTGCCAAGCATGCCCAAGCCGGGCGGGGGGCGGGCGCCTCCCGGGCCAGGTACGCACCGCTCCAGCCCCCGGAGCCCTCTGCCCCAGGGACCCGCCCCCCAAGCCCATCACCGGAGTCTTGACTCCGCGAATCTGCAGTCTGTTTCCCTGGCTGGGCTAAGGAGGCAGGGGGCAGAGGGCAGGGACCCCCATCCTGTGTCCTGCCCAGGGATCACCCCCAGCCTCTCGGGGTGGCGCCAGGTGTCCGGACCGCCACAGCCCCACGACCACAACTTCCTCCCTGAAGACCCCGGCGCGCCAGCCCCAGCCCCAGACGCAGCCGCCACAGCTTCTGCCCCAGGACGCCCCCAGGATTGACCCGACACGCAGGGACCAGGTGTCCTGGTCTCCTGATGCCCTAGAACCAGGAACGTTTGCAGTTAGGTCTTCATTCCTCCAGGACCAGGCGCTCAGAACACCCCCTAAATGCTGGTACCAGGCCGCCCCCAAACCTCCCAGCCAGGTGTCCAGATGCCCCAGACCCCCGCGTCCAGGTCTCCCAGCCCCAGATTTCTCCAGGACCCAAACACCCGTGCGCCCCTTCCCCCAGCCTCGGGATACCCTCGTCCCGACCCCGTAGCCCCCAGGACACTGGAGTTCCAGCCCCCCATTCCTCCGGGACCCAGAAGTCCCCCTCCTGCCAGCCTGCAAGCTTCCCCTACCCGCAGGACCGCCAGTCCGGTTACTTGGCCGCAGAGCAAGCTCCGGGCGCGGCGTGGGGCCGGCCGGGCGGCGTGGAGGGGCCGCTCCATAGACCCCGGGGCGCGCGGGGCGCAGCGAGACGCGCGGGCTGTGGCGCCTGGCTCTCGGCGCCCACCTCGGCCTCGCAGACTTGGAGACGCGCGGCCAGCGCTGGCGGGCGGGGGCGGGGTCTGCCGGAGCCCCGCCCGCCGCGTCTCCGCCCCCGGACCCGCCCCGCTCGCTTTTCCCTGGTAGGGGGCCCAGCTACCCTGGGGTCCGAGTTCCCTCGCCCCACGGTAACGTCGGGGGTCAGAATGAGAACCTCGGATCGGAGCTTCCCCACCCCAAGAGGGGAACACCGGAGTCCGGGCACTGTCTCTACACCCCTTCAGGAGGCAGCTAGTGCCCCAGAAGCCCCTCGGGACAAGACGGGTACCCTGCACCCGAGCCCCCTGTACGAGTGGAGACTCAGACATCAGTGCTCCCTCCAGGGATGCAAATTCGAGACCCTCCCTTTCCGCGAGAGAACCCTGGGTGTCAGCACCCTCTCCCCACACAGGGCTGGGACCTCGAATCCAAACCCAACCCGCCCTACAAGGGGGACATACTCCTCCCTCGTCAGGGACCAGGATCCAGCCCTCTAAGGAGCTCCAGAGACCAGGATCCTGGCGTCTTATCTCCATCCCCCGCCGCAGGGACGGGAACCCTGACATCCAAGCTCCCCATTAGATCATAAATGGGAACTGAGGGGTTGTAGCACCTCGCACAGAAGACAGGGACCCAGGTGTCCAAGCCAGGCCTTCTTCAGTCTGCTGGGAGGTCCTACACTTCTCCTAGCTCGTTCCCTACATGCAGCCTCCACTTCCTGTTCTCAGGATGCTGCCTGGCATGGGGGTCTCCAGGCACCTAAAAGCCTCCACATTGACCTCAACATGGGGAATGAAAATGGAGCTGGGGGCCGGGCGCGGTGGTTTACACCTGTAATCCCAGCACCTTGGGAGGCCAAGGCGGGTGGATCACCTGAGGTCAGGAGTTCAAGACCAGCCTGGCCAACACGGTGAAACTCCGTCTCTGCTAAAAATACAAAAAATAGGTGGGTGTTGTGGTGGGCACCTGTAGTCCCAGCTACTCGGGAGGCTGAAGCAGGAAAATCACTTGAACCCGGGAGGCGGAGGTTGCAGTGAGCTGAGATCCCGCCACTGCACTCCAACCTGGGCGACAGAAAGAGTCCGTCTCAAAAAAAAAAAAAAAAAAAAAGAAGAAAAGAAAAAGAAAATGGAGCAGGGGATCTTAGAAGAGGCACACAGTCAGGGGCTTGCAGGGAGCACATGCTGGCCTTTGGTTGGGCAGATGGGGAAACTGAGGCACACACAAACACTCCTGTGCACTTGCTCGCAAGAACACACAAACTCATTCATGATCCTCATAGTTAACACTTAGGGGCCAGGCGCGGTGGATCAAGCCTGTAATCCCAGCACTTTGGGAGGCCGAGACGGGCGGATCACGAGGTCAGGAGATCGAGACCATCCTGGCTAACATGGTGAAACCCCGTCTCTAATAAAAAATACAAAAAACTAGCCGGGCGAGGTGGCGGGCGCCTGTAGTCCCAGTTACTCGGGAGGCTAAGGCAGGAGAATGGCGTGAACCCGGGAGGCGGAGCTTGCTGTGAGCCGAGATCTGGCCACTGCACTCCAGCCTGGGTGACAGAGCAAGACTCTGTCTCAAAAAAAAGAATTAAACAAAAACAAAAACAAAAACAAAAACACTTAGGGAGTGCTTATTTTCTGCTAATACTTTATTTATTTATTTATTTATTTATTTATTTTTTTGAGACAGTCTCACTGTGTCACCCAGGCTGGAGTGCAGTGGTGATCTCAGCTCACTGCAAGCTCCACCTCCTGGGTTCACGCCATTCTCCTGCCTCAGCCTCCCAAGTAGCTGGGACTACAGGCGCCCGCCACCATACCCGGCTAATTTTTTTGTGTTTTTTAGTAGAGATGGGGTTTCATCGTGATAGCCAGGATGGTCTTGATCTCCTGGCCTCCTAAGTGCTGGGATTACAGGTGTGAGCCACCGCGCCCAGCCTAATACTTTATTTTATAGCAAGATTCTGAGATGGGCTCTGTTACTAGACCCATTTTACAACTAGGGAAACTGAAGCATGGGGAAGTGATATAGCCTGGTGATAGTGGCCTCTCAGACAATAGTTCCCTATTTGTCCCCAGAGAGACTTGCTAGGGTTTCAGGGCAAGGATTCAAGCTCAGATCATGGGCTCCTATCTCCTGACAGCACTTCCTGGCTGTGCAGCCTGGGTGGGTGCTATGCCAGCCATGAGAGGTGCACTCGTGCCATTCATTAGTTAATTATTTTTGAGACACAGTCTTCTCACTCTGTCACCCAGGCTGCACAATCACTGCTCACTACAGCCTTGAACTCCCAGGCTCAAGAGATTCTCCCACCTAGCCTCCCAAGTGGTTGGGACTACAGGTACACACCACCACACCCAGCTATTTCTTAAAAATGTTTTGTTGGGCCGGGCGCGGTGGCTCAAGCCTGTAATCCCAGCACTTTGGGAGGCTGAGACGGGCGGATCACGAGGTCAGGAGATCAAGACCATCCTGGCTAACACGGTGAAACCCCGTCTCTACTAAAAATACAAAAAAAAAAACTAGCCGGGCGAGGTGGCGGGCGCCTGTAGTCCCAGCTACTCCGGAGGCTGAGGCAGGAGAATGGCGCAAACCCGGGAGGCGGAGCTTGCAGTGAGCTGAGATCCGGCCACTGCACTCCAGCCCGGGCTACAGAGCAAGACTCCGTCTCAAAAAAAAAAAATAAATAAATAAATAAAAAATAAAAATGTTTTGTTGGAAAGCCGGGCGCGGTGGCTCACGCCTGTAATCCCAGCACTTTGGGAGGCCGAGGCGGGAGGATCACGAGGTCAGGAGATCAAGACCATCCTGGCTAACATGGTGAAACCCTGTCTCTACTAAAAATACAAAAAATTAGCCCGGCATGGTGGTGGGCGCCTGTAGTCCCAGCTACTCAGGAGGCTGAGGCAGGAGAATGGCATGAACCCGGGAGGCAGAGCTTGCAGTGAGCCGAGATCGCTCCACTGCACTCCAGCCTGAGCGACAGAGCGAGACTCCGTCTCAAAAAAAAAGTTTTGTTGGCTGGGTGCAGTGGCTCATGCCTGTAATCCCAGCACTTTGGGAGGCCAAGGCAGGTGGATCACCTGAGGTCAGGAGTTCAAGACCAGCCTGGCCAACATGGTGAAACCCCATCTCTACTAAAAATACAAAAATTAGCTGGACAAGGTGGAGTGCATCTGTAGTCCCAGCTACTCAGGAGGCTGAGGCTGGAGAATTGCTTGAACCTGGGAGGCGGAGGTTGCAGTGAGCTGAGATCACTCCACTAAACTCCAGCCTGGGTGAGAGTGGGACTCCATGTCAAAAAAAAAAAAAAGACAAGTTTTGTAGAGAGAGGGTCTAGCTATGTTGTCTAGGCTGGTCTTGAACTCCTGGCTTCAAGCAATCCTCCTGCCTCAGCCTCCCAACATGCTGGGATTATAGGTGTGAGCTATGTCGCCAAGCCTGTATTTATTTATGATTGCACATACACATGGATCTTTTTCTTTTTTGAGATGGAGTCTCGCTCCGTCACCCAGGTTGGAGTTCAGTGGCAGGATCTCGGCTCACTGCAACCTCCACTGCCCAGGTTCAAGTGGTTCTCCTGCCTCAGCTTCCTGAGTAGGTGGGATTATAGGCGCATGCCACCACACCTGGCTAATTTTTGTATTTTTAGTAGAGATGGGGTTTCACCATGTTGGTCAGGCTGGTCTCGAACTCCTGACCTCGTTGTGATCTGCCCACCTCAGCTTCCCAAAGTGCCGGGATTATAGGCGTGAGCCACCGTGCCTGGCCTACGCATGGATTTTGTTGAGGTTAAGAGTCTGGCCGGGCGTGGTGGCTCAAGCCTGTAATCCCAGCACTTTGGGAGGCCGAGACGGGCGGATCACGAGGTCAGGAGATCGAGACCATACAGGCTAACCGGGTGAAACTCCGTCTTTACTAAAAAAAATACAAAAAAAAAAAAAAAAACCTAGCCAGGCGAGGTGGCGGGTGCCTGTAGTCCCAGCTACTCGGGAGGCTGAGGCAGGAGAATGGCGTGAACCCAGGAGGCGGAGCTTGCAGTGAGCTGATATCCGGCCAGTGCACTCCAGCCTGGGCGACAGAGCAAGACTCCGTCTCAAAAAAAAAAAGAGTCTAAATGGTGGGGTTGAAACCTCAGCTCTGCCACTTACTGCTGTGTGACTCTGGGCAAGTAACTCCACCTCTCTGGGCCTTTGTTTTCTCCCTTGTAGAATGAGGATATTTTAATTCTAGTACTCACCTCATAGCATCATAGTGAAGATAAAATAAGTTTACCCAGAAGGTCTCGATGTGACCTGAGAACTGGTCCCTGAGAGCCTCTTGGGTGTGCTGGGACAAATTTTCATAACAAGACATTTTCTGTCTTTTTCACTTCATTCTGTTGTCTGGTGGAGATTTCCAGATGCTGCTTGATGTGTGATATTACAACCAAATGCAGAAGGAGCCGTGAGGTCCAACCATCTTCTTCTATTATTCTTTTTTCTTTTTTTTGTAGAGAAGAGGTCTTGCTATGTTGCCCAGGCTTGTCTTGAACTCTTGGCCTCAAGCAGTCTTCCCACCTCGGCCTCGCCTTGTGCTGGGATCATAGGCGTAAGCACGGTGCCCGGCCCAAGGTCCAGCCATCTTCCATTAAGCTAGACATTAAAGAGATTTGCAAAAATGTAAAAGAATGCCATTCCCTTCACTAACTGTTTTTTTAATTGTAAAATACATTTTTCATAAAATATTTATGTTGGCCTGTAATGGGTGTATAATTATTATTTTAATTTTAAATTAATTTTATTTAATTTTATTTTTTGAAACAGAGTCCCACTCTGTTGTCCAGGCTGGAGTGCAGTGGCGCGATCTCAGCTCACTGCAACCTCTGCTTCCTGGATTCAAGCAATTTTCCTGCCTCAGCCTCTCGAGCAGTTGAGATTACAGGTATGCACCACCATGCCCGGCTAATTTTTGTATTTTTAGTAGAGACGGGGTTTCACCATGTTGGCCAGGCTGGCCTCAAACTCCTGAACTCAAGTGATCCACCCATCTTGGCCTCCCAAAGTGCTGGGATTACAGGCATGAGCCACTGCACCCAGCCTAATTTTTACATTTTAATTTAATTTTTTTTTTTGAGATAGGGTCTTGATCTGCTGGCCAGGTTGATATCAGACTCCTGGGCTCAAATGATTCTATGACTTCAACCTCCTGAATAGCTGGGATTACAGGCAAGAGAGCCTTCTCCTCTTAAGAGGAAACTCGGCTGGGCGCCGTGGCTCAGGCTGTAATCCTAGCACTTCGGGAGGCCTAAGCGGGCAGATCATGAAGTCAAGAGATTGAGACCATCCTGGCCAACATGGTGAAACCCCGTCTCTGCTAAAAATACAAAAATTAGTTGGGTGTGTGTTGGTGGGTGCCTGTAGTCCCAGCTACTCAGGAGGCTGAGGCAGGAGAATCGCTTGAACCCAGGAGGCGGAGGTTGCAGTGAGACAATATCGCACCACTGCACTCCAGCCTGGGTGATAGAGTGAGACTCCATCTCAAAAAAAAAAAAAAAAAAAAAGAATAATGAAAGAAAGAAATGAGTAACGTGAGATTGAGAAGAGTGATTGAATCTGGAGCAAGAGAAAGGGGACACAGTGGGTGCGGCCAGGGAGCTACAGCCTAGGTCTTAATGCTGATGGGGGGTTCCTGGACGGCCATTTCATTATTTTCTCAGTCAGATGTGTTTTGTGCGCTCTCTTGTTTGTACCATGTAGTCCATGATTTAAACAAATAGGGAATGCAGTCTGGGCAACATGGTGAGACCCCGTCTCTACAAAAAAATTAAAGAATTAGCCAGGCATGGTGGTACTGCTTGTAATTGCAGCTACTCGGCAGGCTGAGCTGGGAGGATTGCTTGAGCCCGGGAGGTCAAAGCTGCCGTGAGCTGAGATCACAGCACTGCACGCCAGCACGGGTGACAAAGTGAGACCCTGTCTCAAAAAAATAAAAATTAGGCCAGGCGCGGTGGCTCACGCCGGTAATCCCAACACTTTGGGAGGTCGAAGCAGGCAGATCACGAGGTCAGGAGATTGAGACCACCCTGACTAACATGGTGAAACCCTGTCTCTACTAAAAATACTTAGCTGGGTGTGGTGATGGGCACCTGTAATCCCAGCTACTCGGGAGGCTGAGCCAAGAGAATCGCTTGAACCCAGGAGGAAGAGGTTTCAGTGAGCCATGATTGTGCCATTGCACTCCAGCCTGGGTGACAGAGCGAGACTCTGTCTCCAAAAAATAAAATAAAAATAAAACTTAGGCAGGGCACGGTGGCTCATGCCTGTAATTCCAGCATTTTGGGAGGCTGAGGCAGGCGGATCACTTGAGGTCAGGAGTTCGAGACCAGCCTGGCCAACATAGAGAGACCCTATTTCTACTAAAAATACAAAAATTAGCCGGGCGTGGTGGTGGGTACTTGTAATCCCAGCTACTCAGGAAGCTGAGGCAGGAGAATTGCTTGAACCCAGGAGGCGATGCAGTGAACTGAGATTCCGCCACTGCACTCCAGCTTGGGCCACAGAGTAAGACTGTCTCAAAAAAATGAGGGCTATGCAGAGGCGAAGGCAAGATCAGGGTTCGGGGTGACATCTCTACAAACCAAGGGACGCCAAACTGCGCAGCACACCCGCAGAAGCCAGAGGAGAGGCCTGAGACTGATTTTATTTATTTATTTATTTATTTATTTATTTATTTATTTTGAGATGGAGTCTCGCTCTGTCACCCGGACTGGAGTGCAATGGCACGATCTCGGCACACTGCAACCCCTGCCTCCCGGATTCAAGCGATTCTCCTGCCTCAGCCTCCTGAGTAGCTGGGATGACAGGTGTGCACCACCACGCCCGGCTAATTTTTGTATTTTTAGTAGAGACGAGTTTCACCATGTCAGGCTGGTCTCAAACTCCTGACCTTATGATCCTTCTGCCTCGGCCTCCCAAAGTGCTGGGATTACAGACTGACTGATTCTTTTTCACAGCCTCAGAAACAACCAACCCTCACTGGGCATGGTGGCTCAAGCCTGTAACCCCAGCAGTTTGGGAGGCCAAGGTGGGTGGATCACTTGAAGTCAAGAATTCAAGACCAGCCTTGCCAATATTGGGAAACACTGTCTCTACTAAAAATACAAAAATTAGCCAGGCGTGGTGGCACACACCTGCAATCTCAGCTACTCGGGAGGCTGAGGCAGGAGAATTGCTTGAATCTGGGAGGCAGAGGTTGTAGTGAGCCAAGATTGCGCCACTGCACTCCAGCCTGGACAGCAGAGTGAGACTCCATCTCAAACGAAAAAAAAAAAAAAAGTGACCAGCCCTGCCGACACCCTTATTGATCTCAGACTTCCAGCCTCTGGCAACTGCGAGAGAAAACATTTCTGTTTTTCCTTTTTTTTTTTTTTGTTGAGACAGAGTCTCGCTTTTGTCGCCCAGACTGGAGTGCAGTGGCCGGATCTCAGCTCACTGCAAGCTCCGCCTCCCGAGTTCACGCCATTCTCCTGCCTCAGCCTCCCGAGTAGCTGGGACTACAGACGCCCGCCACCTCGCCCGGCTAGGTTTTTAAAAATATTTTTTAGTAGAGACGGGGTTTCACCATGTTAGCCAGGATGGTCTCGATCTCCTGACCTAGTGATCCGCCCGTCTCAGCCTCCCAAAGTGCTGGGATTACAGGCTTGAGCCACCGCGCCCGGCCGACATTTCTGTTTTTTCAAGCCACCCAGTTTGCGGTCCTTGGTTTTGGCAGTCCCAGCAAACTAATACCGGGGGATGGAGAGTGACTGCTAATGGTTGCAGGCTTGCTTTTTGGGTGATGAAAATGTTCTAAAATTGACTGTGGTGATGGTTGCACAAGTCTGTGAATATGCTAAAAACCCCTGAACATGCTAAAAACCACTGACTCTGCTAAATACAACTTTAAACGCTTAAAATGTATGGTGTGGGAACGATTTCAATCAAATGCTTATTAATAGATAAGTAATAGGAAAACAAGCCCCAAGGCATTCCTCGTGGAGTTGCTGTCAGCATTCAATGAATTCATTCAACAAATATTTATCTGCCGGCTATGGTGGCTCACACCCGTAATTCCAGCACTTTGGGAGGCTGAGGTGGGCCAATCACCTGAGGTCGGGAGTTCGAGACCAGTCTGATCAACATGGAGAAACCCCATCTCTAATAAAAATAAAAAATTACCCGGGTGTGGTGGCGCCTGCCTGTAATCCCAAGTACTTGGGAGGCTGAGGCAGAAGAATCGCTTGAACCCCAGAGGCAGAGGTTGCAGTGAACCAAGATCATGCCATTGCACTCCAGCCTGGGCAACAGAGCCAGACTCTGTCTAAAAAATAAATAAATAAATAAAATAAAAAAAGAAGGTCGGGTGTGGTGGCTCATGCCTGTAATCCCAGGACTTTGGGAAGCCGAGGTGGGTGGATCACCTGAGGTCAGGAGTTCAAGACCAGCCTGGCCAATATGGCAAACCCATCTCTACTAAAAATACAAAAATTAGCTGGGTAAGGTGCCACACGTTTGTAATCCCAACTACTCGAGAGGCTGAGGCAGGAGAATTGCTTGAACTCGGGAAGTAGAGGCTGCAGTGAGTTGAGATCACACCAGTGCACTCCAGCCTGGGTGACAAAGTGAGACTCTGTCTCAAAAAAACAAAACAAAACAAAACAAAACCAAAAACAAAAAAACCCAAAACCAAAACAAACAAACAAAAATATAACCAACCATTATTTATTGAGTATCTACTATGTGCCGGGCTAGCAGACATCACAGACCTCCTGGGGCTGATGTGCATGCGTGTATCATGCTTAGTACTGTGTCAGGCATTTCACAAGTCATAAGTACATTTTAGCATTTATCACTGAGAGGGGTGGGGCTGGGTCATCCTTCTCTCCTGAGGTGGCAGAATGGGAATTCTGTAAATCTTGGCACTCCCCACCCAGTCTCTGTCTCCAAAGGCACTACTCATTCATTCAACAAACATATAATGGAAAGAAAAGGCAAGGTTAGGCACTGTGGCTAATGCCTGTAATTTCAGTGCTTTGGGAAGCTGAGGCAGGAGAATTGCCTGATCCCAGGAATTCAAGACCAATCTGCACAATATAGCAAGACCCCATCTCTCTCTCTTTTTTTTTTTTGAGATGGAGTCTTGCTCTGTTGCCCAGGCTGAAGTGCAGTGGTATGATCTTGGTTCTCTGTAACCTCTGCCTCCCAGGTTCAAGTAATTCTCCTGCTTCAGCCCCCCCGAGTAGCTGGGCTTACAGGCATGCACCATCACACCTGGCTAATTTTTGTATTTTTTGTAGAGACAGGGTTTCACCATATCGGCCAGGCTGATCTTGAACTCCTGACCTCAAGTGATCCACCTGCCTGGCCTCCCAAAGTGCTGGGATTTCAGGTGTGAGCCAACATGTCTGGCTGCAAGACCCCATCTCTACAGTTTTTATTGTCGTTATTGTTGTTCTGAGATGGAGCCTCGTTCTTGTCGCCCAGGCTGGAGTACAGTGGCACGATCTCGGCTCACTGCAACCTCCACCTCCTGGGTTCAAGCGATTCTCCTGCCTCAGCGTCCCAAGTAGCTGGGATTACAGGCATGTGCCACCATGCCCGGCTAATTTTTGTATTTTTAGTAGAGACGGGGTTTCACCATGTTGGTCAGGCTGGTCTCGAGCTCCTGACCTCGTGATCCGCTTGCCTCAGCCTCCCAAAGTGCTGGGATTACAGGCGTGAGCCACTGCACCTGGCCTCCAAATTTTTTTTTTTTTTTTTTTTTTAAGAAATTAGCCAGATGTGGTGGTGTGCACCTGCAGCCCCAGCTACTTAGGAAGCTGAGGTGGGAGGATCGCTTGAGCCCAGGAGTCTGAGGTTGCAGTGAGTTGTGATTGCAACATTGCACTCCAACCTGGGTGACAGAGCAAGAGCCTGTCTCTAAAAAACGAAAGAAAGAAAGCGAGAGAAAGAAAGGAAGAGACGGAGGGAGAGAGAGGTAGGAAGGGAAGGAGGGGAATAGAGAGAGAGAGAGAAAGACAGAAAGAAAGAGAAAAAAAGAAGAAAAGTGCTGGGTGAGGTGGCGCCCACCTGTAGTCTGAACACTTTGGAGGCCAAGGAGGGAGGATTACTTGAGCCCAGGAGATCGAGAACAGCCTGGGCATCATGGTGAAACCCTGTCTCCACAAAAAAAATACAAAAATTAGCCTGGTGTGGTGGTGCGCACCTGTAGTCCCAGCTACTCAGGAGGCTGAGGCAGGGGGATCTCTTGATCCCAGGAGATTGAGGCTGCAGTGAGCTGTGAATGTGCCACTGAACTCCAGCCCTGGGCAACGCAGCAACACCCTGTCTCAAAAACAAAAAACGAGCCAGGCGCGGTGGCTCACACCTGTAATTCCAGCACTTTGGGACGCTGAGGCAGGTGGATCACTTGAGGTCAGAAGTTCAAGACCAGCCTGGTCAACACGGTGAAACCCCATTTCTACTAAAAAAATTACAAAAATTAGCCAGGCATGGTGGCAGATGCCTGTAATCCTAGTTACTCAGGAGGCTGAGGCAGGAGAACCACTTGAACCTGGGAGATAGAGGTTGCAGTGAGCAGAGATCGCACCACTGCACTCCAGTCTGGGTGGCAGAGCAAGACTCTGTCTCAAAAAAAAAAAAAAAAAAAGAAAATTGATGGTGAAAACATTAAAACAAGACCTGCTACCTCGTAAGGGTCCAGTGAGTTTTAGCCTTTATTAATTTAATATTATTGGAATCCTTTTTTTTTTTTTTTTAAGCAGGGTCTCACTCTTTCACCCAGGCTGGAGTGCAGTGATGTGATCACGGCTCACTGCAGCCTCTACCTCCTGGACTCGGGTGATCCTCCCATGTCAGCCTCCTAAGTAGCTGGGACCACAGGTGTGTGCTACTACACCTGACTAACTTTTTGTATATTTTGTAGAGATGGGGTCTTGCTCTGTCTCCCAGACTGGAGTGCATAGCACAGTCGTTGCTCACTGCAGCCTTGAACTCCTGGCCTCAAGCAATCCTCCCACCTCAGCCTCCCAAAGCACTAGGATTACAGGTGTGAGCCTCCGTGCCCGGCCAATATTATTTGTTTTGCTAACATTTATGTTAACTGCATGCTCTTCAGGCCCACCTGGGAGGCAGGTTAGCCGTGAGCTTGCATGTCCTGAATCCCTACTTTCTTCCCTCCTCTCAGCTCCTGCAAATCGGACCCAGTCTGGTCTCCCCAGTGCCCTCAGGATACACTTTGAGCTTCTCACCTGGCCCTGCAAGGCCCTGAGTGGCCTGTGACTGAATGGTGGAATAAATGGGTGGACGGATGCAATGACAGAAACAGCAGCTCATTCACCTGCTTTTTGGCCAGCTCCTGGGACACTTCGCTTCCAGCCTTTTTTCTCAAAACCCGTCTTCTCCTCAGGAGTGCCTGCTGCTTCTCCTTCTAATCTGGCCTTCTTCCTAAAAAGTCGCCATCCGGGCTTTAATTCTCTTCCCGGGATGGCCATGGCTCGGCAGGGCGGCGCTCTGCTGACCCCTGGTGGCCGCATGGAGTAACACAGCTCATTCTCCACTAGGGCAGTTGGCCTGGAGCCCGGGAGCGAGTGCTGGGTGCTGGCTGTGGCTTGAGGAGCACAGCTCCTGCCCTCGTAGGTTTCACAGGAGAGTGGGGAAGACAGCGGATAATCAGATACTCACACTGTCGTATGCGGCAACCCTGGCATCATCTGCACCTTCTCTCTCCCCCAGTCTCATGCCATCTTCAACAAATTCTGTCGCCTTGACCTTCAAGATACCTGCAATTCCCCGTTCTTTCCACTACCACCGTCCTTCTCTGGTCTAATCCGCCATCGTTTCACTCCTGGACTATCGCAGTCACCTCCTTGCTGAACTCCCAGAATCCAGGGCCAGTCTTAACTGATTTCTCCTTTAGCCTCAGGCTCCACTCACTTGACACTGTTACTGAATCGTCTTTATTTAAAATGTTGATAGTTTGTTCATCATTGATTTTTTTTTGAACTAATTTTGATTTTTTAAACAAGACTCTTTTTTTATTTTTATTTTTTGAGACGGAGTTTTGCTCTTACTGCCCAGGCTGGAGTGCAATGGCGCGATCTCCGCTCACCGCAATCTCCGCCTCCCGGGTTCAAGCAATTCTCCTGCCTCAGTCTCCTGAGCAGCTGGGATTACAGGCATGCCCCAATACACCTGGCATTTTGTATTTTTAGTAGAGACGGGGGTTTCTCCATGTTGGTCAGGCTGGTCTCAAACTCCTGACCTCAGGTGATCCACTTGCCTCAGCCTCCCAAAGTGCTAGGATTATAGGCATGAGCCATCATGCCTGGCCCAAAAGATTTTTATTTATTGATTTTGAGATGGGGTCTCACTCTGTCACCCATGCTGGAGTGCAGCGGCACAATCTTGGCTCAATGCGGCCTCAGCCTGCTGCGATCCTCCCACATCGACCTCCTGAGTAGCCGGGACTACAGGAACGCGCCGCCATGTCCAGCTAATTATTTTTTCGAGAAGGAGTTTCCCTCTTGTTGCTCAGGCTGGAGTGCAATGGCACAATCTTGGCTCACTGCAACCTCTGCTTCCTGGGTTCAAGCGATTCTTCTGCCTCAGCCTCCCAAGTAGCTGGGATTACAGGCATGTACCACCATGCCCGGCTAATTTTGTGTTTTTAGTAGAGACGGGGTTTCACCATGTTGGTCAGGCTGGTCTTGAACTTCTGACCTGAGGTGATCCACCCGCCTTGGCCTCCCAAAGTGCTGGGATTATAGGTGTAGGCCGCTGCGCCTGGCCTTTTTTCTTTTCTTTTCTTTTTTTTTTTTTTTTGAGATGGAGTCTTGCTCTGTCGCCCAGGGTGGAGTGCAGTGGCGCGATCTTGGCTCACTGCAGCCTCCACCTCTCAGGTTCAAGTGATTCTTCTGCCTCAGCCTCCTGAGTAGCTGGAACTACAGGCATGTGCCACCACACCTGGCTAATCTTTGTATTTTAAGTTGAGACAGGGTTTTGCCATGTTGGCCAGGCTGCTCTTGAACTCCTGAACTCAGGTGATCCACCCGCCTCGGCCTCCCAAAAATGCTGGGATTACAGGTGTAAGCCACTGCGCCTGGCCTGTTCAGCTAATTTTTAAAGAACTTTTTGTAGAGTCGGGGTCTCACTCTATTGCCCAGGCTGGTCTCAGACTGCTGGGCTCAAGTGATCCTCCCATCTTGACCTCCAAAGTGCTGGGATTACAGGCCTGAGCCACTGCACTTAACCAAGACAATTTTTTTCTTTTTTTTTTATTTGAGACAGAGTCTTGCTCTCTCATCAGTCTGGAGTGCAATGGTGTGATCTTGGCTCACTGCAACCTCTGCCTCCTGGGTTCAAGTAATTCTCCTGCCTTAGCTTCCTGAGTAGCTGGGACTACAGGTCCCCGCCACCACGCCCAGCTAATTTTTGTATTTTTAGTAGAGACAGGGTTTCACCATGTTGGCCAAGATGGTCCCGATGTCTTGACCTCGTGATCTGCCCGCCTCGGCCTCTCAAAGTGCTGGGATTACAGATGTGAGCCACCATGCGTGGCTGATATATATATATATATTTAAGAGCAGTTTTAGGCTCACAGCAACTTTTGCTTTTTGAAAACATTGGCTAAAATATTTTTATGTTGATGACTGAAGTCTTTTTTGTGTCCCATTAACTTGTGCACCCGAGGCAAGTGCTCCCAACAACTGAATCCTTGTTAACTCCTCGGTCCTGCCTGAATAATGGCCACATTCGTTTGTTTACTGTGTTCCTTCCACTAGGATGTCAGCTCCGGCAGGGAGTTTTTGTAATGATTTTGTCCCCCAGCCTGAATGAATAACACACTGAGAAAAGTACTTTTTCTTTTTTTTTTTTTTTTGAGATGGAGTCTCGCTCTGTCGCCCAGGCTGGAGTGCAGTGGCGCGATCTCAGCTCTCTGCAAGCTCCACCTCCCGGATTCAGGCCATTCTCCTGCCTCAGCCTCCCGAGTAGCTGGGACTACAGGCACCCGCCACCACGCTCGGCTAATTTTTTGTGTTTTTAGTAGAGACGGGGTTTCACCGTGTTAGTCAGGATGGTCTCGATCTCCTGACCTCGTGATCCGCCCGTCTCAGCCTCCCAAAGTGCTGGGATTACAGGCGTGAGCCACCATGCCCGGCTGAAAAGTACTTTTTTTTTTTAGACAGAGTCTGACTCCGTTGCCCAGGCTGGAGTGCAGTGGTGCGATCTTGGCTCACTGCAACCTTGAACTTCTTGAGTTCAAGCGATCCTCCCACCTCAGCCTCCTGAGTAGCTGGGAGTACAGGCATGCGCCACCACGCCCAGCTAATTTTGTATTTTTAGTAGAGATGGGGGTTTCTTCATGTTGCTCAGGCTGGTCTTGACCTTCCAGCCTCAAAGTGCTGGGCTCTCAAAGTGCTGCGATTACAGGCGTGAGTCACTGAGCCCAGCCCCAGCTGCTAATTTTTAAAAAAATGTTTTGTAGAGATAAGGTCTCACTTTGTTGAACAGGCTGTTCTTGAATTCCTGGGCTCAGGCGATCCTCCTCTCTTGGCCTCCCACAGTGCTAGGATCACAAGTATGAGCCACCATGCCCAGCTCAGAAAGTACTCTGAAAGAACCTATTTTTTTTTTCCTTTGAAAGCAAAGAGAGTCTATGGCCATACACCCTGAATCCACCTGATCTTGTCCGAAAGCAAAGAGACCCATCTTGGTTGGCGGAGTCAGGGAGGGCTTTCCCTATGGAGTCTGAGGAGCTGAAATCTGAAGGACAAGGAGAAAGTTAGCAAGGTGGGGTGGCCTCAAGGGAGGACAGTGTTGGAGGAGGAGGGCACGATACTGCAAAGGGCCCGAGGTGGGCAGGCCCTGGGGGAGTTGGGGTGTCTGGACGAGAGTGCAAGGAAAGGCTCCTGGGAGGTGGGCAGGGTGCGGGGTGGGACCCTATGGAATAGTTCGGGCTTCCTCTAAGGGCACTGGAGACCCCTGGAGGATGTTACAGGAGGAGAGGCATGGCTAGATGTGAGATCTGATCTGCCCTCATGGAGATGGGAGTGGGTGAGCATGGAGGGCAGATGTCTTGGTAAGATCAGACAGGGATGGGGTGCAGGGAGCAGGAAGGGGAGTGCACTGGAAGGCAAAATGGAACTGGGAGGTGCACCTGGTTGACTCGAAGGGAGACAGACACCCCAAGGAGGCCCCCAGGGTCTCTCTCTGGCTGGAGGGGGGATCCTGGGAATGGACCTGTTTGGAGTAGGGGTCTGGAGTTTGGCTGTGGGTGTGTCACAGTGGAGTCCCCAAGTAGAGTGTCATAGACAGGTGGATATCATGTTTTGCTTGGAGCAGAGGTCTGGGCTGGAGTCACGTGGGAGAGGTTGGTTTGTAGATGGGGCAAGTCAAGGGCAAGGTTGAGACCACTGTGTTCGAAAAACCAACTGAAGGCTTACCATGCGTAAGGCATCTTGTTGGGCCTCCTGGGGCGGCCAACTGGGAGCCACAAAGCTGCCCCCCAAAGCTCTCAACTTGGGTGCTGGTGGCTGAGAGGCTCATGTATAGAAAGCACACAAAGCTTGATGATCAAGAGCCAGAGAAGGCTGAGCACAGGGGCTCACGCCTGCCCTCCCAGTGCTTTGGGAGGCTGAGGTGGGAGGATTGCTTGAACCCGGGAGGTGGAGGCTGCAGTGAGCTCATGCTACTGCACTCCAGCCTGGGCGACAGAGCGGGACTTCGTCTAAAAAAAAAAAAAAAAAAAAAGGCCAGGTGCAGTGGCTCATGCCTGTAATCCCAACACTTTGGAAAGCCAAGGCGGGTGGATCGTGAGGTCAAGAAATCAAGACCATTCTGGCTAACATGGTGAAACCCTGTTTCTACTAAAAATACAAAAATTAGCTGGGCCTGGTGGTGGCGCCTGTAATCCCAGCTACTCGGGAGGCTGAGGCAGGAGAAACACTTGAATCTGGGAGGCAGAGGTTGCAGTGAGCCGAGATTGCACCACTGCACTCCAGCCTGGGCGAGAGTGAGACTCCGTTTAAAAAAAACAAACAAACAGCACGCAGAGCCCACTGCCTGTCCCGGTTCTGGTGTCTCCCTCAACCCAGCTCAGCACAGAGCAGGGCCCCAAGATGGCTCAGCCTTTTCCCAAAGAAGGGAAGAGGCCGGGCAGGGTGGTTCACACCTGTCATCTCAGTGCTTTGGGAGGCCGTGGCAGGAGGCTCACTTGAACCCAGGAGCTCGAGACCAGCCTGAGCAATAGAGCGAGATCTCATCTCTAAAAAAAAAAAAAAAAAAAAAAAAAGCCAGGTGTGGTAACATGTGCCTCTGTAGTCCCAGCTACTTGGAGGCTGAGGTGGGAGGATTGCGTCAGCCTACAAGTTCAAGGCTGCAGTGAGCCATGTTTGTGCCACTGCATTCCAGCCTGCACAACAGACTAAGGAAAAAAAAAAAAAACAAAAACAACTAGAGAAGACAGGTTTCTGTCAGCACATATTGAGTACCAACTGCACACCAGGAGGATGTAGAGATTTAATTAAACAACAACAACAACAACAATAACAAAGGAGAAACCCTGGCACACTCACGGGGAGTGACATAAACCCCCAGCAGGTAAATCCCAGATGCTGGGTGAATCCATGAGTAGAGAGGGTCAGGGACGTTTCTGGAGAAAGACTGGCTTTGAAGAACAGGGTAGGATCTGATGGGCAGGCTGGAGATTTGGGGAAGGGTGGATGGAAGGAATTTCAGGCAGAGAGAAGTGCTCAAAGCAAAGATCTGGAAGCAGAAAGCAGCCAGCTGCACTCAAAGAATGAGACTCAGCCAGGCGAGGTGGCTCACGCCTCTAATCCCAGCACTTTGGGAGGCTGAGGTGGGCAGATCACCTGAGGCCAGGAGTTCGAGACCAACCTCGCCAACATGGAGAAACCCCGTCTCTATGAAAAATAGAAAATTAGCCAGGTGTGGTGGCGAGCGGCTGTAATCCCAGCTACTCAGGAGACTGAGGCAGGAAAATCCCTTGAACTGGGGAGGCGGAGGTTGTGGTGAGACTAGATTGAGCCATTGCACTCTAGCCTGTGCAACAAGAGCAAAACTCCGTCTAAAAAAAAAAAAAGACTATTTTGACTGATGTTGGGGAGTTGGGTTAAAGGAGTGGGAGAGAAGAGCAGGATGGATCCAGAGCGTGGGGTTCTGCATGGATGTCAAGGAGCCTGGGCTATGGTCAGTAGGCACTTCCGTTTGTTTGCCTGCCTGGCTGAGCCTATGGCAAACAGCCGTCATCTCTGGTGCCAGCCCCTATTGATTGGTAGTGGCTACCTGGAAAGCGGTATGGCAGAGTGCGGTGATCAGCTAGCCATGTCTGCTATGGGCACAGGCAGGGAAGGATGCGTCTTGCATGCTGAGTAGTTCACCCTTCTGCTATGGAGATTGAGGGCAGGGAGGCCATTCAGGGTGTGGGAGTGTCTATTAGAGTCTAGTGAGCTTGAATTCGGGTCTAGGCTAGAATGGAGGCAGAGGGAAGAGAAGAGTCACACTCAAGTGACATTTGGGATCTTAGAAGCAGTAAGGGGTAAGGAGGGGGCCAAGGATAGAGCAAACGAGCCTGGGAGACTGGAAAGAGGGAGATAATCCTAACAAGAGCTTTTTAGGGGGTGAGTGGAGAGGAGGTGTTTTTGGTGGCAAGGCTTCTTTAGGAAGCCGCCCATCTCCGTCCCTGGAGGTGCTGTCCTGGGTGACGGTGGTGACAGTGGCTAACTCTGGCGTAGAGCCTGTGTCTCTGACCCCAGGGCCAGCACCAGGGAGTGAGTGTGACCTTTGGCTCTCCCCTCTCAGAACTTCAGCCCTGACCCCTCCCTTGAGAAGGGTCTGAAGTCGGCCACCTCCTGGACACAAGCCTGCTCATGATCCTGCCCCTGGAACTCCCCAGGCACTTCCACCCCCAGCCAGGAAGTGAATCCAGGCATCTGACTCCCAGTACCGCCCGCATGGCCTCAGGCAGGAGGGGAGTGGGAAGGAAGGTCAGGAGCGGCACCTCTGGCATCCCCTGCCCATGCCTGCCTGCAGTTCCTGTGGCCATGGGGGTTCGTGGGGGCCACTTTAGGTGGTGCTGAGAGACCACAGGAATGACGCGGCCTTCTGGGAAGCTGTGCTGGAGAGGAAAGCAGGTGAGAGCTGGGAGCAGAGGCTCGTGTTGGCAAAGGCCCCCCCTGCGGGAGCCTCCTGCTTCCCATCCTTGGCTTAGGCGCCCGGGGAGACCCAGGTGTGCGCTGCACTGGCCCGGTAAGGAGGAGGCCCCCCTTCACTTCTCTCAGGTTTGGTTTTTTACAAGATTGATTTATTAACTATGATACAGATCACATAAGGCCTTTTCAGTTTTTTACACCATTCCCATTGAGACAAGTACAATACTTTGTAGCAAATACATGATTTTAAAAAACAAAACCAAACAAAAACACCTCAGTCAGAGATGCCTCAGCCTTCATTGAGGGCTGACCATGCACTAATTAGGTTGGAGCCTCAAAAAACCCACGATGTGTTTTTTAAAAAAAGTCTGGAAATTAAGCAAACATTCCTAACACCAGCTAAAGGATGTTCCGGTTAAAGCCCCTAAAATACAAAGAAATAATTGTTATACTTTCTTTACATACAAGTCTTCACTTTTGCTGCAAAACAGAATTTTGGGCATACAGCCAGACTACTAACACATTTCAATACCATTAATATGTTTTGTTTTTCTCAGAAACTCAAAATATTTGTTAATTCAACATATATAAAGATCATTTAACATGTGAAAATACAAGTACCAGAAAAATAAGCTGGCAGCAGCACTATTCCAAATTTTCAAACAAGTTTTATTTCCATACAATTCTGACATTTCCGTTTTTTTTTTTTTTTTTTTCTTAAATGTACACAGGGAACATGATTCTTTTTATGCAAACAATAACTTAGGCCCTGTCGTGACTACAGTGAAGTGTAGCATCACTGCCGGCTCCGCCACGGGAGGGCTGGAGGAGGCCAGCCCAGGCCAGCAGTGCCCGAGGTCACCGATCGCCTCCTGCTCTGCCCCCCGCGCGCCGTGCATTGGTCACGCTGCACCGACCGCACCGCGGCCGCGCCCCCACCGGACCCGCGACAGAAACTGGCCGCTTCCTGGGCCACTCTCTGACCTGGACACAAGACCACGTGCTCCGAGGGAGGGAGCCCACTCCCGTTACACCTCAGAGCCACGGAGCCGGGGCCGCTCCCTGCCGCAGCTTCCCTGGATCCCTGCGCTGCCTTTGGGAAATGAGCGCCTCAACAGGACCCAGGCCCCCGCGCGGCACGGGCCCTCCTGGCCACCTCACCCTAATTTTTCTAGCTGGCGCCCCCAAAGCAGTGGCTTCTCATAGGAAAGGACGGGAGGGGAGCGCAGCTGAGGTGACTCTTGATGACAAGACGCTGCAGCTGGCCTGCTGTGGAGTTGTGTGTGTGTATGTCCAGAATGCCTGGTGGCCTGCGGGGGTCTCAACCAAAGGGATGCTGGCTTGACCCAGGCCTCCCTTCCCTAAGAGCAGCAGAAGCTGACTGAGGCACAGGGATGCCCCATCCCCTTCTGGCCAGCGAGCTGCTCCTATGATGTCACCCTCTGTCCACCGTGACAAAGACAGACATATCCTGCAGAAGAATCTGGGTCGCAGCAGGTGCCGCGCCTCCAGCAGGAAGCAAAACCAAGGTGGTAGAGGCAGGAGAGCAAGGAGACAGACACCCTGAAGCTCTCTCCCTCTTCCTCTCCAAATGCTAGGCGACAGGAAAGACAGGGACAATGCAGAGTAAATGTGTGCCGTGACACCCAGTGTGCGACACAAGCCAAGAATTCTAAGTGGATTCACGAGCCACGCCACCCAGCCTCGGGTCCTCCCTCCTCAGCCGTCAGAGCCAGGATCAGTCTCTGGCTTTGCACCAAGGGCTGCTGTTCCCTCACACGGTGTCTGCACTCTCGCTGGGTGGCAGTGGCTGCCCCACGTCCCCATTCTGGACAAGCCAACGCCCACCCGCCCAGTGCTGAGAGCTGCATGCGGGTCCCATGAGCACCCTCTGTGCAAGCACCTTCCAGAACTTAGAGCCCCGATGAAAGCAGGGGTGGGGACAGCACGGTTCCAACAATCCCCAGGGATGCTCCCACACAAGGGCCTATTCAGTCTGCACGCTGCCCTGACCGGATGCTGAAGCCTGGCCTGCCACGACTGGCCATGCTGCTCAAACGACTGAGATGTCCTCTAGTCCCTCAGCCCAAAGCAGCAGACGAGAGGCTGAAGAGTTAGTGGGGGAAACAAGAGGAACCCCGGGGCTTCCTGTGCATGGAGGCTCCCTTCGGACATGAGCCGCCACAGTCCCCGCCTGCCCACCTTGGCTGACAGGGCGCTGCGTTGGGGGTGCCCCAGGCCTAGTTTCAGGTACTTCTGTGAGGGGACGGGTAGAAAGCCCAGGTGCTCCTCCTCACCGCCCCCTCCACACTCCGGGGAAGTCACTGGCTGCACACACATCTGTGGAATCAGGGGCCAGGTGGCTTAGGCCGTGGCTTTCGTGCTCACAAAACAGGTGGCAGTGTTAGCTCAAGCAGTGAGGGGGACTGGGCTGCTTTTGCCTGCGTTCATACAGGGATGGCCCAGGCCACCACCATGCTTTCCCTCCACTCCCAATTCGGTGAGGTGCTGACCAGGTGAGCAAGACCTTGAAAAGGGGGCGGGGTGAGTCAATGCGGCCGTTTCCTCATCTGCTGGGGCCCAGGACTGGGGGAGTTTGGGAACCTATCTGCCAACCTCAGCTACAACGAAACACAGATGTCACCTTCCAGTCAACCCTGGGCCTACAGGGCCAGGCACAGCTCCGCCAGAAAAGACAAAAATTCATCACCCAACATTCACAGAAAACACGCCTGGACCCTGGGTTTTTCTCCCATTAAAACTTGCAAGGGTACGTGAGTGTTTCCAAGCACCTTCGTTGGCCATTGTGAACTGGAGACAGTGAGCCAGCCGTCCCCAGAGGGAGCCTGGGAGACGAAGGGCCACTTCTGTCTCCAACCACTACAGGTGGGCATGGGCGGGGCAGCTGCAGACGCCCAGGAGGTGTCCATCAGGCCCCCTGGAATATACCACAGATCCTATTTCTTAAAGTGCAACGAGCCCCAAGGGCTGTCTGGTGTGGGGCCCTCTGCACCCCACTAGCTCTCGCCTGGGGGGTGCCCAGTCTTCCTGGCTGCAGAGGCCATGGCCCAGCCATGCAAGTTTGCAGTGCTAGAGGGCAGAGGTGGGCAGGAGAAGAGCTTTTCCTGGAGCAGTGGAAAGGCTGGGCTAGGGTGGTAGTGGGTGATAGGCAGGCACGGTGCCTCTGGGCCGGCAAGGACCAGGAAGGATGCCCCTTCGAGGGCACCAGCAGACCGCCATTCCTTCAAAGTGCCCCACCCCGCCCACATCTCCACGAACACTCCTGCCAGTGGCTTCCATGGCTGGGATGAAACGATTCCACTTCAACACCCAACACACCAACCCCAACCCCAAGTGCACCTGGCACCTTCCAGCAGTCCCCAACTCCCCACCAAGTGCCCACACACACACTCACACGTGCACACACACACACCCCACACGTACGCTCAAGTAGTGTTTCTATCGTAATGGACTGTGTTCTGGGGCAGCCCAGGTTCCAGCCTGCTCTGCCATCTCCCGGGCTCTCCCCACCAAGGGCTCAAACCCTCTTCTTGGGAAAACGGGGAATCTGGCGACTAGACCTAAGTGGGTGAGTGGGACCCCAGGAGGCTCTCAGGCCACAGCTCCAGGCATCCTGGTTTTGCTGCCACAAAGACGAGGGTCAATTCCACCTGTGTGCCTCCCTCCCTCCCGGCAGAGGTGGGCACAGAGTGAAATCTTGAGGTCTGTAGTTTTCTTTCCGTGTTTTTTTCCTTTTTAATTATTGGAAGGGTTTTTCCATTTTTTCTCCTAGTGTTCCTTTGTTTGCCAGGGAATGTTTCGGGAAGCCTGTGGAGTAGGACGGCGGGGATGAAGAGGGAAGTCCTGCACTCTCTGGGTCCAGGCACAAAGCTATCCTCCGTTGTTCTGATCTGCAGGGCCAGCGCCCTCAGCAGGTACCTAGTGGTGGCAGAGCCGTGGCCTACACGTTCCCCAGGAGCCACCAGCCGGGCTGCACCCTTACCTTGCGGGTGTGTGCAAATGGAAGGTGGGAAGAGACAGACCAGCGGGAAGTGTTCTCTTCGGGGGTTGCCAGCCCCGCCATGAATCTCAGAGCCTCCTCCTCCCCGGCAAAGGCCTGGGCACTGTCCCGACCACGGGCCCTGTACAAGCAGAAGGAGGCACCTGGAGGCTGGTGTGCGCAGCCAGGTGGGGTGGTGGTCCAGAGAACAGAGGGAGGGCACTGGGGCTGCTGCCTGCCTAGTTCAGTCCTCAAAAGGGTCCAAGTCAAAGGACAGGGCCCCATGGCTGCTGCCTGCAGCCAGCTCAGGTCTGCAGTGCCGGGCCCAGGGCACCTGGCAGCCTGGCGGATGGTACCATTGGCTGGTGCTCCCACTGAGGTCTTGAGAACATGATGGAGAGGGCCACTTGCCCCTGCCTCTGCCTCCAGTGGACTTGGTTTTGTTCAAGGCCAAATGCCACCCCGTCAGAGAGAGGACCGGTTCTCCTGTCGCCCCAGGTCTTGGTGGGTCACAGCGTGTGTTCGGCTTGAAGCTGGGAGGGAAGCAGTGGCTGCATTGGGGACTGGGGGGTGGGAGGAGGCGACTGTGGGGGCGACGGCTGACTTGTGACAGGCGTGGAAGTGAGGAAGGGGACGGTGGAAGCCACGGCGGAGGGGGAGCTGGGCCTGGCACCAGGGGGCTCGGTGATGGGCCGATTGTAGAAGAAGAAGGGGCACTGCTGAATGAAGAGTTCAATGATTGTCTGGTAGGTGCGCGTGGCTGTGAGGGCGTCCATGGTGCTGAAATCAGGTCTCATCAAGGTGGGCCAGAAGCAGATGGAGAGGTTCTCGCTGGTCATGAGATTCACCTTGTTGTTGTGGCTGACCCTGCGGGCGACACCAAACTCAATGGTCAGAACTGTGCAGGGCCCTGCCTGGCCCCAGGCGCTCATGGTCTTCAGCACGCAGGCTGAGCCCCGCCTGCACACCCTCAGGTGGAGCAGAAAAGGCCACGCGCAGCTCTGTGCCCTGCCCTGCCCTGCCCGGGAGGCTGCGCCCTCAGTGTCCTCTCCCCTCCAGCCTAGCGCCTCCACATGGCCAACCTTGGAGAGGCTGCCCGGAGCCCTGAAAACCCCTGGGGGTGGACTGACCACCTCAGGGACTAGCTCTGCAGCCAGCCAAAGCAGTGGCGGTGCTCCAGCTGTGATGAGGGAGGGAGGCTGAGCGTCCTAAACCAGAGTGCCATCAGATGCCACTTGGCCAGCAGCCCTCCTCCACACACACGGAAGTTCAGGGAAGAGCCACATGGCCTCCCGCCTGCAGCCTGTGCTCCATGCTGGAGGCTGGCTCTCTCCTGCAGCACACCTCTCGAGGTGCGATGTCCCGGTTCTCCCCAGCTGGGAATGTGAATGCTGAGAGAGGACTTTCAGGGGCTCTGAGGTGTTTTGGATTCAGGAGAAGATTTCTGGAACATCAGCACCAACCAGAAGATCTCTCTCTGCCAGCTTTGGGGCGCAGGCCTACAAGAGGCCCCATGCCCGACAGAGCTAAGTGCACTGTCTGGTGTTGGGCAGGTTTGCGGCCACGTGGCCGCCCTCAGATAGGAGCAGGAGGGAGGCCTTAGGATGGGCGAGAGGCAGAGGCTCCAGGCGCTGAGCCCAGTGGGCACCACGGGAGGCCGGCCAGCGCCCCTTCCAGGCCAGGGCCTGAGGCTGCTACTGGCAGCCTTGTTCTGCGACGCACTGACCCTGGCTGTCTTCCGGAGGAAAAACCAACCAGAAGGCCCTGTGACTTACTTGTTTAAGTGAGAGATGACATACTTGAAGACTTCGTGGTTTTCCTTTGGAAATTTCTTTAATACCTCCTTAAGGGCATGCAACTTCTGCTCCCGGTCGTTGATTTCTGAGGAGAGAGAAAACCAAAGCCTTGCCTTTCATGGCCGAGGCTGGTGGCCACCCCAGGGCGTGCTCTGTGATGGGCCTTCTCTGAGGGCAACCCAGGGCTTTCGGATGACACTAACTCCACTCTTTCCCCCAAAGCCTGTGCCCAAGGCTGGCACACCTGGCAGTGGCACTGGCCCAGGGGCCTGGCCCACCTCTGTGTCCCAGGCCCCCACTGAAGGGCGGCACTGTGTGCCTGGGGCTTCCTGGCCCCACCACCCGAGACAGAACGATCTGGAGAGACTACGCCATAAAGAACACCATTCTTTGCTCATCCGGTTGCCCCTGGAGACAGGCATCCCTACGCAGAAAGCCTGCTTGCTTCCTGACCAGATGGAGACAGGCAGCCGCTGCCACCCACCCACGCCAACAGACCTTTGAGGGAGGGAGTCGGTCATGAGACCAAGGCTCTGTCCTTTCCCTAGAGACACAGGGACCCTCCGCACATCCCCATTGGAGGGGCTGATGGAAACAGTGGGGGAATTCTTACGCACTTCACCAAAGGAACTATGCACCCCCTTTCCCCCCAATGCCCACACTTTGCCTATCACGGAATCCCAATGTCCTAGGGGAGGGAAAACAACTGCCTGGAATGCAGCTCGTAACCCGCGCCAGGCCCAGTTCCATGAGTCCCTGCAATCGTGTGAGGCAGGAACTTGTCACCCCATTTTGAGGATGAGGTATCTGAGGTTAGAAGTTGCAGAGCTGGGACTGGCTGTGGGGCTGGAGCCGTGGCCACTGGGCTTGCCATCCCTGAGTGGGTGTGGCCCACCTTGGCTGGGAAGGGCATCCCAGGCTGGTGAGGCACACATGTCCCAGAGCCCACCTGGAGCCCAGCTGGCTAAGACAGATTTCTCTGTGCAGGGAAAGACATCCCCATATTTCCTTCTTGGACTCCAGGGCACAGAAGAACCACGGGAGGGTCTCACGAAGGAGACGGCAGCTATCTCACAATTGGTGGCTGTGGGTGGGGTTGGTGAAGAGGGGGTCTATTATAACGCCGACGGTTGCTAATGGGCTTGGGGGTTCAGGCTCCTTTGAGATAGACGACGGTGCTGGATCGTCTGCCCCGGAGACACATGTGTACCATTCTGCTGATGAATCCGGGAGGGGTGCGGACTCCCTGAACCAGGTATTCTTTTCTTTTTCTTTTTGAGATGGAGTCTCGCTCTGTCACCCAGGCTGGAGTGCAGTGGCGCCATCTCGGCTCACTGCAAGCTCCACCTCCTGAGTTCACGCCATTCTCCTGCCTCAGCCTCCCGAGTAGCTGGGACTACAGGTGCCCGCCACCACACCTGGCTAATTTTTTGTATTTTTAGTAGAGATGGGGTTTCACTGTGTTAGCCAGGATGGTCTCGATCTCCTGACCTCGTGATCCACCCACCTTGGCCTCCCAAAGTGCTGGTATTACAGGTGTGAGCCACCGCACCCGGCCCTGAACCAGGTATTCTTTAGGAAACCCATGGCTCCTTAGTCACCTTTGCAGCAGGTGATGTGCCCGGAGGGTCAGAGTTGGGGGAGTTGCACAAGGACCCTGGGGAGAGTGAGACTTGGAAGAGCAGACAGAATCCCAAGGGCGGGAACGCGGAGCAGGGAGGAAGGCCCTGTGGTGGTCTGGAGTCCAGATCCTGACTCAGATGGCCCTGGGTACAAATCCAGCCTCTCGCGCCAACTGTGTCACCTTGGGCAAGTGACACCGTAGGGTCAGTCTCCTCATCTGTAAAAGGGGCTGTGGACAGTGCCTCCTTCATTCGGTGACACCCGGCAGTTAAATTCAGAGTTCACAGCTGGACACAAAATAAGGGCACCTGAGAGCCAGTCTACTTGCAGGGGCCAGGGGGAGGGAGGCTGCAGGGCTGGAAGGGACTGAGCTCCAGGAGCTCTCCCAGGCAGCCTAATGAGGATGAATGAAACCAGGCAAATCTGTGGCCTTGAGAGTGTAACTTCATGAGAGCAGTGTCTTGGTAACATCTGTCTATCAGAAATGACTAAAAAAGTCCTGGGAGCTAGTTATTGGGCTATGAGCAGCTTCATTTCTCTGAATCCAAGGTTTATTTTAAGGGTTCCACCTCAAGGGCACATTCTTTTCTTTTTCTTTTTTTCTTTTATGAGATGGAGTCTTGCTCTGTCCCCCAGGCTGGAGTGCAGTGGCGCGATCTCAGCTCACTGCAACCTCCACCTTCTGGGTTCAAGTGATTCTCCTGCCTCAGCCTCCCAAGTAGCTGGGACTACAGGTGCCTGCCACCACGCCTGGCTAATTTTTATATTTTTACTAGAGACAGGGTTTCCTCATGTTGTCCAGGCTGGTCTGGAACTCCTGACCTCAGGTGATCTACCTGCCTTGGCCTCCCAAAATGCTGGGATTACAGGCGTGAGCCACCGCACCCGGCCATGGGCACACTCTTTTCCACGACCTTGAGTCTTCAAACAGTTCATTGTCATGTTACAATACAATATCTACATAAAAAAAGTAAACTGCTGTAGGGAGGACAGAAGACTGTATTAGAAAACACAAGCAGCATGTGTGTGGCGCGAAGCTTCACTTCATAAAAGCGTCATGCCCCCTTCCAGCTGCTAGCTTGGCACAGGAGGACACAGGTCTCTCCGCAGGTGCCTGCACGACCCAAACACAGCTGTGTTTGTCTTAATTAGGCAACGAGTGGTAGCACCTTTACGTAAGAGCTGGGTCTCATCCCATCCTCTGGCTGGAGGCAGGAAACGGGGCTGGCAAAGCCTAGGTCTGCCAGGGACGCCTGCTCTCCTTCCTATCTGATAAGCAGCAATGAGGGTGGTTTTGTTTCTTCCTTGGGGGGTGGGGAGGGGCAGGGGTGGGAGTTACAGAGCCTGCTTTGATAATAATTTAGGGGCCGGGTGTGTGTGGTGGCTCACGCCTGTAATCCCAGCACTTTGGGAGGCTGAGGTGGGTGGATCACTTGAAGTCAGGGGTTTGAGACCAGCCTGGACAACATGGCAAAACCCCATCTCTACCAAAAATACAAAAATTAGCCAGGTGTGGTGGCGTGTGCCTATAATCCCAGCTATTTGGGAGGCTGAGGCAGAAGGATTGCTTGAACTTGGGAGGTGGAGGTTGCAGTGAGCTGAGATTGCGTCACTGTGCTCCAGCCTGGGTGACAGAGCAAGACTCCATCTCAAAAAGAAAAATAAAAAATTAGGGGCTGCCCCCTAAAATCCCAGCCTCCTTCTGCATATGCACCTCAGCTGAATGCCTAGTGAGGAGTGGGTGGCCAGTCTCCTGGCCTGCTCCCCTCCCCACTGGCTGCCTGGTCCAGGTGCTCCTGAGTACGGAGCAGCACTAGGAGCTCGCTGGGCAGAAGTCAAGGAGGGCGAGAGGCCCTTCTGCTCAAGTCTGGGCCACACTAAAAGCAAGGCTGACCTTGTCAACATCCTTTGACTCAGCCCCATTCACCTCTTTCCTTAAGCAAAGCTTGCCTCACCCCTCTAGGCTCCGGCTGCAGCCTCTTCACATGGCAAAGGCACCAGCAGCTGCTTAGGTTTGGGTGCTGCCCGAGTGCTGGCAGGACAGCTTCACAGTGCTCTTCGCGTGGCCCTGACCGCAGACCTGAGTGGAAGGTGGGGCTGGGTGTTACCCATATGGTGGCTGAGAAACCCACTCCAGAGGCCAAGAGAAGGTCACAAGGCTGGTGATGTCGCAGGTGGATAGGACCTAGGCCTGTTCCCAGCTCAGCCCATCTGCTCTGGGTCCTCGCCTCCCTGCAGGCAGCAGAGTCCTCTCTGACTGCAGTAATCCTCTGACAGGAAAGGGGATGGGGTGCCCTCCAGGGTGCTGGCTTCACCAGCTAGGACACTTTTTTTTTTTTTTTTTGAGATGAAGTCTCGCTGTATTGCCCAGCTGGAGTGCAGTGGCACGATCTCGGCTCACTGCAACCTCCACCTCCCAGGTTCAAGCGATTCTCCTGCCTCAGCCTCCTGAGTAGCTGGAATTACAGGCATGGTTAATTTTTGTATTTTTAGTAGAGAACCCCTCCCAGGTTTAAGCAATTCTCTTGCCTCAGCCTCCTGAGTAGCTGGGATTACAGGTCCAGCTAATTTTTGTATTTTTATTTTTATTTATTTATTTATTTTTTTTGAGACTGAGTCTGGCTCTGTCGCCCAGGCTGGAGTGCAGTGGCCGGATCTCAGCTCACTGCAAGCTCCGCCTCCCGGGTTTACGCCATTCTCCTGCCTCAGCCTCCGGAGTAGCTGGGACCACAGGCGCCCGCCACCTCGCCCGGCTAGTTTTTTTTTTGTATTTTTTAGTAGAGACGGGGTTTCACCGTGTTAGCCAGGATGGTCTCGATCTCCTGACCTTGTGATCCGCCCGTCTCAGCCTCCCAAAGTGCTGGGATTACAGGCTTGAGCCACCACGCCCAGCTAATTTTTGTATTTTTAGTAGAAATGAGGTTTCACCATGTTGGTCAGGCTGGTCTCGAACTCCTGACCTCCAGATCCGCCCGCCTTGGCCTCCCAAAGTGCTGGGATTACAGGTATGAGCCACCGCACCCGGCTTCATACGTTTTTCCTATACCCACTCTCCCCTGACCCAGGACTGGGGGGGCACCAGCAGTGTCTGTGCCCTGTGTGGCATTTTCAGCTGCCTTGGTCGGAACCAGGCACAGGTCCCTCAACAGTCCTCAGTGAGGGAGGCGGCGACTCTGACCCAGAGGCAGGTGAGCGTGAGAGGGACTAGGCTGAGTACATGGGGATGGGTGAGGCTGTCGGTGACAGCACCCCATTCTTGCCTCGCCAGACAATGCGAATTATTTCATTCTCGGATTTGGGAGGCCCCTCTTGCTTGGGTCATTTGTTTATCCTCAGTGTGTGGGAGAAGCAGGTGTTTACGGGGGCCTGCTCCTGCCTGGGTACTATTTTATACGCTGGGGATGCAGTAGGGAACAAAAACCAAATTCCCTGTCGCTTACGGTCTAGTGGAAAGAGGGGAAAGGACCCAGAGGTCCCTCTCTAGTCCAGAAGCTTTGGGCTGGCTCCTCGAGGCCTTCCTGGCCCGGCCCCAGTCTCCCCTCGTGACCACCATCCTCATCCCTGGTGAGTTCAGGCGCCTCTGGCTGGCTGCTACTTGCTGAGCACGGTGCTGACTGCGCTGTCCGGATCCAACCTGGGCCTGGGTGTGGTCAAGCACAGACTCTGGCAGCTCCAAGCCAGAGGCCTGGGAACAAGCTGGTGGCCAAGAGCCAGGCCAGCCCGTGCACCCCGGACACCTTCTGCCCCATGGTGCTGCTGCAGGCTGGGGCCACAGTCTGTGTGGACCTGGTCACAGGGCAGCGGCACACTCAGGGGAGCCACTCACCATCTTCAGTGGAACCTTGCTCTACAGGGACCCGCAGCTTCAACAGGTGGGCCGGCCTGCCCGGCCAGGTGTCTACACTGGCCAAAGAAACAGCAGGGGCAATAGGCTCCCTGGGGTCCCTGCTGGGACAGGGCCGTCAGGGCACCCAGCCCTGGGTGAGCTGCTGCAACCCAGACCCGCCATGGTACAGGTGCCCAGGGTGGCTTCTCCCCACACCTGGCGAGTGCTGATTTGTGGACTCTCAGCTCCACTCGTCCAGACTTTTGGTATGACCTCCAACCCCTTCAGAGTCCCCTCAGGACCCAGACTGTGGAGGGCCGGATCCTCACATCCTTTACTCCCTAGCCTACCCTTTGGGAGTCAAGACACTTAGTTTTTTCTAACAACAACAAGAAGAACCCATCCTGCTCCAGTGTTGGTCAGTGGTAGACAGGAGTCCAGGGGTGTGGGCCGGGAGAGATGGTGGCCTATGGAGGAGACCCCAGCCTCTACACCACGCTCACCCCTTCGCTTGGCTCGGCTCCAAGTGGCTCTGCTCTTGCTCAGGGGGTGTGGGCTGGGAGCTGCACCTCTTGATGGGACATCATACTTTTGAACTTAGGGGCTAGTCGCCTGAGACAGCAAGAAACATCCAGGGGACGAATTTTTGGGCCAGTTGAACCAAGACAGCCTGGACACAGACCCAGCAATTTAATAAAATAGAGACCCCAAGAACTCAGGAGGAAGGGGAGGGGACAGCCAGAGGGCACAGGGACCTTACTGAATAGCTTCCCATACCTCTTACAGCACAGACACACCAGGACTCACAAAGCCAGAATACTGGTCCAAGGTCAAACAAATTGGCAGCAGAGACCTTGTTCCCAAAGAACACTCCTGCCCTGGCTGTGCTGAGCCACTGCCATCACTGGCACCCAGGCTGCCAACCAAGCTCTAGGCTTGAGTCTGCTGCTGCCAGCTCAGTGCCTGGAGGAAAGTCCCTGCTGGCCGCCGCTGACCATCTGCACGCCTGCATCGCCAGGAAAGGGAAAGCCCAGCTCAGGGTCACAGTCCTTCAGTGATCACGCAGGCTCGTCCGGCGTCCGCTCTCCCCGTCCCAGGTGGTAAACAACTCCAAGGTCAAGACTTCACTCTACAGGGCCCAGGATGGGGAATCCAGGTGTCCTTCCCCTGGAGACATGGCTTTGCAATCACCTGTTGAATGTCCTGTCCCACCAGACTGAGCTGGGGGCCGCATATGTGTGTGCCCACTGCCATCTGTCTCTGTCCACACAGGGCCTGGCTATCTGTGAAATTAATGACCCCGTGCGTGGGTGTGAGGAGCACCCCCGTGCCCTCGGGCAGCTATCTGGACAGATCAAAGGAAGGCAGGATCCCAGAACCAGCAACGTCCCAAGGCAGCTGGTGAACAAGAGCCCAGAGAGCAGCAGGGCCGCCTCCTGGTAACCTAGGCTACACTGTTATCTCTAGCCCCAACGGTCTCATCTGTCAAAAGGAAAGGCCGAGACAATGAGCCGGCATCCTGAACCATGTTCGGGTCACACATCCCCTTCGACAATCTGACGAAAACGACTGGTCTCTCCTTAAATTAAAAAGACTGAATTTTACGAGCTATTACAGGGAGTTAATGGGGACCCTGGAGCCACAGGTCCTTTGGTCCAGACCGTCTGGCTTGAGATGGAGCCAGCTCTAGCACCCCTTCCAGCACAAAAGTCATAGGGCAGGGCCTGTGGACACCGGCTGGATGGAGTCGACTCAAGATAGGCAGGGAGGAGGGAGTCACCAGAGACAGGGGAGACACCAGGCAAGAGTGACTCCTGAAGGCGGGGGTGGGCTACAGGGAGGAGACAAGACAGGCAGCGCAAGCCTCTTCCTCTGCCTCCTGAAACCCTGGCCCGTCTCCCCTGTGAAGCCCTCTTCCTCGAGCCTTCCCCGCTGGGGTTTGTGCACTTCAAGCTCAGCTTTGCTCTGTCTTCAGAGAACTTCACTTGCACCCATGGAGGCAGGGACTCAAGCCCCAGCTTGTCGCTCCCTAGCGGTGTGACCCTGGGCAGGCTGTATCACCTCTGAGAAGCTGTTTCCTCCTCTGCAAAATGGAGATGTATTGTAATACCATCTTCCTCAAAGGAAGATCAGCAGTGGGAATCAAATGCCTCGTGGAGAGCAGGGCCAAGCCTAGGCAGGCACCCAGGCCATGGGCGGTGCGGTTGCTGCTGCTGTTCATTTCTGAATCTCCCACGCATCACCTTGAGTGTGGTAGGAAAATAACTGGCAAATAATCACAAACGTCTCTATTTTGCGGGTACATTTTCAGCAGTGTTCAATATTGTGAAATTCTGGAGCTAACAAAACCATTTGCTAGTGACCTTGATACTTGTTGTGATGGGATTTGAAACTGGTTCCAAGGCCTGAACATATAGAGACACAATTGCTCTCAGGGATTAAGTAGAAAGAGCTGGTCAAGTTGATGTAGCCATGGAAACCCCAGCCAGTCTGGGAAGAGCTACTTTGGGGCATGATCATCTTTTTTCCATAATATCCCTTAACACTACTAACTTTTACACTGCCTGGTATATGTGGCTCAGTTGAACCTGGCCCTGCAACATCCACAGCCTAGCTTTCCAGTCAACTTCTCTGGCCCAGAGAGGTGCCATTGTCAGCAAGATCTTCTCCTCTCCCACCCCCTTCA